>NC_140580.1:147500436-148100436 GCF_964204655.1 Triturus cristatus | reverse complement strand
CAAGTCCTGAGAGGGCTTCAGTTGACACTTGGGAAGGTTCAGCAGAAACCCATGAGACCGCAACGCAGAACACACCAACTCTCAATCTATCAACAACTGTTCCCAAGATGGAGCATGGAGCAGCCCATCGTCGAGGTATGGGTAGATGAGGACTCCCTGAAGATGAAATGAGGCCACCGATGCCGCCACCACCTTGATGAGCACCCTTGGTGGGGACGCAAGTCAAAGGGAAGGACCCGAAACTGAAAATGACAGCCCGAAGGCAGAACTTCAGGAACCTGCAAGAGCTGGGGTGAATGGGGACATGATAGTATGCGTCCTGCAGATCTAGGGTGCACAAGAAATGGCCCTGGAGGACCAATGGAATGGTCTCCATCTTGAAAGGCAGATGAACCACTAATATGTTCAGGGCCTTCAAGTCCAGCCCAGATGGAGCTCCCCTGTCACTTTGGGGTACAAGAAAAATCAGGGACTAAAACCCCCTACCCATTTCCAGAGGAGGAACCTCCTGAATCACCCCCTTCACCCAAAGGTACTTGACCCCTAGAGACAGCTCAGCCCTCTTGGTCTGACAGGATGGCCAAGGAGTGGGGCGAACCCCTGAATCCGGAGGAGTCTCTGAAAAGTCAATGCAATACCCCAGAATAACAATGTCCAGCAACCAAACATTCACCTCCTTTCCTTTCTCTCCAGGATAGAACTGGAGCTGCAGCAATGACAGGGGAACTCTCGTTCACATCTGGTGGTTGTGCTCAATCATCGAGATGTTTTAGAAAGAAGTCCAGGGACACTCAGAGGGACAAGGGGCTTTCCCATCCCAGCAGGCCCAGGGACTGCCATCGTGGGTTTTACGAATCAAGGGTATGACTTCCCACAAATGGGCTCTGGTGCTGTACTTGTTGGGAGCAGTGAGGCAACTTAGTACACTATTCTGGAAAAAGAAGCACCCCACCTCTTGCTCTCTGGTTTAATAAACAATGGCACCTCTGAGCGATGGAGCCGAACACAGACACAGCGCAAATTAAAGGTGAGATGTAGGCCATTATTCGACATTTGTTTGAGAATGGAGCACATCTTCTTCATAGCCCCCCAACTGAGTGTTCCTCCCCCCAGCTCACACCCCACTTGTCAACAGACCACAACACACTTTGAGGGGAGCGCAGTGCGCCAGACATTTCCAGAAAACCACACACTAGTTCTGTACCATCCCTGTTACTGTGATGACGCCTCAAAGCGAAATTCGAAGTAAAAGGAGGGTGCAAAAGTTGTGCCCTCCTGACCACAGTGCCCGACTCTGAGTCTCACTCTAAGGGCCATATTATCAAGAACGGCGATAACATTATTGCCGCTTTAGCGGCAGGAAACTGCCGCTAAAGCGGCGATAAGGGGCTTGATAATATGCCCTTGAGAATTCCAATAGAAGCCCATGTTCTGGTGTGAAGGACATCAAACCTGGACTTCTATTGGAATTCTCTTGGGCATATTATCAAGCACTTTATCGCCGCTTTAGCGGCAGTTTCCTGCCGCTAAAGCGGCGATAATGTTAACGCGGTTCTTGATAATATGGCCCTGAGTCTCACTCTAGAGCCTCAGCGCACACACTTGATGGTCGTTTGAACTGGGGTGAGGGTCGAAAATGCAACAGCTTGCTATGGAGCACTTGAGGCAACGTCATATTTGATCCTATTTCTCTAGTGATGCCTTTGTTGTCAAGACGGCTCCATAAATTTAATGTTGCCACTGTCTTCTGGAGTGAGGTGTAGGTCATGAGTCTGAACCCAGGCAAGGCTGTCTTAGTCAATTATCCCTCTGAGGTTGATACATCGAGGAGCTTTAGTCTATGTTCAACTCTTAGTTACAACTCTCTGAAATGGCAAAAGTGTCGCATGAAGTGGTGTGTTGAAAATAAGTTATCATTATGAGTTCTAGCAGGGTGAGTTTTCTTTTGAGTAGGCTGGCCTACCTCTTTAGTTGGGAACATAGAAGGCTAAGAAACCAACTGGAGAGCACAGTGCAAAATCCATGCAAGATAATTTAGTCTGTGCTGACCTGTGTAACTAAATAATTGGACAATTTCATTCCAAAACAAATGGTCAGGTCATGGCATTCCGGTACCTTCAAATGGTTTACTGGATGCAGAGTGCCTGGGGAATTCATAACTCTCGCTCTATTAAAGACTTCATGCCAAAGGCACAAAACTCAGCAGCCCTTTAGAAAATGTTAAGCCCTCGGGGCATCATTAGGACTTCGTGTGCAGGGGGGCTGCCCCCATGCCAAGTGCAAGCAGAGCAAATCTAAACTGGGTAGCAACATCATTTTTTCAGACTACAACTTGTTTGTTCTCTTCGTCAGAGCCGCCATGATGGGACGGTGTGCTGCTGTGCTTACCTTTACGTCTTGAGCTTTTTTAGATATTTTATTAAATTCTTATCTCCACTGAGCAGTGCAGTTCTTTACAGCTAAAATGTTATTGTAGCAGGAACATCTCAAACATGAGGTGCTGAGCACCGTACCTCGTCCCCTGTGCTGACGAATTGAGACTGGTTTGGACAAGTAAAGATGTATCGGGAGGGGTATTTAGTAAAAGAACAAATGCAAGAGCATTTCAGCAAGAGATGATGTCCATAAGTTTTACAGAACACTGCTCAAAAAAAGAAACATCCTTTTAGATAACATAAACAGGATAGTGTTTATGGTGTTGTAAGTAACTGTCAGTGTAAGACAGACAGTACATACCTTACAATACATTAAATATTTCTTACAATATGTATATTTACATAGAGATATGGCTGGTGCCCGGGGTAGAGTTACGAGACTGTTATAAAGAATTATGCAATCGTTCCTCTGCTTTTAAATGTATGTTCTTAGAGCAATCTGAAAAGGGTGGAGACTAGATGGAGCAGTAGTGAGTAGAGTCAGTGGCGTAACGAAACTTGAGTGGGCCCCCCTGCAGGATACGTGGAAGGGGCCCCTCCGGTTGACCTCTTCATGTAGGCCTTCCCAAGGGTACATGACTTGGGGGCGGGGGGGGGGGGGGTTAGGGAAAAGGTCTGCCTGCCCCACTATCCGCAGGTCTGCTTGCGAGGCTGTCGGTGCTTCTTCAAGGATTGTGGTCTGTGGGTTCAGGTGACAGATTATGCCCTTCGAGTCTCTCTCCATCACTTCCTCTCTATCACTCACTCTCTTCTCTTTGTGTCTCCATCACACAATATCCTGTCTCTCTCCATCACTCATTCTCTATCACTCACTCTCCTCTGTGTGCGTCTCAATCATATAATATTGTTGTTGTCTCTATTCATCACTCCCTCTCCCCCCTGCGTCTCAATCATATAATATCCTCTTTGTCTCCCTCATCACTCATTCTCTATCACTCACTCTCCTCCTTGTGTGTCTCAATCACACAATAACCTGTCTCTCTCCCTCCTTCACTCTGTTGCTCTAGCACTCACTCTCCTCCCTGCGTGTCTCCATCAGACAATCTCATCTGTGTGTATCTCCATCACTTCGCCCCATCACTCACTCTCGTCTGTTTGTGTCTCCATCACACAATATCCTGTCTCTCTCCATCACTCATTCTCTATCACTCACTCTCCTCTGTGTGTGTCTCAATCATATAATATTGTTGTTGTCTCTATTCATCACTCCCTCTCCCCCCTGCGTCTCAATCATATAATGTCCTCTATGTCTTCCTCATCACTCATTCTCTATCACTCACTCTCCTCCCTGTGTGTCTCAATCACACAATAACCTGTCTCTCTCCCTCCTTCACTCTGTTGCTCTATCACTCACTCTCCTCCTTGCGTGTCTCCATCAGACAATCTCATCTGTGTGTATCTCCAACTCTTCCTCTCTTTCACTCACTCTCTTCACTCAACCTCCCTGTGTCTTCATCATGTAATATCCACTTAGTATCTCTCATCACTCATTCTCTATCACTCACTCTCCTCTGTGTGTTTCTCCATCATACAATATCCTCGTGATCTCTCTCTCCCCATCACTCTCTATCACTCACTCTCCTCCCTGTGTGTCTCCATCAGATTATCTTCTTCAAGTCTCTCTCCATCTCTTCCTCTCATCACTCACTCTCTGTGTGTCTCCATCACACAATATTGTTATTGTCTCTCTATTGTCTCTATGTTGTCTGTCTCCATCACTACCTCTCTATCACTCACTCTCCTCCCTGTGTCTCCATCATATAATATCGTCTTTGTCTCGCTCATCACTCATTCTCTATCACACACTCTCCTCTGTTTGTGTCTCCATCACACAACATCCTCACTGTCTCCATCACTCATTCTTTATCACTCACTCTCCTTTGTGTGTGTCTCCATCATATAATATTGCCCTTATCTCTATTCACCACTCCCTTTCTTCACTGAGTGTCCACCCTGTGTCTCCATCATATAATATCCTCTTTGTCTCCCCCATCACTCATTCTCTTTCACTCACTCTCCTCCCTGTATGTCTCCATCATACAAGATCCACATTATCTCTCTCCCTCCATTACTCTGTTGTTCTATCACTCACTCTCCTCCCTGTGTGACACCATCAGACAATCTCCTCTGTGTCTGCCTCCATCACTTCCTCTCTATCACTCACTCTCTTCACTCGCTCTCCTCCCTGAATCTCCATCATACAATAGCCTCTTCGTCACTCTCACCACTCATTCTCTATCACTCACTCTCCTCTCTATGAGTCTCCATTAGATGATGCCCTTCGAGTCTCTCATCACTTCCTATCTATCACTCACTCTCATGTGTGTCTCCATCACAAAATATCCTCGCTGTCTCTCTCCATCAATCATTATCTATCACTCACTCTCCTCTGGGCGTGTCTCCATCAGACAATATTGTTGTTGTCTCTCTTTATCACTCTCATCCCTGTGTCTGCATCATATGTTATCCTCTTTGTCTCTCTCATCGCTCACTCTTTATCACTCACTCTCCTCCCTGTGTATCTCCATCAGATCATCTCCTTTGAGTCTCTCCATCACTTCCTTTTTATCACTCACTCACTCTCTTCCCTGTTTCTTGCTTTGTCGTTTCCTTCCCCTTTTATCTTTATCTCTCGCACTCTTTCCTTCAGTTCTCGACCACACAAAGGTCTCTTCTCCATCACTTTTGTCCACTCCTGTCCCCATCATTCTCTTTCTCTGTTGCTGCCTTTCTCTGTTCATCACTCCCTCTAGTCCGTCTCCTCCACCCACCCTTTACTCACTCGTCTTTTTCTCGATCACTTCCTCTCACACTACCTGTTTGTCTCCATCCATCCCTCTCCGTCTTTCTTTCTGAGTCCCTCACTTCTCCTTGTTCTCTTTTATGTCATTCCCTTTATCTATAGTCTTATTTCCCCATCTCTTTCTTCGTCCTGTACACTCTCTCATCAGTGCCATCTCTTCTATCTGTTTCTCCTTTATCCGCTCTCGGGTCTCAACCTTTCTCTCTCTGTCCTTTCTACAACACTCTCTTCACTTTCTCTGCACATCTTTCCTAAGTATCTATTTTTATTCTCTCTCGGTTTCCTTCTTCGGCACCTCGTCAGGGGTAGTAAGCGCTATATAAATACAATTACAGTGACTTCTGTAATGGGCGGCCGCTCCCACTCTCTCTTGGCGTTGCTGTCTCTTCTCCACTTCTCTCTCCTCGCCTCTCTTTCCCTACTTGTTCTACGTCAATCAACTCCTTCATGCTCTTCGGGACCTCTCTTACCTGCCTTCTGTTCTCTGATCACCCTCCCCAGTCTGTCTCTTTCACCATCACCTCCTCTCCCCTCTCAAACTTTCCCATCCTTTTTTTCACCTCCAAGGCTTCACCCCTGATCTGTCTCTGCCTCTCGGTGGGACCACGAGTGTCCGGTTACTGGTGATGTCATGATATTTCTGTGGATAAAAAAGTGAGATGATCACACTTCGCCTGCCGCACCAAAAAAGTGCACTGGCGTATTTACTCTTATTTGTCAACGATAATGGAAACAAGTCAAATGTGTGGTAAATAAGCGCTGTGTGCTGCAGAACTGCCGCTGACCGCGGCCCCCGCAGGGGGCCACTCGGCGGTCGGCGCCTTAGTGGCCCCGGTCACCCCTCCCCACTCCCTCCTTCGGGGGGGGCAGGGACACAGACTGGTGCCCCCCTCCGTGTCAGGGCCGGAAGTGAAGCGCAATGCGCGTCACTTCCGGGCCCAGGTGTGAGGGGGAGGCTATTTAGCCTTCCCCCACCCTCACTGGCGACCTCTTTTGTCGCCCACGGGAACGACCCGCAAGTGCTGCCCCCAAGTGATTCTTTTTTACGATCACGTGCCGTTGAAATTCTACTCACACCCCCCCTCTCGGGGCGGAGCGTCGCATAGCAAGCCCCCGGTTGTTCAGGCCCACAACCGCCCGCAGGCCTAGCGGGGCGCCGACCGGCTTCCGGGACCTCTCTGGAGGCTCCTCGTTTTGGCTCAGGCACCACGTGGTGCCGCGCAGAGGTACCCTTTGTACCGGCCTGCTTCCAGATCGCCCTGTAACTCCGCCACAGCCCTGGAGGCGGCTAACCGTCGCAGCCAGGGCCCCCCACCAACCCGCTATAGTCTTACCTGCACCTCTCCTATCTAGGGCTTCCTGCAACTAGCTGGAAGGGAACCATCCCTGCAGACAGAAGAGTTTGACATTCTGCCACCTCATGACAGTTTGACAGTGCTCGCGGGACTCGAACCCTTGTCCTGTGAGACCATTACAACTGTAGGCACAAGACTTATTGAGCTATGGCTCCTGGTTAAAGAAGAGTTTGAAATTTTGCCAACTTATGACACTTTGACAGCGTTTGCGGGACTCGAACCCAAGACTACCATTGAGCTATAGCTCCTGGTGTTGTAGATGGCCCCATCTAAGCCCCCAAGGCCCGAGACACTATCCTAATCGGAATAGGGTCTGCTGAAATAAAGGACCCGTTGGGCCTGGGGAGATGTGCCAAGAACTATTCACCCCCCATGCGGGCAGGTTACCCTCTTCACAATTCCGGGCCTGCCCTCTTAGGCTATGAAGGCGAGAGGGGGTTCACTTAACCTTTGGCCAGCCCCCTCTGATTGCTAAACCTGGAGCACAGGAGTGCTCCTAGCTGCCAGCGCGTGACCGTGGGCAAGGGGTGACTCCTGCCCCTGCCCACCATCCCCTATTCCTTATGGGAATTATGCCCCTACAGATCCCTCAGTGATGTAACCCCCTAGGTATACCAGCTTAGGGAATCTGTCTGGCTTAACATTGCGCGCCGTAGTAAAGTTCAAGCATTGAGGATTGACTAAGTCCTACTACGCCCCTCCCATCATGCTCCTCAGAAGGAGGGTGGCGGGGGGGGGCCCCCCACCGCAAACCCAGAGCATCCCCAGCGGTGCCAAATTCCTGCTCCGTTGAAGTGGAGATTTAGTGCACCCTGGGCGTGTCAAATGTACTATTGACATACTGTCCCCTTGCGATTGCCCCGCCGACAGCCCAATTACTGGGACAGCAGCACCGTATGCTTGCTGGCAGCGCCCCTGGCGCGGTAACGTGTCCGTAAACCCGGATCCCAGTCTCCCGCAGCTGTGGTACGCGACCAGGGAATCCGGTGGGGGATACCCCCAACCGCAATGGTCCTCTAGACATTAAGAAAAGCCCTATTTTACCTGGGCCTATCCCCAATTGATGGTGGTTTCACCCAGCTGTAAGGCCCGAGGCCCGCCTATGGAGCCTATTTAATTGTTTTGCTACTCGGCCCCTTTATGGGCAGGCCTCAGAATTAGGGCAACGCGCGTGCTCCCAGGGCATGGTGCTCCCTGTCTTTGGTTGCAGTGGAATGCCCCCCAAAGTACACCTGGACACTAGGTGGGCTCTCCCCACGTTGCCTGTGATATGTGTTTATCCCCGGTTTTGAATGAGGGAATGGGACTCTTGCTAGCCGGGGCCATCCCTTAAGTCCCATAGATTCTTGAAAGCTCCATTAAGGTCCTGGGGTGGATTGCTTGCTGGCGGTGGACCTTGTGCACGGTGGGAGCGGGCATGAGCGTGCGTGGGTCCTCTGCCTTGGGACGCTTGCTCGCAAAGTCACAGGTTTCAAGTTACATTGATTCTGTATCGGTTGGCGTACCTTTTGTTTGGTCCGGTAGAGCACACAGGTTAGTGATCGCCCGCGGGGCATACTTCACAATGGCGGTCGCCCTCGCGAGCGAAGTAAATTAACGGGGGTGCGGCCGGCTTGAAGCCGCATACCCTGTGCCGTGGGAGCCGGTAGGAGACTAGCGTGGGTTCACAGCCCCAATGCACCAGCACTGCAAGGCTGGGAGCTGCCTGGGTCCCCGCTGATCGCGGAAAGTGCAACCCCTGTGGCGCTCCCTGGTTAAGGTTATCGCCCCCCCTCCCGTCGGCTACGCTGCCGTTGAGGGTGGGGGGGGCATGCAGTGGGCTGCGTGCGGCAGGCGCAATGGACCTGGCACGGGGATCGTTTAGTACGACACGAATCTTGTAAGCTCCCCGTGCTTGAATGTGTAATGTAAATAAGGTGCTCAGGTAAAGCGCTCCAACACCTTCAGGTCGAGTTCGCGCTATATAATTCTGCAACATGTATTGCTGACTTCCTATAGGGCAGTTAAATGACACAAGTGCGTGCATTGTTCACATACGCGATTATGGGCATTAATAAACCCCCCGCACCTCAATGAAAAATCTGGTGCGGTGCTCGCGTGATCCGGTTGGGGAGCGGGTAATATGGTACGAATTTCTTAAGCACCCCTTGCGTGAAGATGTACTGTAAATACGGTGCTCATGTAAAGTGCTCCAAATGTCTTCCGGTCGAGTTCGCACTATATAAATATGCACCATGTAATTGCAGGCTTCCGATAAGGCAGATACATGATACCAGTACATGCACTGTTCACATCATGCGATTACGGGTATTACTAATCCCCCCACGCACCGCAAGGGTTAATCGGGTGCGGTGCTCGCGTGACCTGGAATGGGGTTCGTGTTCTGTGGTACGAATTTCTCACGCTCCCCGTGCCTGTACGTGTAACGTAAATACAGTGCTCATGTGAAGCGGTGCAATACCTTTGGCGGCGAGTTCGCGCTATACAATATGCAACAGGTATGTGCTGGCTTGCTATAAGGCAGATACTTGAGACAAGTGCAGGCATCGTTCACAAGTCTTTGCTCTGATACCTTCGGGTAGAGTTCACGCTAGATAAATATGCAGCATGTATTGCTGGTTTCCTATAATGCAGACACATGATACAAGTGCACGTATTATTCACAAGAATTGCTTGTGCCCACATTCGCGCGCATTAGATGATTACGGGCATTACGACACCCCCTGCACCCGAATGGGTTATTCGGCCGGTGCCTGTGTCCGGCGCTAGAATAACTTTGCGCACATTACGGTTTGAGCTAATCACTAATTGACCGTGCCCGAATAGGTATGTAAACACCTATGGCTCATGTACCGCACTCCCAATACCTTCGGGCGGGTCACGCTGGGACTCTGGGCAGATAATTTAATATCCACGTGCCCGATGATGCATGTATATACAGTGCTCAGGAACGGCGCGCCATTACCTTCGGATCGAGTTCACGCTGGGTTGCGACGCTGGGTAAATCAATGAATATCGCTGTGCCCGAATATGTATGCGAGATGCTGGACCTGGTATGCCTGGGTTCCCGAGGGTCGCGGACCTGGCGGCTCATGATCTCACTCCCGTGCCCGAATACGCGTGCAAATATGTGGATCATGCACAGCGCTGCCATACCATTCGGGTTGCGTTCGCGCAATATGAGAGTGTTAATTATTGCGAGGTTCGCGCAGTACGATCCTGACCCACGTGACCACGGGTAGCTCGTCTCCAATCTTTTGCTGAAAGGGGGCTTGGGTCGTTTGTCATTGTTGTTGTTGTCTCGACACCCACCCCCATTGCCTACGGCCTCGCGCTCCCAAGTGCATCAGTCCTTGGGTAGGTTGGACCAGAGTCGGGATAGTCCTAACGTAGAACGGTCATTGCCATATTAGTAACAGTTAAACACGGGTCGCTACCGACAGTCTATACGAGGTATGCTTATGTCCGCAACTCTGCCCCGCCAACATGCTTATGTGGTCCGCCTTCAACTGTCACTCATAGTGGCACTGACATGGGGGAAACCACACATAACTAACTGTAACCTAGACACCCAGGTGGGAGCCTAGTCGGGCAGGGCAACGCAACCGAGATGGAATGGTAGTTATTATCTAATACTAAAGGAAGTCTGGTTTGAGCCTCTAGATGGGTGTAGATATGGGTGTAGCTCAGTGCCCCATTCGCATTGAATTCGGGGACGCACTGACTCAGCACCACATAGGTTACCGGCGTGATTGACCAAGTGGTTGCGGGTACGCCGCTCGCGAGCAGATTTTAACCCGTGGTTATTTCGGTGTCGTGGAGTGTACCTCTGTTTCAAATCCACCGATAGTTCATTGTTAAGCCGATTAGCCTGCAGCACACTGAGCTGGGCACCATAACCAGGAGTTAGGCCTGCAGGAGAAGTAGCGGGAAGAACCATATAGGAATAGGTCCAGGTGTACTTTGGGGGGCATTCCACTGCAACCAAAGACAGGGAGCACCATGCCCTGGGAGCACGCGCGTTGCCCTAATTCTGAGGCCTGCCCATAAAGGGGCCGAGTAGCAAAACAATTAAATAGGCTCCATAGGCGGGCCTCGGGCCTTACAGCTGGGTGAAACCACCATCAATTGGGGATAGGCCCAGGTAAAATAGGGCTTTTCTTAATGTCTAGAGGACCATTGCGGTTGGGGGTATCCCCCACCGGATTCCCTGGTCGCGTACCACAGCTGCGGGAGACTGGGATCCGGGTTTACGGACACGTTACCGCGCCAGGGGCGCTGCCAGCAAGCATACGGTGCTGCTGTCCCAGTAATTGGGCTGTCGGCGGGGCAATCGCAAGGGGACAGTATGTCAATAGTACATTTGACACGCCCAGGGTGCACTAAATCTCCACTTCAACGGAGCAGGAATTTGGCACCGCTGGGGATGCTCTGGGTTTGCGGTGGGGGGCCCCCCCGCCACCCTCCTTCTGAGGAGCATGATGGGAGGGGCGTAGTAGGACTTAGTCAATCCTCAATGCTTGAACTTTACTACGGCGCGCAATGTTAAGCCAGACAGATTCCCTAAGCTGGTATACCTAGGGGGTTACATCACTGAGGGATCTGTAGGGGCATAATTCCCATAAGGAATAGGGGATGGTGGGCAGGGGCAGGAGTCACCCCTTGCCCACGGTCACGCGCTGGCAGCTAGGAGCACTCCTGTGCTCCAGGTTTAGCAATCAGAGGGGGCTGGCCAAAGGTTAAGTGAACCCCCTCTCGCCTTCATAGCCTAAGAGGGCAGGCCCAGAATTGTGAAGAGGGTAACCTGCCCGCATGGGGGGCGAATAGTTCTTGGCACATCTCCCCAGGCCCAACGGGTCCTTTATTTCAGCAGACCCTATTCCGATTAGGATAGTGTCTCGGGCCTTGGGGGCTTAGATGGGGCCATCTACAACACCAGGAGCTATAGCTCAATGGTAGTCTTGGGTTCGAGTCCCGCAAACGCTGTCAAAGTGTCATAAGTTGGCAAAATTTCAAACTCTTCTTTAACCAGGAGCCATAGCTCAATAAGTCTTGTGCCTACGGTTGTAATGGTCTCACAGGACAAGGGTTCGAGTCCCGCGAGCACTGTCAAACTGTCATGAGGTGGCAGAATGTCAAACTCTTCTGTCTGCAGGGATGGTTCCCTTCCAGCTAGTTGCAGGAAGCCCTAGATAGGAGAGGTGCAGGTAAGACTATAGCGGGTTGGTGGGGGGCCCTGGCTGCGACGGTTAGCCGCCTCCAGGGCTGTGGCGGAGTTACAGGGCGATCTGGAAGCAGGCCGGTACAAAGGGTACCTCTGCGCGGCACCACGTGGTGCCTGAGCCAAAACGAGGAGCCTCCAGAGAGGTCCCGGAAGCCGGTCGGCGCCCCGCTAGGCCTGCGGGCGGTTGTGGGCCTGAACAACCGGGGGCTTGCTATGCGACGCTCCGCCCCGAGAGGGGGGTGTGAGTAGAATTTCAACGGCACGTGATCGTAAAAAAAGAATCACTTGGGGGGCAGCACTTGCGGGTCGTTCCCGTGCTGCCCGGCTCATCAGGCGGGCAGGTGAAGTAGATGGCCACCTGCCCTTGGATCGCCCGTAAGATAACCCACCTATTACATATACTGGAATTATGTAATAAACCTGCAGCATTTGTTACCCACTTACAACTGTTTCTTGTGTTTTCATTGGGTAACCTAATTTGGGGGGGGGGGAAAGCGGGGTGCCCCTGGGGGTACTATGCCGCTGACCGCGCCCCCGCAGGGGGCCACTCGGCGGTCGGCGCCTTAGTGGCCCCGGTCACCCCTCCCCACTCCCTCCTTCGGGGGGGGCAGGGACACAGACTGGTGCCCCCCTCCGTGTCAGGGCCGGAAGTGACGCGCAATGCGCGTCACTTCCGGGCCCAGGTGTGAGGGGGAGGCTATTTAGCCTTCCCCCACCCTCACTGGCGACCTCTTTTGTCGCCCACCTCGCCTTTTCCCTCCCTACCGCTTACCCGGCGTAGGCGTGGTTGGGGGGGGGTTTTCTGAGCGTTGTAATGTTTTCCTTTTCGTTGCAGGCGGAGTTACAGTGCGATCTGGAAGCAGGCCGGTACAAAGGGTACCTCTGCGCGGCACCACGTGGTGCCTGAGCCAAAACGAGGAGCCTCCAGAGAGGTCCCGGAAGCCGGTCGGCGCCCCGCTAGGCCTGCGGGCGGTTGTGGGCCTGAACAACCGGGGGCTTGCTATGCGACGCTCCGCCCCGAGAGGGGGGGTGTGAGTAGAATTTCAACGGCACGTGATCGTAAAAAAAGAATCACTTGGGGGGCAGCACTTGCGGGTCGTTCCCGTGCTGCCCGGCTCATCAGGCGGGCAGGTGAAGTAGATGGCCACTTGCCCTTGGATCGCCCGTAAGATAACCCACCTATTACATATACTGGAATTATGTAATAAACCTGCAGCATTTGTTACCCACTTACAACTGTTTCTTGTGTTTTCATTGGGTAACCTAATTTGGGGGGGGGGGAAAGCGGGGTGCCCCTGGGGGTACTAAGTGCTCCGCCAGATTTCTTGTGTACGATTTCCTGCATTATTGGTTTCAATGAGCTCCATATTTTAGAATCTTCCTTCTTCATAGAAGTGGGCAACAAAGCTGTTTTGGAATAAGTTCACTAAGTCTGAACACAATCAGAGGGATTGAAATAGAACAATAAGACAACGAAAACACGCTCAAGTAGGATACGAAACTGAAAACCGAAGTTTGACAAGGCTGAATTTCGCACGCGACCGGGGTCAGTGGTTGGCATCCTGTGTCTATGCTGCCATTGGACATGGGTGCCCCAGGGGTACCGGGGCTATTGTGATGCGGTTCGATAACCACGTTATCACCTTTAGGCACGTGAATCTCCTGTGGTAGCGAAGAAGAAACCTCAAGACTAACTCTAGGAAGTGGGATGGGTTAAAAACTCAGACACAGCATGAGGGGCCCCCTGCAGCTCGGGGCCCCCCGCACTGCGGGGGCTGCGGGGACCTGTGTTACGCCCCTGAGTAGAGTTCCAGTGAGGAAGTCGAAACAGTCTCTGAGGCAGACAGAGAATCGATCTTGAATAGCAGCAGTAGACGTTGGAAAAGATGGAAAACAGAAGAAAATCAGGTATCAACTGCAATGCATAGAGATGACACAAGAAACCAAAAAAAACAAAATCATGCTACTACTAAGATATTTAGGGGTATATTTACAAGCCCCTGTCGCCATCACAGCTTCACTTTCAGGAGCCTCGCCTTATTTACAAGGCAGCAACGCTGCCTTGTACGTGGCTTAATGCTGCCTTGTAAATAAGGCCCCCTTTCACGCTACACTTAGCGTGAAGGGGTATGGCATTGGGTTTTGCAGTGGGCGTTCCACCACAACACACACTGATTCTGACACTGCCTCCTATTTACAAAGGAGGCATAAATAGGAGGCAGCGCCAGAATTAAGACCAGGGAAAACCTGGTCTTACCCAGGCGCAACGAGGAGAGATTTTTCTTTTCTCCTCGTTTTTGCTGTTTTCATGTGTGCTGCGTTGTGCAGCACACATGAAAACAGCAAAAGGTCAATGATTATTTATAAACCGGAAGGTCCCCCTTCCCGCACATAAACAATAATTTGTTTAAAATGCCGTTTTGCAACTTCTGTGTGTGCTGCCTTAAGCAGCACACATATGGTGCAGCCCTGCGTTTCTGAAGTGGTGGAGTGAGGCGTTAAGCTAGGGCGGCTAACTCCTCACTTTGCCACTTCACTTGTACATATGCTCCTTAGTATGTAGAAAGAAAAGTAGGGAGGCCAAGGACTGAACCATGAGTCAGAGAAAGTTTGACTGCTAATTCAGGAGAACCAACAGAGTGCATTTTCATTGATAACTTCAGTGGAGAGTGGATATCAGGGTGGAGCAATCGAAAGTAGTGAACACCGATAAGAGGCTTAGAATTATGAGGGTAGACAATGAATTGTTATGGTGGGCCATGGTAAAGACATCAGCAACTTGAGAGAGGGTGGTAACAGTAGAGTCGTGTGCTATGAAGCCTGATTGATGGAGGTCAAATAGGTTTTGTGAGGTGAGAAACAAGGTTAAACAGTGGTAGGCAAGACTTTCAAATACTTTGGAGAAGAAACAAACTTGGGAGCTGGAATGATAGTTGGATGGGGATAATTGGTCAGTAGTGGATATATTTTTACTAGAGCTAGGACTGCAGACGGTTTTCAGTATAGAGGATAGTAACCAGAGCTGAAAGTAATTGACGACATATGTTTATCAAGTCAGAGCTTTAGAGGATACAGTCAAGGATTTGACAATCTGGGGGCCAAAAGGGTCTGATGATTCACATGAGGGATTGGAATATTTCAGTATGGTGATTGGTTAAGCAGGAGTTGTGAGCTGCAGTATTGGCATTGTAGCAGAATTAGTTGGGGTTAGAAGAAGGATTAGGACAATGGTCATGATTCTAATGTGGTAACAGCATTCCTGACGACTGCAATTTTAGAGATGTGTGAGGCAAAGTATGCGGCAGAGAGAGGAAGCTGAGATATGGATATCAAAGAATGAGAAAGGAGGGAGTTCATGGTATGGTCAAGATAAAATTATATCAAGAAAGTTCTTACATTTGGATGTAGTCAGTGCCGGTGTGAGGTCATTCAGAGGATGGTTGCAGTCCTTCAAATGTTTTCTGGTCCTATGTGTGCCATTTGCAGAGAAGCACAGGCATTTAGCTTTTATGGCATGGGTGTTGTAGGCAGTAGATCTGGAGTGATAGGGTATGTTATGGGTAGTGTGAGTTGAGTGTTCTTCTCAGTGTGTCATAAAATGGTCAAAGGATGTGGAGTGAAGCAGTACTGTATCCTTCATGTACTGTACCACTCACAGATATGCGTACAACCATCGGATGCATTTGTACTGCACGCACTGAACAGCACCACACCCTTCACGTACTGTACCACTCATTGGTACATGTACATCCAACACATGCAGAAACAATGAAAACACTGCTCAGTAAAGCCCTCTCCCTGTATTGCACCCTTCCCAGGAACACATACAACCACCACAGATACACCACTTCTGATCTGTGCACCACTTCTCACCAATCTGATGAAGGCCAAGCTTGAATTAAGCACACAACAGCAGAACATTAAAAGTGAGTCAGCCTATAGGCCTCAGGTCATTATGAATTTGATTATGAATTAGAAATTTGATTTAACAGTGAAGCATAGATATTTTATAGTTGGTTTCATTTGGTATTAGAGGTGATCTTTTTAGGCAAACGATTGGAAGGGATGTCCACTAATAGGTGAATGATGGCATGGTCAGAGGAAGAAAGGTAGGTTGTGGGTGGGGAGTAGGCCTGGGCGGAGTTCACGGGTGACAACCCTTCTCCAGCAACAACCAAAATCCTTGTCAGGGTGACAAAAAGTCAGTATATTAACCTGTGCTTACCCCTCTGATATCTTGGCACAAATCAGTCAGGCTCAACTTAGAAACAGTGTGTAAAGTATTAATGCAGCACACACATAGTAATAATGGGAATCCAGAAGAAAATTCCCAACCATTCTAGGAGAGCAACACATAGTAAATTTTAAGAAACAAATTATACCAGTATGACAAAAAATCCTATCAGTAGAACTGGTAATATTTAATTTTTAAAGGTTTAAGTAACGAAAGCGCCAAGAAGCAGAAAGTGCTAAATGTTGGTATCTAGTTGTGCCGAATCAGGGCAAGTCACAAGTTCAGGCTGACTGCAATGAAGTGCAAGCCTGACAGAGGACCAAGTTAGGCCTGCTGAAGATTGTCTGTCTTTAGTGCGACGTCTGCATGGCGCTGCATTATAAAGCTGTTGCTTCTTCCGGCATCGTTTCTGATGAGTCTGTCCGGCGCTTCACATTGTTCGGCATTGGTTCTGATGAAGCTTGTAGCTGTGCAGCAATTCTTTGTTGGACATTGCTTGGTGTAGGTTCCAATGAAGTTTGTAGCTGTGTAGCAAGGTTTTACGGGGCTTTGCTTCGCTCTGCGTCCTTCTGATGAAACTTTTCAGCTGTGAAGTGGGGCTTTGTGGGGTTTAGCATGGTCTCACACCGCATTTGATGGAACTTTCATATAAGCCAGGAGGATTTCTCTCTGATGCCAGTCAAGGGTCCAGGACCAGCGGAGGCACCACTTGGGAATCAGGAACTCCAGCGAAGGCCAGCAGAGTTCAGGCAGGTCCAGTTGCACGTCCAGTGCAGCAGGGAGACTTCTGAACCTTGTTGTATCTCTATTGCTTAAAGCCAGATGTCAATCAACTGACCCTCGGAGCCATTCAGGTAGCCTGGTATCAAAGAGAGTGTCCTCTCTCCTTCAAGCAGCAATGCAGTCTGAAGCATTAGGGCAGTCCTCTGAAGAACAAGGTAAGCCTCAAGCACCAGGGCAGTCCTCTGGAGTACAAGTCAGTCCTTCTGGATTCGTCCACAGGTACAGGAGTGTACTGAAGAGTTGATCTCAGGGCCCAATATTTATACCTTTGTGCCATCCTTTGAAGTGGGTGAAACTTCTAGGCTATCCCCCCATCTGGTTCTGGAAATTACCATCCTTCCCCTGCCCAGGCTCCAAGTGGTCTAGGGTGATGAAAGGTCCCTGTCAACTTCCTTTGTGAGTCTGCTGAAGGCAGCCGTTTGAAATGTAAGTGGGGCTGGGAAAAGCTCTGCCCCACCCATCTTGGCAGGATGGGCCATCCTGCCAACACCTAGTCCCCCATTTGACTCACTGTTTGGGAGTAATACACAAAGGCCAACTATTTACAGTGATGTGACCCAGGACACAGGCACCAAATGGTCATAACAAGAAAATGCCAACTTTTTGAAAGAGCAAAAGAAATAATTGATGGCCGGAATGCTGGACAATGCAATAATTCACTCCCAGTCACAAGGATCTGGGTTTAATACATCATCCTTTTGCTCACCACACCACCCCAGTTTCGAACCAACCCTATGCAAATCAGTCTTGACCCTGTTCCTTGTGGGAACAGTCCAGCCCGAACTGCCAAGCCAGGTCCTCCCGGGACCAGAAACAAGCATCCTGGGACCGGTTTCAGGGCATCAACCTTCATCAGCCAGGCTAGCTTGAATCCAGCAGTGTAGTGAGGACGGGATCCAGGTCTGGGCATACCCTTCCCACTTAGGGCGACATATGCAAAAGAAACAATTGATGGATGGAATGCTGGACAATGCAAGCATTCAACCCCAGTCACAAGGATCTGGGTTTAATCCATCATTCTTTTGCTCACCACACCACCCCAGTTTGGGCCCAGCCATACGCAAATCAGTCTTGACCCTGTTCCTTGTGGGAACAGTCCAGCCCGAACTGCCAAGCCAGGTCCTCCCTGGACCAGAAGCAAGCATCCTCGGACCAGTTTTAGGGCATCATCCTTCATCAGCCAGGCTAGCTTGAATCCAGTGTTTTTGCATTTGTCACCCCGAGTGGGACGGGTATGCCCAGACGTGGGTCCGTGCTCTCCATGCCACTGGAGTCAAGCTATCCTGGCTGATGAGGGGTGAAATCCCGAAACCGGTCCTAGGATGCTTGTTTCCAGTCCAGGGAGGACCTGGCCTGGCAGTTCGGGCTGGACTGTTCCCATTGGGCGCAGGGTCAAGACTGATTTGCATATGGCTGGGTCCAAACTCGAATGGCATGGTAAGCAAAAAAAGATGGATTTTGGCCCAGATCTCTGTACTGGGGTGAATGTATGACATTGTTCTGCATTCTGTCCATCAATTGTTCTTTTTGCATTTGTCACCCCGAGTGGGACGGGTATGCCCAGATGTGGGTCCTGTGCTCTCCATGCCACAGGAGTCAAGCTATCCTGGCTGAATAGGGATGAAACCCCCAAAACCAGTCCTAGGATTCTTGTGTCCAGTCCAGGGAGGACCTGGCCTGGCAGTTTGGGCTGGACTGTTCCCATTGGGCGCAGAGTCAAGACTGATTTGCATACGGGTGGGTCCAAACTGGAGTGGCATTTGGAGCAAAAAAATGATAGTTAAAGGAAGTGTTTCGAGGAAAACTAAAATGATAATAACCAGCGTGATTATCATTTTAGTTTGCCATTTTCTGGTTTGTGGCGGGGCTGACATGGCAGGGGCCAGGGGGAGGAGTGGTTTGGCTACTCCAAGTCTGCATGAGTGTTTGGCCAGCTGTCTCGGGTCGGCCAAACCGTAATGTGCACTTTGCATGTTCTCCACCCAGGCTGCATTAGAGCCTGGGTGGAGAACATGCCCAGGCTCACATTCCCTGTCTGAGCGCCGAACCCACGGTGCTCAGACCAATCACAATGCTGCACTGCAGCATTGTGATTGCCTAGGGAAGTCAGGAGCCTAGGTGCTTCCTGGTTCCTGGTTCCTGGTTCCTGCTGTGGAAGAGCCAAAGAGGAGCGAGAGACGGCGGCCGGCCTGAAAGTAAGTGTTTCAAAAATGTTTTTGTTCATTTACCACCCCCTGCTCCTCCACTCCCGTTAAATAGCTGCCACCCCTGCAGAAGCCTCTTCGGTTGCTGTGGAGCGTGTGAGATAAAGTGGTGCTTTCACTATGGAGGGCAGCTGGAATGGCTGGGTCTTTTGAATCGATCTGTGTGTCTGTGAAGACAGTAAACATAATGGGTGAACAAGAATCAGTAATATAAGTAATTTAGTTATACATTGAGCATGCATTCCATAAGGAGAAAGAAATGGGAAAGGACTTGGGTTGTAAACTTTGTTCAGTCCTATTTGTTTAGAATTCAGTTGAGGATTGGCAGATATCAGTATGAGTGAAGTGGGTGGAAGTGTATATATTTAACCTCTCAAATAACATGATGGGAGGAGTCGATGAATGAGATGGCAAAGATGCCGTGATGATGGGGTGGTGGGTAGTAATTGTGGCCAAGTAGGCTGGTGACTTTAGGCAGCTAATGATGGACGGAAGCACTGCATGAAGCATTGGTGGACTGGAAGTTCAGTAAGTGTGTGATTGGAAGCTGTTAAGTAACAATATATGTGCACTGTAAATGGCATAAGCAGGCAGAACAGAAGTACAGACAGTTCAACCAGGATCACATTTACCAGTTATTTAGAAGGGGTACAATAACAGGGACACCATATGTGGAGCTCTTCTCCCATGTTATACTTTGTTTGCAAGCGACACAGCATAAACATACATAAAAATACATTTTAATAATGAAATTCATTAAAACCTCAACCTAGTAACAGCTCAGAGGACAGATCCCTCACACTCCTTAGATAAGTGAAACATGTTTAGATTAATGAGGCTGAAATGACCAATGAGTCTGTTGAACATAAAACTTGAAGGAAGTTGTTAGCTAAAGTAGATAAATGAAATGACTTTGATACCTGAAAAGAGTAACCAAATGATAAAATAAAAGAGTTTAAAAGCAAAACATCGGCTACATGTACCTTTACTAAGTAGGTTACTTTCTCCGTGAATGATATGCTGTCAGAGGAGCCATTTTCCTTCATGATTGTGAATACTATAACCCTCTGCATTTGCCCCTAAAGGATATAGCCAAACACCTTCTAAAATGCCACAGATACACATGAGGACATTAACAACTAGCAGCCATGAATGTTCCATGGTTGACCTTCTTATTCTAGATAAAATCATCACAAAACTGTCTCGCTAGCCAACCCACAAACTATATAAATCTCAAGAATTTACTTGCTGACTACAAGCGTGGTTTCAGGCCTGACTATCGGAACCAGACTGCCATGTTAGAATTATTGCTAAATGTCTCTGTATCTTGGACAAGGGGAAAGTTTGCCTCGGATCCTCTTGATTTGTGTTCAGGCTCCTGTGCCATAAGGAACAGAATCTTCCTTGACATATTAAAACATAATTTTAGCATAGAGTGTCAAGTAGTCAATTGGTTCACCGTGTGCTTTGCAAATGCTCTGTACAGATTCGCTTGGAGACGTCCTGTAGCTCTCAGTCCTAATGTCTCCTGAAGTAAACCAATGCTCCATCTTACCTCTCACTCTATGAAACCTCAATACATAGCCGCTTAGTGATATGGGGTGTGATTTGGACATATCATTCCACCAAACTGCAAATGGCACACAGCCACACTGAAAGTATCCATTGAATCTAATGTTTTCAAACAAGCCTGGGAAAAATACATACACGAATGACTCAGCAGCATCTTATCCACATCTTCAGAAAGCTGAATTCCTACTAATTTTCTCTGTGACCCCTAACCTTACCATCTAATCCTATTGGATTCCCTTGCTGCTTTTGGTATGACATTAAGACAGCTGAGTGTCAGCTCTGCTACCAACATCCCTCCCATAAGTCCGATTATCAATTGGTGGTCCACTCTATGGCCTTGTCCATGCTATAGACCCGGTGCTGCCTGCTGTTATGTCTGAATTAACCCGGTCCTAGCTGATGTGCTTGCTGAAATCTGCAACATCTCGCTAGCCACAGCTACTTTTCCGTTTAAATGGAAAAACGCACGCATCAAGCCTCTGCTCAAAAAGTCACTAGCAGACTCCACTGATCTAGAAAACTATAGGCCAATCTCTCTTCTTCCTTGTTGCTCAAAGATCATGGAGACACTAATCAACTGCATCTTTCTTGCTATTTGGAACAAAACAAAGTACTGGATACATCCCAATTGGGCTTCCGTGCATCTTATATCACCGGGGCCGCTTTGTTGAAGGTCATTGATACCTTAAGGATGTCATTGGACAAGGATACTCCAGCCATGTTAGTGATGCTTGATCTGTTGGCAGCCTTTGACACCATCTCTCATCGTATCCTGTTGAACAAGCTCCGAGAGATTGGTGTCAGATGACTGGCCTTTAAATGGATTCAGAACTATTTGTCTGACAGAGCACAATGTCACAAACAACTGCGGTGGACAAGGGGGTCCCACAGGCCTCCATTTTGAGCCCTACCTTGTTCAATATATATGTGGCCCCCTTAGCCTCAATCATCAGAAACTGTGGGTTTGAAACCATATCTTATGCTGACGACATGCATGTGATAGTCCCCATAGAGGATAACCCTGCAGTAACCAAACTAAAGTTCATAAACTGTATGACTAGTATAGCAAGCTGGATGAGGAATAACTTCCTGCAACTTAACTCCTCCAAAACAGAGATACTGCTGTTTGGTAAAGCGGAAGAACTGTGGACCCTAGACTGGTGGCCACCAGAACTAGGAGAAGCACCCTCCCCAAGAGGTTAGGACAAGAACCTAGGCATCAGAATTGATAATAAATTATCTATGGAAGAACAGGTGAAGACCTTGTCAGGCACCTGTTTCAGAACCATGCGGATACTTAGAAAGATCCCTGGATCCCGCTTAATGCCAGAAAGGCCCTCATTCAGTCGCTCTTAGTTAGTCAACTGGATTATGGCAATTCTTTGCTGGTTGGAATAAGGGAAGACCTGTTATCTAAATTGCAGGTGGTCGAAAATACGGCAGCCCGCCTTGCCCTTAATAAACCAGCGCGAACCCCCTCCCTACCTCTCCTGCGGCAATAACATTGGCTTCCTATCAGGAAATGAGCTATTTTCAAGCTGCTATGTTTGGTTTTAAAGTCTCTCCAGGGGACTGGTCCTACCAATCTGATGAAGAAAATTGAACGTTACATACCCGTACGATAGCTGAGAACCAGCAACCGCAATCTGCTTTGTACGCGGAGAATAAGGAAGGCCAAAATGGGTGGCCATGCATTTTCTCATCTGGCCCCTAGCCACTGGAACAGGCTCCCTGACCAAATCTGTGCCTGTTCCAATCTTTCTCAATTCAAAAAAATCCTCAAGACCTGGCTATTCTAAAGATCTCACTATCTATAAGGTTTCTCTTCTCAGGCGCCTAGAGATCCCCTTGGGGATGATTCGTTGCGCCATACAAATGAGTCTAAAGTAAAGTAAAGTAAATATCATGGCTAATGCTCTTCTCAGCAGAGTGCCCAAGGTCCAGCTAACACCTCTTGAGGCTGTTGTGCATGCAGCAGCCTCCATAGTCAATGACTGCAGCTGTTGATGTGAGGCCATTATTGGCATAAGATGGAGTCAGACATATCAGTTTTATCAATTCGGGTGTGTCAATGGCTGTTAAAAATTATTGCATGGTGGTCAACAGTGTGATCCAGAGCACAAATTTGCTCTAGAGCAGATTTGGCTGAAGAAAAACAAACACAGATTCCATGCCAAAGCAATTTCAAATTAGTGGAACTAGGAAAAGAATTTTGGAAATGAAAAAGAGACCAAACCAAGAGATCTAAAGAAGAATGCATTGTGCAGACAGGTAGCTCATGTTATGGGGCCACCTTAGCGACTGCTGTGGAATCAGTAGGTACATATCGCTTTGCATAGTACTCTAGTGGGTGCGTAAAAGCCGCAGGTCTCATTCTTCGGACTATCCCACAGGACATATGTTCTCCCTTAGAGACACTATGTCACCTGGCTATGTCCTCGGTGGGTCGGCTTCTTGCTAGTCCAACCGCATCCCTCCCCATCGTGTTGATGTTCCTGTTTTGAAGCTGTTCCACATTGAAGTGCATTGTTGCCTGGTGGGAAATGTATGCAGATCCCAGGGCTTTAATACAAAGTAAAAACACACAACATGAGCTCAAACAACTGGCCTATAATTAGCAAGTGGAAACTTACAAAGCAGCAACATGTCCCCAGACTGGGACACCTGGTAAACCTGCGCTTGTCAATATGACAAAGGAGATTTCTGATGCATTTATTTAGTAGCTCCTTCCCATGCATTCTTTTTTTTCTTAAGTCAGATGGTGCATATTTAATGAGGAAGAGCGAAGCTACCCTGCCTCTGTGGGAGATATCCAAATGTCTTTATGTGCAAAGCAGGTGTGGATCTAGGTCTCCGGGGGGGATATATTCATCGTGATAAAGAAGACACTGTGAATGTTTGATATTATTACAAGGCGCATGGAAAATGGGACTGATTCACTCTTCAGCTCTGCACAGTTCACCTTTGAATTAGTGGTGATCAATGATGCTACATCCCGCTACTAAGGTGCAGTTCAATATCTACGTTCAATAAAAAGTGAGTCGCCGTTGTCTATAATATGAGAATATACAGATGCATATTGAATGAAAGAAGGTATGCACAAGTTGCAGCGTTTTGACACCTGGTTGTTTGCTGTTCCCACAAGTAAAAATGTCCAAAAGGAGCAAAGGCAAAAATAAAAGTTTGTTAAGGTAATACTGAAGAGTCACAAAACCTAGGAAATGGAAACCTTTTTCTGCAACTGAACCTTAACCCACGACCCTAACCATTACTTGCAGGGTGACCAGGCATCCTACATTTGACAGGACAGTCCCGTTTTTTCACAACCGATTTTTTATTAAATTTAGCAAATGTTCCGATTATTAGATAGGGTCGAGTGAACACAGACAGAGGCAAGTTTTCACGTGCTCCAGTGCGAAACTAGTTGGCAGCCTCTAGTAATAAGCAGCTTAGTTGACCATGATGGTAGTGCGTTCAAAACTTGCGTTTAATATAGCCTTATAGCCTGCAGTAGCGGGCTATACCAGCTATTAAAGGCCCGTTCCAGCGTTAAATGCCCGAGTCGAAGGCGAGGAACTTTAACAAGGCAGCGGGACTTTAATAGCCGGTATAGCCCAGCTACGAAGGGCTATAAGGCTATTAGAACATTCTGCCACTAGAGGGCAGAATGTTCCAACAAATTAAAAAAAGGCCTCTCGGAGTTCGAGGGGTTTAAATTCCCTCGGGCTACTAGAGGCCTTTGTAAACAAGATTGGAATGTTGCTTTGTGGGCCTTTACCGGCCCGTAGAAGCATGGAGCACTCCATTGCCTTCAATGGAGTGCTCCACATTCCAATGTTCTAATTCCCCTTAATGCCCCATTGTCTGTGTTTTCTATGTTGGTGAGTGCTGTCCCTTAAGTCAATCTATGTCCCTCGCTCAAGGGGAATATTGCAGTCCTATTGTTGTGTTTCTGAACAGTCAAGTGTTTCTTTTTCAAGATAAGGAGCCACATTACACACAGTGTCCTAGGGGCGCAAGTGGAGTTTGCACCCATTTTCTGAGCATCTGTGGACACTGTAATATAGACGCTTGTACAGCCCCATCTGTTAAACTGATAGTGCCAGCTCACACATAGCCCCAGCACTAGCTTATGAGGGCATTCCCTCCTGTGAAATGGGAGTGTGGACCCATTTAGTTGAGGAAAAAACTTTGCCTCTGGGACCACGCTGCATTATCAATGCTGGTGCAGAAGCAAAGAGGTCGTCAGTAGGTGCACTGACATTACACCACTTAAAGGTGGAGCGCAACCAGTGCACCCCCTGAGGGAGAAGGAGGGGTTAAGGAGGGTCCCATAGATCCTTTCAAACCTTACCCTGCAGAAGGGTGCAGTCACTCACTGCACCCATCTGCAGGGGGAACTCTCTTCCCCTTTGAAGTGCAGGCGGGTGCCGCCTACATAATAGAATATGTGCAACAAAATGAGGTTGGGCCCTTAAAAGCAGTAGAAAAGGCTAGGCCACAGTTCAGTAAACACATGAAAAAGTTTCCTTTCCTCTATATTTATCAATTACACCTCAATCTACAGTAATGATAAAAATGTTTTCAAGAAATCTTACATTTGATCATATAATTGAGCATTAGTTCTCCCAGTAATTAGCTATAGGTATAGGAACTGTAACGTTTTTACCCTAAAGACTGAGATTGGTCTAACAGAAGTTTTTGTGCATACATTAAAATTGTCTGTGAATTGTGACTATAGAAACATTGTGATCCCAAACAAAGGGCAAGGTGAGGCAATTGCAAACAAGTGCAATCAAAGTTGACACGATTTGTTTATGGTGGGCAAATCAGTCCCTCAGCAAGGATTCAGACGGAATTGGCAGGGACTGCCCTCTATTTAAAATGATTGACCCCTTCTAATTTATTCTGATCAACCATCCTTGGCCTGGTAGGTGTTGATACATTTCAACCTCATATGATTCCGAGGTCTCCTCAGGACATGGCCTGGTGGTATTTTGATACGTTTGCTGAGGACCTTCACTTTTTACAGTCGGGGTTATTGTGTGGATGTGCACTGCTGTGACACTGCTCTGAGGCTTTTGGTTTGGGAGAAGCCACACCTGCTGTCCTGTGTATTGCTCCCAGGGGCTTCTAAGGATTTTGGGGGCCCTGGGCCAAATGTATTTTGGGGCCCCCTGTTCGGAACAGCTTTGGATATATGATCCTATTTCAACTCTTCATGCCCTCTGTGCACAGGTACACTCCTCCAAATTCTAAATGTGTTTGCATTTAATATATAGGGAGAGTGATGTAGGTTTTCAATATTGTAACACAGCAGCAGCTCACTAATAATGCTTCAAATAATCTCTGTGACACCCAGGGCCGGCTCTAGGGCGGTGCGATCGGTGCGACCGCACCGGGCGTTGACTTGGGGTGGGGCGTCCTTTTTGAAAATGTGTATTAACATTTTAAAAGCACCTGCTGCCTTGTTCCTGGCCTCCAGCAACTTCCAGACATCAATTAAAATGTCAAGAGAAGTCCCGTGATTAATCGGCTTCCTGAGACATGAGGTTTCTCTAGTGAAAATTTTGACTCATTCTAAGGCAGTGCAGAGGGTTAAACTGCCTGCTGCTAAGAAAGTATACCATTTACTTGTTGTTTATAAGTCAAAATCCTAATATAGAACATTGAGCTATTAACTGTCACCCCAGAGCTGCTGCAAACTGCAAGGTATATGTTAGCGCTATCTGTTCTTTTGCCCAGTATGCTTCTCCTAATCTTGTGAAAAGGGTTCATTTGGGTAGGAAACAATTCTTATTATGAAAGAGAACCCTTAACAATAATGTTGCGTTTTAAATTATCAATATGTGCCTTTCCTAAATAAGAACTTTAACTATATTGCCTACCAGTATTGATGACATGTCACTCCTACACTACACCTTGGAGTACTGTCTGATGTAATATTTCCTATACACTGATTTACCCACATATTATTGTCTCTTTGCAATGTGTGTGTGGTGTAAAGTGCTCTGACATCTTACACTGGTATGAGTGGTGCTATAAAACTAAATGAATCTGAGAGATAGTGTTATGGAGACTTAGGAGGAACTGTGAAAGGGTGCTAGTGATGGAATCCTTGGCAGAGGTGGTCATTGGGGGTGGGGGTCAACAGACACTGTTGCACAGGGCGCTGTCAGCGCTAAAACCGGCCCTGGTGACACCCTCCCAATTTTCAAATGTGAGGTCCTGTTTTGATCTGAAAGAAACTTTTTTAAGGATGTTGCATGAAACATAATCACAACATTTCTCTGCAAAATGTCTGTAATAGATTCTCATGCATCACTCACATTAAAAATATATTAAACTAAATGGTATTTAAAACAATCTGTTTAAGAATTATTCAGGGCAATGAGGACAAGACTCTCCATAACAGAGCTGGCTCTAACCCCACTGAAAGGGTGAGTCCTTGGGCCAGAGCGCACTTTGCCCATATCTTAAAACATCTCTGATTGCTCCAGGGATTTGCTAATTTGTTATTAGTCTTCTCTTCTTATGGCCCGTTTCTGATTCTCGCTCACGAGAACAGCAGGCGTGCTCCAATAAATGGATGGCGTTTCGTACAGGACCCTATCGGTGTGCGTTTCTGTCATCCCCAAGACTCTTCTAACTCCTTCCCATGCAGAGGTGTTCACTTTGCACTTTGCTTGGGGTCACAATGTTTGTAGTCACAGCTCACACAGAATGTTAATGTATACACAAAACCTCTGCTAGGCCAATGTAAGTCTTTTGTTTAAAAAAAAAAGTTGCAGTACTTGTACCTATCAGCTAATGATTGGGAGAAATAAGATGATCAATTATATGATGAAATATGAGATGTGATTAAAAAAAAACGTTATCACACACATCAGTAGATTGATGTGTACAATATAACTAGAATTAATGTATAATTGTAGCGGTAAGACAACTTTTTCTTGCACAGTAAAAAAGGCAGAGAGGCTGCATCAAGCAGCCGCTCTGTATTTCACTAACGCGCTGCCCCCATGGCACGCGCGAGTTTGCCGCTGCCCTGGGGGAGTGGATTGATTGTAATAATATGTACTGTACATGGTTTGCTCCTGGTGCTCCTGTTAAAGGTGTGCCGTGTTGCAAACATGGACAGTGCACCTGCTACATGTTATAGGCACCCTATCACTTGCAATAACACAAATACACCACAGTGCTTTAACTCAGTGAGGTTTTGCCTGGTTTGAGACCCGCCAGTAATTAGAAACTGACTTTGGGGTCCATATTAAGCCCTATATACAAGTCTTTAACTTTACAAGCAAAAACACTATAGCTGCAGAAACCCCTAAGGTAATTCATATCACTGATGCAGTCCATGTCACTTTTTATTTCATCTTGCATTCCCTGGGAGTATTTGCTTTTTCCAGATGTTTTGTTTCTGCAGTTTTCTTCTTGCAACATAATGGCTCTTTTATAGAATATTGTGAACTAAATCCCCTCAAGGTGCCTGGGTGAGCTCAGGGAACAGATAGCTGGGTATTTACAGGGGCACAACAGGGAGTTCTGTAGTTGAGGCTGAAGGCAGTGCCAATTTCTCACAGTGCCTATCACTGGGTCATAAAGGTATTCAGACAACATGCTCATCCAATCCTTGGGCTGTTTGCAGAGTGTACAAAAAAAAAAAATTAAGGAAAGTGTATGAACAAGGAGCACAGCTTTTGAAATATGGACTGCAACAGAAGAAAAGAAAATGCAGTGCTTACAGAAGACTGGGTAGGTTGTGTGTGTATGGGGGTGGTGAAGTAAAGGAAATGGAAGGAAATATATGCAGAAAGAAAATGGTGTAAGTGAATAATAGAGGGAGGCATTCCAAAAGAACTGATGTGAAAAGGTGAACAGGAGTGGTTGAGGTGCTCCGAAGAAATCTACCCCTTCCACATACGTTAGTAATATTTAATTCACAGTCTCATATTTTCAGAATTGAAATATTTTCAATTTTAATCATTCCCAATATAGGGCCATATGTATCATTCAAAATTGCATTTGCGATCACAATTTAGCTAAGTGGGATGTATGAAAGGAAAACAGCCTCGCAAAATAATGAATCGCAAAATTTGCGATTCCTTATTTTGCGATTGCATTTAAGGAATCGCAAATTGCGATTCCTTAAATGCAATGTAAGAGGTCCAGAAAAAGTGCAATTTGGCCTTAAAGAATCGCAAATTACCACCAACTTCAAGTTGGTGGTAATTTGCGATTTCTTTGAAAAATGCACTATTTTGCATTTTTAGGGCATGTATGTGTGCCACATGTGCACACATGTACATTTCAGGGGTGCAACAGGGTGTCCTTTTGACACCCTGGCACCCTTGAAATTGCATTCTCAATTTGCGATTCTCTAATTGAGAATCGCAAATTGAGAATGTCTTCCCATTCATTCCTATGGGCCTCTAGGCCCATAGGAATGAATGGGGAGGTATTCCTTAATTGCGAATTGCAATTTGTGGTTTGCAATTAAGGAATATGTAGGATTCGCAAAATTATTTGCAAATCCTACATACATAGCATTTTGTGATTCTCAAATGGCGATTCTCTAAAAATCACTATTTGAGAATCGCAAAACTAAAGTTTCATACATATGGCCCATAATCATTTGGGAGAGGATGTGGCCTAACAGCTAGAGCTTGGTAGCTGGGGAACTGGGTTTGATCTTGACGGGGACGCTCAACATCCTGTGATTCTGAGCAATTCACTTAATCTCCCTGTGCCTAACAAAAACGAATGTGTCCATCTGTAACGCAGCAGGTGCTTATGTAAAGCTCTCTGATACCTTTGGGTCAAGTTTGCGCTACATAAAACTCCCCCCAAAAATTATTGTTACTCATTTATTTGATACTGCTAAGAAACAAATTTAATAGGCATGGCTTGTTTTCGGTGTATATTCGTTTTGTTATCTGTCTGGATGCTATAGCAGAAAACTTACAGAAAGGCCTGCAAATACTGGTCAGGTGGCATGCATTTTAACTTACATGTTTTGAGTCTCTCCTTTAATCACATAGGCCACACCTCTTGGAAAGAATTCCTAGTTATGCTTCATTCACCATGCCACTTTCAGAGATTCCCACCCACCTTTTTCATCTGACTTAAAGCACTGTTATGCCCAAAATGATGATGTTAATTACAATGTAGATAAGATCCTCCGTCCTGGGACGTGCATTCCCTTGCACAGGCAAACATTCTCATGTATAAAAAAACATAGGATATAGTATAAATGTTGTTCTCCGGAATGGGACCCCTTGCTGAAGGCTTATATTCTGAAGACCAAATACCCCAGTATTTTTGCGCAAATATTTAGAAACGTGCTAGAAAAGTGTTGCAGAAATCCCTGCAAATAAATACATAAATAGCTACCTTCTGGGTTGTAGATGCTGGAGCCCCAATTTTTAATGTTTACATCTGTGTAGCCCCCCACTCAGATGCAAACCTGCACTTTTTCAATGGCCCTCCCGATAGTGAGAGCTATTGATTTTTACCTAACCCCCTTACTTGCAACCCAATAGATGCCAAGGCACGGTCATATTAATTAAACATGTTTAAGGAGCCTTATACATAACAGCAGCCACGTCTATGCTTTCTAGGGCTTGTTTGGGGATTTTGAGATTTTTCTTGAATAATACAACCATGGATGTTATCAAGCGCAGCATGGAAAGAGAGTAGTTTGTGATGTCCTCCTCTGCTTTCGCATCATTTTTTACGAATACAAAGGAAATTGCATTTAGATGGTTGAGGTGCGTATTGAGCAAAGACACCCTACATCATTCAAGTGTGAAACATTGTAAGAACCCCAAACCCAAAGAAAAAGTGTAGCAAATGAGCCACGCCATTCAGTAGGAGAGTGGGAAGGGTATTCTGTGTAGCTCGTAGTGTATGTTGGAGCACATGGTCACAAGTATATTACTAAAGCATGGTGTGGTAGATCACTATCATTTACAAACTGCACATTTTGAATTGAAATGGCTGCTACATGTGCACAGACATGCAGTTTTACTGAAAACACTGTATTGCATGCAAATGAGAACGTGTGGAATACGGGTTTCAGTGAATATTTGTCATTGTGCATCAACAAATAAAGAGTCTTGATTTGTTATATTCTGTCTATGAAGAGCAGCAAATGTGACACAAGAAACACAGATTGTAAAGGCCTTTTTATATGCTTGCACTTTTCTAACCCACCAAAGCGGCTCAAAGTAATCATACCCAGGGAATCTTACATAGCACGACATCATAACCTGAGCTACATCAAGGCGCTGTAAAGTTTGGAGGTGGAACTTGAGATTTTTCTTGCAGGATCCAACTTTGGATGTCGTCAGACACAGAATGGGAGGAGTGGCCTCCCTCTGCTTCACATAATGTTTTAGGAACACTAACAAAGTTACGCTTATATTTATTATGGGTACCTCTTGATCAAGGACACACTATTTTGCTGGTGTCCCATCCATGGATGACCCATTAGTGAGTACCTCTAATCTTTATTTATTCAGCCCAAATCGTATGGATGCCCACATAATCGGAAATCGAAACGAATTGTAAATTTGTGATTTTTCTGGGTATTTTAGAAAATGTAACTTACTTCCACGAGCAAACTTTTTGCAGCGCCCTACAAGCGAATGCAACTAATAAAACTCTCAGAACTGAAATGGAGGGTTATTCTCGTCGCTTTTACTGTATTCTGCAAGGAGCCCCAGGGGCAGATTATGCAAACGCTGCCTTAACTACTACAGCGCAATTTTTGTGTGACTGGCCTCATTAATTGACGAACATATGCCGGCTGCTCTCCCCGCTGAATATCTGTGCAAATAATGTCGCTCTTACAAATGTTCTGGGGGAAAGAGGCGGGACCTTGAGAAGAACACTGGAGCAGGTTTACCATTTCCTGCTCTCCAAGGCCTGCCGGCAAGCGCCGCCGAGCGGAGTGCGTGGTACCCGAAGCTCTCCGCTGGTTTCCGTGGAAATGAAGCCTGATGTTATGCGCCTCGTAATCACACAGGCCGCAGATCGCGCCGGTAAGCCGCCATGACAGAAGAGGCCGCGGACCTCAGTATTTTTGTTTACAGCCTGCTTGCCAGATGTTTGCTTCCGCGAAGAGATAAGAAAGTGTTTCACATTATTTTGCTGAGTTCCTTTTACAAATGAAGTGGCGGGAGCTCTGGGGATTTTCTGCTGTCGGTAATTATAATGGCTTTAATTATACCTGGGAGCCAAGGTACTGGATATCAGAAGTGACTTACAAAACCCCTGATGGGGGAAGATTTGCGTGTCCCCGATGAGTCCAGACAGCAAAGAGCGTTTCGGCACTTTCTAATCACTTCCTTTTGTAGCTGCCTTAAAAAAAAGTAAAATTATTAATAACTGCGAATCCTGCTTGGACTGGAGGAAATGTGATAAGGTGGTTGACTGGGAGAATTAATCTAGGCACTGACTTATTTAGAGCTTGTTGGTTTAGCTTAAGTCATGGCTGGAGTTGCAGGCCTATTTGAACCAATGTGACGTACCAGTGCTACCTGTCAGAACGTTTTACTGCCCTACTTATGCTCTACAGGCATGGGTTCTGGGATAGTCCTCCATGTTTGCTGAATATCATATGCCCTGCCAATACCTTTCGTTCAACACTGAGTGCATTCTGGAAGAGGTTGTCTCCCATTACTTCGGTTGAGCCCACATGACTAACACGCTCGATAGAAGCGCTGGACTGGCAGTAGCGAGCACCAGGCGTTTCCCCGGTGGGCCACCAGGGTGGGGGCCGGTTTTGTGACCGGCGGCATAGCTGCAATATCGGCCCCCTGTAACAAAAGCGGCAGCGGTGAGACGGGAGTGGTGCTTTCCACTAGCACCCTCCCCCCTCGGGGGCCGGCCGAGCTGTTTGCCAGGGCCGGTTTCAGTTCCCAGTCTGGCCGTGCTTAATAGCAATGCTTTGTAAAAAGAAGGTCCAAGATGAGTACATACATAGTGTTTGTCGCAACTGAAGCAACCTCACAACTCTAGTTGCAGCATCAGCTCGATGAGCCTTTGCAAGATGCTTGCCTTTTTTTAGGATGTGGCCATCTGATTAATACAGCCGCCCGTCTGATTCTGGTAGAAAATTCAAGTTGTTTGAACTTTCAACTTGGAAGTGGGTTCTCGTGATATTTGCTTCTTTTTATTGGAGTCTAATGGTTCCAATTGGTCTATGTAGGTATTTTTTTCAAAAAGTAGTATTCCCTTTCTTTATCTGTTGATTATAATATGAATTATAGAGCAAAATGTAGGTAAGAGGTACTGTAAGTTGCCAAAGGTGGGAGTCACATCTAAAAATAATAATGAAAAACCTACCAAGATCCCCACACCAGCCCCAGGACTAATTCTAATAATTTCTGATCCTGGTGAAGTTTTATTTCTCCATTTCTGACACAAGCCAGCTGGAATTTTCTTTTTCACCTTTCTCATCCCAACTTTCATTTGGTGAATATTAGATGAATGTTTTTTAAAAAATAGGGGGGAAATCCATTTACACATTTTTTTCTACCTATCTAATAAAGAATGGGGCAGATGACGTTTGTACCAAAACAACATTTTGCATAATTTTAAAAGTACAACATGGTGCAAACTGATGTTACATTTTTTGTTGAGGATAGAAAATGCATGTTGGTGAATATGAAAGATGATGCTGAGTATGAAGCTGACCCAGGCTGTTATTTTTATCGCATAAAAGCATAAAGAGAGAAAAATCCTTGATCTTTATTTTTTTTAAACAAAGTTATTTATGGAACTGGATTTCTTGCTAAATGCTCACACATGTAAAATAATTCATAATTTACATATGAGAGGGCTTCTATAGGACATACCCAGGTCCCTCTGGGGATAAGGAGACAAAATCTTCTTTGAATATGTGTTGTACGCTATCAAACAGGAATCAATCCATCAATCAATGAAAAATCCTGATGAAGTCCCATGTTGGGGACGAAACACGTTGGCCGGGCTGCAGTTGGATGTAATAAACAGAATAAAGAACAAAATATACCATGGCTCTCGCTTTATTGGACCCTATTTCATGGAATAAGAATTTGAAAGGACTTTGCATCAACTGAATTCTGAACGTTTAGAAGAATATTTCTGGACTTCCTCAGCACTCCCTTTGTGTGTACATTTTCTTTGTTTGACATATGGTCTCTGAGCAGTATGGCCATTGGAGGGTTGAGTGCTGTATTCATGCATTGTCAGTACAATCTCTTATGTGGCTATTTTGGAGCCATAACTGCTCTCTCTAGTGGTGTATAAAGCTGACCTTGGCTGTCAGTTTTATCATAACGAGAGACAAGTCATTGGTCTTCAGTTTTTTAAAACAAAGTTATTTATGGAACTGGATTTCTTGCTAAATACTCACACACGAAAAATAATCAATGATTTATAAATGTATTATAAATGTTTAACAATGGTTCCGTAATGCATTACTGACAATTTTGCACCAGTACAAAAATCAACCTTGAGGATTAGCTTTAGCAAAATCTGTTGCCTTCATACCATATTACAGAGCTAGCAAAAAAAGTGCTAAATTGATAAACCTGTTTTTGACCAGAGTACAATCGTTCTGGAACTTGGTAAGTGGCATCACATGGTGTTGAAGTTGTTTTAAATGTGCAATTTGGAGTGACAAATTGTTACTGCAAATTAATAATTTTGATTATGCATGTAGTCGTAACCAATGAACTAATGATGTTGCATTCGAAACAACATAATTATACAGTTTAGAAGTGTCATTAATAACGAAGTATACTTACTCCACATTTTCATGTGAGACACCATTTTATTAAAATGGATGCAGTTTCTGCTGTTCTGCTTATTTTTCTCCTCCTAATACCCCTCCCAATCAGTGACTTGCTGCAGGTCTTTTCTCCTGACAGTTTCTGCATAGCACAGAGTGTTATGACTTAGGTGGCAACTTTCCTTAGAAAGCGTGTAGTGTGAACGAAACTTTCCACCATGTTCTCTATGTATCATTTGAAGGACTTCCACTGGAAGTTCAGATGTTGGCCTGTAGAAGAATTTTTTTAATGTATCTTTGTTTGAGAAATATTTCATATTGTAGTCTACATATCCGGAGAGCAGTTGCTGAGTAAGCAAACATAAGATTCCCCTTACCTTAAAGAAATGACTTAGTGCTTTGGGGCAGATTTATAATAACTGGCGCATCCCTGCATATCAGCAGGGATGTGCCAGTTATTTTGCGTTCCAGCTCCGCCATCATGAATGCGCCGCATTTATAATGCGGCGCACCATGGGGCAAAAACGGCACAGATGCGTCACGCATCTGTGCCGTAAAAGTGGCGCATTGCTGGAGTTGCGTCGCAAGCGCGACGCAGCTCCAGCAAGGCTCTGGGGGGCCCTATCTGCACAATGCTGCGTCAATCCTTACGCCTGCTTCAAGCAGGCGCAGGGTTTTGACGCAGCATGGGCTCAAAAGTGACTGAGTGAAATCTTGTAGATTTCACTCAGCCACTTTTAGGAGGCGTTCCTGCGCCGGAACGCCCCCACCTGCCCTGGAACGCCTACATGTGGCGCAGGGCTTTACAACGTGACGCATCTCCCAGATGCGTCATGTTGTAAATACCCCACACCATGGCGCAGGATTTGCGCCGCTGCTGCGTCACAAAAGTGATGCAACGGCGGCGCAAAAGTGGCGCAAGTGCAACATAAATCTGTCCCTTTGTGTTTAGTTATTACAAATTTACTTTTGATTTGTCCAATAGGAGCTAACCATGATCATGTGCTGAATCTAATGGCTTGCTAAATGTTTAGGCATAAAATGTTTATAAAAATACCTGATTTGGAAAATTCAGGGGCGACTTCTTATTTTCCTCCCAAGACTCTGTCCAAATAGCTTGAGGCTTACTTTTCTTTCTGAGAATGCTGTCAGAACTCTTTATGAGTTTGACACTCAGAACTTGGAGAGATTTAACTGCCTAAATAGGCATTATTATCTTTTTTTGCTGATTTTGTACATTGTTTTGGGGCCTTTATGTCATTTATTGACTTTTTCTGTACTGCTTATAATAAGATTTCTTGAATAAATATTTTAAACTTATTTTTGATTTAGAACTCAGTTATTGAGTGCTCCCAGTTTCTATTTGATTTTTACTTTGATAACTAATTGTTAAGACTGTGGAGGGTACTCGCTTAAGAGCCTTTGCGAACAATGGCAAGCTGACAGAGGCACATTAGAGGACGAGGATTGGCAAGCTGCACTTATGTCTCAGAGAGAATCAGCTATCCCACTTAAGTTCCGACTTATCCAATTGAAGGTACTGCACAGATCATATTTCACCGCGGCCACACTTATGAAACTTGGGCGCAGGGAGGATGCAACTTGCCTTAGACAGTGCACCGAGGAGGCTACCCTATACCACACTTTATGGGAATGCTCGCACAGCATGGTTCTTTGGAAGGAAGCCACACGTCATATGCACTGGGCCATTGAGAAGGATATCCAGCTGACACAGAGACTGGGGCTATTGAATATTTGGGAGGTAACATATTTGACTGAAGTGGAACAACAATGGGTCACTTTGGGCTACACACTGGTCAAATGGGCAATTGCTATGCATTGGGGAATTACTGATGTGCCGAAGGCGAGGGGATGGGCTAAGGAGCTAGACAAATGCGTGATCGCTGAAAAAGAGGTGTTTAAGTCCAGGGAATGCCCTAAGAAATGGGATAAAAAATGGGGCAAATGGAACATTTATCGGGGGAGATATGCGTCTCTCCTACTGTGGAGATGGAGATGCAAGAACAACAGAGAAATGGACATATGTGAATAAATGTATGTGGATGTACTATTATGTGACAACAATAATTGTATTATATGCAAAATGTCTTCTATGCCATTGATATGGTTTTATTGGTGACTGTTCAGTTCTTTACAAAATAATAAAAACATCTTTAAAAAGACGGTGGAGGGTGGTGTCTCTTGGTGCTAGATCAACAAATATAAATGGAGTCAAACTGCCTGAGGTAAAAATCGTGGGGGGCATATTTACAAGGGCTTTATCTCTGCTTTTTTTGCTTTTAAAGCCAAAAAAGCATAGATAAAACTATCGCCCTATTAACAAGAGAGTGGTAACATGCATTAGAGCATGTTAGCACTCTTTTACCCAACGCCTCCCTTTGCATCTTTAATGAGATGCAAAGTGGGCGTCACTGGGCAGGACAACCTTGTAAATATCGCTGATGCTCACATCGCGATATTCACAAGGCTGCCCCAGCATTTTAGCACACGTTAGTTTTTGGAGAAACCCGCTGTTTTCTCCAAAAACTAACGTCTGCTAAAATGCAGACTTACCTATTCCTAACATTGGGGGGGATTATGCTGATACGACCCTGTGGGTTTTATCAGCAAGGTTATCGCCGTTTTGCAGGGAACATCGCTGGAAAACCAGCGATGTTCCCTGCAAAACGGCGAAAACCTCACTATTTCTGGAATTTTTATTGCCCTGGAGAAACGCGTTGTTAATAACTCTCTACCAGGGCGATTATTTCCAGAGATAGCCTGCGATACCAAAATTATTGCTAAGCACGGCCAGAGATAATTATCGCTGGCCGTTGATAATATGCCCCCTCGTGTCTAAATTAATGGGGTTGAGTAAATTATCGGGTTTGGCTCCCACAGTAGCACTAGCATTCACCCCATCTCCATCCCATGACACAAAATGGAAGAGGCGGTGGCATCTGATGGTGATACTGTTTTCTACAAATATATGTTGAACATAAGACATAACATATAAGATAGACTGGAGAAGGAGCTGAATAACACCCAGAGGAGTGGTCCAAACAAAAAGTAAGGGGCTTAGACTTCTAGTTACCCTGCATATTCCATGTCAGCGAGCACTTTGTGTGGTCTTTACACTCTTTACCAGACAATTGTTTCACTGCTGAAGGTTTTGATAGAAGGCACAATACCTAGTAAATAATTTTCAAATACATTTTTTTGAGATTATGACACAATGAATACATTTGTGTTGCAGCCTTTTGCATCAACTGTATGAGTGTTGTCACCAGGATTCACAGACATCCAATAAAAAAAGTATAAATCAGTCTGTCTAGCGATGCATAGCTATTCAGAATTCAGCAACACAACCAGGAAGTGGTTTCATTCTTCTAAATATCTTAAAATGTCTACAGCGAGCAAGAAATTCTGTTATATTACTAACGCTTTTCCAAATCAGGAATTAAATAACGGATCAATGAGGGCTGCGCTTGTCATAGCAATAAAGGACATTCAGAGGCATAGCAATCAATAGTGCAACAGGTACAGTAGCACCGGGGCCTATGACTTTTAGGGCCCACATAAGTCCCAATAATGTCTGTATTTTACTATGCAACCAGTGAACGGGTTCCGTTTTTAGGGGCCTTTGTACTCTTGCTATGCCTTAATTGTGCTCAGCTGTATTTACATTGGTGACTATTCACTTGCACAAGGGCAGCGTCTTCATAATTTTGAAACATTTTAATTATGGGGGAGAGATATGCTCTGTAGACAGTTCTCCAATTAGCACAGCTTAACTTGTAGCTCAGCAATGTGAAAATGGAATTTAATTATTTTGCGGTTCTCTGTTGTAATTGGCTAGATAACGTTCAATTTATTTTCCCAAATCATGTCACGGTTCCACAAATATGAAGCGGATCATAGTTTCATTTAGCAATAAAGAAATATTGGACACGACCAATCAACGATTACAATTCAAAAACTGAATGATGCCTCAGGGTCAAGACTGATTTGCATATCTCTGGGTTCAAACTGGAACGGCATGGTGAGCAAAAAAACGATGGATTTAGGCCCAGATCTCTGTACTGGGGTGAATGTATGACATTGTTCACCATTCTGTCCATCAATTGTTGTTTTTGCATTTGTCACCCCGAGTGGGACGTGTATGCTCAGACGTGAGTCCCGTGCTCTCCATGCCACTGGAATCAAGCTATCCTGGCTGAAGAGGGGTGAAACCCCGAAACCGGTCCTAGGATGCTTGGTTCCAGTCCAGGGAGGACCTGGCCTGGCAGTTCGGACTGGACTGTTCCCATTGGCCCTGACTCTACTGATGGAATCAGCAAGAGATAACAATAAATCTTTATATCTCTCCTTCATCGACTATACTGCAGCGTTCGATCATGTAGACCGCAACATGTTATGGCAAAAACTGACCAAATGGGGCATACCTGTTCATCTCTTAAACGTACTGATAGCACTACACTCTGACACCTGGATTAAAGTGAAACTTGGTGCAGGCACACATCTTTCAAAACCAATAAAAACAACAAAGGGCCTCAAACAAGGCTGTGTCCTAGCCCCAATGCTATTCAACCTCTTCCTAGCCGACCTGCCCGGCGAACTAGACAAAAAATACTGCCATGCACCAAAGCTAGGGAAGACCACACTATCCAACCTGCTGTATGCAGACGACCTGGTGCTCATCAGCCAGACACCCATTGGTCTTCAGCACCTTCTAAACACCATCTACGATTTTTCAAATAAAAATGCACTGCAGATAAATTTCAATAAATCTAAGGTTATGGCAGTAAACTACAAAAAGAAAAGGGAACATAATTGGCATATAAATGGAGAACGATTGGAAAACGTAACAACTTACAAATACTTGGGCATAATACTGGACTCGAAGATCACTTTTAAACCCCAGCTGGACTCCCTGCGAGGCAAGGGAATGGCAACCTCCCTTGCCCTAAAATCCTTAAAAACTAAACTCCCAGATCTGACCTTCTATCCACTTCTCCAAGTACTTCGCGCAAAACTGCAACCAACACTCACCTACGGGAGCGAACCCCTTCAAGGAAAAGACGCCACTCTTCTGGACACAATCATCTCAAACTCTTACAGGCTCATCTTTAACTTGCCAAAACAAGTCTCCTCAGCACAAATACGACTGGAATTTGGCATCGCGAAACAAACCTTAGAAAGACGGTGTGCATACGTCACTGCCTGGCACAAGATACGTAACGCCAACAATGATTCCCTAAATTCTAACATCTGGGATGAGACTCTTCAGCATCAAAAATCATCAGCGAGGAAGTATTTAATTGACTCTCTTGAAGTGCTGGGCCTATCCAACTTATGGGACATTCCAACAGACCATGTGACGTTTAAAAAAACAGCCAAAAAAGTAGTTAGACTCATCTCTAAAACTGAAGACAAGGAGGCCCTGACAAAAAAAGCACATGGTTGGGTAATCCTTAATGATTATGGTCCAATGCAACCACAGGCTTACCTCAATGTGGGCATGAACCTAAGAATGAAAGAGAAATTTTTAAAAATGCGTCTGGGCGTAATCCCGGTATATCCTCACCTACCGCCCTGGATAAGGAAAAATCTTGATCCACAATGCCGTCTGTGTAAAGCAGGAAAGGAAGACCTTGTCCACGCAGTGTGCATCTGCCCCAAACTGAAAGATCTGAGATGCAAATTCCTGCGAGACTCATTCAAAACCTATGGTATACGGACATGCAGACAGGCAGTCAAACTTTGCTTCAATCCCAGCAAAACAAAACTAAACTGTCAGGTCGTAAAATTCTTTGAACTGGCCGGAGTCAGATACATGAGAGCTTGAGGACTGTTGATTTTAACAATGCAACACTTTAATCTGAATCAACTTGGCAAACGCACAGGACAGAGAGAACTTTTAAATACCCTTTGGTTAATTCTCTTTGCAATTTTTAATTGTCCTTTTAAATGTTTTTTATTCGACTTGTAAAGATTTTAATTAATCATGTACAAATAAAATATTTACTTACTTACTTACATTGGGTGCAGGGTCAAGACTGATTTGCATATGGCTGGGTTCAAACTGGAATGGCATGGTGAGCAAAAAAACGATGGATTTAGGCCCAGATCTCTGTACTGGAGTGAATGTATGACATTGTTCTGCATTCTGTCCATCAATTGTTGTTTTTGCATCCAGCAAGGAAACAGTCATCGTTTTTAATTGTATTCTCAAATATAACAGTTGAAGTAATAATGAAACACGTATTAATTTACTGTTTAACGTTTCTTTATCCGTGTTCACCTTGTCACAGACTCAGGGCGTTGACTTGTCGAATATGCAACCATCCATTTTTCATCATATTTTTCAAGGTCAATGACATTGAAAACATTTCTTCTCGTCATGCAAGAGTGTACATCAGCATAAGCAAAGGAGCATAGGTTAATGTAATCTATTTCTGCTGGACAGCAGCCCATGATACCCGACTACAGTACACTTCAGTGAGCTGTGCATCTTAAAAAAACAGCATTCTCTCCCACTACCTTTTCAGGGTTTGGAGGTTAACCCTAGTCAGAGGAATATACATTTCTTCTACTACTGCCTGTCGGTTGTATCATTTTTGCCTTCTAGGGCGTAGTTCATCAGAAAAGAAGATGACATCATCGCACATTTCGTCACGTTTAATTAGGTATTTCTAACTTGCATTGTACGGCGTTGCAAGTTTCTTCATTGTCAAGAAATCACAGGTGTTCCCCTTCTTGGGATGAAACCAATGAACCAGTTCCTACTTACTGAAGCACCAAGTCATTACATGTATGTTTTCTTTGTGTTAATTCACCTCAGTCACTTTGCAGTCTTCATCACCTTTCAATCAGTGGAAGATCAAAGTGCATGGCGCAAGCAGAGTATCTGGGACCAAGTTACATTGGTCTGGAGCACCCTGTAGGAAGACCAGGGTGAAAGGTCTCACCACTTGAGCTGGGAGTGCAGATATTTCCATAGGCATCTTCAGTAACGTTATGAAACTTGAGAGGGCCTCCCTGCATAGTACATGGAGGGGGCACTCATGCACCAGACCCAGTAAGGAGCTCTCAAGCCATGAGCCTGCCACTTCTGCAAAGTACTGGGGGGAGGCCCGGGAGCTCAGGGGTCCCCCACACTGCAGGGGCTGCTTCAGTTCTTCCTGCATAGCTTATCATGGCCCTTCTTTTCTGGTCAGCCTTTAAGTTGTGCAGGGATACATCCAGTATCCCTCTGCAGCATTTACTGTTCACCTTTCTTTGAGGTAACTCAAGGTGGTGCCTTACAACAGGTTGAATAACTTGCACATTCCACTTCCTGAACTTGGCAAGGGGAGTTGGAAGTCAAAAATCCCAACCCTGGATCTCAGAAGTCTTTCTCCATCTCCACTGGTGCAGGAACCGTGGTAGTGGTTTAAGAGAAATCCTGGCACACTGACCTGGGATTGCCCCTCGGTCTTTCTCAAACTTTTCTAGGCACAGAGCCACAGATGTATAGCTGAGAGTCCACTTCAATTTCTGACCAGGCCAGGTTTTGGTGGAGTGGCTTTCTCTCTCATACAGGTTGTTCAGCCCTATTTCTTCAATTTGCAGATTAGTTTGAAGAGCTTTACAATTGGGTGATTACTGTCAGGAGTTAGAACACAATGCTTTTTCTGTCTTGCTTTTAGGCAACACAAAACTGTAAATCATGGGTGGGGGAACCACTTACCACTCCTCAACATGTTCTATCTATACTCTAGTGCCCCCAGAGATGCAATCTAATGGAGTGACACAGGTGCAATGTGAGATGGAGGAGGAAATTAAACAAGGTGGGAGCTTGGGACTCTCTCTTTAAAGGTAAAGTGTCCTTCCCCAAGCAAGAGAAAGCTGATGTCTCATGCAGGGCATGAGGAAGAAGAGGTTTGCTACCATGAGACCCTGGAGGAGGCAGCCATAGGATGGAGAGTTCCCTCTGTGCTCAAGTCGGGCAAGGGCGCAACGAATCATGCTCCTCGCTAGTTTTAGGAACAGGGTGTGGACCTCTGCTGTGCTAGAGAGGCCTTAAATGGGCCATCGCGGTTCTTTTACCCAGTGCTGCATGCTGTGATTCTCCAGCAGCAGGCATTCAAGAGCGTAGCTTTGATTAATGAGGCCTGTTACGGTTTTTAAATGACTTGGTTTTTTTAGTCCTAAATCATGTTATGTTGTTAAAGTTTATGCAGACATATACAGAAAAAAAACTTCAAAAATGTCATTCAATTAAGGATCGTGATTCCTATAATTAATAATGTGTAATGATTAATACGTATAAATAAAGTACGCTGCATCAAGCAAAAGTAAAATAAAACAAATTAAATAGACAAAATAAAATAAAACAGAGCTACGTATATGATATAAATAACCTTTACTAAAACACTTACTAATTAATTATACAGCAATTCCATAGTAACTAATGCGAGGTATCAACATAATCTTCAATAGGTGTCCAAACCAATTGAAATTAAGTTGAATTCTTAAGGGAGCCACCATTTACGGAGACCTTTATTCTTTGTCTTGTAAATATTATCCAAGACCACCATATTCATACAGAGAGTTGAATAATGTCTTTCCAGTTGAAAGTAATTGACATAAGAGCAGAAGATATTTGTAAAAAATACTCTTGTGGTGTTGAGAAAGTGGGGATATCAATACATAGGATTCACATATCATTAATTTTAAGATAAATCATCAGTCATAAATAGCAGTCCATATTTCAGATAAAAATTTACAAATATGTAAAATATCAAACAAAACAGGTTTTGACAAACTATCTGAAGATTTACACATGCCAACAAGATGATGAATCAGTCAATGTAGAGTAATATAGCTTATGAGGTGTCCATAAACAATTAGGTAGTATATACACATTGGTTTGGTAAATATTTGCAGATAGTGGACCTGAAGAGGTAGACAATCAAATTCTTTGCCAATCCTCTTCAGAAAGTGATAAGGAAAGTTAATTATTCCAGAATTTAGCAATCAAAGATATGCTAGATCTATCAGAATTTTTTTATTTATTCTATGACTAGTATTATAAAAAATATTTAAGCTATTTTCAAATGACTTGTGACACCATGCATTACAGCAAACAAATTATGGACGGAATGCTGACAATGCAAACATTCTCCCCCAGTCAAAAGATATGGGTTAAATCCATTGTTCTTTGGCCCACTATGCCACCCCAGTTTGGACCCAGCCATATGCAAATCAGTCTTGACCCTGTGCCCCATGGGAACAGTTCAGACCAAACTGTCGGGCCAGGTCCTCCCTGAACTAGAAACGAGCATCCTGGGACCGGTTTCAGGGTATGTCACCCTTCCTTGGCCAGGCTAGCTTGAATCCAGTGGAACAGTGAGCAAGGGACCCACGTCTGGGCATACCCATCCCACTTAGGGCGAAAAGTGTTACAGCAAACACATTATGGATGGAATGCTGACAATGCAAACATTCTCCCCTAGTCAAAAGATCTGGGTTAAATCCATTGTTCTTTTGCCCACTACGCCACCCCAGTTTGGACCCAGCCTTATGCAAATCAGTCTTGACCCTATGTCCCATGGGAACAGTCCAGACCGAACTGCCGGGCCAGGTCTTCCCTGGACCAAAAACAAGCATCCTGGGACTGGTTTCAGGGTATGTCATCCTTCTTCAGCCAGGCTAGCTTGAATCCAGTGGCACAGTGAGCAAGGGACCCATGTCTGGGCATACCCATCCCACTTAGGGCAAAAAGTGTTACAGCAAACAATTTATGGACGGAATGCTGACAATGCAAACATTCTCCTACAGTCAAATGATCTGGGTTAAAACCATCGTTCTTTTGCCCATTACGCCACCCCAGTTTGGACCTAGCCATATGCAAATCAGTCTTGACCCTATGCCCCATGGGAACAGTCCAGACCGAACTGCCAGGCCAGGTCCTCCCTAAACCGGAAACAAGCATCCTGGGACCGGTTTCAGGGTATGTCACCCTATTTCAGCCAGGCTAGCTTGAATCCAGTGGCACAGTGAGCAAGGGACCCATGTCTGGGCATACCCATCCCACTTAGGGCAAAAAGTGTTACAGCAAACAATTTATAGACGGAATGCTGACAATGCAAACATTCTCCCCCAGTCAAAATATCTGGGTTAAATCCATTGTTCTTTTGCCCACTATGCCACCCCAGTTTGGACCCAGTCATATGCAAATCAGTCTTGACCCTGTGCCCCATGGGAACACTCCAAACCGAACTGCCAGGCCAGGTCCTCCCTGGACCGGAAACCAGCATCCTGGGACCGGTTTCAGGGTATGTCACCCTTCTTCAGCCAGGCTAGCTTGAATCTAGTGGCATAGTGAGCAAGGGACCCATGTCTGGGCATACCCATCCCATTTAGGGCGAAAAGTGTTACAGCAAACAAATATTCTGTCCATCAACTGTTGTTTTTGCATTTGTCACCCCGAGTGGGACGGGTATGCCCAGACGTGGGTCCCGTGCTCTCCATGCCGCTGGAATCAAGCTATCCTGGCTGTAGAGGGGTGAAACCCCGAAACCGGTCCTAGGATGCTTGTTTCCAGTCCAGGGCGGGCCTGGCTTGGCAGTTCGGGCTGGGCTGTTACCATGAGGCACATGGTCAAGACTGATTTGCATATGGCTGGGTTCAAACTGGAATGGATTGGTGAGCAAAAAAACTATGGATTTAGGCCCAGGTCTCTGTACTGGGGTGAATGTATGACATTGTTCTGCATTCTGTCCATCAACTGTTGTTTTTGCATGTGTCACCCCGAGTGGGACGGGTATGCCCAGACGTGGGTCCCGTACTCTCCATGCCACTGGAATCAAGCTATCCTGGCTGATGAGCGGTGAAACCCCGAAACCGGTCGTAGGATGCTTGTTTCCAGTCCAGGGAGGACCTAGCTTGGCAGTTCGGGCTGGACTGTTCCCATGAGGCAAGGGGTCAAGACTGATTTGCATATGGCTGGGTTCAAACTGGAATGTCATGGTGAGCAAAAAAACGATGGATTTAGGCCCAGATCTCTGTACTGGGGTGAATGTATGACATTGTTCTGCATCCTGTCCATTAACTGTAGTTTTTGCATTTGTGACACCATGCAGCTGATTAGCCCTTTTGAACAATCTCTGGAAAATCTTGGCCACCTTCCATATCATAAGGTACTTCTGTAGCCTTCAGTCTTGTTGGGTAGCCACACTGACGTAAGCCTTTGTCTGGCACCAGCCGATGTCAAGTCTCTCTATTTCACCCATGTAAGAAGACAGGGGTTAGAGCCTTAGGCCCTGGGTTGGTCAATGCAGTTGGACGTCACAGGCCCGAACCTTTCTCACTGAGTTTCTCTGTGAAGCAGGATGATGAAACCTATCCGGGTTCCCTTTGCCACTTGTGTTTGAAACTACAGATGTGCTTGACAGTTTCTCAGTGACAAAAAGTGAATATGAATTCTAAAAAAAAAAAAGGAAACTGGAACAGCTTTGACAGGTCAGGGAAATGGCAGAGCTGAAAAAGCCCAAAGCCCTGGTGGTAGAGTGACCCTCTTTGTGGTGACAAGCAGGCTTGCGGGTACGGCAGAATCTGACGCGCTGAAGCGCTCTGCGCTAACCACTGATGAAAGGTCCAAACCTTCCAGGAGACTCACAGAAGCGCGCCCACCGGAGCACTGACGGCGGAGGCCTGAGTGGGAATAGCGCTCTGCATTGCCCAAGGCTAAACAGGGTGGTATGATGTTTGTCTCCAGGCCACACCGAGCAAGGAAACAATATCCGCCGCCATCAGATGTGGCAACCAATTTAAATTATGTTGGAATATCAAAATTATGAAACAGCTGTGATTGGAGGATTCAACAAAGGCATTGCTATCAGCAAGAGACAATAAAAATGTAAGTCAGTCCTAGGAATTTTTTATTTTTGGTCCCAACTCAAAACTTATATACACTTCAAATAGCTGCAAGTTATGTTTGATAACTCATAAAATCTTTGGTACATATATGATTTGCTGACCTTGAGTAAAGCACTGGGTTCAAGTCATTGAATAGAGCTACAGGCTGCTGATCCAACTGATTTCCATAAGTTTAATAACTTTTCTGTAGTTTAGAGAAAGTAATTATTACCCTGTGGTACAAAGCATGTAAGTGCCTCCAACAAATACAATGTGTAGGCCTGCCCTATATAGCTGACTGACCTCTGCTAGTAGAACAAAAGGGTGCATTTACTATTATATCAAGCAACGCGGTGCAGTAAGGGAACTTTCTGCACAGGGCTGCATGAGAGGGCGGATGTGCTCCATATTTACAAAGATATAAACCATTTCTACTCTCTCCTTGTGCTGGAGCACTGTGTGCTGCCTTATGCCAATGCCAGCACCCTTGTGCCTGCTTTACAGGCAGGGTTGTTTTTATGCAGGAAGGGATACCTTCTTGCATAAAAACAACCCTTAGAGGCAGAATGGGGAACTCATGGAAAGAGGAAGTAACTGCGAGAAATGAAGATATTTCTCCTCATTATACCTCTGTTGGGTAGACGCACAGAACCCTTGTTAATCTGGGTTTGCTTCAAAATACATGGGTGGATGCATGGGAATGCTCATGCTCCACCTATGTAATGCTTATGCAGACACAAAAGTATGCAAGGCGGACCTATGTGCTAAACCACACAAAGCCATGAAAATTAGCTAGACGTGGCTTATCAAGTGCAAAAACGGACACAATCCTGACCCAAAATGATAGTAAATCTGGGCCAAAGGTTTCAACTATTGCTTGCATCAACCCCCTTAAAATCGAACATTGCATTGCAATAGCATATACTCAACAAATGTGCTATATTCATGACTGAGTCATTTTTAATTCACATCTTTGTTTAATATACAAGGTTGAGAGCAACATATTGTCATAATATCAGTTTGTTGAATCAAAACCTCTGAAGAGCACTTAGAACATAGGTAGCTGTAAAGATGAAAGTGGTATCCAGGTGCGGCCCACGCAGGTAAGAGCCATGGGGTGCGGGCAGGGTAGGGAGCATGTCGACAGAGGACGATGAGGTAAACTTAAATTTAAAAAAACATAAACACTTATCTTGCGCTCGCGGCTCGCCGCATCACAGAGCGCAAGGTAAGTGTTTTTCATTTTTTTAATTATAGTTTACCTCGTCATTTGTGGACTCCCACCCACCCCGCCCCACAGCTCTTACCTGCATGGGCTGCGCCTGGTCATATGATATGCAGCTGTATTCTCAAATATTTTTCGATTGTGTCCTCTTAAGTTCTCCAAGTATTTATGGTTTGAATGATGAACCAGTGCTTAATTTGTAAAAGAAAGAGTGCGCCGAATACCAAGGCTAACAGTCTTAAAACCACCTCGTACTTCTTTAATCAACTACCAAACACCAGCTGCCCTTTTATCTCACTATTGCAGGTTCCTGCTTTCTTCCTCGGTGGCGGTTTTAGGGTCCTTCTCATCCTCTGTCTTTCCCATCTGCGTGTTTCCGTTCTTCCGCTCGGTAAATATCTGATGCAGAAAAATAAGTGTCAGGTCCCAAAAAGATGTGCTAGTGCCCCCAGCGGCACCCACCAGCTCAAATTAAGAACTGAAAATTCCCCCTAAAACACACACACACACCTGAATCAGCAGAAAACCACACAGCGGTTCAGGCCACTCCACTGCTCTTCCACTTAGGGTTAAACCAGATGTTGTGTGTGGGGAGTGGGACTGTGTTCTGTGTTCTGTGGCATACTTACGTTGATTACTTTGAACTGATGGATTTATGCAGGGGCCCAGCGATGGGCCGATTAAGAAGGCGAGCCTTATTACATATCAGAATAAACGATCAACGGACACCCACGCATGCGCAGACACAAGCAAAATACACACCCACACGATTGTGCCCCATTTCTTGCCTTCCCAACGAAAATGCAAGCCAAAGTGACTCATCGGGCTTATCAGACCACAATTAAAAAAAACTGCAGTAAGAACACTTTACCAGACCTTTCGGCTCTTTTAATGCCTGCCCCCTTCGTTCACCGCTGGCAGAGCCGCACTCTTCCATAAACATACGAAACCCTCTTAAAGCTGTAGCTCATTTCTGACATCTGACGTTTTCCGTGTGCAGGCTGCAGCTCAGTCGCTGGATACTGAACAGACACCCCCAGTAATATCTGGCTGTGGTGGCTTTCTTTAATCATACAGTGATCATCACCTGACACAGTGGATTCTTGGCACAGCCTTCATGTTCTACTAATAATGACATTCTGCTCACAAGACGTAAGTATCTGCGCCTGTCTTGTAAACACATCTAAAATGGAGTAAATGAGGAATCACAGGGGGAAGTGATTACATTTAGCTGGGCTCCTCAAATCCGAGAGCCAGTCAGGGCTCGCTAGGCAGAACATTATACAACAATACACAATTAGTAATGGTGACTTATATTTTTAAGGAGTAGCCATTGATTCGACATTCTTAAGGCTTCGTAGCGCTGTGCATGTTTATGTTTATTAGGGAAGAGGTGTGGCGCAAAAACCAGGGCGGGTGACTCCAGAACAGGGGGCTCACGGTTCGATCCCTGGTGGCACGTGAGCCCAGCACCATGTGACGCTGGGCAGTAGCTCCTTAATCTTCCCAACGGCCCCCAGCGTGATTGTTTGTGCTTTACAAATACTGGATTTCATTTTCATTTTTCATGAAAAACGTATATGTGAGTCCATTTACAAAGCAATGGTGTGGGGGAATCACTGCATCCAGGTGTAGAAGGGGAGGGGAGGGTTGGCACGAGGATGGGTTACAGCAAGGGCAGAAGAGAAACATGGGTGGGTAAGCTGCAGGTCGAGCACCCACAGGGGATGGGGAGGTAGGAATGGGTTGGTGAAGATGGGCAGGTCAGTTTTCAGCTGATGCTTCAGGGGTGAATGAAACATACGATAACCCTGAGGTTATACTGCAGGTAGGGGGTTGCATCATAAGACATTATCCTGGATCTTGATGCATTTATAGAAATCGCTACACTCTACCTGAGCAGTGCACAATCAAGAGAATAATGGTTAAGTCCTTGGCACATGCACCCGTTCACATGAAAGACATTGATGCTCTTCCGAGACCGAAGCTCTTCAGCACGGATGTATGAGGGAACCATACATGTCTTTACCACGCATGCCTTTACCACACGTCCTTTATCACACAATCACGTAATGCCTTACCGTGCAAGTCTTTATCATGAATATGTCTTTCTATCTATCTATCTATCTAACTATCTATATATAGATATAAATATATTACCTACTGGCGGTCGCCAGTAGGTAGTTATAGTTAGGACCCTGTTTCCATAGGAAATCCGCAACATTCTATTTTGAATAATTTTGGCGCCGGTCGACGAATCCTCGCGAATTTCTCAAAATAGGTGGGGCGCTACGCTCCGCTCCTACCCTGAAAGTCTCGGGGGGATTCGTCAAGCGGGGGCTGAGATAAAAGGGGGGTCCCAAAACGCGTTTTTCCCATGCATTTTTCCATAGGACCTTTAGACAGGGCTACAGCCCGAACGGCTGAACAGAATTACTAGAAATTTGGCAGAGAGGTAGTCCTCAGGTCAAGGAAGTGCCTTTTGTAGGTTTGGTGTAAATCTGTTCAGTAGATTCTGAGAAAATAGCCTTTAAATCAATATATATATCTGAGCCAGCTTACGGTACGCTTACCGTAAGCTTACCGTACGCGTACGGTGGCGTGCGCGAGCGCGATTCTGATTGGCTGTTACATCTAAGTAAACATTCGAATCGGTCGAAACCAGGAAGCGGCGGCCGCCATTTTCTCTCTCGCACTCTGAGGGGGGGGGGCTGTAAACAAAGGCAAAAAACATATAAAGGGGCTGTTTAGACAGCACCCATGCACATAGCCATGTTAGTTGAGTCCTCAAAGATCCCCCAAGGCCAAAAACGGTAAATTTTTATTTTTTGAAAATTTCGCCGATTACGCTTACCGTACGCGTACGGTGCGCTTACGCTAAAAATTTTAATAAAAAAAAAAAAACACTCTCTGTGCATGGCATATTATTGTCATCACTTACAAATTAAATTTAACAGATTACCTATCACAAGGAAGCGCATAATATGTCCTCCATGTGCGCACGGTGCGTAACGTGGGCACGCGGTGCGCGTAGCGCACTGCGTGCCCACCTTGCGTTTACGGCACTAACTGCGTAAAGTGGGCGCGCGGTGCGCGAAGCGCACCGCGTGCTCACTGTGCGCGCACGGTGCGCGAAGCGCACTGTGCGCGCACGGTGCGCGAAGCGCACCGTGCGCGCACGGAACGAACTGCGTTAAGTGGGCGTGCACGCCACGAATGGCGTAAAGTAACTTAGCATTTAAAAAACCGTACAAATTCACTGAAAAAACCATAGGTTTCACACACGTTATATTTAGGAATTAGCATTTAAAAAACCTTGCTAATTCAATGAAAAAACCATAGGTTTCACACATGTTATAGTTAGCTGGAAATTTTACTGATAAAAAACCAATGAAATTCCCCCGTTATAGTTACTGTAGGCAACTATAACTCACGCGACCGCAATCCTCTGCTGATGACATATGTGTCTTTATGAAAAAAAAATATTTGTAATATATGTATAGCTAAAATTTAATGGAAGAAGACATGGGCAAATAAGTGTCTAAATACAGTATTAGCATCAGCAGAGGATTGCGGTCGCGTGAGTTATAGTTGCCTACAGTAACTATAACGGGGGAATTTCATTGGTTTTTTTATCAGTAAAATTTCCAGCTAACTATAACATGTGTGAAACCTATGGTTTTTTCATTGAATATATATATATATATATATATATATATATATATATATATATATATATTCACTGAAAAAACCATAGGTTTCACAGACGTTATAGTTAGCTGGACATTTCACTCGTAAAAAACCAATGAAATTCCCCCGTTATAGTTAATTAAGCTAACTATAACTCGCGCACCCGCAATCCACTGCTGATGACGTCACATATAACATCACTCATGACATGGTCACTGACATCACTCATGACATCACTGATGACATCTCAAATGACATCACTGATGACATCACTGATGACATCATCCAGTGAATGTGTGTTTTTCTGAAAATTAAATATGTTTTATATATGTATATGTCAAGGTCGATGGAAGAATAAATGGGTATATAAGTGTCTAAATGGATGATTTTTTTAAAAAAAATTGATTGTGTAACTGACTGATTAAGTGTATCATAGTGAATACATGGCCTAGTGAGTAATGTTAAATATGTAAATATCTGTATCAGTCTTTTACTTTGTGTATAAGTGGCTGCATGGGTTGGTGAGTAGCTAGATGAGTGTCCATATAGGTTATTAGTTGGTTTTTTGAGTATCAGTCTGAGTGTCTGCATGGTTCGGTGGGGGGTATTACATAGTGCATAGGTGCATGAATGAGTGACTGGCTGTTTGTATGTGTAGAAGACAGCATGTGTGCAGGACTGTATGGGTGGATGAGTGTGTGTATGGGTGTGTTAGTGAGTGATAGACTGTCTCAATAGTGTCTCTATGAGTAACTACATATGTTTTAAACTAGTATATGTGACTATTGGTGTATATAAGTGAGTATATGTGAGAGTGAGAGATTGAAAGAGTTCCTGTATGAATAAGTATGTGTTTCTATAAGTGTTTGTTAAAAAGACTAAGTATGTGTAAGTTTCCGTAGAAGTAAGTGTGGTGGTGTGTGTATAACTGTATATGCAAGTAAATGTATGTTTGATTCTTTATTAGCATGAGTGACTATGTGTGTGAGTAACTCTATGGATGAGTGGCATTGTGTAACAGGATGTATAGGTGTATGAGCACATATGAGTAAGTACATGTATGAGTGACTGTATAGGACTGTTGGTGAATGAGTGGATGTGTATGCGGATCTTAAAATTACTGAATAGTTTGTTGTAACTGATATTGGTAGGTCCATTGTTTTGAAAATTTTAGTCTCTATTTTTGAATGTGTGTATCAAAGGTGATATTAGGGTGAGAGGAGGTCTGCCACTCTATCACAAGCATGATGTCATCAGTGATGTCATCAGTGATGTCATTTGAGATGTCATCAGTGATGTCATGAGTGATGTCAGTGACCATGTCATGAGTGATGTTATATGTGACGTCATCAGCAGTGGATTGCGGGTGCGCGAGTTATAGTTAGCTTAACTAACTATAACGGGGAATTTCATTGGTTTTTTATGAGTGAAATGTCCAGCTAACTATAACGTCTGTGAAACCTATGGTTTTTTCAGTGAATATATATATATCTATATATTATCTACTGGCGGTCGCCAGTAGATAGTTATAGTTAGGACCGTGTTTCCATAGGAAATCTGAAAATTCTATTTTGGCGCCGGTTGACGAATTCTCGCGAAATTTTCAAAACTAATGGGGCGCTCCATTCAGCCCCTACCCTGAAAGTCTCGGGGTGATTCGTCAAGCGGGGGCTGAGAAAAAAGGGGGGTCCCAAAACGCGTTTTCCCCATGCATTTTCCCATAGGACCTTTAGTCGAAGGTACAGCCCGAACGGCTGAACAGAATAACTTGAAATTTGGCAGAGAGGTAGTCCACAGGTCAGGCAAGTGCCTTTTGCATATATGGAGTCAATCTGCTCAGTAGTTCCTGAGAAAATTGCAGTTAAAGCACATAAATATCTATAGCCGCGCACCGAGTGCGCACCGTGCGCGCACGGTGCGCGCACCCTAACGTGCGCGAGCGTAATTCTGATTGGTGGTTACATGTCAGTCAACGTTCGAATCGGTCGAAATCAGGAAGTGTCGGCCGCCATTTTGTTTGTTGTGGGTGCGAGAGTGAAAAAGAGAGGTGGCGAACATGAAAAGGGGGCAAGGTAGAGAGTTCCTGACCCCCTAGCCTTTGCCAGGGGGTCCCTAAAGGACCCCGAAGGGTGAAAAAAATTATTATTATTATTTTTTTTTTAAATCGTGGGGTGCGCACGGTGAAAAACCATAAAAAAATAAAAAAAATAAAAAACTAGCATTTAAAAAACCGTACAAATTCACTTAAAACACCATAGGTTTCACACACGTTATAGTTAGGAATTAGCATTTAAAAAACCTTGCAAATTCACTTAAAAAACCATAGGTTTCACACATGTTATAGTTAGGTGGACATTTCACTCGTAAAAAACCAATGAAATTCCACCGTTATAGTTAGTTCAGATAACTATAACTCGCGCGACCGCCACTCTATCACAAGGATGATGTCATCAGTGATGTCATGAGTGATGCCACTGACCATGTCATGAGTGATGAAATATGTGACGTCATGAGCACTGGACTGCGGGCGCGTGAGTTATAGTTATCTGAACTAACTATAACGGTGGAATTTCATTGTTTTTTTTCGAGTGAAACGTCCACCTAACTATAACATGTGTGAAACCTATGGTTTTTTAAGTGAATATATATATATATATACATATATATATATATATATATATATATATATATATAGATATATCCAAAGGCGAAAATAGGTAGGCACAGTCTCAGGATGCAGCAGAAAGTAGTCACAGGTATGAAGAAAGCTGTTTAGTTCATACGACGCGTTTCGACTTCCCAGCAGTCTTGATCACATGCGTTTAACATCACCTGTAGGGTGCCATTAAGAATGCATGGTAAACTGACCTTTGAAGGATTCCGGTATTTGGGGATATTCATTACTCCAGACCCTAAAACTTTTATGACAAGAACTTAAGGCCCCTTAAATAGATTACGTGATGATGTCAAACACTGGAGATCGCTGACACTGTCACTATTAGGTCACGCGGCCCTATTTAAAATGCTGGCACTACCACAATTCCTTTACCTACTCCAGAATTGCCCATATCATATCCCAGACACCTATTTTAGTAGCATCAAGGCAGAGGTCTGAACACTATTATGGGATGGCAGTACACCGCAAATCGCCTTAGGAAAATTGACTAAAGGGTGGTACGATGGGGGCATCGCACTCCCAGAAATACAGCTCTATTACTGGGCTTCACAATTGGTAGTGGTCAATCATTGGCAGTTGAATATCCCGACGAACCCAGCGTATCGACTAGAAAGATATCAGACGGGACGAGAGAGGTATCTCGGGGCCCTATACACCATGCCCCGCAAAGGGAGATATCTGGGTCTGATGGCTCAAATGGTATCCATCAGGCATAAGCCAACCAAACGCTTGGGCTGGACAGGAAAGTTGACGAAAGCCACACCCCCATGGTCCTCTCAACAATTGGGGCTGCTCTGTCACCACGTGGGGTTTGACAAATGGGACACCATTGGAATCTCCACCGTAGGCGATCTCCTACAGAAAGACAAGATTCTTACATTTAAAGACTTACAAATTAAATACGAACTGGCACAAGGGGAGATATTTTGGTATCTACAGATTCGCCACACGCTTAAAACCACACTCTCAGACCTGACAATCATACCATATTCATCCCCCTTGGAGAATCGACTTTTATCAGAATCTATCCCTACCAAAACCATTTCCCTTATGGACCGTAAGCTATGTAACAATATGCCAGACCCCTTCCACACTCTCAGGGACAGATGGCAGGCAGATTTGGGACAGATCGAAGATGATGACTGGCAAGCCGCTTTGATGTCCCCAAGAGAGGCAGCCATAAATCATCATTTCCGACTGATCCAATTAAAAGTTTTACACAGGACGTACCTCACTGGTGTGACCTTAGCCAAAATAGGAACACGTCAAGATACAATATGTCTGCGAGGATGTAAGCAAATGGCCACATTTTATCATATACTGTGGGAGTGCCCCCAGATCCGACACCTATGGGAGAGGGCCACAGAGAAACTACATGATGCATTGGGGAAACAAATCACTCTAACACTTTTAATGGGGATTTTGAATGTGTGGGACGCAACCGGCCTAACAGACATAGAGCAACAACTAGCCACCCTGGGTTACACATTGGTGAAAAGTGCAATTGCAATGAAATGGGGGGCTGCAGAACTGTAATGTTGGAATGACAAGCTGTGCACGGAATTTGTTAATTTGTTAATTTCTTCTCTAAAAGAATGTATATCGTTGCTATCCTGTAAGTGACAAATTTAATGTCAATAAAATTATTATGAAAAAAGAGAATGCATGGTAAAAATAAAGATATGGACAACATGCTGGTCTAATGAGTCATACATCGTGGAACGTGGTAATTGGCACAGGATAAGAAGTACATACCATGTATAACATGTTGTATAGCAAATAATGCAAAGCCCAAAAATACACAGGGCGGTTGGCCAAAATTAAATAATTTGCTTAATGCAGAAAAATGAAATACAAGTGGTTAAGGCCAGCTGCCAGGGGCGTGTATATAAAATAACCAATGCATTGCTATCCCGGACCCAAGCACAAACAAGCATTTCCAATGCAATAGGTCTCGCATTTACGCCAGTTTAAGCTTTTGGCACTGTAAATGACAATGCCTTATATTAATGTTTTAAATACGAAAACATAAATAAAAGGTATTTGTTGTAATCTCTGATGTTATATTCATAATGGTATAGTCCATGCCCCCTCCCTGCTGGCCCTGTTGGTATGGCTGGGCAGAGAGCTTACTGTAGAATGTTGATAACGAAGGTTCTATTATTCAGGAGAGCGGATGACTGGAATAAACAGAGTCACATTCACCTCGTGTGTGGTACTTCACTTATTTATAACACTGGCGACGTTCTGCGGAGGGGGCAGCTGGTCATCTCCCCTTTTGTTTGATCTCTCCTGCTACGGGCTCAGGTGCGAGTCAGACTTTGTTCAGCTTTAAGTGACATTTTCCTTGGCTGTTCTGCTTCACCCAGCTGTGCTGCCTTTAAGCCTGCTGCTTGTGTGCCTCGTGTCTGCCTTCACGGAGCTTTGCCGGCGAGAGGCAGTTTATCCTGGGACGGCCCGTCAACCTGCTCGAGTCGTTCCTGTGTGGGGCTGCGCAGTTCACCAAAGACTTTTCTCAGCCCCGCGGCTCAGCTGTTATTCGTGGTCTGCCTCAGCGCTGTGCACGGTCCTGGTGGGTCCTGAAGTGCTCTGGTTTACCAGCGGAGTGCAGGTGCCTACCGGGAGTCGCTGTGTTTCCTGTTGTGGCCACATTCCTGTCAGCTCCGGCGCTCCTTCCAGTCAGCGGCTGATTCGTGTGGAGCTGTCTGTGAGGTCGCCCGGCCCCGCCCCTGGGTACCGTATTGCCGGCGCACCAGTCCTCCCTGGGCCGGTCAGCAGTCTTCATATTCAGCTTGACAAGTAAGATCCATCCAGTGTCTCTGTCAGCGAGTGCGTTATCTTTTCTCTGTGATACGCACACATGGTGCGTGTTGTCAATGCATATTCCTCGAGTCTACTATTTTCACGTAATCCTTTACTGTGATACGCACACATTGTGCGTGCTTTCCCTGCATTTTTCCTGAATCTTCACTGTGATATGCACACATGAGGCGTGCATCTCAATATTCTTTAAGTTGAAGCGTGATCCTCTGCACTGTGGCACGCACACATGTTTGGGGATTCCATACTTGTCCTTGGCTCGTTTAAATACTACACTGTGATATGCACACATGTGCGTGCATACCATACTTATTCCTAGGTGTCTACGTCTTCTGTGACACGCTCACATTGGGTGTGCAGTTTATGACCTTGTCACGTGTGGATTTTGTCTACGTCGTCAATACCTTCGCTAGGTCTTGCAACGTACTCCGCCTTAGTTTGATTTGGGTTTAAGGTCTGCTCGCCTCCCTCTAAGGTCTGGGTAGTGAAGTTCTGGTGCCATCTAACTCTGTTAGATCATAATATATACAAGATGGGCACTCCTGGCATGAGTCAACCACCGTCTTTCCTAAATGACTGTGGCGATCCAGAAATCCATTGGAAAGATTGGACAAAACTATTCGAATCGTATTTAATTGCTATGGGGGGAGAAAAGTTCTCTCCGTTGCGCAAACAACATATCCTGTTACACAATTTGGGCGTTCATGGACGCAAAGTCTATGAAACTTTACCTGAGCCTGATTTGGATGAGGAGGATGACGCTGATGTGTATGACATCACTCTGATGAAGTTAGAGTTACATTTTGGAGACAAGGTCAATGTGGTGCTTGAACTCCACAAATTTTTTAGTCGTGTTCAAGGAAAGGGGGAATCGATTAATAATTACATAGCTGCCCTTAGAGGCCTTACACAATTATGTGATTTTGGTGACCTCAACGATTCCCTGATAAGAGATCAACTCGTTAGGTGTACGAACAGTGGGAAGGTACAAGAGAAATTGCTGGCAAAAAACCCATCCTTAAAGGATTCCATTTCAATTGCGCAATCCATTGAGCATACCGCTAAATGTGTTAGAGAAATGAAAATTAAAGAGGAGGTAGTGGCGTCCATTCAGTGTGAAGTTTCTGAAGGCAAAATATTTAAAGTTAACAATAGAGAAGGTATTAAAAGTACACCCACTAGTAATCCTGATAAAGAGGGCCAAGGGTTGAAATGTTTTAGGTGCGGCAGCAATAACCACTTGGCCAACAGCCCCTTTTGTTCGGCACGTGGTGCTTTGTGTAAAAAATGCAATAGAAGAGGCCATTTGGCCAGAGTTTTTAGGGATGGGTCAAGTAGCTCTACTAGGGCAGTCAACACCAGTGGGGAATCACAAGCGAGATTCATTTTTCAAGTGAAAGATAGCCAAGAAGCAGCCAGGCCTAATTATCGCAAATGTGTCATACTCATTGACAACAAACCCCTTGAGGTGTATGCGGACTCGTGTTTACCTTTTACGTTAGTAAACCGTGCAGACTTTGAGAATTTCCTGGGGTGCAACAAGGGAATGCTGGTCCCTCCTGATATATCGCCTGAAGGGTACACCAGAGACCCCATTCCCTTGGTGGGGATGGTGAGTAGTCACATAGACTTCAAAGGTAGATCCATTGTAGGCAGAGTGTATGTGGTAGAGAGGGGCGCGAACCTGTTGGGATGGAAACACCAGAAGGAACTGGGTATTATCCTAGACCCAAATGACGAGAACCAAGTCATTTTAGTAGACATTCCCAATAGCAACAAGCTCCAACAAGATGCCTTTCCTGATCTTTTTACTGAGAAGTTGGGAAAATTAAAAGATTTCCAACACAAAATTAAAGTGAAGAAAGGTGCCAAACCTGTGGTTCACAGAGCGCGTCCTGTGCCTTTTCGTCTGAGAGAAATCCTCAAAAGTGAGCTGAATAAATTGTGTGACATGGGCGTCATCCAACCCATAGAGGCATCTGAATGGTTGGCCCCTCTTGTTCTTGCTTCTAAAGCCAACGGAAATGGTATCCGCGTCTGTGTGGACCTGCGCAGCCTCAACGACAACATCTGGATGGAGAGGTTTCCCCTGCCTAACATAAACGAGATGTTGAGCACTATGGGTAAAGGGTGTTATTTCTCGGTCATTGACTTGTCGATGGCCTACCATCAAGTCGAGTTGCACCCTGATTCTAGACCCCTGACGGCATTTTCATCGCCGTTTGGGGCCTACATGTTCATCAGGATGCCTTTCGGCCTGGCCTCGGCGGCGTCTATTTTTCAAAAAGTAATGCAACAGGTGTTGGAGGGCATCAAGAACACCCTCTGTTTTCAGGATGACATACTTATGTATGGGTCGACGGAGGAAGAACATGATGTCATCCTCAACACAGTGTGCCAAAGGTTGTCTAAAGCAGGATTAACTGTCAAACTCGATAAGTGCAAGATCAAAGTGACCTCGGTTGATTATTTGGGTCACACCATATCGAAGGATGGGTTCAAATCAAAGTATAGCCTGATTCAAGCCGTCAAGGATGCTGCGAACCCCTCAAGCAAAGAGGAGCTGAAATCATTTCTAGGACTAGTTGAGTACATGTCCAAGTACGTGAAAAATTTTGCAGATCTTTGTGACGGTCTACGTGAGCTCTTAAAAAAAGACAAAGAATTTGTGTGGGAGGAGAGACACAGCATGATGGTGAAGTCAATAAAGGAACGCATCCTAGATTCACCTGCATTAGGGTCGTTCGACCCACGGAAAAAAAACATCCTCACTACGGATGCTTCCAACAAAGGTTTGGGTGCGATGCTTTCTCAAAAGGACCAGGGCCAAGATACAATTATAGCATTTGCGTCACGGTCCCTCAACTCGGCGGAAAAGAACTATTCAGTCATCGAAAGGGAGGCGTTGGCGTGCTTCTGGGCCGTGAACCATTTTACATTTTTCTTGTGGGGGATACAATTTGTCATACACACTGACCACAAGCCTTTGACTTTCATGTTCTCGTCAAAAAGTGTGCATAACAATTCTCCGCGCATTTCCAAATGGGTCCTGGGCCTAGAAAACTACTGCTTTAAGGTGGAATACCTCCCAGGTCCTGAGAATGTAATTGCTGATTACCTGTCCAGGTCTCCACTTTTGGATTATTCGAGCGAGGAGCAGCTAGATGTTCCCATTTTAGCCATGCATCTCCCTTCATTAACGAAGGAAGAGTGGGATGCGAGTGTGAAGGAAGATAGAGAGATGGGTATCCTCAAACAGTTCATCCTCAATGGCTGACCTGAAACTCGCTCACAAGTTCCAGATTCGGTCAAAGACTTTTGGGAGGTGAGGTACGAACTGTCTTTACAGTCAGATGTGATACATCGAGGGAACAGAGCTGTTCCCCCAAGAATATGAGGAACAAAATTATCGACCTGGCCCATGAGGGTCACTTGGGCAGGAGCCTCACGAAGAACAAGGTTAGGGGTTGCTTCTGGTTCCCAAAAATGGACTCCATGATTGAACTCAAAGTAAAGGAATGCATTAGCTGTGCAAATAGTGACAAAAGCAAAATCACACGCAATGCTCCCTTATCCCCTGTTGAGGTTCCGGAGGTTCCATGGACAAAATTAGCTGTGGACATTATTGGTCCTATGGATGTCCTAGGTACTCAAAAGAGGTTTATGTTCGTTCTAGTAGATTATACCTCCCATTGGGTAAATTTTAAATTCACTTAATCTACCACAACGAGCAACCTCATCTCATTTTTAAAGAGTGTTTTTGTGTATGAGGGTATTCCAGCCACATTGGTGACAGACAATGGGGTGCAGTTTACCTCAGAGACAATGAAAACGTTCTTGGGGAATCTCAACATAAAGCATGAAAAAACTGCACTCTATTGCCCCAGAGCTAATGGGTTGGTAGAAAGGGCAAATCGGTTAATTAAAGAACACATCCAATTGGCCATCACCAGTGGGTTCAATGTTGAAGATTCCTTAAGAGAGTGCATCTGGTCATACCATACCACGCCCAAGTGTCTCCCTTTGTTTGCTTGAGAGGTAGGGAACCCTGTTCTAAAATGAACCCGTGTTGGTTGGGAGGTGGAAAAAGGGTAGTCCCTGATCTGGTGAAAAGCAGAGAGAAGATTTCTCAACACTAACGGAAGTACAAAGGGTGGTACGACCAGATGCATGGTGTCAAAGCTCAGGAGTACAAGGTTGGTACCACAGTGGTGGTTAAGAAGCCCACACATGTTCAACCGGGTTTGAGCAAGTACCATACACACCAACGTGTGGAGAAGTATGGACGAAATGTAGTTCGCCTAGATAATGGACAGCCTTGGAGCAAGGACAGAGTGGTGGTCTCATCCCAACCGTAATGTCTGCTTTCCTTTGTTTCCCCACATAAGGAGATGTGTTGTAATCTCTGATGTTATATTCATAATGGTATAGTCCATGCCCCCTCCCTTCTGGCCCTGTTGGTACGGCTGGGCAGAGAGCTTACTGTAGAATGTTGATAACGAAGGTTCTATTATTCAGGAGAGCGGATTACTGGAATAAACAGAGTCACACTCACCTCGTGTGTGGTACTTCACTTATTTATAACAGTATTGTCATTTACAATGCCAATAGCTCAAACTCACGTAAATACGAGAGCTGTTGCATTATAAATGCTTGTTATGACTTGTCCCCTGGGTATAAAGCTTACTCAATGCATGTACATTCCTTGAGTCTCTTAGTCCCCAAATCCAAAATGGATGAACCTCTTCAATTTATTTTAAGGTCTTTGTTGGTACAATCTAAGAAAGATAAAATGCAAACTAGAGAGCCACCTGTAGAGAGCATGTGATGATTCTATCTTTTCTCAGAATCAAACTGTGTTTTTTGGTGGTCTTTGTGCAGCAGCAGAACCAGGCCGGTATTGCTTTTCTTACCTACATAATGAAAGAGTTTTGTTTTACAGATTCAAAAGCTACTTGTGACGTGGTCTGAAAAGATCGAAACACAGAGTAAAGAGCTTCCTTTGGTAGGGATTCGGTCTAGCAAGTTGGGCCGCGTAGAACCTTTTAGCCGAGGTTCGGTATACACATAAAATACATCTGTTCGCTTTGTAAAAGCAGTAAGTGGTCAAAATTTATTTTCAAATGCCAAATGCAGTTTGGGCTCATTGTTATATGATATGTTTTCAAATTTGCAAAGAAATAGAAGAACAAAGTGTAAAAAGCATATGCGGATTAAAATATTCAATTTGCTGTTTCAAGTTATTTTGCTTTTTAAAGCTGCTGCTTGATTCAAGCACGCTGGATTTTAGACTTTCCAAGGATCAATAAACTACAAAACAATTGCCTATAAATAAAATAGCTGAAAGTATACTAGGGGGTTGCAGCGTTAGATTTATACCCCAGGACAACAGAACAAAATCAAGTTTCATCCTTTCACAGTCTTAAACAAGAACAAGCCTTCGTGGCACTCGAGCTTTAGCTGTAAACATCGTAAGCTAAAGCGCTGGTGCCCTGATTGCTTAAAAAGTAACTACTAAATAATTACTTTTTAAGCAATCCGCGCTTTAGCTTACGATGTTTACAGCTAAAGCGCGAGTGCCACAATGGTAACAGTAAGCAAATAGAAAATAATTAATTGCTTGCATTCCAAGCCAGCCTGGGAGCTGCCTTCGGGAAGACTACAAAAGGATGCCAGCAACATGGAAGGAACTGGGAGTGATTGCTGCAATGAAATGTAAACAGCTATGTCTGAGCACCCACAGTCTAACACAAGGTAGAAAACATAATAAAATAGTCCCCCCACGAGCAGATCAACTGAACAAAGTGTAATGACATTGCACCAAGTCCCTGCTCCTTGGAGTAAAAAGGAGGGACAAAGAGGCAGGACTGGCCACTAGTAAGCAAGGATTTTTAAAGGACATTAAAACAAACAAATGAGAAGCAAGAAATGTCTGTCTCCGTATTACAGTTTAGTTGGGCCGTCAGTAGTTCGACGTAGGGAATGCTCCACTTGAGAGTCTCTGGGTGACTACTAGGGGCCTGTAATAAGCTATTTCCCACTGTCGTTTTGTGGAAAAGCTCAATGTGGATAGTACCCTGCCTGATGTCAATCTTGATGTCTAGATACTCGTCTGTGGTGTCACTGATCTTACCTGTCAGATGAATATTGCGATTGTTGTCATTCAGTTTTTTGATGAAATCAGTCGCAAGTGATTCAGTCCCTCTCCAAGTGATAAAAAGATCATCAATGTATCTGAGCCATACCACAACACGCTCAAGGTCTTGGATTAGTTCAGGGTCCTTATACAGGTCTTCCTCCTACTGGCCCATGAACAGGTTGGCAAAGCTGGGAGCAAAGCACAAACCCATCGCGGTTCCGGTGGTTTGCCTGTAGATGACACCATTGAATAGGAATATATTGTTCTTGAGACAATGAGCTATCATCTCAAGAATCATGATGGTATGTTCCCTGTACCTGACCTGTCTCCTGCGTAAAAAATGGCAACATGCTTTTAGTTCATGGTCTATGATGGTGTATAGTGAAGTAACATCGAGGGTGATCAATAGACAATCCTACTTCCATTCGATGTTCTGCAGTTTGCACAGAAAGTCTTTAGTGTCCCTAACGTAGAAATCCAGTTTGAATACGTGATCCCTTAAAAAGTGGTCAACGTATTTGGATACGTGTTCAAGGACACTACCCCTTGAGGACACAATGGGACATTCCGGCAGGACCAGGGGGTCCTTATGTATTTCAGGCAGTAGATACAAAACAGGGAGATTGGGATGGTCTTTTTTCAGAAAGCAATACTCCTCCCATTCAATGACCCCCTTGTCTCTCCATTCCGTCAACTTGTCCCAGATAGTGGCAATGCTGTCAGAACAGCCTTCTTTGGAGACGGGAGCGTAGAAACTACTGTCACTCAATTGTCTCATAGCCTCCCTGATGTACATGTCTTTGTCAAGTAAAACTACGTTACCCCCCTTATCTGCTGGACATATCACAATCTCACTGTCCTCCACTACTGAGACTAATACTTGTCTTTGTGTAAAGGTAAGGTTGTTGGGAGTTCTATTCCCTTTGTTGGAATCATGGCGTAGTCTTATAAGTAACTTGGTTACTACCTCATGAAAGGTGTCTATGTTGTCATGTGGGAGTGTGGGATAGAATGTAGAACGTGGCTTAAAGCTGGTGCTGGCCGCTGCATCATATGTTATGCCCAGTTCATCTAACACAGAGGTTTCATTGATTTCTAGCTCTGTGGGTTCTGGCTCCTGTTGTAATTATAATAAAGTTACTAAGGTGTCCATGTCCCTGATGTCTACATTTGTCTCATTACCCTGGGTTTGAAAGGAATTGATACTTCCCGGGGCAGAAAGTCTTAACTTGTGTCACTTTTTAAATGTAAGTTTACAAATGTTTTTAAAAAGGTCTATTCTGGTATTTGTGTAATTGAAAGTAGAGGAGGGACAGAAAGATAGACCAAGGCAGAGGGTGCGTTTTCAAAGTCATTAATAGGTCTCTTGGAAAGATTAATACTAGTCCTATTAACCATTTCGTGATCCACTACAGTGTCTTTTTGGAGCTTGCGTTGTTTCCCATGCACACCGACCTCTGCCTCTTCCGCCATCTTTGTTGGATGTTCTTTGGCGGTTCCTCCTCTGCCTCTTCCTCTGCTCCGTCCTCTCAGTCCTCTTGGTTTCGATATCGGGGTGTCTAGTGTCGTCTGCCTCCCCCTGTCCCAGCAGGCGATATTCGTCTGATAAAAGCCACCGGGCGGGTGACTCTTTCATTGCCAGATGTACTGCTACCTGATGTCTGAGATTCAACATCACTGACAGTCAACTGTTCTGACTGGGAGCTCTCCATAGTTGTCTGTTGCAATGCCTGTGTGGGAGACTCACCAGTGTAAAGATGGTCGTATTTCTTGCTAAAGGTGAGAATCCTCCTACTCTCCTAGTCACAATGATCTCTCTGCATATTACACTGTGTGTGAGCTTTAATGTCATCTTTGTGATCTTTCATGCGCTCCAAAAGTCTTTTCAAGTTACTCTGCTTCATATTGGTCTCCAGATTTTCCTGTATGGATTTTATCTTCGCTAACAATGCATCACGGTCAATCCATGTATATTTGACCAATATTTCTAACATCTGTCTTGAACTCATAGTGAAATTCTCAGACCATTCTTGTAGCATTTCTGGATTTGGTGAGTCATAGGACGGGGTCGTGAATATCGGCAATCCTCTGGGTAGCATGTTGTTGTCTATACAGTTCTGTAGTGAGACAGCCTCACACCGTTTCAAGATCTCTGTCTTCCTTAATTTCTCTAATGTCCTTAGTTTGTCCTCCTGAGTTTGAACCTGGTTGTTTTTTGTCTGTTTTGGTACCCCTGTACCCGGTATTCGTGCAAAGAGTGTGAGAGCAGGCGCTCTCCTCTCTGCCTCTTCCTCCATACTGCAAACACAGCACCCTCTGCCTTGGTCTATCTTTCTGTCCCTCCTCTACTTTCAATTACACCTATACCAGAATAGACCTTTATACATTCGCGAACTTAACTTAAAAAAGGGGCACAAGTTAAGACTTTCTGCCCATGGAAGTATCAATTCCATTCAAACCCAGGGCAATGAGACAGATTTAGACATCAGGGACATGGACACCTTAGTAACTTTATTAAAATTACAACAGGAGCCAGAACACACAGAACTAGAAATCAATGAAACCTCTGTGTTAGATGAACTGGGCATAACAGATGATGCAGCGGCCAGCACCAGCTTTAAGACACGTTCTACATTCTAACCAACACTCCCGCATGACAACATAGACACCTTTCATGAGGTTGTAACCAAGTCACTTATAAGACTACGCCATGATTTCAACCACAGGAATAGAACTCCCAACAACCTTACCTTTACACAAAGACAAGCACTAGTCTCACTACTTGCGAAGGACAGTGAGATTGTGATACGTTCAGCAGATAAGGGGGGTAATGTAGTTTTACTTGTCAAAGAAATGTACATCAGGGAGGCTATAAGACAATTGAGTGACAGTAGTTTCCACACTCCCATCTCCAGAGAAGACTATTCTGACAGCATTGCCACTATCTGGGACAAGTTGACTGAATGGAGAGATAAGGGGGTCATTGAATGGGAGAAGTATTGCTTTCTGAAAAAAGACCATCCCAAGCTCCCTGTTTTGTATCTACTGCCCAAACCCTCGATGTTACTTCACTGTACACCATCATAGACCTTGATCAGGGACTAGAAGCATGTCGCCATTTTCACGCAGGAGACAGGTCAGGTACAGGGAACATACCATCATGATTCTTGAGATAATATCTCATTGTCTCAAGAACAATATATTCCTATTCAATGGTGTCATCTACAGGTAAACCACCGGGACCGCGATTGGTTCCTGCTTTGCTCCCAGCTTTGCCCACCTGTTCACGGGCCTGTGGGAGGAAGACATGCATAAGAACCCTGAACTTACTCAAGACCTTGAGCATGTTGTGGTATGGCTCAGAAACATTGATGATCTTTTTATCATTTGGAGAGGGACTGAATCACTTGCGACTGATTTAATAAAAAAAACTGAATGACAACAATTGCAATATTCATTTGACAGGCATGATCAGTAACACCACAGTAGAGTATCTCGACATCAAGATTGACATTAGGCAGGGTACTATCCACACTGAGCTTTTCTGCAAAACGACAGTGGGAAATAGCTTACCACATGCTCTTAGTAGTCATCCAGAGACTCTCAAGTGGAGCGTTCCCTTTGGGGAACTACTGAGGGCCAAACAAAACTGTAATACGGAGACAGCCTATCAACATGAACGTGAGATCATGTTGAATTGATTCAGGCAAAGAGGATACCCGAACTAGGTCCTCAAGAGGGCCAGTGAGAGAGCGGAGAGTATCACTAGACAGAAGACTCTAGAAGACAGAACAGTGACTGACACGGAGCACATTGATGAGGGGACGATGATTATCCTCACCTTTGATGACGATGCCAGCAAGGTTAAGAAGATTCTAGTCAAAAACTGGGATATCCTCAAGAGTGACATGACTATAGGCGACTACATAGAAGATAGACCCCGCATCACGTACAGAAAAGGACAGAGCATCAGGGACATATTGGTCTGCAGTGACATTACCACAGCCATGGGCATCAACAGACATAGCTTACAAGGTTCTTTTCCTTGCGGCCACTGTAAGGCGTGCAAGAACAGCCTGATGCCCATGGTTATCTCACAATTTCTTTCATGTAGTACCAACTTTGTAATCTACATCATTGAGTGTCCTTGAAAACTGTGGTATATAGGCAGTACCACCTTGATGGCCAAAAAGAGAATTTTAGAACATATGAGGGCCATCAGTAATTGAGATCCTAAATATCCGGTTGCACAACACTTTCCCGACAAACATTTCTCAGATCCATCCCAGTTGACATACTGTGCCATTGAGCAGATAAACAATGATCACCGGGGTGGCAAAAGGATCCTGAAACTCAGGAAAAGGGAATCCAAATATATTGTGGACTTCCAAACTAAAATCCCAGGAGGGCTTAATCAAGATGAAGAATTATCAATTCATCTGAAGAAGAATAGTCTTCTACCCCTATACCTGTCTTCTTCAACCATCTTAACCCTCCTTCCTTCATCTTCAATGAGAATGACACTTATACAGTTTGTTTATATTAACTTACTTTAAGTGGTTTTAACTGTACATATTCACCCTAATGTTTTTCTTCTTTTTTGTGTGTCTTTTCACAGGAGGAAAGGAAGGGATCCATCACAACCCATTCAACTGCACAGGTTCCCTACCCTTTTCTTCATCTTCACTTCCGGGATTCCATCACAGATAAGATTGATGCATGAATAATTCTTTTGCTTATTTGTATTCCTTGGAACTTCTGCATTTTGCATCTGTGCTTGACCTTAGTCAGGACACTTGTCCAGTACCCATGTTGCACATTTATTTGACCCATTCACGCCATAGCACGGCAACAATTTGGCACTATGCCAATACACCCACAGGGTATTCCGTTTTTTGTGCTTGGGTCCGGCATAGCAATGCACTGGTTATTTTCGATATACGCCCCTGGCAGCTGGCCTTAACCATTTTGATTTCCTTTTTCTACATTAAGCAAATTCTTCAATTTTGGCCAACCGCCCTGTGTATTTTTGGGCTTTGCATTATTTGCTATACAACATGTTATACATGGTAAGCACTTCTTATCCTATGCCAATTACCACGTTCCAAGATGTCTGACTCATTAGACCATCATCTTGTCCATATTTTTATGTTTACCATGCATTCTGAATGGCACCCTATAGGTGATGTTAAATGCATGTGACCAAGACTGCTGGGCAGTCGAAACACATCATGTGAATTAAACAGCTTTCTGCATACCTGTAACTACTTTCTGCTGCATCCTGAGAGTGTGCCTACTTATTTACAGGAAGTAAGAACAGCAATGAGGCAGAAACTGACAACTGTTGGTATTAATAATATCAGTCTAAATGATAATGCAATAGCACTTTGTTAAGATGTAAAGGGCGGGTTATACAATCTAACCCTAATGAAAGTTTTGGAATTCCAAAGGTGTAAATGAATAGATATCTCACTAGGTTTGATTGGGCTTTTTTATAAAATGTTATGGTATGGTGTTTCACAATAGGCAATTGGTTGTAATTGAATGCAGTACAGTATCCAGAATGCTTAGCAGAAAGCTGCAGTAAGTGACACAATAGACTGTTATGCACACTCAAAAAGAGAAAAAATGCAGCTTCTGGTGGTTTGTTTTTCTTGTGAACAAAGTCTCTGTTGAGACTGAAACGTGTAGAGTTACTGGCATGCCTAATAAATTAAAGCTAAAACTGCACTAAATTTTAAGTTTCTTCTATTTGTGAGTGCGAGCGGAAACACTTTGTTGGGAGATATTTGGTGAAATTTGAAACGGCTTGGTTCTGCCGTACCGCGTCTGCACCGCCTTTGAACACCTGTGTGTCAGGAAAAGGGGCAGTTTGGAAAGGTATATATATTTATAGTCCCACTAATTGGGGACATCATAGTTCCATGTGTCGTGAAGGACTTAAGACATCTAACAGACCAACGCATTAGAAATACGAGTGAATCAACACGTTTCCCCTGCCAGGATGCGCATTTTCACTACAAGTACCAGAATGCAACATAATGAGGCACAATCCTACCAGTTACACAGCATACTTACACAATACATAGGTGGAATTACCCAAAGCTTCAATAATTCTTTATGGATGTCATTTTCCGATGATCAATGCCGGATTAATTCCTCTCAAACTGCACTTGTAGAAATAAATGCACCGCTGAGGGACACCAAAACATCTACACAATACACGGACACAATAGCTGAGATCAGACTAAAATGTTCAAACGATTGTTAGACCATGTCTTTGTACCATTGAATCATAGATTGTGATCTCTCTAAAATAGCGCTTACCATTGCATTACTGTATAACATGATGTACGAGTAGTCCGCTTTCTATGCATACCATAACAAACCAGGAAATGTATGTAAGGCTTCACCTGTGGTGACTCCATTGTGTGAACAAGCCCCTTGAGGGCGAAACGCGTCACGGCGGGTTTATGACATTAATAAGCCCCCTTGGTTGAAACCTTGGATTACTGGTGATTATTGCAAAGATCTGAGTGCGCGATCGGAACCTTGTTTTTTCGGCATATATATATATAGTTATATATATATATAGTGGTAGATAGATAGATAGATAGATAGATAGATAGATAGATAGATAGATAGATAGATAGATAGATAGATAGATAGATAGATAGATAGATAGATAGATAGATAGATAGATAGATAGATAGATAGATAGATAGATAGATAGACATGCAAACTAATGGGCTATAAGTAATGCGGAATTTGACGGTGCCTCCCAAAGTCACGCAGAATTTATCAATTTCAAAAAATCAAAGTGGTGCTACAAGCAAAGGGAAAGCCCTCAACCCTTAAAAAGGGACTAAACAGACCCACAATATGTACTCTTATGTGCCTGTGCACACATGTGCTTAAATAAAGATGAATAGTACTGTCCAGTTACATCCTCATCAGAGAGAAAAAATGTTCGTTACACTCCAACTTCCAACACATGAAAAAACGTATAGAACACTCCAGATTGTTCGTATTCGTTAGTTTATTGTTGGTCACTATGCCCAGCCGACACGTGTTTCGTCAAGGTCAACACCCAAGACTTCTTCAGGGCTGGAAGAATACACAATAAACGATTTCAACATCAGACAATAAAAAAATATTAAGTACTGCAGGTGATGATTCTACATCAAGATGTAGCACCCGTGGTGACAGCCAAATACACAAATATTTTGGTTAATGCAGCATCAGACTCGTTACCAATTACAAAACACAATACACCTGGCCCGAGTAAAGAAAATCCCCAGTGCCATGTAAAGTATCAACCTCTTGGTGCACAGTGGATATGATGAAGTCACTATATTGTAAGTATAAGCTGCAAAACAATCCCCCTTGATGTACGCATCCTGGATAAACATTTTTAGGTTCTCTCATCATACGTAACAGTTGGTTACAAAACACAATTGTGCGATCTCACAACATGAGACCAATCAGTGTTCACAGAAAAAAGACAGTACTGTTTTGCAGATGAATAGAATCCGAATTACATATTTTTCACCACCACATATGTCCGTGAGAGACAAAGAGAGTTAGAAAATTGATGATAAAAACCACCAGAGGAGTGTCACGACAAAGAAAGTGTGCAAAGACCCGAACCACCAAGATAGCAACTAGAAAGGGCAAGATGAATGTATATGACAATGCGGAAAGGTAAAGGTCAAGAGTAAGAACCCTACCTTATAGGCATGAAATCTTAATTTCATTAATACGAGCAGTTGCCAGTGAATCATACAAAACGCTTCGTTATTACATCTGATGAATCTTCAAATGCGTATATATATACTGGGAGTCCAATTAGCTAGAAAAAAGTAAAATAAAATAACACATCACGGTTGACCAGTCCTGACCCATAAGAGACCAAAGAGACAAACTACATGCACCTCAAGTGTTAAAAGGGTAAAATGTAATTGATATACAGTAAAGTAAAAGATCCAACCTATATACAGCGCACAGGTTTGTCATGTCTATAATGTAGTGGAAAAAGAGATCCTTTCGAGAATTCAGAATTCGGCGCTAATTGGCCCATCAAAAATTCAAGTGTGTACCCATAACGCTGTTGCTGCAGTTAAAAGCATCAACCCCAAATATTTCAACATACTACACTATATGAAAATATGTACGCTCTCAAAAGTCAAATGCCGCAATTACCTCCAAACAGGACAAAACGTTCCAGTAGCGTCGTCCCCCACAATTTTCTTTACTCGGGCCAGGTGTATTGTGTTTTGTAATTGGTAACGAGTCTGATGCTGTATTAACCAACATTTTTGTGTATTTGGCTGTCACCACGGGTGCTACATCTTGATGTAGAATCATCACCTGCAGTACTTAATATTTTGTTATTGTCTGATGTTGAAATCGTTTATTGTGTATTCTTCCAGCCCTGAAGAAGTCTTGGGTGTTGACCTTGACGAAACACGTGTCGGCTGGGCATAGTGACCAACAATAAACTAACGAATACGAACAATCTGGAGTGTTCCATACGTTTTTTCATGTGTTGGAAGTTGGAGTGTAATGAACATTTTTTCACTCTGATGAGGATAGTACTATTCATCTTTATTTAAGCACGTGTGCACAGGCACATAAGAGTACATATATATATGCATATTCACTGAAAAAATAAAAACCTACAAGGACAGCATGGTTAGGCTCAGATTTCACTTGTACAAAAGCAGTAAAATTTAGCAGTTATAGTTACTTTAACTGACTATAACTCATGTCCCCGCAATGCATACTTACTAAGCTACTTCAAAAGCTATATTGTATACTAGGTGTACTACGTCTGACATATATTATGTGAGTTGCTGTGTGACTGTGTGTATCCATGTGTGGGTCGGTGCCTGAGTGGCTATATGAGGGTGTGAGTGGGTGTGTGAGTGAGGGGCTGTGTGAGTAGTTGTGTGAGTGAGTGAGTAAGTGAGTGGGTGTCTTAATGGCTGTAGGAGTTAGTCACTGGGTGTATAAGTGGCTGTATGGGTGCGTGAGTGGCAATTTGAGGGGGTGTTACTGAGTGGATGTGTGAGTGGCTGTATGGGCGAGTGAGTGTGCTGGTGAATGACTGTATGGGTGAGTGAATGAGTCCACATCTTAAGGGCTGTATGAGTTAGTCACTGGGTGTATGGGTAAGTGACTTGCAATTTGAGTGAGTGTTAGTGAGTGGCTGTTGAGTGGCTGTATGAGTGCATAACTGGGTGTGTATGTGACTGTATGGGTGAGTGAGTGGCTGTTTGAGTGGGTGTTTGGTTAAGCAAGTTGGTGTGTGAGTGGCAGTATTGAAGAGTGAGTGTCTGTGAATGGCTGTATGGGTGAGTAAGCAGATGGATGTGTAAGCACTTGTATGGATGTGTGAATGGGTATGTAAGTGGTTGTGTGAGTGAGTGAGTGACTGATTGTGTGAGTGCTTGTATGGGTAAGTGAGTGGCTGGTTTGAGAGGCTGTATGGGTGAGTGAGTGGTTGTATGAGTAATTGTGTGTGTCCTTGTATAGGTCTGTGAATGGGTATGTGAGTGGTTGTGGGGATGTGTGAGAAGGTATATGAGAGGGTGCATAAGGGGTGTGAGTGGGTGTGTGAGTGGTTCCTTGATTAATGTCATCAGTGATGCCATCAGTAATGTTGTGAGTAGTTGGCCTGGCATATGCTGTCTCCTAGTTATAGGGACACCTTGCACCAGTCCAATTCGACTCTTATTGATGATAGGTTTAAGACAACCTTTAAAGAAAGCTATCCTAGTGGTAGCTGTGGAGAGCAGCCTTCAGGCTAAGTCTTGAAGGAGTGTTAAGCTTATTCTTTTACCATAATAACCTCTTGAATAACCAAATGAAAGAGTAGCCCACACAGGTATATATATAAAATATATGTATTTATTCTAGACAGAATCCCACAGTCTCTTTATGAAGCTGTGGCAAAGTTACAATATCAAACAAGCATTGATAGACACAATAAATAGCACTATTAACATTGGGCCCCAGGGGGGGACCAAACCATATACTAAAAAAGGGGTATAAGAACCACGACAATTCTACAGGCAATGTCTAGGGCATTCAGGATCGCTGGCCCCTTAACAATCCACCCCAGGTTATGAGGAAGGGGACCCACGGGAGGCGCGTGCAGTGGAAGTAGCTGCTATCGGGATCTCTATTACAGCCTATGGAGAATGTCGCGGTTGGAAATAAACAGTTTGAAAATACTTCTAGCAGGTGTACAAAGTTAAAACTTTAGACTTAAGCTTTTGAGGAGCCCACTACCACGTGAGTGCTGAGGTACCACTGTTACCTGCCCCAGGGAAGCCGGGTGCATAGGTCGTTTCTGCTGTCGGGTCGCGGGCTGATTTTCAATGGGAAAATAGTCAAAAGTTCTGCTAGCCAAAAGCGTCAATGATTCCGTGAACATCAAAGATGTGAAGATTGTAGAGAAGAACCTGAAAGCAGAGGGGACAGAGTCTGGGTCACGGCAAAGTGACCAGGAGGCTCAAAGCAAAGAGCCCTTCGATGTCGGGTGCTTCAGGTGGAAAGTGGTGTAGCTTGGATCTGCAGCCATGGGCTCCGGGAGGCTTCAAGGAAGGCCAACTTCAGGAGGGCGACTGCTCCACATCGGATGAGGGTCGCTGCGGTGTTAGTGTCCGGATTGGATCCACTAAGCCTTGGCAACCGCAACCCACAAAAGATGAACAAATCTGCTACAGTGCAGACCCACGAGGTCTGGGAGAGGTCTCCTTCAAGGAGACTGTAGAGCAGGCCTGGAGCAACCAGGGAAACTCTTGATTGTAGAAATAGACCTCCGCTAGGGCCTGCAAGTTAAGAGACAAGGGACCGCGGGAGGTGGCAATTTGGAAAGCGTAAAAGGGCACCCATGGGCCACCGGAGGGGGCTAGGGCGCTGGTCTTAGGCACAATTGCTGTAGAGTGGTTGGCTCAAAAACGGGCCAAAGCACAACTTCCCCACTGGTCAGGGTCGTGTGCTACGCAAGAGGTGGCTGGTGTCCTGGTATTAGGGATCTCGGCACCCACGTGGTCCACGGTGCCCAAACTCATTGAGCACACTCACTGGCCTCTGGGATGCACTGGAAACCCACCTCAAGGGTGCTGGAAGTCGTCGAAGTCCGTAGGAGCAGCGAGGTTCCAACCGGGTCACTTGCAGTGTTTCAGGTGCCTGCCAAGCAGGGGGATAACTCCTTTATCCCAAGGGAGATTTCTTCCGTCAGCTGGGCAGCAGCAAGTCGAAGGTCAAGACTGTAAAGTTCAAGATTAATCTGAGGCTCTGGGGCCACGATATTCACCTTTATCCCTAAGATTAGAGGAGTGTCCAGAGTAGTGTCCACCAATGAGAGGTGAGGCGGGAAAGGGTGGCTACACCCTCTCCCCTTTGTGTGTTTCCCGCCTGGGCGAGGGGCAGGATGCCACTGAACTGGTTACAAGCGGTGTATGCAGAATGAGGCTTCTGCAGCTGCCTACGTGCAACTCTGAAAGGACATTTGGTGCACCCACCCTGTTCCAATCCACATTATCCTGTCTGGGGAGATGCTAGCACCTCCCTGCCACAGGAGCCATATTGTCCAGCTGGCGAGGCTGGGGTTTTCCCCAGCAACAGCCAGCCAGGGTCGTGTAGGTGGCGGGCAGTAGCCATTTTGTGTTACTTGTGCACTTTTAAATTGGTGTCCAAATTCTACCGCTTTTCCCATATCGCCCCTCTAGCAGGGGGGAATCGTACCCTCATGCCCATGACTGGACTGGGGGTATGATTCCTACATGTTTGACACCAAACACGATATGGTTCTGTGTAGCCATTCTCAAGTTATCGCGGTATCGCGATAGACTTATAATGCGGTTAAGAGTATATGGTATGGCTACACTACAAACAACCCAGCAATGATTTTACGAAGGTTGCAAAGAGGCCCTACTCATGTAGGGGTCCCCCCTCACACATACCTCAGCACCCTGCCTTGTAGGATTACCATGGCCTGCTATAGGGGTGACCTATGAGAGTATATGTGTTGTAAAGGGGTGGGATATAGGGTACCTATATCCCTGTAACGGGTGCTAGCACCACCTTACCCAGACTACAGTAGTGGTCTGGTGGTGTCTGTTTGTATGGCTGTCCCAGGGTAGCACAATAAGTTCTGCAGGCCTGGTAGGCCTACTGAGGGACCCATGCCCTGGGTACCTAGGGTACCATCTACAAGGGACTGTCAGGGCATCCTCAGCATCCAATTGGGTTTGTACCTAGGGTACTCACATCAGTTTTAAGGAGAAAGCAGATAGGCTGGGGTCCTGGATAGCAGGATCCCAGCCAGACTAGTCAAAAACCACTCAAATACCAGGCAAAAAGTTGGGGGCAACCATTTGTCAGATTCCACCTTCCTACAAATGTCATTTGAGATGTCATCAGTGATATCATCAGTGATGTCACTGACCTTGTCGTGAGTGATTTGATGTAATAAGCAGTGTGTTGCGGGGGCATAAGTTATTGTTAGCTCAGGTAACTATAACTGGTGAATTTCACTAGTTTTATAGGAGTGAAATCTCAGCCTAACTAGAACGTCCCTGTACCCTTTGTTTTTTTCACTGAATTTCTATGTTTTTTACATTCTATTTCCTAACTCTACCATCCCTTTAACCTTTTGGTTTTATGGGTGAATTTCTACATTTTTAAATGTTATTTCATAACTATAACATCACTGTAAACCTTTGTTTTTGTAGGGAATTTCTAAGGTTTTTTAATTTTATTTTGTAACTGGAACAGTAACCTTTTACAGAGAGTGTGTGAGTGAGTACATAAGTCTCCCAGTAGGTCTATGAGTAGGTGTGAGAGTGTCTGAGTGTTCTCTCAGTGGGAGTGGGAGTGTCTGAGTGAGTCTGGGAGTGGCTGCATAATTGTCTCACTAGGTGTGTGAGTCAGTGAGTGGGTCTGTGAATAGGTGTGTGAGTCTGAGTGGGTGCAAGAATGTGTGAGTCAATCTGTGAGTGAGTGCAGAAGCTACTGAGTGGGTCTGTAACTGGGTGTGTGCATCTCTGAGTGGGTCTGAGTAGGTATGTGAGTGTCTAGAGTTGGTCTGTGAGTGGCTCCATGAGTCTGTCAATGGGTCTGTGAGTGGGTGCATAATTTCTGAGTGGGTCTGTGAGTAGGTGCATAAATCTCTGAGTGTGTCTGTGAGTGGATCTGTGAGTGTATGAATGGGTCTGTGAATGGATATGTGAGTCTCTGAGTGGATCTTGAGTGGGTGCCTAAGTGTCTGAGTGGGTTTATGAGTGGGTGCATCAGTCTCTGAGTGGGTCTGTGAGTGGGTGCATCAGTCTCTGAATGGGTCTGGGAGTGGGTGTCTGACTTTCTGAGTGAGTGTGTGAGTGTACGCATGAGTCTCTCAGTGGGTTTGTCAGTGGGTGCATGATTCTCTGAGTGAGTCTGTGATTGAGTGCATGAGAGTCTGAGTGGGTCTGTGAGTGGGTGCATTAGTCTCTGAATGGGGGATTGAGTGGATGCATGAGTCTCTAAGTGGATCTGTGAGTGGGTGCATCAGTATCTGAGTGGGTCTGTGAGTGGATCCGTGTGACTCTGAGTGGGTCTGTGAGTGGGTGATTGAGTCAATGAGTGGGTCTGTTAGTGGGTGCATAAGTGTCTGAGTGGGTCTGTGCTCAGGTGCCATGAGTGTCTCAGTGGGTCTGAGAGTGGGTGCATGACTGTCTGAGTGAGTCTGTGACTGGGTACTTGGGTCTCTGAGTGGGTCTCTAAATGGGTGCATAGGCAAAATAGTGGGTCTATTAGTTGGTCTGTGAGTGGGTGCATGAGTGTCTGAGTGGGTCTGTGAATGCATGCATGTGTGTGTGAGTGGGTGTGTGGTTCTGTATGGGTCTATGAAAACATGCATTAGTGTGTGAATGAATGTATATTTCTTTATTTTATTTTTTGGCAAGGTTCGTGACTCCGCCATGATGCTACACGGGGGAGGGGCACTCTGGGTGTTTAAATGAATCCGCGAATCCAACCACGTTGGAAAAAAATACGGTATCTGACAACTCAAAAGGGGTCACTCGGGCACCCCTACAATGCACCTATAGAATCAGGTACCTCTACCCTGACCTTTTCTATACTACTTAGCCTCAAAACTCATCCCAGTTTAGGAAATGGCAGTCGCAACTTTCTTCACAGGCTGCAACTAGCCAATCACAGCACTTTTCCTGCGCGAGGCGTCGTGAAACTCCACTTGGGCGTTGAGAAGGGTTTGTGCCTCTAGATATCGAAATTTGAATTTCCTTTAATGTCTACCAAACTGCTGAATGGGCTTGCACAAATTTACAAAAAGGTCGCTTTCTGGACCAACAGCTACCTTTCTGCCAAATTTGGTGTAATTACTATGGGAATTAACAAGGGAAATGCACATTTTTTGACACCCCACTTATTCTAGGCCCCCGCTTGATGGATCACCCTGACCTTTTCCATGTGCAACAAGAATCACTAGTGCACTTTTTGGGGAAAATGTAATTAACATTTGTCAAATGGCACCAAAGATATAGGCAAGTCAAAAACGTTTTTCCTATCGAAACTAGGTCCTAACTATAACTACCTACTGGTGTCCAACGGTAGGTAATACCCACCCCTAATCCCTAGAAACACCTTTACCACCCAATACCATGACCCACCCCAAACCCCAAAAATATTCTTAATACCCTTACCGACCTCTAAATCATAAAATCACCTTTACCGCCAATACTCCTACCCACCCCAAACCCTAAAAACACCCTATTTCATTCAATACCTGACCTACCCCTAAATGCTACAAACATCCTTACTACCCAGTACCCAGTATATTTATTCACACAAAAAAAAAGGTTACAAGGACGTTGTATTTGGGAATTAGCATTTGAAAAATCTTAGAAATTCACAGAAAAAAACAAAGATCACAGAGAGATTATATTTAGGCTGACATTTCACTCATACAAAACCAATGAAATTCAGCCATTCTACTTAGCTGAGCTAACTATAACTTGCACCACCGCAATGCACTGCTGATGACATCACATATTACATCACTCATGACACGGTCAGTGACATCACTGATTACATCACTGATGACATCTCAAATGACATCACTGATGACATCATCCAGTGACTGTGAGTGTTTCTAAAGCATTTAAGAATGTTTTATATATATATATATATATTTTTTTTCACTGAAAAAACCATAGGTTTCAGGGGCTTCATAGTTAGCTGGACATTTCCCTCGTACAAAACCCTAGAAATTCCCCTGTTATAGTTAGTTCAGCTAACTATAACTCGCGCCCCAGCAATGCACTGCTGATGACGTCACATATTACATCACTCATGACATGGTCAGTGACATCACTGATGACATCACTGATGACATCTCAAATGACATCACTCATGACATAACTGATGACATCATCCAGTGAGTATGTGTTTCTGTACAGTTATAATATGTTTAATATATAGGGAAAGGCCTGTTGAAGAATGAGTGGGTGTACAAGTGTGTGAATGGATGATGTTCTAGGTACGTAACTGACTCTATAAGTGAGTCATTAAATGTATCTTACTGCAGACTAGTGACTAAACTGTGTGAATGTCTGTATGTGTCTGTGTGTTGGTGTATAAGTGGCTGCATGGTTTTGTGAATAGCTATATGAGTGTCTATATGGGTTATTGATTGGTTGTCTGAGTATCAAGAGTGCATTCATCAGCCCAAAATTTGGACATCCGTCCTTAATTTCAATTTTTAAAAGTGCTCTGCACTAAGTGCAATGCGACTTTGTGCTACGGTGAGCAGTCGATCGATCTGATCTGCCACCGCCAAGAAAGTCACAATTGCTAGTTTTTTTTATTTGTTCCCTGAAGTTCATTGTTTGGTTCCTCCTGTTTTTTTTTTGTTTTTTTTGCAGAAAACCCCCCAAAAATTAAAAATTGTTCAGAAACCCCCCCAAAAAAAAATATAAAAGAAGAAAGAAGAAAAAAAAAAGTTCTTCTAAGAACTAACTTTCCTGGTTTAAAAAAAGAGCTAAATTTCTTTGTTAGTGTGTGAAAGTTTAGATGAATGTATGTTTAGTACGTAATTGACTTAATTAATGCATTAGTAGCGTATGGTGAATGTATAAGTGCAGAACTATGAGGAAGTGCTGCAGCATCCCACAGTAACCTCTTTAACTGCAGTGTGCTGTAGTACTTCCGAAGCACAGAGATGCAACATACGTACATAAATATGTTGCAAATCTATGCTTCTCTCTGCACGGCTGCTTAAACTGCAGCCATGTGGTGACACAGGCACCCTTGCACCATAGTGCAAGGATATCTGTGTCATGTGCTGTTTGTTTTTCTGCAGGAAGACGCACCTTCCTGCACAAAAACAATGAGAAAATGTATTTTTCTCCTTCAATGTATGCTGAACATTTCAGCATGCATTGAAGATATACAAATGTGGAGAAATGAAAACAATTCTCCTTTTTGTGTTGTTACCTACACCAATTTTAGAATGGTGCAGTATTCACACACATATCGAGATTTATGATTTCTGATAAATCTAGACATGTGTCTTGTTCTATGAGTATTCAGTGCAATCATGCACAACAACACTTATAGAACACCCTTTCAACGCAAAGTGGTGTGCATAATGAGGTTGTATTTACATGGAGTATAAAAAGTGCCCAGAGTGCTTTTTCCTCTCTTTGTAAATATGAAAGAGTGTCTTGCGCAATAACTATGTTACAAAAAGTGACATATTTCCGGTTTTAAAATTCCTTGCGAATGATAGAAGGTAAGCACAGAGTTTTGTCTGCAAAGATGTTCAAAGAAGAATGATTGAAATTATTGCGGTCCTTCAATAGGTACAATGGGAAATATTATGAACCCCTCCAATCTCTTTTTTTGCAGGTCACATGATATCTGATTATGGTCAGATTTCAAAACTACATAGGTATAAACAGAGTGTTTTTAGAAACGTGTTTCAACTTTGTAGCTTCTTGCAGACCTCCTCATTCTGCATATTGAGACTTAGTTAAACTTACCTTCACAGTAATAGGAATAAAAAATGGTATACATTTTTTTCAGATTTTCATTGCAATCTAAATTCATATAAATTGCTTATTTTAAAATTTGGATCTGTGAAAGAAAAGAAAAAAAAATTATAATATGTAATAATACATTTTTTACAACACAGCATAATTTCCACAAAGTAATTTGTTTGCCTTTTTTACTGTTCTCAGAATATATTGAATTTCACTAGAAATAGTGATTTCAATCGTACTCATCACTTAACAGCGGGCAAAAAAAAAACAATCAGAGAGATTGTTAAAAAAAAACCAACATGCTATTCTCAGTAAAATACCAGAAAATACAAATCACACATATATGAAATGCTTACAGCTTACAAAATTTTATAACTTTAACTTACAAAAACTGTAAATATTGCTGCATTAAAATATTCACCGAATCAATGACCACCAAAAAGTCCATAATGCAAAAATATACCTTTCCTTGAGGCCAAATGGTGTTTTTGCACTCCTTCTTTATGTAAATTGTCCAATGTTAGTCCTATTAAATTATAATAATAAATTCCTCAGAGAGTGAATTATCTTCCTAAAACTTTGACTTTAAAAATATTAGGTAGGAATTTTGTAATTCCCTAGGCAAACGTTGTTTAAAAACCAACTGGGAATCATTACAGAGTGTCCAGCCTTTCTCACATTTTAGATAGGCAGTGTAATGTCCAGATGTGGTGGAAGGACCATCATGGAAAATTATTGCAATTGCTACAAAAGTCCTTCCTGATATTGATAGTTGTGCTGCTACAAATTGCTTTATTAAAGTATCCAATCTTCTTCCGTCAGCTGTACAACGTTGCATCATTAAAATTATGTATTTTCCATATTTTGTTAAGAATAATGTGGATAACATTTCTGATTTACATTGGCTACACTCCATATTTTGAATTGCACCTTTAACTAATTTATTAAAAGACACTGATTTACAGTCTGGTAATGTTAAATACAGAAATCTCTCAGTGTCTACATTGGTGCTACATGTATACATGCAATTTTCACAATAATGTTCCCATTTGTAAGAAAGGCCAAAAATATTTTCTATTTCTACACCTTCATTTTCAAAAATGGTAAGCATATACATAAAAAATTCCTGAGCATCTTGTTGGATATTTTGTGTAAATTGTGTAGAACCAGAACACACATCCAAAAGACTACGAACATCTGAAACAGATTGTATTTTAATTCTATCTGTTTTTCAATTTTTCATAAACAGAATGCAACAGAGAACAAAATCTTTTTTCCCGATTCTGCATAATTTGTTCTGCAAACCTTCCAAATAAAAAACAACATTGACCACTACATTAGCATAGCAGTTGACACCAGAACTATTTTCAAACTGATAACCAACAATCTCTTCAACAGTGTCCAATTTCTTTTTACCTGCAATCACAACATTATCTTGTTCTTTTCCTTTCTTGACACCTTCAGAACAGATATTCTCTAACCTTCTTTTTCGACCAACCACACGCTTTTCAAATACAGGATATTGACCTAAATTTGGAGCATAAACCCTTCTTAGCCTATTATACTCTTTTACACAGTTTGCATCTGCAGTAACCTTTGTCTCATCAAAATCAATCAAAAACAAACCAGATAATGTTCTGACTCGCGACAAAGCAACATATGCCATACCCTCTTTAAATACAGTAGATCCAATGTTCACCAATGCACTGTCTACACTTAATCCTTGAGATTTATGAATAGTCACTGCATATGCCAGAGAAAATGGAAATTGTTTCCTACGGACATATAAATCTTTAACAAGCAAAAAACGAAATGAACAACGACCAATTTCTTTAACTTCATCAATCTGATCAAATTTAATTTTAAACAATTCAATTCCTTCTTTTTTCTGATAATTCACAAAATCCACCACTTTACCCATTGCACCATTAACTAAACCTTTCTCTACATCCAAATTACGCCTTAAAATTACCAGACAGTTTACACACGCATATAGTGTCTTTTCTAAACCAGCAGTTTTAGATTTTTTTTTCTCAAACAATCCAGTTTTGATCTCAACTTTCCCGTCAAAATAATAGTGATTCCTTCATGCAGTATTTTATCGATGGCTTCCATTTTTACAATTTGTTCATTTTCCAGTTTCAATAATTCTTTGTTGAATATGGAACACTCGCGCAGTGTTGGCATTAAGCAAATCACTGACTTATTTTTAGCAATTTCCACGTGCACTTTTGCAGGAAGTGCATTTTCATTTGGATAGACATTGCAAAGTAATCGACTCTCCAAAGTTTGTTTACCTTGTTTTGAAAGAATTCCAATTCTTATATCTTGAAGAATACTTCCATATTCAGCATAATTTGCCTGTCGCATATTTGTTGTCAGTTCTTTGTATTCAAAATTACTCCAAATGTTCACATTACCAACACTGCCAAGAGACTTTCTGGTATCTTCATGGGCAAGTGTTTTAAATACCGATTGTCCTTTTACCGGAGTCAGTTGCAGTAGATCTCCAAAAACTATGACGCGTTTTCCTCCAAATAGCACGTCATACTCTGTTTTAAGAATTCACTGCATTCTTAAATGCACAAAGGCAAGCATCAAGTTTGAGACCATGCTCACCTCATCAATAATGAGAAGTGTCATTTTCTTCAGAACTCTTGAAACTTCACAACAAGCTTCTCCAGATAGCTTGTGGTATTCCAATTTGTTCTCCTGCTCTACTGGCAGCATTAGTAAACGATATAAAGTAATTCCTTTAATGTTATGTGCTGCCAACCCAGTTGGAGCAGTGACAACACAAGACAAATGCGACTCAGTTGTTTTCTGCAGATAACTTGTAATTACTTTAATTAAGAAACTTTTTCCTGTTCCAGCTTGACCACTCACATACATTTGGATAGGTTGAAATGATGTACATGAGCACCCTCTCTTTTCATGAAGTAATCCAAGGTCAATCTGCTCTTTCACTTTCTGATATATTTGTTTCTATTCAACATTTAGTTGTTCTTCCAAGTTTCCTAACTGTATTGCATCTTCTTGAGCTTGATACATTGCTGTTTCCACCTCATTCATTGCAATCGCTGCTTCATTTTCAACAATTGGTTGTCCTAGTGGATCTTGACTCAGTGCAGCAGAACTTTGACTGTCTTGAGAACTGTCTCTAGCAATCTCAGCTGCAATTGTAGCTTCTTGATCAATTTCATCATTCAACATTTTGACATAATTTGCAAAAGCACTGCATCGTATGCTATCTTTAGAAGCATTAAATGAATCTTCATAGCTGGGAAAATCTCCAAGTAATTCCAGTTCTGAACGCCATGGTTTGAACATTTGCAAAAGGGCTAAATAGTAAAATTCCCTTTTGTCAGCAGTGTCGCAACTCAGTTTCCTGTGATTAATTAAATATCCTTTCCTTTGTTTCACCAGACATCCTTCGGAACCAATCACTCCATATTTTCCATAGTTGATGTTCTCTGTAGTATTCCGTTTAAAAGTGTAGTTTTGCAGCACTTCATAGAGACACATGTTCTCAAGATGATGACTTCTATTTGGGTAGTATGTGTCCAACATATTCGTTTTCAAAATATCTGTACTTTCTGGTTCATTTTCTGCTAAATATTAAATTTCTTGAACAGATTTCAGTACCCGATTTCACATTCCTGCAAGACCTAGACTCACCCAAATGATTATTCTACTTTTGGAATATAGACTTGCAGATGATAACCGTTCTGAACATTCATATGCTCCAATTTCACGATGCGATAACATCTTCAAACTGAAACTGTATAATTTCTTACTTAGAGTCTTCTCGTGAGAAATCTCTTCCCACATTTCTTTCAATTCAGTCTTTTCTGATTTAGTAATGTAAGACGTTACATATCGAGCAATAGCAATGGAATTGTCCGCAACATACTGAATATCCATGTTAGCGTTCCACATGGATAAAATAACTGGATTGTAGTCATTTATGTATTTCGATTCTTCGCTTCTTCTTAAGTTGTAGGTGTTTTTCGGAGACTTTCTTGTGATGGTATGTCACATAGCTGACATAAAACTGTTCACTCTTCCTTTGGATAATACAGGACGTGGAAATCCAAAACGACATTTGGTATAGAACTTATCCTTTGACTTGTACTTTCGTCAACAGTATTTTCCACACCTGTGGCTTTGAAATCGTAAGACTTTTTGTTTTAAGTTTTTATCTTCTCTGCTATTGGGAAGAGCACATGTAGCATAATCTTCAATGAAAGACAAAACAGTTTCATCTGAATCTGTTCCAAATTTGGGGGCGTCCTTGATCCATAACAACATATGTATGTGAGGAGCACCTCTTGCTTGATACTCTTTTCTCCAAAAGAAATCCACAACTTCTCCAAGAGGAGGATTCTTTTTATTGCAGATGAAAGACATCATAGCTTCAAATCTATGATTGAAATATCTGCATACATTGACAGGATCCAAAGAGCACAATTCTCCAGGTGTCTTGTATTCAATATTTTTTATATTGGAATTTGCCTCTCGAAGAAATTCAAGTAAATCATTCCAAGCATACTCAGCACAGCTTAGTGCAACAAACCATGTAGGAGTTCCCAAGTTCTGTAGCATACATTTCAGTTCTCCATGTCGACGGTACCAATATTCATTAGTCCCACGCTGACATGCCATCAAATTAATCAACTGAGATTCTAAATGATCATCTCTCTGATGCACTTTATCCATAAAATCCTTTGCAGTTACATTTTGAAGATGCATTCCAGTTTTTAAAATGTGATTTACTGCATATGAAAGTCCAGACAAGTCACTTTCAAACAAAAGATGAAACATATAAGGGATACATTGTCGAAATCTTGGATCTTCTGCATATAATCTTGTTGTCCGATATTCAGATGCAGGAATCTGCACAGGACGTTCATCATATCGTCCACCTTTTCCTGTTGGAAACAACTGCGGGAAACAACGAGCTTCCAAGCTCTCTTCCCATACACTCATGGGACTTCCTGTTGCTTTTTTCATTTGAAACAACTCAATTGTATTCCCCATCACCTCTTTGGAATGAAGTGGATGTACACTGTAATGTTCATAGATCTCTTCACATCTGGACATGTCCACTTTTTCTATTTGTCCACTTAATGTTTCAGTATCTTCTGCTAAATCTATTTCTTCTTCTCCTACAAACACATTTCTATAGTACTCATTATTTTTTAACAGATACAATGATGCCTTTTGCACTTTTCTAACATCCACTAACTCTTGCCAAATTTTCTTATTCTTAGTAGGAACACCATTAACTAGAATGACTAGTGGCTTATTTTCTGCATGGTCTACACCAATAGTTTCAATATTTTTCTGTAAATCTAACGGTAAATACACAACTCTTCCTTTCAATCCTCTTTGCAACTCTGATGGAGGTAATTTACCTGTTTTGGGCTCCATACGAACAATAGCCTGAAACGGGTGAACACATTGTATGAGAATAGACTCAGACGTATTTAAATCTATCAGCTCTGGAGGAATAGCAACCAACTCTAGATTATTATGAACAGCTCTAGCAGGCATTTTATTCTCATCTAATTTGTTATAACAATATTTGCAAATACGCTGCTCACATCCCAAATCAAAACAATCCTCTTCCAGCAAATAAGTTGCAAATTCCATCCACTTATCATTATCTTCTATTTCACTTTTTAAATACAGATTGACACTCCTAGTCTGAATTTTATAGTGACTTCGCCGGCCACAAATACAAGAAACATTTGGTTTTTCATCCTCAAATTTTTCTGTAATTACGGGTTGTACATTGTCTTAAACATTTTGTTTTACTAATGTGTCAGTTTCTTCACTCTCTTGCTGAGGACCAAAGTAACAAAACTCAATATCATCACAGACCTGCTTCACATCTGATACTGACCCACGCAAAAGAGCACTGTTCAACTCACATAACTTTAGTGCTGGACTTTTTGCATAATACAACCTTCTCACTAACTTCCGCATTTAAGTATGATGTACTGCCAGCATTCTGAAATGGTGAAAAACACTTTGACAAACTTTCCTAGAAAGACAAGCCAGAGATTTACCTTGCAAACCAGTGTATTTTCTCACTCTGCAAGGGTCTAGTCCTTGCAACACCTTAATCTTTTGTTTTACACTTTTTTTAGTATAGGCTCGTAAAAAACGACATAAGTTTTCAATAGATTCCTGTCGTACACTGCAAATACTACTGCAATCCCAAGTGTACACAGGGTTTTTAGCACGTCTCCCTAAAACTTCATCAGCTATCACTTCTTCTGCATTTCTTTCAACCATTTTCTCTTTCTCAATTGGACAACCTTCGCTAATCTCATAACCTCTACCACTGGTGTTAACTGCATACAATAATTTTTCGCTCAGTGAATAACTCTCTTCGTTAAAAAAAGGCTCTGAACAGGAACTGTGCTTCCATTCTCCCCAAAAAAATCATTTTTTTTTTTAATTAATAACTCTTTTCCTCCTACTTTTGGCCTTCATTACATGGATTGGTTTATATAGTGATCGAATTCTGTTTAAAACTAAAATAAACAGTTTCCTTTTTACTTCAAAAGCCTTTTCCACAATGTTTTCAATATGCTTCTTCATTTCATAAAATAAAGCTCTCTTTTTATATTTCTTCACATCTTTCAGCAAATTATGCACGACTCTCTTGTAAAATATTTTTTTGCGTAATTCCTTATACTGATTTTGCCTTCTTTTACCATACTTTATCTCCTTTGACTGACCATTTGCTTTTTTACTTTTCCTCTTATTTTGAATTTTTTTCTTACTTGAAGAATTCTCAGTAGTTCCAGCATTATCTACATTCTGTTTGCTCCTACAAACATCTTTAATAAATTGCTTCGTGATCTCACCAGAATATTTTTTCCTTTTAGCCACATTATCTTGTACATTCAATACTTGTGGTTGATGTTTCTTCAAATAATCCTTCTTTCTCTGTTCTTTTCTTTTTCTTTTTTTTCTGGCATGATTTCTCTATTTTAACGTTGAAAAACAGTAACTGTAAAAAAGAATCACAAATAAATGTATATTAATAACTTTCAAGTTTATACTATTCCATTACTGTACAAACACATTTTAAATAAAAACTGACTAAGAAACTATAGCCCTGAACCACAAGTGTGACGATGGTTAAACTACTACATGCATAGTGCATACTACTTTGAAGCAGTTCATGCCCTAAAGCCTACCTCACTAAAAGACTACATGCTAACTGACTGAATGATTACAGTACTATAAGGGGACACACTGGGTGAGTAACAGGGTGTTTGCTAGAAGTGTATGAATACTGACTGGGGAATTGAAGGTGTGAAAGAAAACTGTGTAGGTGGTTAGAGGACTGCATGCATACTGGATTTGAACCAGTCCATGTGCTAAGGCCTGGCTCACTGCATGAGTACTTGGGTACTGACTGAATGATTAGAGTACAACAAGGAGAGTGCCTGGGTGAATTTATAAGTGGTTGGCTTTTGGCGCAGTGAATGGATTAGTACTTGGTACTGAATGGGTCACTAGAGGAGTGCAAAGGGAGTGACAGTATGTTTGCTTGACTGTATGGATACTGACTAGGAAATTGAAGGTGTGAAAGACAAGTGTGTAGGTGGTTAGAAGACTGCATGCATAGTGGATAGGGGTTTGAAGCAGTCCATGTGCTTAGACCTGAGTCGCTGGATGAGTACTTGGGTACTGACTGAATGATTAGAGTACTGCAAGGAGAGTGCCTGGGTGAATTTATAAGTGTTTGCGTTTTGGCACAGTGAATGGATTAGTACATGGTACTGAATGGGTCACTAGAGAAGTGCAAGGGGACTGACAGTGTGTTTGCTGGAGTGTATATATACTGACTGGGGAATCGAAGGTATGAAAAACAAGTATGTAGGTGGTTAGAGGACTGCATGCATAGTGGATAGCCGTTTGAAACAGTCCATGTGCTAAGGCCTCGCTCAGTGCATGAATACTTAGGCACTGACTGAATGATTAGAGTACTGCAAGGTGAGTGCCTTGGTGAATTTATAAGTGTTTGGGTTTTGGCACAGTGAATGGATTAGTACATGGTGCTGAATGGGTCACTAGAGGAGTACAAAAAGAGTGACAGGGTGTTTGCTGGAAGTGAATGAATACTGTCTGGGGAATTGAAGGTGTAAAAACAACTGTGTAGGTGGTTAGAGGACTGCATGCATAGTGAATAGGAGTTTGAAGCAGTCTATGTGCTACGGCCTGGCTCACTGCATGAGTACTTGGGTACTGACTGAATGATTAGAGTACAGCAAGGAGAGTGCCTGGGTGAATTTATAAGTGGTTGGCTTTTGGCACAGTGAATGGATTAGTACTTGGTACTGAATGGGTCACTAGAGGAGTGCAAAGGGAGTGACAGGATGTTTGCTGGACTGTATGGATACTAACTAGGGAATTGAAGGTGTGAAAGACAAGTGTATAGTATGTTAGAAGACTGCATGCATACTGCGTAGACATTTGAAGCAGTCTATGTGGTAATGTATGGTTCACAACATGAGTACTTGGAAACTGACTAAATCATCAGACTACTGCTAGGACAGTGCCTGGGTAAAACTTTTAAATTTTCAGTTCTGGCGCAGTGAAGAGAATAGTACATGGTACTGCACTTTAGTGTCAAACCCTGACTCATGTTATCAATGCATAAGCAAAGACTAGCTTCTACTGCTTCTAAAACTTGACAACATGACCGGTTTTAAAACAGTTATCTGTCAGCAAATACACGATGTTACCAAATGCTTCTCTCACAATCCTTACCCAAATGCACACAGATTCACAGTGTGAATTTAGACAAGCAACACTATCCTAGGAGTTTACCAAAACTCATTCACTAGTCTAGAAGAGGTAAGGGTACTGCACACAATCTACATATTTAAGTACTGCACTTTAGTGTCGAAGCCTGACTCATTTTATCAATGCATAAGCAAAGACTGGCTTCTAATGCTACTAAAACTTGACAACATGACAGGTTTTAAAACAGTTATCTGTCAGCAAATGCACGATGTTACCAAATGCTTCTCTCACAGTGGTTCCCAAATGCACACAGACTCACAGTGTGATTCTAGACAAGCACCACTATACCTAGGAGTTTACCAAAACTCATTCACTACAGTGGAAGTGATAAGGGAACTGCACCCAATCTACATATTTCAGGACTGCACTTTTGTGTGAAAGCCTAACTCATTAAATCAATGCATAAGCAAAGACTGGCTTCTAATGCTACTAAAACTTGACAACATGACAGGTTTTAAAAGAGTTATCTGTCAGAAAATACATGATGTTACCAAATGCTTCTCTCACAGTGGTTCCCAAATGCACACACACTCACAGTGTGATTCTAGACAAGCACCACTATCCCTAGGAGTTTACCAAAACAAAACTCATTCACTGCAGTGGAAGTGGTAAGGGAACTGCACACAATCTACACATTTCAGGACTGCACTTTTGTGTCAAAGCCTGACTCATTTAATCAAAGCATAAGCAAAAACTGCCTTCTAATGCTACTAAAACTTGACAACAAGACAGGTTTTAAAACAGTTATCTGTCAGCAAATACCCAATGTTACCAAATGCTTCTCTCACAGTGGTTCCCAAATGCACACAGACTCACAGTGTGATTCTAGACAAGCACCACTATCCCTAGGAGTTTACCAAAACTCATTCACTACAGTGGAAGAGGTAAGGGGAATGCACACAAACTACATATTATTTCAGAACTGCACTTTAGAGTCAAAGCCTGACTCATTTAATCAAAGCATAAGCAAAAACTGCCTTCTAATGCTTCTAAATTCTAAAACTTGACAACAAGACAGGTTTTAAAACAGTTATCTGTCAGCAAATACACGATGTTACCAAATGCTTCTCTCACAGTGGTTCCCAAATACACACAGACTCACTGTGTGATTCTAGACAAACAACACTATCCCTTGCACTATACCAAAACACATTTCTTCATCTAGAAGGAGTACTACATTTTAGTGTAGAAACATAACTCATTTCACAAATTCATAAACAATGACTGGTTTCTAATTCTACCAAAATATAAAAACAGCACAGTTATCTGTCTGCAAACACATGAAAAACACAAATGCTTATCACAGAATGGTTTCTATATGCACACACACTGTCAATAAGATTGTAGAGAAAAAAAGTACTCCCTACACTTTAGCAGGAGAAATACATTAGTCTGATTAAAATCAAAATAGTCTACATACATCCCCTCACAATTAAATAACTCACCTTTCAAGTTGTTTTGTAGATTAAGAAGTATATCAGTCACACACCAGATATCAGTCACACACCAGATTTTCTTATACAGAATCTCTGCACTGTGCACCTGTCAGCAGAACCAAAGAATGGCAAAGTTTCCCTCTCATTTTCCACACATATACATGTAATCATCAAATCACATTCCTTCCCACATAAATTCAAAAGCAAACACACATTTATTTTGGTTAAACATTTCAACCCTTTCCAAATGACATAAATTTGAACCCTTCCCCCAATCTGCCTTCTGCCCGTTACCATAGAAACAGGTCATGGAACACTGTACTGAGCACACAGGTCACAAGTTCAGCATACAATGTTGCTAATCAAGACAGCAAGTGTGCTTGACTTTTCAACATATCAGCTTATCATATATAATGTTCCTTACAATCAGCTTTTGTTAACCAATAAGAATCAATCAATTCTTGCCTCCTTGGGAGAGAAAGGATGAAAACGACCAATGTAGAAGCGGTACAGAAGACGCAATTCACATTATATGTATTTGTAAAAAGTTAAAAGACATCAGGAGCACCCTACTAAAACCCGTCTTCAAACAACATGGAGCCAGAACATGCAGGCAAGCACTAATGTTGTGCTTTAACCCAGCCTGGGTTCAGCTAAATTGTAGGTTAATTAAATCTCTTGACATTACCGCAAAGAGACTAAAAGAAACCCGGATCGAATTGCTGAAAGACCAAGTTTAGATGAAATCCTGGCTAAATCACCTTCAGCTATAGTTGCTATAACAACAACAGCTACCTTTCGTAAAATTGTGTTAATTATTTCATTGATTGTGATAAAAATGTTTTTATTGTACATAGTGATTTTAGAATGAAATGAGTTGAATTTTACCTCTGTATAAGCAAAGGTTTTAATTAATCATGCATAATAAAAATAAACCTCAAACCTCAATAAGAATCATGCGTTTAAAAAACAGAAATATACACCCTACCCTTCAGTGTAGAAGGTTGTCAAACAACCTATGATTTCTTGTCTTTTTTCAAAACTGCATCTTAGCCACCATTTTAGAAACGTATTACTTTCCAAACTGCCATTTCATTTACAGAGACAATCTGAGTGCATCCAGACCTCCTTTCTAGATGCTTAGAGTGTGGATTGTGGGACACATCTATATTTTCTGGAGCCAAAGGTATGCAGAAAACAAAGGCATTCACAAAGATCTAGGTTTGCCAAATGTAGACATTAAATGGATTGGACAGAGAGAGTTAAAGTGGCACCAATTGATGCCATTGGTGAAATCCTTCATGCATATCCAACACCCTGACCTCATAATAGTGCACTGTGGTGGCAATGACCTAGGCACTTTGACTGGGGTAGGTCTGGAAATCCTTATGAAGGACACCTTTGCAGAACTGATTTCACTTTTCCCCAAAACTGCCTTTGTGTATTCTAACATATGCCAAAGGCAGAAATTGAACTGGTCCGATCATTTTTGTCCACAAATTGAGAAAGCTAGGAAACATGTGAATAAATCTGTTTCTGCTTTTCTCTGAGTCTATAGAATGGGGTCCATTTACAATAACAATCTGCGCTTTCATATGCAAGAGATGTATAGGAGAGATGGAGTACACTTTACTGATGAAGGAAACAGAGTCTTCCTCAACAACTTTAGACTCTGTATAGGTACTTACTTATAAGTACCAAAAACTCTCAATGAACACAACGGCTCTTTTTAGAGCCACTCAAGAACACAACATTTAAGCTTGATCTTTATCTCCACAAAAATTTCCATTTTTTTTCCTTGGATCCGAGTACCCAACGTGAGAGAATCCGTGCACCCAACGCGTTAGGATGCGCGCACCCTGTGCGCATTTCGCGTTTTTTTTTTTTTTAAAAGGGGGCCCCTCTAGAGGGTCAGAGTATTTCCACTCTGCCCCTTTATATGTTTTACACACTTATTCCCCTTGCTTCTTCAGCCTCGCTTCTACCGAGGCAGAAAATGGCCACCAACAGTTCCTGCTTTCGAATGCAGACAGACACTCGACAGCCAATTAGCATTCAGCGCGCGATCGGGAGGGTGTGCGCTCGGTTCGGGGAGGGTGCGCTTACGGTGCGGGTAGGGTGCGCGGATCCTCCCCGGCGATAGATATCACTAACTTTTTTACCCTCACTACTGAACAGATTCACACCATTTATGCAAAAGGCACAAGTCTGAACTGAGGACTACCTCTTTGCCAAATTTGGTGTCATTCCGTTCAGCGGTTCGGGCTGTAGCTGCGACAACAGATCCTATGGGAAATTGCATGGGGAAAACGCATTGTGGGACCCCCCTTTTTTCTCGGCCCCCGCTTGACGAATCACCACAAAACTTTCAGGGTAGGAGCGGAGCGGAGCTGGCCAAACGTTTGGAAAATTTCGCGAAGATTCGTCAACCGGCGCCAGACTTATTGGGAATAGAATGTTGCAGATTTCCTATGGAAAATAGGTCCTAACTATAACTATCTACTGGCGTACTGCCAGTAGATAATATATATTTTTTATATATACGCCAAGGTGTATTGAAGAATGAGTGAGTATATGAGTGTCTGTATGGATGATTTAGTGGGTGTGAGACTGACTATATAAGTGAGTGATTATACATGTCTCAGTGAATGTATGGGTGAAGTGAATAATGTGCGTGAATGTCTGTATCAGTTTGTCAGTTGGTGTGTAAGTGGCTGCATGGGTTAGTGAGTAGGTACATCAGTGTCTATATGGGTTATTGATTAGTTGTCTGAGTACCTGCATGGGTGCCTGAGAGTCTGTAGGTGGGCGAGGGGGTGTGTGACTCCCTGCATGGATGTGTGAGTGGGTGAATCCCTGGGTGTATGGGGTCATGAGTGTGTCTCTTAGGGGCTGTATGGGGTCATGAGTATGTGTATGGCTGTGTCAGTGAGTAAATGGATGATTCAGTGGTATATGGATCAGTAACTGCATATGTTTAAGGTATTATATGTGAGTGTTGGAGTATATAAGTGACTGTATGTGTGAGTGAATGATTCTGGGTGTGGCTGTATGAGTGAGTGTGTGCTTGTGTCAGTGACTGTACAGGAGAGTAAGTATGTTTTATTATCTGTATGAAAAAGTGAGGTGGGGTTTGTATAACTGTATAGGTGAGCAAGTGGCAGTGTGATTAACTCTTTGGGTGAGTGACTAGGTGTGTGAGTAGCTCTATAGGTGACTGACAGCGTGTACATATCTGTATGGATGTATGAGTGGATATATCAGTGGCTGTATTGGTGAGTGACTGGGTGCATGAGTGGCTGTATGGTTTAGTGAGTGGATGTGTGTGTAGACCTATGAATGAGTGAGTGGGTATATACATACTGGTATTGGTATGTCAATGGTTTCAAGAATGGTAGTCTGAAATTTGGAGTGGGTATATGAAAGGTTATATTGGGGTGTGAGTAGGTGCATCAGAGATTCTGTGGATGATGTCATCAGTGATGTCATTTGAGATGTAATTATTGATGTCATCAGTGATGTCACTGACCATATCATGAGTGATGACATTTATGTGATGTCATCAGCAGTGCATTGCGGGGCATGAGATACCGGCTAAATTTCTCTGGTTTTCTACGAGTGAAATGTCAGCCTAAATATAACGTCTCTGTAACCTTTTTTTTCAGTGAATTTCTAAGGTTTTTTAAAAGCTAATTCCTAAAAATAATGTCCCTGAAACCTGTGTTTTTTGTGTGAATTTCTAAGGTTTTCTTAAATTCCATTTTGTAACTATAACATCCCTGTAAACTTTGTTGTTTTGTGTGAATTTCTAAGGTTTCTTAAATTCTTTTTGCAAAATATAACATCTCTGTAACCATTGTTTTTTCTAGTGAATTTCTAAGATTTTTTAACTAGCAGTCACTCATCTAGAGTGGTAGAGAAAGGGGGCTGGGCCTCCAACCAGCTCTCAGGAATTCTGCTGCGTAGGACTTACAGAAGGTAGCTGGAGGGCTTCTTGGCCCCCAAGGTCCCTCTGGAGCCAAGGGGACTTTATCCCCCAACTAGTAGTGTGCCGGGAGGCTCATTTTCAGAGTGGCGGAGAAAGGGTGTGGCATCTGACAACTTCTCAGCAATTCTGCTGTGTGGGACCTACTGGAGGTAACAAGAGGGGTAGTTGTCCCCCAAGGACGTCTTTGGGGGCCAACTACCCTTCCTATTAACTCCAGTAAGTCCCACAAAGCAAGATTGCTGAGTTCTGATCGCAGGCCACGCCCCCTTTCTCCACCACTCTGCAAACGCACCTCCTGGTGCACTCTTGTTTGGGGGATGAAGTCCCCTTCACTTCTGAGGGTCCTTAGGGGCCAAGTAGCCCATCTGTTACCCCCAGTACACCCCACACAATGGTATTGCTGGAAGGTGTTCACAGGCCACGCCCCTTTCTACACCACTCTGCAAACGCCACTCTTGGTGCACTACTATTTGGGGGATGTAATCCCCATGCCTCTTAAGGGTCCCTGCAGGCCAACTAGCCCTCCTGTTACCTCTAGTAAGCTCGAAACAGCTGGATTTAAAAAGAAAAATTAAGGAGGGGCACACGGCCTCCCTCCCAGGGCGATTTCTGCCCCGAGTACCCCATCCTCTGGAACCCGGCCATTTTTTTTTTTTTAAATAAAAAAGGGAGGATGCCGAGGATCCCATTCCCGAGGCATGGCCAGCTGGTTGGGGACCGTGGGGGCCCACCTCCTGAGGGAGCTGACCTTGCTTTTTAGTGCCAGGAGCTGCTAAGATTCAGCTCTGTGGGGGTAAAAAGCAAAGTGTACTCTCTTTGAACAAGCGAAAGCAAAGTGCTCTCGCTTGTTCAAAGCGAGCAGACTGTTTGCTATGGGATGGCAGGAGCAGTGCTCCCGCCATCCCACAGCAAACTGCAATATCCCTGGGGTGGGCACCCCAGGACATTGCTGGGTCATTTACGGCTCCAGGTGGGGGGCTGTGCGGCCACCCTCCCATTTGTAAATAGCCCCAGGGAAGTGCCAGCCCCTGGGGCTGCGTGGGGGGCAGGAGCCCCCATACCTAATGATATACTTAGCCCCAGGGAGGTGGCGGTCCCTGGGGCTTTGTGGGGATATCGTAGCCCCCAGCATTGAATTAATACACCCGCGGTACCTGGCCTACCCGGGGGCTTAAAGGAAATTAAGCGCAGGAGGCTGCGCTCTGTTTCTTTCCAGCTGGATTCGCGGATCCAACCCAAATCCAGCCAATTTCTTTAAATAAAAATGTTTTTTGGGCCCTGGGAGTCCCTGTGGGACTTCTACCCTGACCCCTTTTCTTGATTTTTTATGTTTTGTGACCTTTTGTCTTGTGACTCGGTTCAACCGAGTCACAAAATTGCTGTCAACACTTCCTGGTTTGAAGAGTTGGCAGCCAATCAGATCGCAGGCTCGAGATCAGGAGTGTTCGCGTATCTTCCGCCGCCACAGGTGTATATCTGTGAAATGTTTAAATTTCTCAGGAACTACTGAACGGATTTACACCATTTAAGAAAACAAGTGCACTCTGGACCAGGAGCTACCAAATTTCTGCCAAATTTGGTGAAATTCCGTTCAGCAGTTCAGACTGTAGGTGCGGCAACAGCTTCCTATGGCATTGGAAACTAACATGGAGAAAAAGAGTTTTGGGACCCCCCTTTTTCTCGGCCCCGCTTGATGGATCACCCCGAAATTTTAAAGACTGCAGCTAAAGTGAGTGGGCCATTAGTTTCAGAATTTTCGCGAAGATTCGTCAAACAGCACCAAAGATATTGGCAAAAGAAAAAACCTGGTGAGTAGCACTCGATCAGCAGCTTTAATTATGATAGGCAGGGACGAGGATCCGCTTGTAGAAGCCGCTCCTTAATGGAATTGCCCTCAATCCTGTTTGCCGCTGCTGGCCCACATTGCCAACATGATAGTTACCATGTCGGGTGGCCCCCATAACATTACGGAGTGGTGCACACTCCACGGCAGGACGGCCGCGTATTACTTTCTGCTCCAAAGGTTGTCCACCTGGTGAGTAGCACTCGACCAGCAGCCTTATTTATGATAGGCAGGGACGAGGATCCGCTTGTAGAAGCCGCTCCATAATGGAATTGCCTGACGCGTTTCGAAGCTCCATATGCTTCTCTTCAGAGGCTTGAACAGAGACGGTGTGTGCAAACGCTGAACCCACTTCGCCATTTTCATATTGCACACCCACCAATGGGAATCTCGAATGAGACTGTGCATTGTGGGAAATGTGGTCTGGATAGCACACAAATCTTGTTCTGTATGGACCCTGCAAGTGGACTCGTCCTCAATCCTGTTTGCCGCTGCTGGGCCCACATTGCCAACATGAAAACATAAAGATATTCAGAAATTTCTTCACTAGACCAGCCCCCCACTACCAGGGCTTGGAAGAAAACAGCACGGCCAGGTCCTTGCAGGATCAAAGTATGTCCTTTTATTTTATTCATATCATGCCACCGACAGTGCAAATAAAGACCTACCCGTTTCGACCTATATGAATGGGTTTCACTTACCTGATATATTCTTACATTTTGGTTGTAAAAGACCTGTGTGGTAAAGGCATATGCTTTGTAAGGCATTGCATGGTAAAGAATGCACAGTAATGGTTATGTGTGGTAAAGGATGTTTTCGTTTTGCCACATGCAACTATACAGATTAAACACAGTGGTGATCTTCCTAGAACAAACTCAAAAAGTCCTTCTGCACATGCACCCGTACACATGAATCACAGCTGTGATTTTCCTAGATCAAACTCAAAAAGCTCTTCTTCACATGGACCTATACAGATGAAACACAGCTGTGCTCTTCCTAGATCACACTCAAAAAGCCCTTTAGCACATGCACCCATACACATGAATCACAGCAGTCATCTCCCGAGATTGTACTAAAAAAGCTGTTTGGCAAATGCACCCGTACCCATGAAACACAGCGGTGATCTTCCTAGATTGAACACGCGTTACTGTCACACTAACTTAAACAACTATGAAGCTTAACACTGAACAAATTGAGCGCTAAACACTCACAGCCAAACAACAATAATCAAACAAATATTATGAAGTGATAGATCCACCAATTCAATGGATGGCCTATCCGGATCTGCACGAAAGGGTGACTAAGAGCCTGATTACGAGCTTGGCGGTCCCACAGTAAATGGTGCAATGCGCCATTTGCTGTGGGACCACCAAACCCGTGGTGCGACTGCCCGCCAAATTAGGAGTTTTGGCAGCGGCGGTCTGTCAGACTCATTGAAGAGTCTGACATGCAGACCACCACTCTCAGAGCACCGACTGCACCTTCCTGCATGGTGTGGCATACATGCCACACCATGCATGAAAATTAGGGGTGCAAATACTGGTTGTAACTCCATGTGCCTCCGCATGCACCCTCTGGGTACAGAGTAGGGTGGTGAGGCAATTCGGAATATGCTCGGCGGTGCTGCAGTGATACCACCTACATATTGCTACCTCAACCCACACTGCATCTGCTGCACTGGGTCCTTGATCCCAGCAGTGCTGGCGGTCTCATTGCGGTCCAACTGCCACAGTCAAAAAACTGCGGGTGCTTCTGCAGAGCAGCAGTAGTCAGACCACCACCCCGGGTTCTGGGGTCGTATGGACAGCTGAACTCGAAATCAGGCCCTAAGTGTACTGCGATCTCATAACAAGTGAGATAACATAACATAGCATTATGTAATTGTACTATTTTAAAAAGTGTAACAACTGTAAAAGGCAGTTCCCGCTCTGGTGTGGTTTAAACCAATAGACATCATTTCGAGCACCAACTACTGCAGAACATTTGTTAAACTTGTGACCAATGTTTTGGGCTCAAAGAGAAAAACTCAGTAAACGGATATTAAACGACCCTCAGTCGTATCCATGGGCTCCTGAACAAGATAACAATTGAAACAAGGAATGCATCTGATCCCTGTCTAGGTGCCATACAATTTTTACAAGCATACTTTGTCCTGATGCATATCTTGCACCTAATTCACAAAAGATATTTTCTTCTCTACTTCACGATGTGGAGAAAGAAAAGAACACTGGATCATTTGTGTAAATTTGTACATTCGCGCATAGCACAAGTATGCATGGAGATGCGGGTGTCTCGATGCTCACTGGGCAGTTTCCCTAAATGTGTGGCATAGTGTGTAATGTGTCATGTACCTAGCAATGGGCGCTGGTGAGTTCTAAACTGGAGAGGCGGAAGATCCTGCCCGTGTCCAGTCATAAACTGAGTTAGTACAGCTCCTCAGGGCCGTCACAAGGGTAGGTCAAAGGGGGCATTCTTCTACAGGCCACAGGCCCCAAACTTTTCAAAGCCCTGTGGGTACTGCTGCAAAATCTGTTTGTGCATTTCCAAGGGAATGCCAGCTCTTATTAATGATGAGGTAGCTAAGATGGACATACAACAGGATGCTGCCAGATACTGGCAGACAGGTTTTTAATTCTTAAAATCAGATGCACATACCTTGAGGTATAAATGAAGCCTACCTAGCAGGGTCTGCTTGATCATTTTTACCTAGGCCCCATAAAAACTTCTGATTAGCCTGAAACCTCTTGCGGCTTCATTTCGAGGCGACGCCTGCCCATTCTGTCATGGCTTTGACCGCTATTTTTAGAGATCCCTGCTCTATTCCTTCAGTGGAACCGCCCACCACTCCAGCTGCTAGGTTGAAGGCACTTTGCCTGCTCCATTGAAGACACAACAAACAAATGTAATTAACTATTGAAAATTAGGAAACTGCCAACAGAGCTCGCTGGGACACATTAAATATTTAAAGGAGACATGGGACAAATGATGTGGTTAAAACAATCTCTGTATAGCTAACTCCAGCAAAGCCCTGCAGCTGGTCTTTGGGTGGTGGGGTGGGGGGAAGGGAGGGGGGCCTTGGGAAATTCATATCCGCATCCATATAGGAGTGGTGATCTGCTGCTGATAAAGGATAGACCATCCAGGCAAACGTGCCCCAGATTTGCCTGTAACATTCTATGGTTCTCAGCTGCTTAATGTGCTGGGAGCTGCAAGGTAACATGAAGCACTTTACTGACACTGCTAAATATGAGGCGATGGTTGCCGGTGGCTGGCACCGGCACACATATTTTCCTGAATCTGACATTTAGGATAGCAAGAGAGGGAAAAACACGCAAATTGAAAATACGGAGGAAGAGAAAGGCGGATAAACAGACACTAGAGGTGGAAGCAGGCATCTGCAAGAGTGAGATAGAGGGCAAGGGGGTCTCTGGTGGTGTATTAAAGAGGCCAGGGGTGGATTCCAGGCTACAAAACATTGATATTAGGTGTGCCAACATTGAATTGCACCAGCCGAGGGCTCCTGAGAAGAGGTATGGCCACCATCATTCATTCACTTCCAAATTAAGCAGTTAATCACTAATAATGGGGCGTTGCCCACCTTACCCTCTGCAGACCGACCTTGGGTCCCCCTCATAATGGGTGCCATGGTGTTGCACCCTGATTTGATCGCCCACCCACCACACCCCAAAAGGAAAAAAAAAAAGAAAAAAGAGGGGGAAAAAAAAGGAGGGCCCCAATTTGTTCCTTTTTACTTGTCCTTCATAATTCGCTGCAGAAGTTCCTGTGCTTCATCCAGATTTGAAAACATATGAAACTTCCTATGGACTAAAACTCGCAATTTTGACTGTTAGGCAATAGCTGCTTGCACCCCTGTGCCTTGAATAAGTAAAGGAGTTTGACAAACTCCTTTCGGCGACGTGCAGCCACAGCACACATATCTGAAAAGATGCGGCAGAGATGGACCACTTCTGTTGAAATATTTTTTTTTTCAATTGCCCTGGTCAATATTTGCTCCTTGAGACGATAGTCTGAAAAATTCCCTAAAATAGTTCTGGGAAGTTTGGAATTAGGAAATGGCTGTGCTGGAACTCTATGGGCACGGGTGATTGTAAGGTTCCCAGAGAATTCGGGAAGGACTGTGTCTTTTATAAAGCACTCTACCCATTGAGCCGGTTGTAATCCTTCACACCCCCCCGGAACACCCACAAAACGAAGATTGGTCCGGAGTGAGTGATTTTCCAACTCTTCCAATTTCAATTCCAGCAAGTACTTTTGCTTCTTATCCTCTGAAACCTGCAGCTGAATTGAGGTCACCTGGTCCTCCAACTGAGAGATTCTTGACTCAGCCTCCTGTAGACGGGATGGCATAGCCCCCATTGCTTCTTCAATTTTCGATAATCGAGTATGTAATGCTGCCATTTCGGCTGCCTGAGTAGCTTTCATCTCCCTAATCTCCTCTAGTATGAGATTAAGCATACTTTTAATATCGCACTGAAAACTGAGTCCAGAACTGGCTGCAGACCCCGATGCGGAACCCGATGCAGTTCTTGTTGCAGATATTTTAATTGCTTCGAGAGCCACTTCCTTAGTGCCTTCAGATGTTTCTGTGGATAATGCAAGAGGAGAAGACTGTCTTATTGGGTGGAAGAATAAAGGAGCCGCGTTAGAAAGAGTTGTAGAGGAAGGCTGAAGTTGATCAATTTGTACAGTTTTTACGCCTTGAGTATCCTGCTTAGGAGGCTGCTGCGGGGGAGAGAGAGGAAGCTGCATTAAAGAACTTGAGGAATTAGCTATGGGAGTAGAGCCGCTATGATTTTTTTGGACTCGCTCCCTCTCCGCTTTTGACGTGCCCTGAGCCGTTTTCATTTGCGCATTGCGAGTTTTTGTTTTAGGAGGTAGACTTGAATCTGACTGAGTCGGGGTAGTGGGGTTTTTAATATGCCTCCCCATTGTATTAAAGCCGGTTCAGTACTTTAAAAAAAAAAAAGGCCACAAAGCAAACCAGCTATTTTTATCTCAAAACCTGCCTGCCAGCAATAAAATAGCACTATGCAAAGTTCCAGTCCAGACCTCCAAGTTTTTCAGAAAACCGGCATACTATCTTACCGGAAGGTTAACAGCTCGGTCTCTCCACGAGCCTCAGGCTTGACTCAGCTAGAAACTCAGTTGGAAACGCCATGCAGTACCTCCCGCCATTACAGTTCTCGTGGCTCCAAATACTGAAACAGGGCAGGGCTATAAAAAATGTATCCGGCGTTAAAACTTCAACAGAACGGAGAAAAGCAGCTTCAGAGGCTCCGTCTTCTCCACGATCCTCAGGGCAGTCAGAACCACAGGCGGCAACACTAGCTTCTCACCGCCATCATAACTCTCTCCTCTCTTGTTCCTTCGCGGTAAGGGGAGGGGTCGCGATCAGCTGGCTATGCGCAGGCAGGATCTGTTATAGGCGTCGTAATAGTGTGTGTTTGGGACACGGGGTTCTCGGGGAGGGCTGGGCTTTGGCTAGGGCACAGGGTAAGGGTGGTGGTGAAAAAAATTAAAATGAGCAGAATAATTTGTATGTAAAAAGTAAGCTAAAAGAGAAAGGGAGAAGCGATAAACAGAATTTTGTAAAACAGTATAACTTTTTTTAAAAAGGGGTATGTTTACTGATGCAATTCTGAAAAATAATGCGAAAAACGGGTACTAATGCTCGTGTTATTTCTATTAATGTAAATGGTATTTCGAATAAGCAAAAGTATGGTGGTTTAATAAGATGTCTGGCGGCCTTTTTCCCTCAAATTTTATTTTTGCAAGAGATCCATCTAAAAACCAATCAACCCAAACTGTTTATTCCAAAATATTTTTCTAAGGCCTATTTTGCTTTAGCTCAGGCAGCAATTCGAGGGGTGGCTATCTATCTCAGACAAGGTTTAAATTGTGAAATTGTTCAAGTCGATAGAGATCCTTATGGTATATGGATCTGGATGCAGGTAAAGATGGAGGGGAATTCGGTGAATCTGGTGAATTATTATGCACCTGTAGTGGATGACTATGTGGCGCTCAAAAGTATTAATGATAGAGTAAGAACGGCGCAAGACCCAATCATTTTAGGAGGAGATTTTAATTTTATCCAGGGTCTGCAACTAGATACATCTAATAAGACAAAAAGGCAGATGAAACCTGGGACTAAGAAGTTGATAGATCTTATTATACAGGATTATCAATTGGTGGATCCTTGAGAAGGGCTCATTGTGTAGCAAAACAGTTTACCTACTATTCCAGCCAATTTAGGTCAGCCTCCCGTATTGATTTGCTTTTAGTATCACGCTCTTTGATCTGTTCAAATACGGAGATCATGGCCAATTCTTTCTCAGACCATTCTTTAATAAAACTAGAAATTGATTTTGGATTGGGTGCTAGAGAGAAATGCAGGTGGCAGATGGATAGACTTCTCTTAACCAACCAACAATGGGTAGGGGATACGAAGGAATTGATGGGGAATGTTTTGAAGTTAACAGAGGAACAGCAAGTCTTTTTTCAGTTTGGGGGGCGTTTAAAGCTGCAATTAGAGAGCAAATGATAGCTTTTATGGCAGCGCAAGTTAGAGAGCGGAAATCTAGAATTGGAGAACTTTATAAAGCAGTGGAAATGGCTTTGATAAATAAAAAGAGATGCTGCTCTATCAGGGCTCAGGTATCTGGTGAAGAACTTAATAAGGCCAAACGGGAATTGAGGGAATTTTTCATCATGGAAGAGATATGCAGTAGAAAAGCATATCAGCAAAAAACTTATGAAGAAAGTAAGATGGTAGGAAAATTACTGGCATGGTCAACTAGGGTCAAACAAGAAGCGGCAGTAATTAATGAAGTGTTAGTTCCTGGAACCCAGAATCTAGTTTCGGGACAAGATAATATCTCTAAAATCTTTATAGATCATTATAAATCAATCAATCAATCAATCATAGCATTTATAAAGCGCATTACATACCCATGAGGGTCTCAAGGCGCTAGGGGAGGGGGGGCGCTGCTACTGTTCGAAGAGCTAGGTCTTGAGGAGTCTCCTGAAGGTAAGGAGGTCTTCGGTCTGCAGCAGGCGGATGGGGAGGGTGTTCCATGTCTTGGCGGCGAGGTGGGAGAATGATCTGCCGCCGGCGGTCACTCTTCGGATGTGGGGGATGGTGGCGAGGGCGCGGTCTGCGGAGCGGAGCTGGCGGGTGGGGGTGTAGAGGCTGAGTTGGCTGTTGAGGTACGCTGGTCCGGTGTCGTGGAGCGCCTTGTGTGCGTGGGTGAGGAGCTTGAAGGTTATCATCTTGTTGATGGGGAGCCACTGCAGGTCTCTCAGGTGGGGTGTGATGTGGCTGTGGCGAGGGATGTCGAGGATCAGGCGTGCGGAGGCGTTCTGGATGCATTGGAGCTGTTTCAGGAGTTTGGCCGGGGCTCCGGCGTAGAGTGCGTTGCCGTAGTCCAGTCTACGGCTGATGAGGGCCTGGGTGACCGTCCTTTTAGTTTCGGTGGGGAAGCAGGAGGAGGAGACGGCGTTGACATGCTTCGTCATGGAGAGGGTGGAGTTGAGGATGACCCCTAGGTTGTGTGCGTGGTCGGTGGGTGTGAGGGGTGCTCCTAGTGCAGTCGCCCACCAGGAGTCGTCCCAGGCTGAGGGGGAGGATCCGAGGATGAGGACCTCCGTCTTGTCTGAGTTCAGTTTCAGTCGGCTGTTTCTCATCCAGTCGGTGACGGCCTTAATTCCTTCATGGAGGTTGGTTTTGGTGGTGTGGGGATCTTTGGTGAGGGAGAGGATCAGCTGGCTGAGGGATGAGCCTTGGGGTGCACCGCAGATGATCTCGGTGGCTTCGGAGCGGAAGGGGGGGAGGCGGACGCTCTGAGTTCTGCCGGAGAGAAAGGAGGTGGTCCAGTCTAGGGCCTTCTCTTGGATGCCAGCATCGTGGAGGCGTGTTTGTAGTGTGCGGTGCCAGACCGTGTCGAAGGCGGCTGAGAGGTCCAGGAGGATGAGGGCCGCAGTTTCTCCATTGGTCCTGATGTCGTCGGTGGCGACGATGAGGGCAGTTTCGGTGCTGTGGTTGCTGCGGAACCTGGACTGGGACGGGTCCAGGATGCTGTTCTCCTCGAGGAAGCTGATCAGTTGTATGCTTTCGGCCATTTCGATGACCTTCACCAGGAACAGGAGCAGGGAGATGGGTCGGAAGTTCTTGAGGTCCTTAGGGTCCGCCTTGGGATTCTTGAGTAAGGCGTTGGTCTCTGCGTGCTTCCAGCTCTCCGGGAAGGTCGCTGTCTCGAAGGAGATGTTGATGGTTTTCCGGAGATGGGATGCGATGGTGCTGCTGGCGTTGTTGAAGATGTGGTGTGGGCAGGGGTCTTCCGGGGATCCGGAGTGGATGGTGTTCATGATCTTGATGGTGTCGTCGTCGTTGATGTTGGTCCAGGTGAGCATGCGGTTGGTGCGGATGGTGGTCGTGTGAGCGGAGGTCTCAGCGGTTGCCGGGGTGGTGACGGTGTCGAAGCTGTCATGGATGTCAGCGATCTTGCGGTGGAAGAAGGTGGCCAGCGAGTCGCACAGGTCTTGTGATGGTGGGATGTCGTTGGTGTTGGAGCTGGGGTTGGAGAGTTCCTTCACGATGCTGAAGAGCTCTTTGCTGTTGTGTGCATTGTTGTCTAGGTGGTCTTTGAAGGAGGTCCTTTTGTGCGGATCTGATGAGGTGGTGGTGTCTGCGGGTGGCGTTCTTGTGGGCTGTGTAGCTTTCCGGTGTTCGTTCGCGGATCCAGTTTTTTTTTAGTTTTCGGCGGGTTCGTTTGGAGGACTCGAGGTCTTCGGTGAACCAGCTGGCTCTCTTGCTGGTGTGGGTGTTGGAGGGCTTCTTAAGTGGGAAGAGAGTGTTGGCGCAGTCATCGATCCATTGTCTGAGGCTGCGGGCTGCGGCGTCGGGTCAGTTGGGTGTGCGGGTGGGCTCTGGGGCTTTACTCAACTGACTAGCAAGTAGCTAATCATGCTATACAGTCTTAATTTGAAGACCTTGCTCTCCCTCAACTTTCAATAGGTCAAAAAGTGGCCCTAGTGGCTGACTTTTCGGTAGAAGAAATCTCCAGGGCTCTAACTTCGATGCCTGGAGGTAAGGCTTGTGGGAATGATGGTCTGCCGTCCGAATTTTATAAAGTTTTCTCGGCAGAATTACTTCCTTTTATGCTTGACCTTTTCCAGTTTGTTAGTGCAGGAGGGGAAATTACAACAGCCTTTAAGGAATCATCAATAGTTAGCTTTTTTAAAAAGGGAAAAAATCCTAGGGAAGTCGGCTCTTATAGGCCAATTAGTCTTCTAAATGTAGATTATAAAAATGTTATGAAAATGTGGGCAAATCGATTTACATCTATAGCTCAGTATGCAATTCACAAGGACCAAGCAGGTTTTATAGCAGGCAGATCAATGTCATCAAATACAAGTTTTCTCATTCAAGCAATTGACTACTTTAATACTCATCGAACCCCTGCAATAATAATGATGGTTGACGCCGAAAAGGCATTTGACCCTGTGAATTGGGGAGCACTATTTTATGGCCTAGAAAAATTTGGTTTTCCTGATCAAATAATTACCATGCTTCGGAATATCTATCAAGGAGCCCAGGCCCAGATTAGGATAAGTTCTAAATCTATAGGTTTAATAGATACAAAACGTGGGACCTGACAGGGATGTCCCCTATCACCCGTTTTGTTTACTTTCTTCATAGAGCCTTTAGCAGTAAAGATTAGGGAGAACATTGATATAAAAACTCCTATAGAGGGGATGTCTAAAATTAAATTATTTGCTGATGATGTGATACTCTACCTTAAACCGGAAAAGCATAATGTTGATCAAATTTTGAAGGAGTTCACTCAGTTTGAAGCAATTGGAGGATACAAAATCAATCACAAAAAAACGGAAGTATTGGCACTTAGTGTTTGTTGCGATTTTCTTCCGGATATTTTGAAACAACAAGCATGCTCCCCTGAACCGATCCGCTATTTAGGAATATATGTATCAAACCGATATGCGGATCTCTATAAATTAAACTATGAAGCTACATTGAGCAAGATTAAACATTTATTGGGTAAATGGGGATTACTCCCTCTATCTTTGATAGGACGGGTTGCCCTGATCAAGATGTCAGTACGACCCTTATTAATTTGTCTTTTTTCCAATATCCCAATTAAAGTTAGCGCGTTAGTACTGGAGAAGGTTTGCACTCTAGTCTGGCTTCCTTTGGGAGCATATATTTGCACTAGCACTGGCACTTTGTTTAGTCGTGTAAATCATGATTTTCTGAGGATTCTGAGTTTAACTGCATTTGCACTTTAGTATAAGAGAAGGTTTTTTACCAAAAACATAAGCTATTTCTGTGTTACCTATTTTTTTATGCAGTAAGCAAACTAGCTGGGTCGGTAGGAGTTTTTGCCCGACATATTCCAGTTTTTTGACATGATTAATCCTTCATGATTGCAAATGATGTATTAATTGTATTATAATGTATATCGATGTTAAGGGATGCTGGCTTTAATGTTTGGCGTCTTATTCTGCTCAATAAAAATATATTTTTTGAAAAATCACTAATGATGGCTGCACTGTGTTGCTCCAATGCACATCCTGCTGACAAGATCGGACGTTCTCCCTCCTCCTCAGTGTGGAAATGTCTGGAATGTGTGGTTTAGTCTGTTTAGCTGCACTTGTGAAAAAACTTTTACTCCCCAGCAGAGCCCCATTTTCCATTAATGCATGTCATCCAGAAGCAAGCTCGAACTCACCTGATTTTGAGGAGGCTCTGCAGCAGCAGATGCACAAGACAAACCAGCAGGACCACACGTGGACGGTGCTCTTCCCTCCAAGCATGGACCATGTCTATGACCAGGAAGAAGCACGGTCGGCCATGCCCAAACCCAATGACAAGTACATCACCTGAGGGTCAAGGAAGTACTGTGACCATGAAAGCGCTGACACTGCCCATTGACCCGCCCCACTTTGGTAATGTTCATCACAAATACCATCACTATAATTCACATGTGGCTCATTACCTAGGCTATAACATTTGTATCATCATGACTCCGACATTAGTGCACCGCTAAGGGATTTCAGATCATGTGTGTATCATGGTATAAAGATTCTACAGCAGTATTTCACTCTGCTTTCGGGCAGCCTGTCCATCTGTCTCTGGCCTGAACAAACAGCAAGTGACTGTTCATGAGGACCTCCTGTCACACCTGCAGTCATGTGGACATCTTAAGGACTAAATGGAGGTTGCTGCTCTGTTTCTCCTCTTCAAGTGGTGTGAGGACCAGAATCTCCGAGCCCCAGGATCCTCTGCACAAACAATATTATGACTTGAAACGCAACTATACGGCTAATCTACAATTATGATCAGGAAGGAAATTGTGAATGCACTGCCAATAGGAAAGATCTCATTGGCCGAGAGGACTCCACTGAGTTTGGGTCATGAGCAGAAAGGCAAAAAACCCAATGTGCAGGGAGTTGGGGAATGGACCCTGAGTGTTTCTGGCAATTGACGGTTGGGGCCCTTGACTGGAGATCCGTAGGCAGGGGTTGTCCCTTCTATGGCAGTGAGGCACACTTTACAACCTCCAATTAGAGCTCTCCCGAGGCAAGTATTGCGTTGTCCTGATGTCGCAATGCACCTAGTAGAAATGAAGCCAGAGCACCCTGGAGCTTTCACATGCATTGTTGAAAGTACAAAGAATACAACTGGGAAAGCAACCTGTTTACCTTCTAGAATGTGTATTCTGTGGAATACTCGATGGTGGCCACCTGAGGCCGGTCAATGTCCCTTATCGGTCACTAAGGTGAGGAACCTGGGGGTGATTTTTGATGATAAGCTGAATATGTCAGATCAGGTCAACAGTTTAACCTCCTCATGCTTTCTCCTGCTAAAAACATTGCGTAAAATCTTCTCCTTTATCCCTCAGGTGCTGTAGAAGACGGTGATGGACGCTCTTTTTGTGTCCAGATTGGACTATTGTAATGCTATGTTCCTGGGTATTGATAAATACCAGGTTGCTAAGCTACAGTCATTACAAAATGCGGCGGTTCGTGTCATTCTGAGATTACCCAGGGGACACCCCACTTCTAAGGGAAGAAGATCATTACATTAGCTCCCGGTTCAGCAGAGAATTGAGTTTAAGGCACTCTGTCTGGTACACCGTGCACGTTTTGGCGGGAGTGCAACTGATGAAAGGCATAGGTTCAGGCATTATACCCCCTCTCGTGATCTTCGTTCAGCCAGTCTTGGCATCATCTGCACTTCAAGATTTAGACTAGCAAGATGGGGTGGTCGCTTTTTTGCCATCTGTGCAACAAAACTCTGGAACAAGCTACCAGTGGGTATGCGACTCCAGCAGAATTATGTAAATTTTAGGAAGGCCCTGAAGTCCCAGCTGTTTAATATCCATTAGTACTGTTCCTCTGTCACTGACTATTCACACCTTAGCGCCAAGACGCCGTCTGGCATTCGAGCGCTTTACAAGCTTCTTTATACTTATACTTAGATAAAATGCATAAATCCACCGGTGACATTGGACTTTGGTCACACAGACATCTTTTTCTTGACCTCACAAAGCACGCCTGGAAGACCAAACCAACACGTGGCCGCGCCCAGCCACAGCATCATTTGAACTTGCTGCTCAGAAGTACTGACTGCCTCACACTGGGCCAAACCACTGCTTCACTCAGTCCCACTGACGGACAGTGATGAAAATAAGAAAGCAAATCTTAAATTGACCTCTGGTTAAATCAGGAACGCTTCACCTATTAAGCTGACTTCCGTAAGTAAAATAGGGATAGTTATTTCAAATTCTGAAACCACAATGTGTGCTTTACAGTAGTTTTGTAACAAAACACTCGACATGAAAAAGATAGTTCCCCGAAGTTCACCTTTTACCGACCGCAGTCCAGCACAGATGGGAATCCTATCTATAATTCCCGAACTCCACGAATGCACAAAATATTGCTGCAAATCACGTACCAGAGGACTTTTTCTGAGACTTGTAATAATGTTAAATCAGGAAATTGCTCAAATTCCCATCCAGTGTATGTGTTTTGAAAAAATAATAATTGAGGCCCTCTTTTGCGGAAAGGAGATCTAAACTGCAGTGGCCATTTAAACTTTACACCATCTGGACAGCCAGCCCGTGTTACATTAATAAGCGTTGGCCCAGCCAAAGCGGGCTTAAAATGTACTTCCTGGCAGCTGGGTATGTGAGATATCAGGTTATGAATTTAATGGAACTTTAAGATGAAAATGGCAGGTCTCGATTTGCCGTCTACGCCTAGGCTAAGGGAGAAGAAGCAGCGGTAACACGGTGTCAGCAAACCTGAAAGCAGACTTTAAAGGCTCAAACAGCTTTTTTTTTTTTTTTTACTGAAGGCACCCCGTGTTCTTTTTACTGTAGCCATCCCACGTGTTTATTTTGGCCACCCCTCTTGTGTTTTTATTTTTTTTATTGTAGCCACCCTTACTGTTTTATTGTAGACACCCCCAAATGTGATATTTTTTCTGGGAGTAGTGATGGCAGTGGAAGATGCAGCGCCGCTGGTAAATACAGGGAACAGACAGAAATACATAGATATATGGCCTCTGCTTCTTAGTGCTGATACAAAGTAGTGTATTCCTTTGTACATTTGAAAGACATAAGAACATTTTTAGATGTAGTTTGTGGTAAGGTATGGCAGTGCTTGCTCCAAACAATTTGTACCTCTGTATTGTGAAATCAGAAGTCTGAGGGCCTCATGTAGGTCGCCAAATACCAGTCGGTAACGGCCGATTTTCGGTAATTATACCGTTACCGACCGGTATTTTGGCTTTTGGTATGTAGGGGGACAATTTCTGGATTCGGAATTTACCGAATCGGTATAATTACCGAATCGGTAATTTTACCGATTCGGTAAATTCCGAATCCAGAAATGAGATGTAGGGGGAGTGTGTGGGTGTTGTTATGAGTCGGTATTTACCACCAACTAATAGTTGGTGGTAAATAATGTATGGATGAGGAAAAGCATTTAAAAGCGCTTAGAAGTGTGCACATGTGGCAGACATACATGCCCTTAGGGCATGTATGTGTGCCACATGTGCACACATGGCCGAAACAGGGGTGCAACAGGGTGTCAATGTGACACCCTGCCACCCTTGCATGTTCTCCCCCATTACCGAATCGGTATTTACCGATTCGGTAATGAGGCATACCTTCCCCTCAATGGGAAGGTATGCCTCATTACCGAATCGGTAAATACCGATTCGGTAATTACCGAATTTTAACGATTCGGTAAAAATTACCGACACATTACCTACATACGAGTTACCACTTCTTAAATACCGATTCGGTAACGTTCGGTATTTAAGAAGTGGTAACTGGTATGCTACCTACATGAGGCGTGTGGTAACGGGTTGCAAGAATTATTGTGTACCTTTGTGGTGTAGTATTTTGGTGTGGCAACGATGTTTTTAGGTTTTTTTTATGGTGCTATGTTTTTGTGCTGCATTATTTGAATGTTATTTTGTTGTGTTACACTGTGGTTGTTGTGTTGTGTTATGCTTTGTCTGTTTTCTTGTGATTGGCCCTATTATGTTGCTTTGTGTATGATATTGTGTTATGTTCTATTATTTACTTTGAATATATGAACAAATGCTACTATATTTCAAGGCAAGAGCAGCACATGCCTTGAAAGTTCACAGGCAAGCAACAATTTACCACTTTTTAAGGTTTTGAAGTGCCGCGTCCTTCAACCACTTAACACACCAGTCAGCCCAAATACTATGGCAGAGACTGGGTCTTAATGTGGTGCTCCCCATTCTCACTTTTTGATATATGGGAGCGAAAATGTACCCCAGAATGTAGACACGTCACATTTGACCTCTTTCAGTTTTCCCACAGGTTACTGGATCAGAAACAGTGTCAAATCTCAATTTCAAAAGCCAATGTGTCCCTGTGTTAAGGAACCTCCACAATCATCAAATTAGAAGAGTAAACATTTTTTAAAGTGTAATGGACCCCACTCAGTGATTGAGTTTTGGATTAATATGTAAAAATCTGAAATTATTTTAAGCTCCCGCAGCAGAATCAGTAAATAGTCCTTAGTATAATAGAATAGTCTTCTGGCTCACCCTTAAATCAACAGGTTTTATACACAATTATTGCATAGAATATTAGCAATATCATCATGGTGTTATCAAATCTATAATTTCTTTAGTAAAGTAATAGACAATAATAATAATAAACGTCATTACCTTAACGCACAAGCACGATCTCAATTCTTTGAATAACTATTCAACAACCTCTATGCTAATGTCATCCGGAGATGTTCAAACAAATATGAAACATTTAACTAAAATACTTTATCTGAATGAATAAATACAGTGAAGGAAGGAAAATATGAATACTTGTTACAATTCTACATCCGCACCAAAGATGATTCAGCACTGCACTAGCATGAAGACTACTACAGTGGAAATGAACTATTATGACATCGAATTGACTGTGTTCTGCGAAGCGTGTGGGGAGAGGTGTTGTGCAAGGGGGAAGCAGGAGTGAGTATCAGAGATAGCTTCCTTGTTCAAAATGAAGTTTTATATAGATATTTGGCCTAACTAAAACACATTTGTAACTTCACTTCTATACACCATAAGAAATTTGTTTCAATTTGAAAAATGTTAATTCAGTCTATACATGTAGAATCATATGTGGAATGTATAGCACACACTATTATTGATGCACAAAATTGCTAAACCGAAAAACGTTCGACAGCCCTTCAACTACTTAAGACTATTTTAGACACCAGTCAGCCCAAAACTGTTTTAACTTAGCGCTCCCCATTTGCACTTTATGTGATAGAGCCCAGTGAATTTGCTGCACCATAAAAAGCACAAGGCTGCAGGCCAAGTTATTTTCACAGGCACAGAACTCAGAGATGACAACTTAATTCTCGTAGAGGGCACTGTTTAGGGGGTCTTTATTCTGTATATTACAGAAAAAGAAGTATGTATTCTGTTGCTTGGATTTTGTAGTTCTTACAATTTTTTTTGAAGCAGAGGTCATTTGTGCCAAGTCATTGGCTTCAGTGTTCACAGTTTTTAGGTTTAGGTGTGAAGTAGCAGGTGAGTTTGTAGATATGCAGAGAATTAGATAATTGTTGTCGTGTGCAGGCTACAGGCTGGCAGGCAGAGTCAAAACAAGCATTGGCATAGCCAATAGGTCTCGCCTTTGGGACCTTATAAGTGTTTAGCCATGCAACAGTTGCATAACTAAACACTTATAAGCTCCCAAAAGCGAGACCTATTGGCTATGCCAATGCTTGTTTAAACTGCTGCAATCTATTGAAGCCTCATGGAGAACATCAAAGCAGCCCTGCGGCCGCGAAAGTGATAGCGATCGCCATCAAACATCAAAGCGGCCCTGCGGCCGCCAAAGTGAAAGTAATCGCGGTAAAGCGCGACGCGCACGCCCGCGCACATGCACTGTAGCTCTAGGCTGGCCTGGTAGCACCAGTCACACAACGGAGCTGGATATTCTACCGGGGAGACCATGGAAATTGAATAACCACACAAACTGCAATACCAGTGGGGTTATATATATGATCAAGTGCCCTTGTACATTGATTTATATTGGAATGACTTGTCGCAAAGTACGACAAAGAATTACTGAGCATCGTAGTACCATCCGATGCAAAAAATCGAATACACGCATGACAAGGCATTACCTTGAGAAGGGCCACTCAGAAAACGACCTTCAATGGGTCATCGTTGACAAACCTCACTATGATGTGAATATGGGACCTTTGGAACAAGTTCTATTCCGCCGTGAACAACGGTGGGTGTTCCGTCTTAAAAGCCACCTGAGAGGTCTGAATGAAGATATTCCCTGGTGCTCTGTGTAACTTTTCCAGGTCTCCCTTATCACCTTCTCCCATTTTTAGATGCCGCATAACACCACACACTTATATTGCAATACTGGTCTGATTTCCTATGGGATAGACAGCCTAATACATGCATTATATATTTAATTACAAATACTATGTGTTTTGGATTTGGCATCTGGCTCCACGTATGGAAACTATATATATGGAGTGCTTCCATCTATTTAGCCACCTTATCTGGATGTGTATGGCTGTGGTGATATAGCCTTCTGGTATAGAGCCCCTTTATTACTGACTTATGTACATATCACATGGTGGGAACACTAGCCGTCCTTGGTTTGTCATTCGGGATGCTGTACTTGGACACATAGCATTTTTTGAATGTCAAACTGGTGGTGACAATTACTATAGCCTCAATACGGCGTATACTGCTATATCTCGATCGTGTCTAGCGCCTTCTCCCCGCTGTAACTACATTTCCCATGATTCTGCGTTACCCGGAAGCTATTTGCTTCACTTCCGGGTATACGCACTCACGAAGGTACACGGGAGCTGTTAAAACCACTGCGAGACGCGCAGTTTCTCCCCAGCGGGTTGGTGCTCTAATAAGGCTGAGACGGATTAACGGAAGGTAATGAAGGGAGTGAGTGTGGGTAGCCGGTGATGTTTATGGGTGTTGTAGATATCGAGTGTTTTTTCAATCGGGTCGGTGCAGTTTTCTCACTGACTTAACCTGTATTGTCGATCTCAACTCCATGATTCTAAGGGCTGGTAGCGGGCGAGTGACGCTCTGGACCCATTCTTTGGGAATATTGAGTTTTATGTGTGTTATACTACATACGGACGACTTCAATTAATTTGGCATACAGTACGTCTAACACATCAACATGCGACACATGGCGATGAAGTGACTGCGAGTCACACCCCACCATCCTCCCCTTTCCTTTCTTTTGGGACATGAGAACAATTAAGTTTTTATTTGAAATACTGCTGATTGTGTGAATTATAGATTGTGCTTGTCATACTATATCGAATGACAGCAACACTAATCTATTAGTCTATATGTTATTATTGTGCAACATGTGAGAACCATTCTGAACCTGTCTTTTATCTTTCTAGTAATCTGTGCTCTTTAGCATCATTCGTCGCAAGGTAGAGGTAAATTAACATTACCCCTAGGTGAGTTCCTAGAACATACTCACTCACCAGAATGATTTGTGTTTTTATCACGTGTGCAACACATATCACGTGTGTGGTGTTTCTTTTGGTATGTGGAGGTTGACCTTCTAAGTTGGTATAAATGATACTGAATTGATCAATAATCTTTTTTCAGAGACACTGTACCGGACTGCAGCTGGTCCTTTTGTCATTTACAACCTACCAACGAGTATGGTCTGTAATTCATTTATTTTGATTACACGAGCAGAGTGATATATTGAGAGGTCCTGATGAATGCCGCGAACAATTAAGTCATCTGGCAGAAACATGTCGACCACCAATTACTAGGATATTTTGTTAATCCTAGATCACCTCATTTTAACCCTAGCTGATGGGAACTACTATTAAATTTGACTTTGTTACCCTGTAGCTAGTTTTATTTACCTACACACTGTTTAATTTCACACTCTGCCCCTTACTCCCCCTGTCACCTTGGATACCCCCATTAAAACACCTCACGCTCCTCTCTTGTCCCTTTTTTGAGAGTTGTAGCCCACACTGTATACCTTGCGGTTACAGTGTGCAAGAGGGGACCCAATGATGAAGCATGTCACCCTCGGGTGAGTGAGGGTTCTCGTCTTTAAAAGAAATATTTTCTTTGCCTCCCTTCCTCATACACACATATCTCTTTTTTAGGACATTAGCATTTCATCACTTTTTGTGAGATACACAGCACTTTTTGGAGCCCTCACAAAATGTCTCGCCAGACCAGCGCATGCGCTGGGTCAGGCGAGACCTAAACAAGGATAAAGAGTCAGTTTGAGACATCTTTTGCTTCTTAGATGCAAGGGCAGGTAATAAAGAGCAACGCAGGTAAGGGAAATGCTGCAACGACGCTGTATAGAAATGAGTATAGGGTTTGAAATGTGGTTAGTGGTGTAGTGATATCACAACCCACATATGTTATATGTTTATGTACTATATTGCACATTCGACTTGTTATTATATCAATTCGACTATCGTGACTCTCTAGTAAAAGTGCAAAAAACAAACAAATGATGAATGGAATGCACTAACTAACCTCAGCCACTGGCAAATACTTTGGATGTCATTCCTACCCTTCTTTTTTTGCTCAATGTGTCACTAAAGACAGGGACCAATGTAATGTACATTAATCTCAGTCATCGACAATGGGAAGATTCTAGCCCAAACTGCAGAAAATCCACCCCATTACCCCCATCACAATGTATGTGTACAAAATCAACCTCAGAATAGTTTCCTCACAGTGGACCCTCATCAGTGCAGTGCCGCTTGAGTCCTATTGCACAGGGAGCATGGCATCCATGTTGTAGCATGCACATCATGCAGATAGTGGAGGTGAAAGATGAGGAGTTCCAGTGTTTGGAGAGTGGAGTGCCCCTTGAAGGTGCAAGGGTATTTGGACATTTGTATGGGTGAGTCCAAAGCTGTCTTCTATTATGTTTGTAAGGGTATCTAGTTTGATGTTGTGCCCTGCTGGCACAAGAAGGTCAAAGATGTGCAAGTTGGGTAGGAAAAGCCATGTCTGTGATGAAGCGTGCATCCATGCTAGTTGTTGTTATGGATTGTGGAAGAAAATGTGGCCACATGCCAATCGCAGTCTGAAGTTGTTTATCGCGAAAGATTAATTAATAGCCTGTAAATAACTGGTCCTGCCAGCCAAGGCTTCCCCTTTAAAGCTTGGACGGAGTATTCCAAGTTTGTAAAAGAAATATACACATGTATAGCATTTCGTGAGAAGTTCTGCAAAGAGGGCATGTGGTACAATTACACAAAGGGAGTATGCAGGTGTCTGAAGACTAAGATCGGGAGAAAGGTGAAAGACGACCTTCAGTTTGTAGGAAGAACGTGCATATTTTAATCTGAACAAGCGAATCAACACTTTCTCGTCTCCGGAGACAAAACATGAAAGAAAGGCTTGTCTAATAGACAAAGACTCAAGTAGCTGACGATTGACTGAACACTCTCATTAACACACACGGGGCCTCATTTATGAAAAGTGATGCATCACTGCGTGAAAACAGTGATGCGTCACTTTTCACTGCGCCCTCCCTGCGACTCCGATGATGCGTCATATTTACAGTATGACGCATCATGTCGCAAGGAGTCACAGATACGTCAGTATTTCTGACGTATCTGTAGGCGCAAAAGTGACGCATTGCTGGAGTGTGTCACAAAAGTGACGCAACTCCAGCAATGTGTCCTTTCACATGGGGCGAGCCCCATGTGAAAGGGCCTGCGTCAGTCTTACGCCTGCTGTGAGGCAGTTGTAAGATATTGACGCTTTTGCACCCTAGAAGTGGCGCAGTGAAATCTCGTAGATTTCACTGCGTCACTTCTACGATGCTTACTTACGTGGGAACGCCCACCCTGCATACATTATACCTGACGCAGGTATAATGTAGCGCAGGGGTTTACAAAGTGACGCATCTAGGTAGATGCGTCACTTTGTAAATATGGCGCATCATGGCGCATGTTTTACGCCACTGGTGCGTCACAAAAAGTGACGCACCGGTGGCGCAAAAGTGACGCAGGGGCTCATAAATGAGCCCCACGATATTTAAAAAGTTTAGCATTTAGGGGCAGATTAATGTTTCCTGGCGCATCCCTGCAAATCAGCAGGGATGCTCCAGGAAAGATGCGTCACGCAAGTTTACCCTTGCGCCACAATAGATGCGCCGCATTTACAATGCAGCGCATCGTGGCGCAAGGATAAACAGATGCGTGAAGCATCTGATGGCGGAAGGTTGGCGCATTGCTGGAGTTGCGTCGCAAGCGCGACGCAGCTCCAGCAAGGCTCGGGGGTGCCCTACTGTTACAATGCTGCGTCAATCCTTACGCCTGCTTCAAGCAGGCGCAGGGTTTTGACGCAGCATGGCCAGAAAAGTGACTGAGTGAAATCTTGTAGATTTCACTCAGCCACTTTTCGGAGGCGTTCCTGCGCCGGAACGCCCCCCCCTGTGCAGGTACGCCCACATGTGGCGCAAGCTTTACAACGTGATGCATCTCCCTAGATGCGTCACGTTGTAAATGGGGCGCAACATGGCGCAGGGTTTACGCCGCCGCTGCGTCACAAAAGTGACGCAACGGCGGCGTAAAAGTGGCGCAAGTCCGATATAAATCTGCCCCATAATGTCCTAGTTACGAAAGCCGAATAATTCATTGTGGGATGTTAGTCTACTTCCTGAGAAGAAAGTCAGGCTAGGTTATCACAGAAATACAAGAAAAAAATCACTGAAAAGCCTCATTTGAAGCTGTATTGCAAAAGACCCCAAATTCACTATTTCCTGCACATACATAGGCTCTGCTCTGCCAAAACACCATTCGCATCACTTATCACTATATTGCTCACAAGACATTTTAGGTCTCACCTATGACCCTTGTGACAAGTTACGAGCAGTGCTTTATGTCGAGTATTAGTTGTAACACTAGTAGTGGTACTATATAAGCAGATGCAGTGCTGCTGCTTACTGTAGTAGGAGGAGCTTTGTTACTACTATCAGTAATAAAAGTAGAACTACAAGTAGTGTTACTTGGACACAGTTGGTTGATCAGGGTTAAATGAAAAGACAAACTTCTCACTTTTTATGGCCACACGGAAATCTTCTTCACAACTTTGAAAATAAGAGACTTGAACCAATAGAATCATTCTGATTACAAAATTGGTTGCAAGTACCGAGAGGTATTAAGAGATTCATTTGTCAACAATCTCTGTGTATAAAAGCAAAAGAGGGGCTCACAATGTTTTGAATGGAACCATTGCCATTTAATTTGTGGTCGACCTTCTAAGCTTGTTTTCCATTCAGCAAACATTTCTCTGATGCTCAGTGGAGAGTAAAGATACTTTGCAATACGCTAACACTGTGTTTTTTAAAAAACCTTGGTACAAGTGCTAGAATGGATGCACATAGTATTTCCACCTGCACTAACACAGACATCACAAGATGAGCACAACACACTTGTCCATTGTTAAAAGCATATAGAGTGCAAATAACAGTGAGTATTCTATCAGGGGACAGAGTAAAATACTCACTTGCCTTGATGGAGTACGCAACCTCCATCTTTACAAATGGCCACCAGCTCTGCAGACATCTCTAGTCATTGACAGGGCTGCCATTATGGCAGTTCCTGTCACTGTCTTAAAAGTTAGACGGGCAGTACCGTCAAATTGATGGATATTCAAAAGCTAATGATCCCCACAGCATGGGAGTTCTTTCCCATTGTGTGAGGGTCATTTAAACATTCTCACTGTCCCTTACTGCTAGGTTTCATCCGGTGGTGACAGACAGTGAAAAGTAGCGATTTAGCTGTCAACTTTAAGTGAAGGTGGTGGTCGCATTGCCTAACTCTGATGGCCCGTACTCGCCCAGGCCATTGGCGCACTATCTCAGTGATGGAACATGAGTAGGGTCATCGTCAAGATACTGAAGGTCCGCTCACCTGTAAATCAAGTGGGCAGACCAAGGGTTTGGCTAAGAGGGTACTTCTTTAAGTGCAAATAACAGCTGACTCCTGCTCAAAATTGCATTTGGATTTTGGATTAGAGGAGAGGAGTTGGCCTAACGACTAGGGCGGTCGACCTCAAATCTGGGGAACCGGGTTCGAGTCTCGGCAAGGACGCACAACAGCCTGTGATTCTGGGCAAATCACTTAATCTCCCCGTGCCTAACAAAAATTAATGTGTCCTCATATAATGCAACTAATGCTCATGTAAAGCGCTCTGATACCCAATACCTTGGGGTCAAGTTCGCGCTATATAAAACTCCGTAAAAAAGACAAGAAAAAGAATTTGCACTATTCGTGTATATTCAGAGTGGGCTATAATGACTCTGTAGCTATGATTAGGCTGGAGTTTCCGATAATTGTCCTTTGTCTCTGCTCCTGCTCTCCTCATAAAAATCGAGGAACAGGAAGCCCAGCCAAATGCCACTGACCAATCAGAATGCTGCAATGCAGTGTTGTGATTGGTAAGCACCCATGCTCTCCTGACCAATCACAACGCTGCGTTGTGATTAGTCTGAGCTTCCTGGTTCGTCGCTCAGCCAGGGAATGGGGGCCTGGGTATATTCTCCACACAGGCTGTAATGCAGGGAAAGTGCGCATGACTGTTTTGGACGGCCCGAGAGGGCTGACCAAACAGTCATGTGCACTTAGGAGTGGGCAAACCACTCCTCCCCTGCCCTGCTGCAAAAGCAGAGCAGCCCCGTCCACCCACCTGCCAGCAAAGAAGCACAAGCATAAAATGATAATAACTCAAAGTTATTATTTTTCTAAATCGCACTGCTTAAAAGCAGTGGGGAGACACTCCTCTGCCATAGCGGAAGAGCCGCAACTGATTACACAAATATGTTATGGGGGCTCTGAGCGGTTAAAAGTTCAATTACATTGAGCAAAAATAAACTTTTTGCAAGGAAAACACTGGGATTGAATGCAAGAAATGGAAGACCATTACAAAAAATGTCATCAATTTGAAAAAGTTAAAAGTTTTCAAGTGCCCATTTGCCACCACAGTGGTACCATAGCTCAGCAAAAACACACACACACAAAAAAATCAAAAGCCCAAAAACAAAAATAGTTTTTTTGAAAACCACTCACAAAATCACTACTATTAATTCCTGTGCAATGCAAATGGGCCAGATCCTGCATCCAACTGCCACTGAGCATGATCAAAGGATGTATGCAGCGGGTGTTGGTCAACCACTGTAGGTTGGATGCGTGACCTTGCCAAATGCCAGGTCCTAAAGTAACCCCACCTCTGCACACACAGTCACACACCGCTTTTGTGCTAGGTGCAATGGTTTATCGTAGGAGCATCTCATTTGAAATAGGTTTTACAATATTAAAGATGAAACAAGAATTTATAATGCAATCAGTCTCGCTTTCGTACCTTATAAGCGTTTAGCAAGAGCTATTGGCTCTGCTAATGCACAAGTGGGGTTACAGAAAGGTCAGGTTTCAAGGCACATCTGGGGCCCTCTTTGTACATATCCATATAATCAATCTTGTCTGCAATGAACCTGTGTTGATATCTGTCATACATTGTCCATAGTGACCTTGAGCCTCAGGAGAGGTAAACTGCCCGGACTATGGACTGATACTTAGTGGAAACATTATTGGCATGCCATCTGAAGCCACAACACCGGTGTTAATTGTCATCATTTGTAATCCGAAGTGAGAACAGTTAATTACTAATGGCTCATTGTACTGTGAATGCTCTTGCTACCTAAAACAGAAAACAAATTCTTAATGTCAGGTGTGAATAGAAAAAACACACAAGCAAGTATTCTCAGTCTCAGGAGAAACCCATTCCTACCCAGTGTGGTGTATGTGAGACAATACACTGCATAGCAACAGCACAAGTGCCTTGACAGCTTCCATACCTGTACAGGTGTTGGTCTGCACTGTATACATACATCCACGGGCACGCCTACAGTTATGCACATAAATGACAAGCACAGATAGTCAACAGTGTTGGCATTATGGACCAAATTCAATCAATCAATCAATCAATCTGGGGTTTATTAAGTACGCTACTCACCCGTGAGGGTCACAAGGCGTTGGGGGGTGGGGGTGCAGGTCCGGTTCAGTCGAAGAGATAGGTCTTGAGGCTTTTCCTGAAGGTGTGTAGAGTGGGGGAGCATCTGATGTTGACTGGGAGCTTGTTCCAGGTCTTTGCTGCGACGTAGGAGAAGGATCTTCCACCTGCTCTGGTTCTGTGGATGCGAGGGGTCTATGCCAGGGCAAGGTCGGCGGAGGCTCCTTTTGGGTACGTGGTAGGAGACTCATTCATTGAGGTATTTGGGTCCGATGTTGTCGAGGGATTTGTAGGCGTGAGTGAGTAGCTTAAAGGTTACTCTCTTCTCTCTTCTCGATGGGGAGCCAGTGGAGGTCTCGTAGGTGCGGGGTCATGTGCTCGTGTCTCAAATACTCGGGTTTCAAAAAACATTTTACATGGGATCCAGAGTCTGGTCAGTCAGTTCCTGACACTCATTGAAAGACTAGACAAGGTTAACTTTGTAGATCTCCATTGAAGACATGGGCCATGTTATAAGGTGACACATGCACACAGAGCTTTTTAACCATGCCAACAGCTGCCTAAATCCCCCTTCACATCTGGCACTCTTAAGGCAACAGTAAAAATCAAAACACTACAGAGGCTCACTATGCCACCTGGGGGTGTTGCAGCGTGGAATGTCAAATTCCCCCTTCGTCACAGACCAAATATCGCAATAACACATTCACTCAAATACATTCATTGGTGGGGCCCATAACACCAACACTCACACTTTATTGATCTGTTTCCCTAGTGGGATAAGTTTCCAAACGCTTACATGAAAGGAATATCTTTTCACCTAAACCCTAATATGCATTGAATACTTTTATTAACTTCAAACCTCGTGATATTTCCCTCATTTGGCGATGAATCAGTTAGTTGGTTTTGTAGTTTGGTCATTCAATTCATTTATTTATGCTCTTCTCTTAATCTAATTTCTTCAAATAATCGACACAACACATTTGTCTATTAATTAAAGCATTGTTCATCTAATTAAATTGCAAAATTTTAGAAAATCATCGTCCAAACCGCAGAACATCATATTTACCTAATCTGGCTATTAGTCGTCCTCTAAGTCAGTCAAGTCGTGGAAAAATCTTTAAATTCATCAAAGTCAGGCCGCAATTCAGTCTCTCAAAGATTCAGGATAACAGCTGTCCAGCAGTGTCACCGTCCTCTCCGTCAGCATAACGTCAGGAAATTCGCAGCAAGACAAATCGAACGACAGGCTTTTTGAACTCACTATTCTACCGTCTTTTATAATGATTTTAATGTCAAAATGTATCAAGAATGAGTTTTAGACAGTCCTGATTGGTGGATTTGGGGTCACTCGGTAAAGTTCTCACATAGTCGGTTAGATTAAGTCATCGCACTTGCTGGTTCCGGTTTTAAAGACAGTTCATTGTTTTGTAGTCCTGGCAACTCTCCCAGTATGACCTTGGTTGGTACATCTTTCCTGGGGTCAGGACGAGGCCATTGTTGCTGGCGGTGGCGCAGGCGCACTTCACCCAAAACCTCGTGGGACTGTAGCAGTCACGTCGTGTGTCCCAGTCGGCCATCTTTACGAAGGCCAAAATGGTCAACTTAAGTAAAACATACACAAAACGTAATTAAAACATTGAATTGGCTAATAAAATGTTAAACCCTCACTAATTCCCCTATGTGTAAGTAATTATCTAGCATAATAGCAACATTTAAAGCATTTATATTCACCCAGTGATGTCATCTGGTGCAATTTACAATTACATCACAAAAGCAACATATATCATGCAATATTCTAATTTTCTACCATTAGTATGCGTACATATATTAGTATACAATTAATTTAGCCATGCAAAATCAAACCCCACGTGTAATTCTTTTGTTAATATAATTGGTGAGTTATCACTTCAAACTGATTAATAATATTACAATTAATAGATTATTCGAATTAATATAAACATGCAGAATGGGGGGGGTATACAAAATGTTGTATGACCCGCTCCAGCAGGGGGATCGTTGCAGACTCCCATCTCCTTGATCCCCTCTTGCCTGCCAGATGCACACAGCTCTTGCTGGAGAGGGATTGCACTCTGAGTAGGAAAAGAGGGAGAGAGACGGACGAGAAGCCAAGACAAAGATATGAGATGGTGGGGAGGTAGGCAGAGGAGGGAGATGATTTAAGGTAGAAAAAAGGTGAGGCAGCAGTGCACTGATGGAGAGAGCAAGGAGAGAGATACTGAGTCCAACTGGGATCAGGAAGCCCTCCTTCAACCTCTTCCCAATACTTGCGTAAAACAACAAGCAATGACAGGCATGCATTTTATACATATGTATACATGAACCCACAGCCCTTGCACCGAAGCACATGTTTTTGGGCAGTAGTGGGCACTCATCACAGTGCAAGACAGCCAATGGATGAAGCAGGCTGACTCATTACTGCATGCTGTAACAGCAGATGGAAAAGGTGAACAGACCAATGTTTCAACAACAACAAAAAAGGCATGCACTAAGAGACTGGCACTGCATTCAATTTTTCGTTAGATTCAGCTACCTTCTCACCTGACTTCACCAGATCCTCACTCCTCCAGTCAAAGAGAGACACAGCCACGGCGAAGTCCTCAAGGGAGAAGGAGCAAGGCCGTTGGCACTATCCATGTCGTTATGTGGAAGAGGGGGAACATTTAGGCCCTTTTCTACGTAATTACTGACCGGCTTGCAATGGGGATAGTCACTGTTGTAAGCCAGTCAGTAATGCCATAGAAAAGGGCCTAAATGTTTCCCCTCTTCCAAATAACGAAATGGATGGTGCCTCACTCCATGCACAGGGAAAGAGTGGGTTGAGGGAAACGCAGCATTCATGCTCGGAGGATGGAGGATGGAGGATGGGGAAGGGCTCAACGCGAATCTGGAGCGTGAGATCGGCTAACTTTGAAGCTCTGAGGTTGGCTCCTGTGGGGGCCTAATTAAAAAAAAATGATGCGGCAGTCAGAAGAAAAGCAAAGGCAGCCATTAGGAGCCCTTTGCAAGCATGGACTAAAGATCACTGGATGCACAATTTGCCGCTATGTCTGAAAAGGGAGGAGGGGCCATCACACGCTATACAGTGTGATGGCCAAACAAAGTGCTCTCTGAGTTAAATCGCCAGAAGCAAAGCTAAGCACACAATGGAGGGACTGTTACTGAAATGCAGCAATAACAAAGCTGCATTTCTGATTGACACAGACAACAGCCAATAAGAATTGCTGGGTGTACCACAAGTCATAGAATAGGATACAACAGGTCATGATCTGTCTTAGGCTCAACCTAAAAAGAGATGAGCAATGTTGTGCCATCTTTTCTCTGATAAATACATACAATATAATGAACCATACAGAGCCAACGGGTATAAAATAAGCAAACATATAATCTGCAACTCTGATTACACTCATTGCATCATTGTGTGCCCATGCTGGAAAAGGTACATTGCGAGTACAATTCTTTTGGCTAAAGAAACGTATTCTTGAATGTTTTATAGGAATTACCAATAGAGACATAAGGTTCTCTGTGGCTAAACACCTCGACAAACATCATCATGTAGATTTCACCAAGGCAACATACGTTTTCCGAAAATGCACTCTTGAAAGGGAAGGCAACGTGGTGTAATGTTTACGTAAGTTAGAATCTCAAAAGGTTTTGGACATAGAAACATTTAAAAGAGCAGGTCTTTATTTAGGAGGAGGCTTTTTTAAAAACCTTCTGCATTGAAAATAATTACAGTCTCTTCTGCTTTTTACTCTACTATGCACCTAGTCCACACTTGTTTTAAACTTTTTTCTTTGTTTTTGTTTCTCTTCTAAAATTTCATTCTGATTCCACTCTTTGTATGCATCATTTGAGAACATTAAAAACATACTCACTTGGGTAAGATTAAGCATAATAAATGTATATAAAAGCACATGGATTTGAACAAAGTTGATTTTGGAAAATATACTTTTTTTTCTGAAGTTTCATTTTGCCTACTGGAGCTCAAGAAAAGTATGACCCAAGTGGATGTAAATATATTGTATTTTGTAGCATACTTTAGCCTTATGGCTTTATCTTAAGTTCAAGTCTACTAATTGTGAGTTGTCTGGCAAATCCATTAACAGATTATGTTTTTTAAATTAATATGAACAGTTCTCTTCTAGTAATTGGTATGAAGAAATTAAATGAAGAGATGCTTGATTAGTTTATGAATGTTTTAGTCTTTATTCACTTTTCACTTTATCTATACATATTATTGTAAAACAAGAAAGACTCGCTTGATGAGTTGAAACTCATCTAGATCACTTAGCACAATTTATTACATCAGCTATAATACCTACATGTGTGTATATATTACCCACTGGGTAGTTATAGTTAGGATCGTGTTTCCATAGGAAATGCCTTTTTTGTGTTGCTAATAACCTTTGGCACCGTTTGTCGAATCTTCACAAATCTTTCAAAAAAAGAGCAACTTTTTGACAAGCTTGTCAGTGGAAAGTTTCGTGGAGATCCGTCAGGCAGGGGCCAAGAAAAGGGTGGTCCCAAAAGGTGTTTTCCCCATTACTTTTTCCATAGCAACTTCAAACACAGCTGCAGCCCAAACCACTGAACGGATTTACACTAAATTTGGCAGGAAGATAGATCTTGGTCAAGAAAGAGTGCTTTTTTTGTGATTGGGTGTAAAATAATCTGTTCAGTAGTTTTTGTGCAAGTAATGCTAAACAAATGGTATTTCTAGGTATGCAGAGCCTTCCCGGATCTGACATGTCTCAAGCCGAGATCTGATTGGCTGTCATCACATCAACCAGGAAGTGGTGGGGCGGCCATATTATGAGTTGGGACTCAGTCTCAAGCCTAAGGAAAAAAGCAAAAAAAGACATAAGGGGCAGGTTAGGGTACCCTGACCCTCTAGGCCTACTCGTGTGGTCCCAGAGGGCTAAAAACAGTTTTCTTATTTTACTGCAAATTTTTCGTCACATTTTTTTTTAAAGCATGAACTTCCACACATCTTTTTAAAAAATGACCCCTGTGTGGAACAGATCCTGGGGGGAGGGGCATGAACATAAATTTGGGGAGGGAGTCACGTGGCCCCCTCTCAGAGTCTAATTAGACCCCTGGGACCCCATTCCCTGTGGTCGAAGTGAATAAATAAATGGGAGGGTGCCACACAACCCCCTCCCAGAGCTTAAAACAGCCCCAGGGACCCAATCTCCTGGGCGAGGGGTTTAAATAAGGAGGGTGGCATGGGGCCTCCCTCACAGAGCTTAATAAGGGCCCTGGGATCCCATCCTCCAGGCCAAAATGTAAAGAAAAGGGGAATTGTGCAGCGTGACTCCCCTCCCTGAGCCTTTAAAGGCCTCAGGTACCTCTTCCCCTGTGGCTGGCTCAGTGACCATGTGTGGAGAGCCCACCCCGGGACACAGTAGTTTCCCTGCCTGCACTACGGCAGGACGGAAAACAAATGTCTGCTCCTGTCTGGTGGGAGCATTTTTTGATCTCCTGCCAAACGAGAGCAAACATATAAGTCTGCTCCCAGCAAGCGACAGATTTAAAGATGCTCCCGCCGGCTGAGAACACACTTCTATTTTTTTCCCCTGCCCGCACTGATGAGGGCAGAGAAACAGGACACATATTGCTCCTGCCCGGGGTTGCAAGCATAAATATCTTCTACCTCCGGGCGGGAGCAATGCTGGCTCCCACACCATGTGGGGAGCTAGCTGGAGCAGCTTGTACCCTAGGGCTACCCTCACAGCCCAAAATATGTGGTATATGGGTGCCCATGTGGGCACCAGGGCACAATCCTCTGGCCCGAGGGATGATGTCTCTGGTGCCTAAAAAGGTCCCATCGAGGGGATGGCATGCCCTCCTTCAAATTAGATATAGCCCTGCAGGATGGGGTCTCCAAACCCTAATGAGGCTCGGGGATCGTGGGCTGTTTGGCTCCATCTCCTTTTAAAGTCTATTTAGCCCTGGGGCAGGGGTCCCCATCATATCTCTCCTTTTAAATTACATGCGGCCCTATGGGATGGGGTGCCAGGGCCTAATGAGGCTTGTTGAAGGTGGTCGTGTGGCAACCCCCCTTTTTCAAGTGCAATTTCCCCTGGTGGATGGAGTTCCCAGGGCCTAATGAGGCTCAGGTAGGGTGGCCTAACAAAGCAAACACAAGGAGATGATGGACGGAGTGCTGAAACTTTTCAGACACTCACCCCCAGTCACAGATCTGGGTTGAATCCATCATCATTCTTTAGCTCACTTCGCCACCCCAGTTCAGACCCAGATATATAGAAATCAGTCTTGACCCTGTGCCTCATGGGTACAGTCCAGCCCGAACTGCCAAGCCAGGTCTTCCCTGGACTGGAAACAAGCATCCTAGGACCGGTTTCGGGCTAACAGCCCTCTTCAGCCAGGCTAGCTTGAATCCAGTGGCAAAGTGAGCAAGGGACCCACATCTGGGCATACCCTGCCAACTTAGGCGAACAAAGCAAACACAAGGAGATGATGGACGGGACTCATGGTCTGTCCCCTTAATAACTGAATTTGGCCAACGGAGATGGGGTCCATGGAACCTTATCAGGCTCAAGAAGGGGGCGATCATCCGGCCCTCCTTCCCTTTTTTATTGGTTTGGGCCTGAGGGATGGGGTCCCGGGACGTACTAAGGCTAGGGGAGGTGGGGGATGAGTGCACATCCCCTCTTTTTTTAAAATTCAGCAGTGGGGGATTGGGTCCTTGGGATTTAATAAAGCTCTGGGAGGGCGGGCTGCATGACCCCTCCCCTGTTTAATTAATTTTGCCCCAGGGAATGGAGTCCACGGGGCTAATTACGCTCGGGAAGGGGTGGCCCGTGGCAATGCTCAGAGGGGGGAGTGGCTTTACATATGGTAATAAAATATTACTTTATGTTAAAAAAAACATAGAAATCCACTTGAAAAAATAGTAATAGGTAAAATAAGTAATGGTATAGTTAGTTGAAATGTTCAGTAACAACGTAACATTTTAAACTCTAGAAACCACAGAAATTCACCAGTTATAGCTATCTCAAGTAACTCAAAAGTATAACTTGTACCCTAAGGAAACTATAACTTGCCCCCTCTCCAGTTATTGGAGATAAGTATAACTATAACTATAACTTTGCATTGAGAAAAATTAATTTCATTGAAAAAACAAAGGTTAAAAACAAATTATAGTTAGGTGAAAATGTCATACCGTTTCAAACTAACAAAACCATTGAAATTCATCAATTATAGTAATCTCACTTATCTACAACTCATGCCCTCAAGTTACTATAACTCACGCCCTCACCATGCACATTGTTGTCAACAATGATCTCACTTCAGCTGTTGCAGTGATGGTATGTCATGAGTTATGTAACATGGGAGGTACTTAGCAGTGCATGGTGAGGATGCAGTATTCTTACCATACCTAATTATAATGCCACATTCACCTTCGGTTTTTTCAGTGAATATCTATGTTGTTTTTAACTTAAAATAAGATGTCCATCGCTGTGCGCAGTTTGAGGTTGGACACGAAGACTGGCCCTGCCATGCAAGGCCTTCGGCTGTAAGCCTACGCACAACCGAGTGTCCAACACCGGTGCAGAGGGCTGGTGCAGGCCCCACTGGTGACCAACCTCCGCTGCACATGGCAGCATGAAGTTGATCGCAGGGCCAGGAAGCAGCCCCTCAACCCCCCGCTGCTGCGCACAGCTGACTATGTGTAACTTTATAAGGTGTAATTTTAAGAAAGGCAATCATTTTGGCTTTTTCAAAAAGTCACCAATAATTCTAATCAAATGCGCATTTCATAAATTCGCACATTTCAATCATTAATACAAGTGATTGTGATTAAATATTTTAAATAAAGCCTTTTAAAAAAAACATTAACACGTCTTCGAGTCTTTCTTTTAACATTATTCAAGACACAAAGGGCAACCATAGAACCAACCACTAGGGTTCCCCAGACTCCAGCTGAAGAACAACTTCATCTCGGAGTTCACATGGTAAGCTCTCCTGGGTTCATGGATTTAATTACCTAGAAGACTTGTTGTTTTTTTTATTGTTGCTAGAGGGCTCCTGCATTGACTGCAGCACCACACAACATAAAAAAAAAATTGGTGGTGCCCCTGCCTCTTCTAGGAGCATCACAAGCAAGAAAATATGTATTTGAAAAAAGCCCCAGGGCATTATGGGATGCTCCTTGCTTGGAGCAGTGCATAAAAAATTAGCAGCTCCGCGTGCTCAATTATTATTATTAGTTCATTTGCTTTTAGTTTTTATTATTATTGTGAAAGTCCCAACCCACCTGGGACACCCACCACTATTTGTTTTCATTAGGGTGTCCATGGAAGGAACCCCAGGAACCTGGTGATTCCACCAGCTCCCCTGCAAGCATACATCCTGGGTACTGAAAGGAGCTGGCAAGTCTTTCGATTTTTTAAAACAATATTGTGACAGCCACCCTCCCCGAGCCATAGTTGGCAGCGGGGACCCCATACCCTAGGGCAAATAATTTTTTATGCAGAGGTCCCTGTTTCCGAGCCCATCCCCTAAGGCTGATATTCATGAAAAGGGGAGGGGTGCTGTCCCTGTGTGCACTTGAGACAATATTGGCCCCGGCGACCCCAACCCCTAGGGTCTAAGGTGGGTGCTTTGGTCCCAACCAGGAAATCCACCAAGACTTTGACCATTGGCGGCCATGTAGGGTATATATATGTATATATATATATATTCCAAAAGAAACCTCTGAGCAAAGGAAGTCCCCAACCCTGCCTGGGTTGTCTCTGGCATCAACAGCCACGGAGCAGCCTGTCCATTAACAGCACAAGAAAATATGCCGAAGCCCAGCTCCAGGAATCACAAATGCATTTATTCAGAAAACAGCATGCTCTATGGTGTTATCCTTACACGTTTCGGCTCCTCAATCAGCCTTGTTCACAGGTGAGACAGCTTTGTCTACAAAGTGACTACATGCTTCTTTAAAATATATATTATAAAAAAGAAATAAAAAAAAAGAACAAGAATCAACAAACGACGTAGGGCCCGATTCACAGAAGTAACTTAAGACAAAATCCTAAACTTACTACTGTTGGTATTCACAGAAGTTTAGGATTTTGTCTCAAGTTAGTTCTGTGAATTGGCCCCCTAGAGAGCGCTGCAAGAAGCGGAAACTCCTACAAAAACCCAAAAAGGCAGTATAGGCTAAAAAATCAATAGATGACAACACTATAGTAAATCTTTCTACCATCACTCTTTCCGAGGCTGAAAAACAGCTTCTCAGTCTTGGTCTGTCTTTCTGCCCTATCAGTGACTTCGATTACACACGGACACGTGTAGACGTCTTTTGCTACATCCGCAAACTCAAGTTGCGGAAATTCTTTAGTATTAAAGAAGGTCTCAAAGAACGAGAACAGAACCTAGACAACCACTCAAATATCAAGCTTACAGCAGCCGATGCGAAAATGTTTCTTACAATGCACCAACTTCAACATGACAATGGTGCTTCAGAGGAGGATTTATCAACCCAACAAGAACTAACTGAAGCGACCATTTCCCAAATAGGAGCTAACACAAGCCCCTTCAAACCAAAGTCTATTTTTGTGCCAAACATGCCTAAGGACGCCATTGATATCTTCCACGAGGTCATAGTGGAAGATCTCAAAAAATTGCACTGCAAAATCAAACACCGGAGAAGATACAAGAGTGAACAGGAAAAAGAATATGCAGCGTTGATCAAACGATTGAGTAATGACCATCAAATTATTGTCACCACATCTGACAAAGGGGACAACATTGTTATTTGGCCGCAAAAAGAATATATCGCAGAGGCGCAGAAACAGCTAAGCGATCCTTTGCATTATGAAAAATCCACTTTCAGGGAGTACAATGCTGCTAGAGATTACCTCAAGAAAATACTCTTCAAATGGAAAAGAGAGGGGATGATTTCCACGGAGGAATTCCAGTTTCTACATGTAGAAAATCCTGTTTTACCTAGGTTATATCTAATACCCAAAGGGCATAAAAAGATATTACCGGTCCCTGGGCGGCCCATTATATCGGCCATACAGGGTGTCGCAGAACATATCACTCAGTACATTGATTACTTTTTACAGTATCTAGTAACAAGTTTGCCAACTTATATTAAAGACACCAGAGATTTTTTGTAAAAGATCAAGAACATTCCTTGGACTGAAGATTCGATATTCGTTACTTTGGATATCGAATCCCTTTATACCAGTATTGAACATCATACTAGATTAAAAGCATTAGAACATTAGCCATAACAAAATGATGATAGAACTAGTATCCTGGTGTCTCAGCAACAATCATTTCCTGTTTGGCAAGGATATATTCTTACAGAAGAGGGGTGTCGCGATGGGGGCCTGTTTCTCTCCCAGCTACGCGTGTCTTCACATGGGTTGGTGGGAGGAGCAGGTCCTCAAGCGCACACATTATTCTGTTTTTACTGATCATGTTTTAACATGGATGCGTTATATCGATGACGTTTTTATTATATGGAGGGGGGATGAGTTAAGTATATTTGAATTTGTCAAAGAGATTAATATCAATCACTAGAATTTAAAATTTACATCCAACATAAATAGACAACAAGTTGATTTTTTAGATGTTAACATCTTTATTCGTGAAGGACAAATAGCAACCACCCTTCACAGGAAAAGCACTGCTGGGAATTCTACATTACATGCCAGCAGTGCTCACCCTAAACACGTCATTAATAACATCCCGTATGGTGAGCTATTAAGGCTGAAGCGCATCTGCAGTACAGAAGAGGATTTAGCGTCCTGCACCACACTGGCACTCGATAGATTCAAACAGCGAGGGTATAAAGATGCCATTTTAAATCAGGCAGTTAGGAAAATGTATGCCAAGCCCAGAGATCTATTGTTAAGAAATGATGCAACAACAATACATAATACAGATTCAGTAGCGAAGGACATTGATTCTACTCCCAGGTTTGTCACAACGTACAATTGTCAAGAAAGAAAGATTAGGTCCATCATTACACAAAGCTGGCCTATACTTTTAACTGATGGGGTTCTAGCTCCTAGACTTCCCAGTACTCCGACCATTACATACAGAAAAGGACCCTCAATGAGAGCTCAAATTACTAAAAGTTTTCCTGAATTGAGCAAAGCCCCCATGTGGTTGCAGCCCCGGCCAGGGTTTGTCAAATGTTACAGCTGCAGGGTTTGCAAGTTTGGAACTAATACCACACAATATGCCACCCCATACATGGTAAAAATCAAGGGGACCTACAATTGCAAAACTGAATATGCAGTTTATGTTCTGACATGCACCTGCGGCTTGAGATATGTTGGTAGCACCAAGCTGCAGGTGCATGTCAGAATCCTCCAGCATCTTCGGGCAATCGTGAACCAGTTGCCAGACATTTTAAGTCAGTTCACAATAATGATCTGCAGTGTCTAAGGTACTTTGTAATAGCGGTAATTCCCAAACCACACAGAGGAGGAGACAGGGATAAGATGCTGAGAAGGATGGAATCAAGAATAATTTTAGAACTAGACAGTAAATTCCCCAATGGGTTAAATACTACGGAAGATTTGTATCATTTTTTATAATCGGTTGTTTTTCTGTACAAATATAGCAACATTGAATTTTTCTGCATATATCCATTTAGGCTGCTTCCCTGCAGCACCGTTGTTGTTAACTATAACTTTTTTTGATTCTTAATAGATATTATTTTCACCTTTTTGTGATTTTCCTATATTTACGTGGATTGTACATTATACTTGCACATTCTATAAGCTGTTTCACACATGATGGTTTAGTCATTCTGTAGATAATATACTCTATGTTGGTTTCAGTATAGAGAATAAGAACCTTCAGTTCAAAGGCAATAGAGAATCAATCAGCATTTAGGCTGTATATTGACCACTCCTTTATTTATTTTTTTGTATTGTTAGGAGAGACAATATTGGCTTTCAATATGAGCTTGATTCAAGGCTTGCGTTATTTGCACATGTTCGATGTAATTGTTTACAAATTTTGCTTGATTTACACAACAGATCGTAGCGGTATTTGCACATAAATACATAGACAGCGCAATTTGCACATATTGCAGGAGATGTATGCTCTATTTTGCACATATTTATTTGTGGTATTTGCACATGAATTTGCGTTGGATTTGCACATTTGTCTTTGAATATACAATATTACACGTATTGATTGCCGACAAACCGTGTATTAGCACAAGAATTGAACAAATGAAAGTAACAACAAATTGCTCCGTTTTTAAATTATGAAACTGGTTGCCAGAAGAAAGGTTTGCATTTATGCTTATGATCTGTCATATTTTATTCAGATATATATGCCTTTCGTTGTTAGATTTTATTAAGATTGATTCATGGTGTATGATCAGGCAGAAAAAAAACTGACCCAAATGTGAGAAACACAGCCCGTGCATAGTAATTTCTTTATGTTTATTATCACACGTGGTGCACACAAAGCATATTTAATAAAATGGCGGGCCATGAACTGATGATCTGTGAGCAAGGGCAACCGCATCAGATTTTGCAGCTCTGTAATTAATAAATTCATCTGTGCCTGATTCTTGGGATTCGTGGTGTCTCTGTTCGCCGTGAAGGAAGTGCAGGGACAGCTTGTTTCATTTCATATATATATATATATATATATATATATATATATATATATATATATATATATATATGGGATGAGTACGTAGTAATGTGGGCAAGGTTTAGAGACAACCTTTTTGTAATTTGGATGGGGACTACCAGCACAGCAGAGCAGTTTGTGAAACTCTTGAACAGGAATGAGCTGAATTTGAAATTCACATTTGATATGAGTGTGACAAAGGTAACATTCCTCGATATAGACGTTTTTGCCCAGGGAGGCAAGTTTGAAACAAAACTTAACAGAAAGGAAATGGCAGGGAATACAACCCTCCATGCTTCTAGCTTTCATCCCAACCACACCAAATTAAGCATTCCGTATGGTGAATTGCACTACCTAAACATACTCCCATTACATATCGGAGAGCCCCATCTCTTAGAGATTCAATTGTAAGCAGTAGGCCGGAGATGGAGAGCGACCAAAATTGGTTAAGAAGACACCCAAATGGTTTTAAGAAGTGTACTCATTGTAATGCGTAAAATATTGTGCGACATAACAATAGATTGTGCTGTCCATCGTCAATAGCATATGTCGAGACTGATTATTTATTACCAGGAATGTCAACTACAATAAAACACGTGTCTGAAAATTTTTATGAAGTAAAGTTTGCCCAGATGTTTATATTTATTTGTTGAATTGATAACAATGAATTGAAATTGTTGTTTGTAATCGAAATACACGGAGGTAAAAGTCTCATGTTAACTGCGTGCTGCACGTAAAAAGAAGTAAACAAAGCAACATGTGACCAAGGCTGTTGTAGCGGTCAAAATGCGATATGACTGATGGATTAAACTGAAAACGTATAGCCTGCATCTGAGTCTGTTCCATTTGTCATCACCAGCATGTAGTTATAGTTAGGAAGTTGTTTCCATAGGAAGAACTTTTTTTGTTTTGCCAATAACTTTGGTGCCATTCGGTGAATTCTCACAACCTTTTGAAAATTAGTACGATGCCCACATCAGCTCCAGGTGTGGCTCCTCCGCTAAGCCAGAAGAGCATTGTCACACTGCTCTCAGAGCAGGAGAAAGGAAAAATAAAATGATAACAACCCCATTATTATCATTTTATTTTTCACTACAGAGCTAGGTTAGGGCAGGGCAGGGTTGGGGCCACAGTGAGAGGAGTGGTGTCACACTCTAAGTGGGCATGACTGTTCCCATTCCCCGTCTGAGCACCAAACCACAGCACTCAGACCAATCACAATGCTGCTTTGCAGCGTTGTGATTGGCTTAGGGGAGGAGGCCTGAGTGCTTCCTGCTTCTGCCGAAGCTGAGGAGAAGGCTGCGTGGGAAGGGAGCGAAGTAGAAGAGAAACAGCGGCCGGCATAGGGTGTTTTTTATTTTTAATTATCCCCACCCTGCCTCACACCCCCACTTCCTGCCAGCCGCCACTGTTCAGCTCATGTCTTGAAAGTTTCAGGGTGATCTGTCAATCAGGGGCCGAGAAAAATGGGAATTCCCAAAATGGATTTTCCCCATGCAAATTACCATCAGATTTTAGACACAACTACAGCCTGAACTACTGACTGGAATTACACCAAATTTGGAAAAAAGGTAACTATTGGTTCAGGAAGCAAACTTTTTGTAAATTGGTGTAAATCTGTTCAGTAGTTCTTCAGGTATTAAAAGAAATCCAAATTTAGATATATAGGGACTTGTGTTCTCTTAGGATCCTACAGTCCCCATGCTAAAATCTGATTGGCTGCCAAAACTTCAACTAGGAAGTGTTGGCAACCATCTTGGAAATTAGCTTAAGCTGTGTCCCATAAAAAACATTTAAAAAAAAGAAAAGGAGGCAGAGTAGGAATACCCTGACCCCCTAGCGGTGATCCTGGGTTGCTCCTGTGAACCAGACCGGACCAAAAGCACTTTTAAAAAAATTGCCACAGGAATGTGATGGAGCTGCAAATCTGCAGCTAAATATAAAAACACAAATCACAGTCTCCAGCGCTTGTGTATATTATAGCCCCCGGGTGGGTCAGGTCCCTGGGGCATGTAGGCTTTTTTTTAGAAAAAGGAGGGGGATGCACAGGGCCCTCCTACTTGGGCTAAATTATGCCCTTGGACCACCATCTCTCCAGGGCTTAATTTTAAAAATGCTAGTGGGAACTCAGACCCCCAAGCCCTGGGGAGCACCACCTCCCCGGGGCTAAATGCAAAGAAATGGGGGAGCCTCTTGGACCCACCCCGAGACCCAGGAACCACCACCTCCTAGGGGATAAATTAAATAATTAGCGGGGTGCCACACAGGCCTGCCTGTGCCCTGGGGACCAGGACCTCTCTGGGGCTTTCTTTTTTTTTTTAGAAGAAGGGAGCCCCCGGGGCCCTCCTCCTTGGGCTTAATTATGCCTGGGTAGCAACACCTCCCCAGGGCTTAAGTTTTCAAAAGTAGGGAGGGCGCTCTGGCCCCCAAGACCTGGGAACCACCAACTGCCCTGGGCTGAATACAAAGAAATGGGGGAGCCCTCATGGACTTCCCACTAGTTCCATGGGCCACCACCTCCCCGGGGTTACGTTAAATAGGGAGCAGGGGGCAGCATGCACCCACCTGCGCCCCGAGGACTACCACCTACCCAGGCCTTTCTTTTTTTAGAAGGAGGAGGTCTACACAGTCCCCCTACTGGGCCATTCCTGCTATGTCCCAGGTGCCCACCACATGGGTATAACTGTTTGCTTGAGCTTGGCTGGAGCTCACAGCTCCCGCCAATCTCAAGCAAACACTCCGCTTCCAGTGGGCAGGAGCTGTCAAAGTATTCCAACCCACTGGAAACAGTGGTTTCATGGTTTCATCTCTTTTCCTGCCCGCAGACATGCTGTCAGGGAAAGAGATGAAACAATTGCTCCTGCGCAGCGGGAGCTGCCTTTTCAGCAGCTTCCTCCAGGCAGCGGCAAGGTCTGCTCCTGCAGGAGGAGGGGTACCGCCTTGGACAATGGGGGCCTTGAGACACCCCCACAGTCCTGGGGAAAAGAGCAGAAAGAGGCAGAATAAAGGTCAGCAATGAGCTGAAAGAGTCAAAATAAAGGTGAGAAACCAGCAGAAAGAGGCAGAATAAAGGTCAGCAACTAGCAGAAAGAGGCAAAATAAAGGCCAGAAGGGAGCTCAAAGTACTCAGAAAGAGGTAGACTAAATGTCAAAAACTAGCAGAAAGAGGCAAAATAAAAGTCAGGAACGAGCAGAAAGAGGCAAAATAATGCAGAGAAAAGAGCAGAAAGAGGCAAAATAAAGGTGAGAAATGAGCAGAAAGACGCAACATAAAGGTCATCAACAAGCAGAAAGAGGCAAAATAAAGGTGAGAAACGACCAGAAAGAGGCAGAACAAAGGTCAGAAACTAGCAAAAAAAGGCAAAATAGAGGTCAGAAACAAGCAGCAAGAGGCAGAATAAAGGTCAGAAATGAGTAGAAAGAGGAGGAATAAAGGTCAGAAATGAGCAGAAAGAGTCAGAATACAGGTTATAAGGGAGCAAAAAGAGGCGGAATAGAGGTCAGAAACCAGCAGAAAGAGGCAGAATAAAGGTCAGAAATTAGCAGAAAGAGGCAAGGTAAATGTCAGATGCAAGCAGAAAGAGGCAAAATAGATGTCAGAACGAGCAGCAAGAGGCAATATAGAGGTTAGAAACGAGCAGCAAGAGGCAGAATAAAGGTCAAGAGCAAGAAGAAAGAGGCAAAATAATGGGCATATTGAGTAGAAAGAGGCAACATTGAGGGCAGGAGCGAGGAAAGAAGAGGCAGAAATACAAGCAGAAAAGGAGCGGAAGAGGGACAAAACTGAAGGCAGCAGAGAGTAGCTGACTGCAGGCAAGCTAGACAAGAGGACCTTCACAGGGGGAGCTGGCACGAGGAGCTGCTCCTATGTGCCCCCTACTTTTTTACCATGCACACACATACAGACCCACTCATATATTCTTGCACCCACTTACGGACCCACTCATGGATCCACAGACAGACAGACCCACTCAGAGACTCACACATTCACTGACAGTCAGGCACTCATGCACCCACTCACAGATCCATTCAAGCACTGATTCACCCCCTCATAGACCCAATGAGAGACTCACACATACACTGACAGACCCACTCGGAGACTCACTCACATACGCACTCACACACTCATGCATCTACTCACAGACCCACTCAGAGACTCACACACCTACTCACAGCCCCACTCAAACACTCACATACCTACTCACAGACCCACACAGAGACTCTCACAGACCCACTCAGACACCCATGTTACCATTCACAGAACCTCTCAGAGATTCATGCACCCATTCAAAGATTCGCTCAGAAAGTTACACACCCCTTGACTGACCCATTCAGACACTCACTCACCCACTCACAGACCCACTCAGACACTCACTCACTCACAGACTCATGCATCCACTCACAGACCCACTCAGACACTCATTCACTCACTCACAGACTTACTCAGACACTCACACATCCAGTCACAGACCCACTCAGAGATTCATGAACTCACTTACAGACCCACTCAGAGACTCATGCACTCACTCATGGACCCACCCACACGCCCACTCACAAACCCACTTAGACACACACATCCACTCACAGACCTACTCAGACATTCCCACACCCACTGGCAGACCCATTCTGACACTCACAGACTTACTGAGACAATCATGCACTCACTCGAACACTCACAGTCAAAGGTTACTGATTACATTTAGGAAATAAAATTCAAAAAACCTTAGAAATTCAGTTAAAAAGTTAAAGGTTATAGGGATGTTACAGTTAGGCAACAACCTTTAAAATCCTTAAAAATTCACTGAAAACACCTAATGTTACAGGGACGTTATAGTTAGGAAAAATAATTTTTAAAAACCTTAGAAATTCACTTAGAAAACAAAAGGTTACAGGAATGTTAGAGTTAGGCTCAGATTTCACTTGTACTCAACCAGTTAAATTTAGAAGGTATAGTTAGCTAAGCTAATTTTATCTTACTCCCCACAATGCTCTGCTTATGACCTCACATATCACATCACTCATGACATGGTCAGTGACATAGTTATAGATATCTCATAAAAACTATAACTCATGCCCTAAGGTACCTGTATTGTAACTCACACCCCCACCATGTACAGTTTTCCCATCAATATTTTTATTGAAAATGTTTCAGTGATATCATCAGTGATATTATAGAAGATGTCATAAAGAACCCTAGGCGGGTAACTCCGCTCCGCCAGCGGAGTTTGCAGAGATTTGCCTAATCTGCGCTCCGTTGTGAACTCGGAGGTAGGCAAAACTCCGACTCCGTGACGGAGCGTATTTAGCCAGCCCCTACCCCTCCCAAATTATTTCAAATTTAAAAAAGAAGGCACTTTTTGAAATGTTAAATAATTTGGGGGGGAGAGAGTGTAGCAAAGCGGACTCTTTGGAGCTCCACGTAGAGGCAGTACGCCAGCTCCGCCCACCCTTAGTCATAAGTGATGTAATACATATGGTAATTAGCAGTGCATGGAAAGGGTGCAAGTTCTAATTACCTTAACACCAGTGCATGGTCAGCGGGTTCGACCATCTGCGGTCAGGCCCTGTGGCCAACACCCCACATGGAGCCAACCCCATGCTGTGCACAGCCTTCAGGCCACAAGCCCTGTGGCCAAGCCACCAAAGGCAGCCATTCTGCGGTACCCCTCCTGTGCCGCTTGTGGCCCACTCTCAGGAGTATTTTTTAGGGCAAGAGGCAACTGTGGACTGGTAACATATTTCAGCTGGAGGGGCACACGGCCCCCCTCCCCAGGCCGATTTGGGGTCCGGGGAACTCATCCCCCAGTTCCCAGCACCACATTTAATGGGAAGTGGCACCCCTCCTGGGGCGATTTTGGTCCCAGGGACCCCATCCCATGGGGCCTGGTACATTAAGTGGTGAAGGGGGCATGTGTCCCCCTCACTGCATTGATTTTTGCCCTGGGAACCCATCCCCGAGACCCAGCACAATTGTGGGGAAGGGGTATGTGGCCTCCTTCCACAGACCATTTTTGCTATGAGGGACCCCATCCCCCACAGCCAACCACTATATTTATGGGGGATGGGGACACACAGCCCCTTCCCCAGGCTATTTTTGCCCTGGGGCACCTCATTTTCCTGGGACCCGCCATATTCCAAAAAGGTAGGGAGCACGCAGCCCCCTCTCACTGGGTTGTATTTGGCCCTGGGGACCCCATCTCCTGTGGCCTGGCCAATGTTCAAAAGGGACAGGGGTGCCACACAGCCTTCCTCCTGGGTCATTTTGGCCTGAGGACCACATGCCCCATGGCCTGGCAAAAAAGGGTGGGTGCCCTGGTGGCCACACAGGGCACCCACTACTGTATGGTTGATGGGCTTCTGGGGGAGCCCCAAAACCTGCACAGCCCCAGACAGCTCTCTGTCTCCAGCAGGAACCAGTATTGCGCTCGCCCGCATCGAACAGCTAAAAATGCTGCTCCCTGTAAATGGCAGCAATCTTATCATCTGTTTCCCTACCCACTTCTGTGCTAGTAGGCAAACTGATGAAAAGTCTGCTCCATGCTGGTGGGAGCAATTTTCATACTCCTGCCCACTGGGAGCAGACTTGGTGTTTGCTCCCACTTTATGGGAATTTTGCCCAGCGGGAGCAAATACAGGTTTTCCTGCTCACATGAATGCGGACAGGGAAACTGCTATATCATCACAGGGGTGGGCACCCCAGGACATAGCATGAGTCAGCCCTGGAGAAAGGGGTCCCTGTGGCCATTAATGGCACAGGGAGGGGGGCCGTGTGGCTCCTCTTCCAGTTTCATATATAGCCAGACCACAGGGGATGGGGTCCCTGGGAGCAAAATCTGTCTGGGAAGGGGGGCTGTGCACCTGTCCCCTTTTTCACTACAGCTGTGACCCGGGGGATGAGGTCCCCAGGGCCAAAATCAGCCCGGGAGGGGGCTGCATGTCCCCCCCAACTTTTTTCAAACATCAGGGTCCTGTGGCCAAGATCAGCCTGGAGAAAAGGACCACAAAGCCTCCCTCCCCTTCTCAATATGGGCCAAAATAGGCGTGGGGAGGGGGGTACATGCACTCCCCTCCCCCAAATATATATAAATGTTTGCTTTGGTAACAGGCCTGCCAGGGGGCTTTAAGAATATCAAGGACATACTCTGGGCCACCCGGGGGGCTTAAGAAAAAAACAAGAGCATGAGACTGCGCTTGTTTTTTTTTAAATAATTGCAGCGGATCCTCCGCTAATTAAAAAGAAATGTGGTCCCAGGTGGGGTCTCTATTGGACCCCAATACCAGGCCTAGAGGCGCAGGGTATTCCTACGCTGCCCCCTTGTGTTTAAAAAAAAAAACTTCCTGATTAAAGTGGTGGCAGTCAATTGCATTGCTGTTGGCACATGCCACGTGACTCTGCAGATCTACAGCAGAGGATACACGTCTCCAGATATACATAAATCTAAACAGATTCACACCAAATTGCAAAAAGCATTCTTTCTGGACCAAGTTCTAGCTTTGTGCCAAATTTATTGTAATTCCATTTAGTGTTTTGGGCTGAAGTAGTGTCTAAAAGGAAATTGTATTTGGAAAACGTGTTTGGGACCCCCTTTTTCTCAGCCCCAGTTTGACAAATAACCCCAAAACTTTCCAAACAACAGCTGAAGTGAATGGCAAACTAGTTTGAAGAATTTCATGAAGATTCATCAAACTGAGCCAAAGTTATTAACAAAACAGAAAATTCTCATGGCATGACTGATGACATCTCAAATGACATCACTGATAACATCACTGATGGCATCATCCACAGAACAACTCACACACCCACACAAATACTCATGTACTTACTTACACACCCATACAACACTCACACATCTACTCATTGATCCATAGAGCCACTCACACAGCCACTCACTCATCCATACAGCCACTCACACAGCTGCTCTCTTTCCATACACATACCCACACAGCCACTCACACACTCATACAGTCACTCACACAGCCACTCCTTCATCCACATACTGCTAATCACACACCCACTAATTTACCCATACAACTACTCACACACCGAGTCACTCACTCATACAGCTTCTCAACAGAGCCACTCACTCACCCATACAACCACTCAGATGGCCTGTTGTCCGAGTCCACCACCATCCCCCTCCCTCATGCTTTGCATGGTCCAATGTGCTACCACTGCCCTCCATTTAGCTTGATGTCCCTTCCCACTCCTCCTGTCCTCTGTTGCCCAATTCTATGCCTCATCATTGTCCTGCTGCCTAGCCTCTGGGCTTAGCTTGGTCCCGCTACTCTCCTTCCCCCTGCCTTTCAAAGTCAGTGTGCATGCCCCTGCTCCCTCCTTTTTACCTACCATGTTCCATGGACCTGCCACTGCCCTTCCTATCTACTCTGAATGTTCTGTTGAGCTGCCACTGACCATCCCACCTGTCGAGCATGGTCAGATTGCTACCACCTGCCCCTGCCACTTTCACACTATCTGTCTGAGTTCCATGCCCTTATTCCCTCGCTCCTCTCTTCCACGGTCTATTTTGGTGCCACATCCTTCAGCCCTCAATGCTCTGTTGTGCTACAACTGCTCCTCCTGCCTGCTTTGCATGATCTTTTGTAAAGCCCCTTCCCTCCCTTGTCGGTGTCCAGCCTCTCCCCTCCTTCATGGTCCTTTGTACATGCCCCTGCCTCCTCCTTCAAGCCCACCATGGCACTTGTGCTGCCACTAAGCTCTCCCCCGCTTGCCATGCATGGTCTTCTGTGCTGCCACAGCCCCTCCCACCTGCCATGTGTTGTCAGCTTATTGCCCCTGACCACCTCCCACCTTCCCTCCATTCCCTGTGTGTATGCCATTATGGTCTGCCTTTTGCCCTCCACGGGGTGTTGTGCTTCAAGTGCCCATTCTGCTCTCCATAGTCAGCTTGCTGCTCCTGCCTTGCCCCCTGCCCTCTGTTTTTTCATGTGCAGACCTCTGTCCCCTCCATCCTGATGTGTCTGGTCTGTGTTGTGCCTCTGCACCCTCCCTCCTGCCCTTCATGGTCTGCTATGCTGCAACTGTCCCTCCTGTATGGTCAGCTTGTTGACCTTGCCTCTTTGCCCCTCTGCTCTCTGTTGTCAATGTTCATGGCCCTGTCCCCTCCCTATTGCTTTCCATGGTCCACTGTGCTGCACTGCCATCCCAATTGCCCTGTGTGGTGTATTTTACTGCTGCAACCCCTGGCATCTGTCTTGTAAGGTGTATAAAGATGGGTATGCAATTCCTAAGGGTGAGGAGACATTTAAGGTCAGCGAGTACTAGGTTTGATATGTAGGTTCAATAATATAGGTTGTAGGTTCAATAAGTGAATCCTATTATTCAAAGTGAGAGGGGGAGACCCCTCTTCGGAACTGGAGCCCTCACACACCCAGCAAGCTAGGTGTCATGCTTCATCATCTGGGCTTGCTCCTTGTCGGGCCGGCGCTGAAATGCCTGACGGGCTCCCTTAAATGGGGCTCTTTGTCAGAGATCTTTTGTCCCTGCCGTTTGGTGCAGTGGGGGTGAGGGGCCCAGTAGTGTAGATGTAGTGTAAGTGAGTTAAAACAGGTCAATTATTCCTTGAATTGTATTTATTCTGGTAGGTAAATTGCCTGATTAAAAGTCAATAGAGTGGCGTAAAGCTAGGGGTTAAGTGCCTAGATGCCTACATCCTACTCTCATTCGTTCAACATGTTTCTTGCCTCTGTTGTCAGTAAGATCATGGGCAATTCATCAGGACCAGGGTATCAAATGCTATCTATACAAAATCAGAGGGGAAAACCTACCTCCCACATCGTAATACAGTGGGCAATGTCCCACTGATGTCACGAAACCTAGATCAGAAAAAGGACAGATATTATAATAGCTGTACGTTTACTCAACATTCATAATGTGCCTTATACACCTTAGTGACAATAGCACACAACATATTAGAAGGTGTGCATATACAAGTGATGTCTCACACGCAGTTATAGTGTCTAGGTGCTGTATATAGTGGAAGGACCAAGCACTAAGTGTTTTAAAACCAATTACAACATAAAAACATGAGCAAAGCAGCAGTGAAGCATATTGTTGTGGAAAGGGCCTAAATAGTATGGCCTCATCAATTTCCAAGGGATAAAAGGGACACCAACAGTTAGTGTCCTGTTGAAAGAAAATAAAAATATAAAGAAAGATAAATGGGGATCGGTAAGTGAATGAATCAGTATCCATCCGTAGGTGCTCACATGGGAACAGTGTTATAACATGGAGGAGAGGAGATACCGAGGTGGATCGCCAATACCCCCTCAGTGTGTCCCGCACATAGGCAAGCTCACAAGGGACACAAAACCAACAAGGCGCTCGGTGAGTAGTCAATCCTCGGGTGCTGCCTGTCTTGTAAGGTCAGTTTGGTGCTCCTACCCATCTCCCTCTTGCCCTCTGTTATCCGAGTCCATGTACCTACCCCATTCCTCCTGCCCTCTGTGATCCAATGTATCATACTGGCCAACATTTTGAACTAGGTAAGGGGGAGATTTTGAAAATAAAACTGGGTAATTGATTTTTCCCATTGACTTACATTTAAAAAGAGGAGATTTTGACATTGCTCAATTGTGGGGATCCCAGAGGCCCCCTGCGGTGTCGGCCTGGAAAGAGCATATGGATTGGTGTATGTTTCGTGAAAAGGTGGTGTATGTGGCGAGGGGTAAGCCTGGGGCGTGGGTGAAACTCTGGGGCCCCTGGAACGCCTACCGCGGGGGTATTTGTGAGCCACCACTGCTGCCGGCTGCCTCGCCTGCTCCGTCTCCCTAGACGGCCCCCCTCCCTCGGCCGCGGGCGTGCAGTCCCCCAGTCCCTGACCTATTCCCATTCCCCTCTTCAGAGTTCTGCTGCTGGTTTGGATCCCCCACTTATGGAGCACGTGCTGTCACCTTGGATCGCGGGTTGCCTTGCGGGTGTGGTTTTTTGGTGTGGTTTTGTTTCAAGAAAAGGGAACCGTACTGTGGGCAGGGAGCTGTGTGGCCTGCACCATTGATTACTCCTGTTTCACTACTCTGCACTGCCGAGAGACTTTTACTGTATGTATGTAATATGCTTTTGTCACTCTAGCGGCCGGCCGGGTGGTTGTAGGCCCATACCTGTAACTTTTACAAACTGCAATAAACGGTTCCAAAAAAAAAAAAAAAAAAAAAAAAAGAGGAGATTTTAGGCAGGGGACAGATACAATAAAGTCCTTTTGGGCTTAAAAACATCGAGAGTCTCCTGGCTGAATCAGGTCTGTTGGCATGATGGTTGTACTACCACTGCCTCTTCCTTCTTCCCTCAGCGGTCTGTTATTTTGCCACAACCTCTCTTGCCTATTCTGCATGGTTGACTTGTTGCCCCTGCCCCCCTTTCTCCTGCCCTCCATAGTCCATTGTGCTGCTACTGCCCTTCCCGCCTGCCCAGTGAGGTTAACTTTTTGCTTCTGCACCCTTCTCCCTGTCCTCAATTGTCCAAGTCCATGCCCCTGACCTCTGCCTCCCAACAGTATTCTAATGAACAACTAGATTGCTGACATTCTATATTTATTACAAAAGTGTGGCATGCCTGATGTAATCTTGATGTAATTAAAACTGTAAGACCTAAAGTATTTCCTTTAGAAATTATAAAATTGAGAGCGTCTTATTCCCATAGAAATTATAGCTAGTGCTCTAAAAAACTAAAATGAGGACATATTTTCTGAGTTGTCAAATAGTGACAAAGCACTTTTAGATTATTTGCTATCTTTATGTTATTTTGTCCAGATGATCACTTGATTATACGTTACACTTAGGGGAGAGTATGTGGTGTTACGGCCAGAGCTGCAGACTTTTGCAACTCGGGAACCAGGTTCGAGATTCGCCATCCGTGTGGGCAGGGTCCACTAGGCATTAGATTAGACCCGCGGCATGGTTCAAATAAGGTAACACTCACTCTGTAGAACTGTTGTCTGCTAAGGCCATAAATGACCTTAAGCCCCTTTATTTATATCCTCTGCCACCCCTGGCCGTGGGATTGAACAGTGAGTACATTGTAGGGTAGAGGCAATGCTGCTTCCGCCTCTTCTCACTCACTCCGGCTGCTGATCTTTCGAGGTGTGTCTGATGATTTGACAGGATGCCTCCTGCTTCGAGTTCAGCATTCTCCTCAGTGTCCTCAGTGTCATGGTTTCCCTCCACTTCCTTGAACCGCAAGATGTTTCTCACCACTGTGCGGTGTCCATGTCGCACTGTGACCACTATTGTTCTTGACCACCTCCCACACCTCGGGCCTGTAAGGTGTCCTAAACGTCCAGCCTGGGGTTTGAGCCTTCATGATGACCCTGGCCCGATCTGCAGGGTGGGTTCCTTTGCTCATCTATGTTGACTGGCCTTGTCATTCGTCCTCAGTTTTCTCATTTGGGTTGCTTCCACCTCTAACTCCGCTGGTTGCTACTCCGAGTCTTGCGGGAGGCTGTTACCAGGGGGCGTTTGAACAGCGAATTTGCCAGAGCACAATTGGTTGTGCTGTGGGGAGTTTGTCTGTAGGCCAATAGGAATTGCTGTAGACAACATTCTGTGTATTCTCTTTAATCAATCCCTGTTCGAGGAGCTTTGTTTAAGGTCCTCATAAATCTTTCAACTTCGCCGTTGGCTTGAGGCCAATGAGGGGTAATTCTTCTGTGACGGATGGCAAGCGTCTTGAAATTCCCGGCCCTGGAACGGGGACCCATTGTTTGACCTCACTTGTTCTGGCAGCCCCAGCAACGCGAAGATCTTTTCCGAGACTGGCCGAACATGTGAAAATGCTGTCTACTGCACCAGTTCTACCACAGGGAATTTTGAGTATGAGTCCACTATCACTACCATGTTACACCCATCAGGGAAACTCTCAAAGTCTATGCTGGTTTTAGCTAGGGGTAGCTAGAGAACTCCACTCCGCCACTCTTTTGGAGCTTTTGTGACTCCGCGCTCCACTTGGAATGTGGAGTTTGTCAAAAAAACTCCACTAACCACCGGCGGAGTGGAGTTATGGCTCATCCCCTTCTCCCCTCCCAAGACTTCACTCTTGACTCTTCACTGCCCCGCCCTTTCAGGCTTCACAGGTGTCTAACTCATGAGAGGAGTCTGCCAGAAGAAGGGCAACTTTTGTTGAGATCATCTGTTCCTGCCCTAAGGTGCTGTTATGACCAGCGCTGCTGAGCGGAGCACCTGTCTGGATGAAGGGCAACTTGGCTCAGAGTTGCTTCCTGCAGCACTGGCATTTTTTTTTAACAGCATCGTGCAGGCAGGCAATGGAAACAGTCCCATTCGTTTGTACTGGCTGTTAGCCCCAGAGACGAAGACACCTAACCTGTAAAGGGATGGGTGCAAGGAGACCCTGGAACTCTGTGTAAACTACTCAGGAGGGAGTGTCACCGGCACCAACAGGAATAACAGATGTGAGGTCACGGCGAGGAACGATTTCAGCTATATGGCAAATGCTTGGAACATCAGCCAATGTACCCCTAGTACACCTACTACTACTCTCACTACCTGCAGACGAAGGTAAGTCGATGTCGCTGTGCAGCCTTTGTGGGAGTGGCCAGAGGCTAAATGTCAGGCAGTAGGGATAATGGCTGCACATTTAGTACCCCATTGACCAACCTCTGGGCGTTGAAGGTTTAATGAGTAACAGTATTGATGGATAGGTGAATGCACCTAGAAGCATCGGTGGTGTGTGCTTTCTACATAAATGTTTTGCCGCTGGCCCCTTCACCTTTGGCTTGTTGCTTCCTGTTCAAGGGGCAGGTGTGTCTTTCAGTGCCTTCTTGATGTGGTAGGCTCGCATCACTCTTGTAGCTTAATCTTATTTTATATTTATCAGGGAGTCCAAGTCCACAAGGCTCATCCTAACAACAGTTTCTCTTCTTATTTCATTTAATTGCATGCACAGTCATCTAATTTAAATATTGTCTTTACTCTGGGAGAGCAACCATTTCCCGTATTTGGAAAACATTAAGGAATACTAAACAAATTTGTCCTCAGTCTCAAACCATGTTCCAAAGAGAAAACTGGGATGCATGATTGATGATGCAACAAAGCCACACTAATTTTGGACCGGGATTCCGCCGGCTGCGGAACTCCATGGAATTTCACTGACTTTATAGACACACGGAGTAGAACTCCTCGAGCTCTGCCCACCCTTAGGTTTAGCCCACAGCTTGATGGTAGGGTCCTCTGTAAGCACCGGAGCCGGAAGGGGTTCTCCACTGGTAATCGCGCAGGAATGGCATTTTTGTACTTTCTCATCCACCATGACATTCATTCCCGGTAACCAGACATTGCTCAACAGACTGGATTTCATCTTTGTGGCTGCTTGATGTCCTTGATGTGCAATGTCGATCATCCTGTTCCATAGACTCTTGGGCACTACGATTTGCTGGTCTAGCAGCAGTAATCCATCTCTGCTCTCACTCAGCTCATCTCTTACTCTCCATAGTTGTTGTTGAATGGTCCATTCCTCTAGCATCAATGACTTTGCTCCATCTAGAAAGTGTTGCCACCACCGTTGGACCAAAGCCTCCTTCGCTTTTGTTATGCCGCCATCCTTCTTGGACACCTCCTGGATCTCATCAAGTGTGATTGCCTTGGGGCACGCCTCACCCACAATCATCAACACAAAGCCTTCAGTACCCTCTGCTTCTGCTTCCAGGTGTTCAGATTCTTCTGTGGAAGGATGCCTGGACATGTAGGGAGATGGGTTGCCGACTCTGGAGTGGTACACAATCTGAAAGGCATGTGATTGTAACTGCACAGCCCATCTCTCGATCCTCAGAGGGGCCAGGTGGGAGGTGCCAGTAAATAAAGGAATGAGGGGCTTGTGATGTGTCACAACTCTAAATTTATAACTGTACAGGTAGAGATCGAAGTGATGACAGGCCCACCTGATCGCAAGGGCTTCACACTCGATTTGGGCGTAGCGAGTTTTAGTGTATAATAGCACGCAGCTGGCGTACACCACTGGTGTTCACTCTCATTCTCCATTCTCTTGCAGGAGCACAGCCTTTAGCCCCACCTGGCAAGCATCGACCACTAGTTCTGTCTTTCGCCGAGGGTGGAAATAGGCCATGGTGGCTTTGTCCAACAGGGCTTCTTTGATGGCCTGCAACGCCTTCTCCACCTCTGGACTCCAGGTCCACGACATGCCTCTTATCTTCAGATCCCATAGAGGTTCTGCCAGTGTAGCCAGGTTAGGGATAAATCTCCCTCAAAATGACGCAATCCCCAGAAAACTGCACGTTTCTATTGGGTTCTGGGGTATCGGCGCATTGGGTATTGCCTCTGCCTTCTCAGGGTCCACCTTGAGCCCTTCCCTTTAAAATACATAGCCAAAGAAATCCATTGAGTTATGATAAAAGGAGCTTATTTTTTTGTGCAACGTGAGACCACAGTCTGCCACCCACTGGAGGGTGGCGATCAGTCGAGCATGATGGTCTTCCAGGCTCTTGGAATATATGATGATGTCGTCACTTAGATTAATTACACCCATCAGCCCAGAGAGAGCTTCTCTGATGTCGCAGTCACATCACCCAACACCACTGCGATCTCCACTGGCTTCCATTCAAAAGAAGAATAACCTTCTAACTCCTCACCCAGGCCCTTCACAACACAGGGACTGCATACCTGAACAGCCGCCTCTCCTTCCACACACCCAAAAGACACCTCTGATCAGCCCAGCTCTCACTGGCCACCATCCCACGTATCAGCAAGACTAGAATGGGAGAAAAGTCCTTCTCTTACCTTGCAGCCAAAGCCTGGAACACCCTCTCCCTCCATCTTCAGCAGTCTCCCACATTGCCTCAGTTCAGGAAGGACCTCAAGACCTGGCTTTTCGGGTGACCCCAGCACTCAAAGGGGCCACCCCCCTGCCCCCCAGCACCTTGAGACCCTCACGGGTGAGTAGTTGCGCTTTACCAGCCCCTGATTGATTGAAGGATAGCATTCTGAAAAACCTCCGCCACGGAGGAGATGCTGAATCTCAGCCTTCTGTAGCATCGGAGACCCACGTGTTGAAAAGGTCATAATGTACTGACTAAGCAAGCTCAAGCTGGTGATATCCTTAATTGAAATCCAGCTTGGAGAACCACTAGGCCCCATTCACACCCATCACTATGTCATCCATCATTGGTGTCATGTGTTTCCCTTCAAATGGCCTGGTTTGGAAGCCTCATGTCCAGGCATAACTGTATTGCACCTGGCTGCTTGGGTTTTGATGCTATAACAAGCTGCTATATGAATAGTGTGGGGCTCAACACCTTCTCGATGACTCCCTGTTTATTGAGCTCCTGCAGCTCCCGCTTAACCAGTGGCTGCAGATGAGATGGGACTCGCCAGAGCCTTAGTGTGGTAGGCTTGATGGAGTCATTAATGTGCTGCTTCACTTGTTGACCTTTCAATTTTCCTAGACCCTTAAATAGTTGTGGAAATTCCTCAAGCAAACCGTTTGCATGTGGCTCATGTTTCTGTTTCGCAAAAAACACCAACTCCAGATCTTCCACCATGAGGCACTCGAGTAGTGTGCCTTTTCTGCCCTCCGTTATGTTAAACTTAGCCCTGGTGGATCGGCCCTCGCACTTGAAGTCAACCACAATTTTTCCTCCAAGCGGTAGCAGTTTGGTTCCATCATAGGTGTAGATCTTTGCCCAGCTGGATGTCAGTGGAGGTTGTGGACTTAGTCTCTCAAACTGCTAAGAGTCCATCACATTCACAGATGCCCCAGTGTCAAAAAGGACCACCACTGGAGTGTCTCTTACATGGACGGTGCACATGGGTGGAGGTTGTCTCTTGTGGCCGGGTCACCAGCAAAGGAAATTACAAAAACATCATCATCTTTATCATCTTGTTGAGCGCCTGCCCCTTGGTGAAGAAATTTCTTAGTTTCTGCTGTTTCATCCAGCGTGAGCTGACGTAGAGCTGTTGAGGTTCTTTTGGGGTATTCACCCTCAGGCTGTTGCTTTGCGCTTCTGCACACCTTTGCAAAATGGTTGGCTTCCTCGCACCTTGAGCAAAACTTTCCTTTCGCAGGGCACACTCTTGGTTTCTTGTGTTCTAGGCCAAAGTTGCTGCAGTTTCCGCTTGGTGACCTGGTGTTCCCTCACAGCCACGCCGGTCCTGTGCGCTTCTGTATCGCATCAACCCATTCTTCTTTCACACGTGTTGCCTTCTGAGTCGCCGTGGTGGAATCAGATTTGCACAGAGCCACCTCCATCTCTTCTGCATGACTGTTTAATAGTATGTGTGAGCCTGCTAAGATCAAAATCTCATCAAGTGAGGTGCCCAGTTGTCTAAGGATGAGTCGCCATTGTGTGGTTGACATGCAGCACTGTAGGATCCGTGCGCATATCTCCTCATGTTGGCTGATACCAGTGCACATGCTAATTTTTATATGCGGAATAGAACATGTCGACAGACTCTGCATTCATGTGTTTGGCCTGGTGCAGCTTAAAGCATTCGTAATCCAGATTGAGTTGTGGATCAAAACGCCCATAGTCAGAGTCATCTATCCTGTTTGGCAGGATTATGAATAGGTCATATAGCTCATCACCCCCAAAATGCATTAACAGCAACCTCTTCACCGCTCCGTCAATTTCCTGCGTGGTGCAGAATTTAGGTAGTAATCGCCCAATCCATGACCTCCACCTGGGCGCCGCTGTGTCAGGGTTTGACACTTGACTAAACGGTGGCAGAGGAGTCACTGAGGCATGAGCATATGGGGCTGTTGCTGGTCACTCATGTTGAAACACACCAAAGTCACTGTGAGTATTATGTTTTATGTGCAGATGGTGTGCTCCTGGAACCTGGCTGCCTGTGGTCTAGTGAGGCAAACTTGCCTGTGTGGGAGGACAGGGCCCGTCTTCTGTTCAGAATGGACCAGGAGACATGACAGTCACAGGAATGTACAACTCCTCCAAATCCCCAGTTGCAGGGACTCCCAGGGGACACACCTCTTCTGGCCGCAACTGTCTGAGTCATGCTGTTTACCTCGGAGTGCAATCCTCACCCTGTGGAATGTCAGGCCTCGAAGGAGGAGTCACCAGAGTCAAACAGCACTGATGGAGCTAGAGCATGGAAGCCCCCAGGCAAACTGCTTACTACAACCCTTCAGCAGGAGGGAAAAGACCAAGTGGCAGCTGCACATAGCCAGGGAGGCCAGTTGGAACCAGGAGCAGCATCACCGGGGAGCAGAAGCCCTGATTCTCGACCATCACATTCTGAAGGGTGGAGCTCCTGCGCTGGGATAAGATGTGCCAGGCAGCAGAGCATGCAATCCGATGGAAAGGCCTCTTCCAGCCCCACAGCAACTGACGTGGGGCTGCTGGAGGTGCCGCAGCACATACTGACCTGGGACAGCAATGGGTCGCAGGTGAGGGCTGGCGCCACAGGGGTGCAACTGCAGATGGTGGGTGGCTCTCTACAGTCAGCTTGGCATCCTGTGATTCTGGGCAAATCACTTAATCTCAAAATGAATGTGTCTTTGTGTAATGTAACTGATGCTCATGTAAAGGACTCTGATACCTTCAGGTCAAGTCTGCGCTATATGAAACTGCAAAAAATATATGATTAAGGGTTTTGCACACTACTGTCATTGGGCAATACTTGGCAACAATTGGGTGGTATTTGTGCTACATTTGTGCTCTGGTGACCATCTTGTGAAGCTCCATAATGTCCTCATTTTACTGCTGTATCCTCAGGAGAAAATGCTTTCAGTTTTCCACTTCGATTCCATCAAGATGGTGTTCTGATGTGCTCACTTTTGGCATGAATTCAGAATGTTAACACTCTAGTTGCTCATTATAACACTGTAGTAAAGCTGCTGATCACCAGGGAATTAATTGGCAGTTTGCTCATAAACATCAATTCACCAAAATGCCTGGGGTATCAGAAGTGATATCACACTCCCTTTGACCTTCACTTTCACTCACACACACATTCACATGTACACACACACTCCCACATAAATACATTCCCACTCGCAAGCACGCACACAACATGCATTTAAAAGCATGTGTATATGTATATATATATTTATATATGTATATATCATATATATTTATATTTATTACCTACTGGCAGTCGCCAGTAGGTAGATATAGTTAGGACCTATTTTCCATAGGAAATCCGCAACATTCTATTTGGAATAACGTTGGCGCCGATTGACGAATCTTCGCGAAATTTTCCAAACTTTTGGCCAGCTCCGGTCCGCTCCTATCCTGAAAATTTCACGGTGATTCGTCAAGTCCTCAGTTCAGACTCGTGCCTTTTGCTTAAATGGTGTAAATCCGTTCAGTAGTTCCTGAGAAAATTAGAAGTAAAAGTACATATATATCTATGGCTTCGGAGGATCCGCGCACCCTCCCCGCACCCTCCCGAGCACGAGCTGTATTGTAATTGGCTGCCAACACTCTGAATCAGTGCAGCAATATTAATTCATTGCCTATTGTTACAAACTTTATATGTGCTATTTCGATGTGTTTAGAAAACAGACTTTTTTATTGCAAGTAAATATAGTGCAAGTATGTCTTCTCTGTCAATTCATCACATGGTTACATCACAAGAACACAAAAAAAGTATTTAAAAAATGTATAAAAACATGGCGAACGGCGTTTATGTTGACCTGTGTGCAAGGGCACCAGGTGCCCGAAATGTGTCAGTCTTGAGGATTACAATAAAATAACATCTGCCTCATACTGCTGGGTTTGTGTCTCTGTACGCTGAAGGGAAGTGCAGAGGATTGAAGGATTGTTGTTATATATATATATATATTCACTTAAAAAACCATAGGTTTCACACATGTTATTGTTAGCTGGACATTTCCCTCGTAAAAAACCAATGAAGTTCCCCCGTTATAGTTAGTAAAGGGAAATATAACTCACGCGACCGCAATCCACTGCTGATGACGTCAGATATTACATCACTGTAATTATTCACTTATTTACCCATTTTTCTTTCCTTTAACCTTTAGCTATACATATTTAATAAATATTTATTTTACAGAAAGACACATATGTCATCAGTGATATAATATCTGACGTCATCAGCAGTGGATTGCGGTCGCGTGAGTTATAGTTCCCTTTACTAACTATAACGGGGGAATTTCATTGGTTTTTTACGAGGGAAATGTCCAGCTAACTATAACGTGTGAAACCTATGGTTTTTTAAGTGAATTTGCAAGGTTTTTTAAATGCTGATTCCTAACAATAACATGTGTGAAACCTATGGTTTTTTCAGTGAATTTGTACGGTTTTTTAAATGCTAAGTTATGTATTTATTATTTATTTATTTATTTTTTCACCGTGCGCGTACCGTGCGCCCACGTTACGCCGTTCGCGTAATTTTCCCGTTTCTACCGTGCGCGCACGGTAAGCGCACTCCGCGATTTTTCGTAAAAATAGTAAAAACATTTATGGACCTTGGGGGTCCTTTGGGGACCCCCTGACAATGGCTAGGGGGTCAGGAACTGTCCACCCTTCCCCCTTTTCATGTTCTCCACCTTTATTTTTCACCTCCCTCGGACTGCGAGAGACAAAATGGCGGCCGACACTTGCTGGTTTCGACCGATTCGAATGTTTACTAAGATCTAACAACCAATCAGAATTGCGCTCGTGCATGGCAGGGTGCGCTTACCGTACGCGCACGGTGCGCGCCTATAGATATATGTATGCTTTTAAATGCGATTTTCTCAGAAAATGCTGAACAGATTTACACCAGACCTGCAAAAGGAACATCCCTGACCTGAGGACTACCTCTCTGCCAAATTTCAAGGTTTTCTGTTCAGCCGTTCGGGCTGTAGCGCGGACTAAAGGGCCTATGGGAAAATGCATGGGGAAAACGCGTTTTGGGACCCCCCCTTTTTCTCAGCCCCCGCTTGACGAATTCACCCAAGACTTTCAGGGAAGGAGTGGAGCGGAGCGCCCCACCTATTTTGAAGATTTCGCGAGGATTTGTCAATCGACGCAAAAGTTATTCCAAATAGAATGTTGCGGATTTCCTATGGAAACACGGTCCTAACTATAACTATCTACTGGCGACCGCCAGTAGATAATATATATATATATATATATATATATATATATATATATCACCCTTCACTTCTTCAGATATCCCGGGACACTTTAGCGTCGGTGCAACCGTGGGTCCGAAGACGCCCACTGTTATCCATACATTTTCACCAAGTACTCACAGGTACCGTTGCACTCCCGTCAGGCACAAATCACCGCACAGAGTCCATCCGTCAAAATAAAACAAAGGTCGTGGGGCAATTTAATATACCAGAGCTCTGTCTGTGCGAGATACCCCTTTCACGCTCCCTCTCCCCACATCACCAGCTCGTAACTATGCCTTTAGAAGCCAGCCCGTCAGCTCGCAGCTCTCTACCACTGCGAGCCAGTACGCTGCTGCGTTGGCTTGCAGCTCTCTACCTCTGCGAGCCAGTGCGCTGGTGTGCCTTTGCGAGCGGACGGCCCGTAGCTCTCCCTCTGCGAGTCAAGCCCACGCGCCGCAGCGCTCCCTCTGCGAGCCTGGGTGCGAACTGTTGAAACTAGGAACTGTTGGCAGCCATTTTGTGATTCAATCCATGTCAGCTCGCATCTCTCCGTCTACAAGACATCGAGTCCGTAGTTCTACCTCTGTGAGGCAACTCTGAAAACATACCAGAACTCTGTCTGTGCGAGATACCCCTTTCATGCTAGCTGTCCCCACATCACCAGCTAGCAGCTATGTCTTTAGAACAGGGGTACTCACAAACTTTCTCTTGGGGGCCAAATTTACAGTGTGGTTTGTGGCCGAGGGCCGCACCGGTGGGGGCGGGGGCAGTGGGGGAGGGGGCGGGGCTAGAGCAAAAAAAAAAACTGTGACCATGAGGTTGAACACAGGCCCCTGCAGCAGACGCCTTCGTCCACTGAGCCACCAGACCCGGCATTCACACATCTCTATCTATCTATCTATCTATCTATCTATCTATCTATCTATCTATCTATCTATCTATCTATCTATCTATCTATCTATCTATCTATCTATCTATCTATCTATCTATCTATCTATCTATCTATCTATCTATCTATCTATCTATCTATCTATCTAGCTCTGTTTTCCACCCTCCCTCCCTCTATCACTCTCCCTCTCTCTGTCTCCCTCTCTCTCTATCTATTTCTCTCTCTCTCTCTCCCTCTGTCTCCCTTTCTCTCTCCCTCCCTCCCTCAGTCTCTGTCTCCCTCTGTCTCACTCACTCTGTCTCCCTCCCTCTCTCTGTCTCAGTCCCTCCCTCCCTCCCTCTTGTCTCCCTCCCTCTTGTCTCCTTCCCTCTATCTCCCTCTGTCTCCCTCCCTCTGTCTCCCTCCCTCTGTGTCTTCCTCCCTCTGTCTCCCTCCCTCTCTGTCTCCCTCCCTCTCTCTCTGTCTCCCTCCCTCTCGGTCTCCCTCCCTCTCGGTCTCCCTCCCTCCCTCCCTGTCACACTCACTTTGTTTGTCTCCCTTTCTCTCTGTCTCCGTCCCTCTCTGTATCCCTCCCTCTCTGTCTCCCTCTGTCCCCCTCCCTCTCCCTCCTTGTCTGTCTCTCTCTCGCTGTCTCTCCCTCCCTGCCTGCTGCTATGTCTTCCCCCTCTCCCTCCCTCTGTCGCACTCTGTCTTCCTCCCCCTTTAAACTCACACCCCACAACCCGCAATACACACACACACACGGCTCCCAGCACAAATTAACACAATCTGGTAGTGGGTGCGCATATGGAAGGAATACTGGTTATATCCTTGCAAGTTCAGTAGCCTCTGGGGACATCCGGAGGCCACCCAATGCCCCAGGGGCCACCGGAAGAGTGAGGGTGAGGGCGGAGGGGGGGAGGGTAGGAAGGAGTGAGGGACACGGGAGGGGTGAATTAAAGTGGGGGGTGAGAAATTCTGGAATCAGGAATGAGACTGGAAAAAGGGAAGCCACAGAGGGATGGGAGAATCAGGGCCGGGGAACGGTGAGTGATATTGCGTGGGTGAGGGAGGGTGGAAAGAGGGGACACTGGTGGTGTGAGGGGTAGGAAGGGGGCTCGGGGCAGAGGGCCTCCGAGGGCGCCGGGAGTAGTGGGTGGAATGTTGGGTGAGGTGCATGGGGAGGGTCCTCAGGATAGAGGGACACTAAGAAGCAGGGGAGAATGCGGATGTGGGGGGAGAGGTGAGGGTCAGGGGCACGTGAGGGGGGCTGGAGTGCTGTTGAACAAGCCAGAGGATGGTGGGGGCAGTGGAGGGGTCAGTTGTAACCGCAGGGTCGAAGAATACTGGAACACTGATAGGATGATGAAGACAGATTTATGAAGCGCACAGATGCTCCTGGGAGTGACATGGCGCTATATCATATTTTCGGAGAAGGCCGCCATACTCTGATCTGGCAAATCCACATTCAAGTGTTCCCGAGGGCAGCGGAAGCAGCGAGTAGCAGGAGCCCCAGCGCGTGCATATGAAACGGACCACCCTACAAACTTGTTTGCTAGTAAAATTACCAATGCTCGGGTGCAGTAGGCTTCTCTCTGTTCTGAGCCCCGGTGCCACTGCCCTCCCCCCCCCCCGTCCGTCCGTCACCTCACCCCGTGCTGAGACAGCTTCCCTGGAACGCACACAGCCGCCGCACCCAAGTACTTCACAGGTCTTTTAAAGACCATTCACTTGTTAATGAGGCTTTGTTGTATTTTATCTCTTCTTAGCGCCCCTGCATCTCCTCTCAATCAGAGGGGAGATGCAGGGGCGCTAAGAAGAGGTGAAATACAACAAAGCCTTATTAACAAGTGAATGGCTTTTAAAAAAATCGCCCGGCCCCCATAGCTCCGCGCTGCTGCGACCGGCGGTGCTTTCACAGGTACGATGTCTGCAAGGTCCGCGGGCTGCCAAGGAAGGCTTGCCGGGCCGCTGGCGGCCCGCGGGCCTTATTATGAGTACCCGTGCTTTAGAAGCTAGTACATCGGCTCGCAGCACTGCGCCTGTGAGCCGTCGGGCCCGCGTCTCTACCTCTGCGCCAGCCCATTAGCTCGTAACTGTGTGTCTGCTAGCAGGCCTGTCGGCCTGTTGCTCTCTCTGTGCGAGTTAGACCACAGCTCTCTGAAGCATAGCCCCCAACAGCCTTCTCGGGCCCGCAACTTTCCCTCTGCGAACCACCGGTCAGCTCGCAGCTCTTCGTGTGCGAGTTCTCGGGCTGGCAGTTGTATCTCTGAAGCCAAGACTGGAAATATACTGCAGCTCTCTCTCTGCGAGATATCCCCTTCACGCTCCCTCTCCCCACATCACTGTCCCGCAAATTAGAAAAAACAGTACTAATGACAAATAGCAGAATAGTAGTTTAATATTTAAAAAACCTTTGAAATTCACTGAAAAACCATAGGTTTTACAGACGTTATAGTTAGAAATTAGCATTTAAAAAACCTTTGAAATTCACTGAAAAAAACAAAGGTTTCAGGGACGTTATAGTTAGTTAGACATTTCACTAATAAAAAACAAGAGAAATTCCACTGTTATAGTTAGTTCAGCTAACTATAACTTGCGCCCCCGCAATGCACTGCTGATGAAGTCACATATTACATCATTCATGACATGGTCAGTGACATCACTGATGACATCTCAAATGATATCACTGATGACATCATCCACATGAAAATGTGATGCACCTCCTCACACCTGAATATAACCTTTGATACACCCACTCTAAAATACAGACTACCATTTTCGAAAAAATAGACACATCAATACCAGTTACTAAATACGCACTGACTGGTTCGTAGGTATACACACACATCCGCTCATTCACTCATACAGTCACTCATACATGCAGTCACTCATCAATGCAACACTATCATATGCACTCACCTATACAGACACTCACACACTGCCACATATCCTGAGTTACAGTCATGTAAAGAATCAATCACACTTCCATTTACTCACCTATACAGTTATACAGACACCAGCTCACTTATTCATACAGATACTAACACATAATTTCTCTGTTATAGAATCACTGATACAAATACACACTCATCCATGCAGCCACTCTCACAATTACTGACTCTCACATATAGTTATTTATATACACCATCACTCACGTATCCTGCCTTTTACATGTGTAGTTACTTGCACATGTACCACTGAAACACCCATACACACACTCACCCACCCATACAACTGTTTTCACTTGCACTCTTGAACCCATACACCCAGTGAATCAAACACTCACACATCTATGCACAAAGTCACACACCTCCCACACACACACACACACACACATACACACTCAGGCAGCCATACAAATACTCAGGCAAGCAATCAATAGCTCATATAGACACTCACACAGCTACTCACCAACCCATGCAGCAGCTTACACAACAACAGAGAGACTGATACAGACTTTCACACAGTTTAGTCACTAACCCATGCATTCAGTAAGACATGATTAATCACTCACTTATACAGTCAGTCATGCACCTAGTAAATCCTCCATACATACACTTATACAACCACTCATTCTTCAATGCAGCTTGGCATATATATAAAAGAAATTTAAACTTTACAGAAACACACAGTCGCTGGATGATGTCATCAGTGATGTCATTTGAGATGTCATCAGTGATGTCACTGACCATGTCATGAATGATGTATTATGTGACGTCATCAGCAGTGCATTGCGGGGGCACGAGTTATAGTTAGCTGAACTAACTACAACAGTGGAATTTCTCTGGTTTTGTATGAGTGAAATGTCTAACTAACTATAACGTCCCTGAAACCTTTGTTTTTTCCAGTGAATTTCAAAGGTTTTTTAAATGCTAATTTCTAACTCTAACGTCTCTAAAACCTATGTTTTTTTCCAGTGAATATATATATATATATATATATATATATATATATATATATATATATCATCCACTATTAGTGAGTGCAGCCCCAAATGACATCCATGGGGATGAGCTGCCACTGTGTTCATAGCACTGATCTTTCCACCTCTAGGGGTTGCAAAGGCAGTGCCAGGGGTAGCAAGGGACAAGCCAGGAGTCTCAGCGGTGACCCATGGCAACCCCTAAATGACGTCCATGAGTCTGCTGCTGGTATTGAAAGTTCATGTTTCAGTCTTGGTACCAGAATGTTTTAATGAAATTGAAGAGGAAGATATTTGAGAACTCACTTAAACCGTGTCCTAATTTTTTTTCTACAGCAGTAACTATAGTTTCTATGAAAAAATGAACCCCCTCATTTTGTTCTTTTATTAATTAAATGCTTTAAGTTTTACCAGTATGAGTCAATCAAGATGGCTGCCGGTGTGCCATACTTTTGTCATAAGAAAGACTTTTAGCATGGTAGTTGTTCTTTAGAACACTCTGGAAGGCCGCAATAGAACACAAGGGAATTAATTGATAGGCTGCTCCTGTTGGAAGTACATGTACATGTTTTACTGGGAATGTCAGACTTCGTTTTCATTTGGCTGAGAAGGAAAGTGTGAATTTACAGAAAGTATGCTCTTATTTTAGCTTCTGGAGTACCTTCCATAATCTCTATAGGAAAATCAAGTGAAAACAGTTTTCTCTCATACATGATTCATAAAAATCCCAGCAGAAGGCTTTTTCATAGGGTAAAAACACCTTAGAACACAACACAATTCCTACATAGGTATGGTACCATAAACAAATGATTTATATTGCAACTAAAATCTGTTATCACCCTTTATACATTCTTCTTTTTTGTGACCTCCCAAATGCTAGGAAATTCCTTTGATTGCATCGACTGTATCACCCTTGATCGGCAATTCCACAGAAATTAGATAAAAAAGGGATTTCCCCCTTTATAGGAGATGTAGTGTTTATTGATGAAATATATCATAGGCCAATAGAGCCTCTGTTCATCTGGAGCCCTATTATGTAAAGGGCGTACTTTCCCTGTTTGTGCCCGGGCACCTTAAAACAGGTGCGCCGGGTGCAAACAGGGAAAGTGCGCCCTATTACATAGAGTGTGCTGCCCATAGGACAGCCACGCTGCCCATAGGACAGCCACAAACATGCTCTGCCCTGCGGGCAGCACAATTATGTGACAAATGGAGTGGCTTCTTTGAAGCCACTGCGTGTTACACAGTGCAGACGGCTACCTGCCTGCACTTTAAAGGGGGATTAGAGATCCCCTTGCAGGCGGGTTCAGTGAGTGACTGCATCCACTTGCAAGGGGATGTCTGAAGGGTCTGTGGGACCCCCTTTGCCTTCTCTATAGGGCTGCCATCAGGGAGCCCACTGACAGTGCACCACCTGGCAGCTTTTTTGCCTCTGCGTCCGCATCTATATTAATGCGCGGGCACAGAGACAAAAGGATTCCCTCATTTGCATGGGGCCACCACCCCCCATGCAAATGAGGGAACACCCTCTGAAGATAGCGCGGGCTCTTTGTGTGCGCCAGCGCTATCGGTATTACAGAAGGGGCACACAAGCGTCTGCACCCCCTTCTGTAAAACTGAAGTGCCCCAGGGGCACACAAAGCAGGTGCAAGCCCGTTGTACCCCCTGGACACTTCCATATAAAGGCCCCTGGTTCTTTTTTCTGTGATTCAGCTGAGAACTGGGGGCACCCAGCCAGTTTGCAGCAGGTGTGCCCTGTACACCATCACTTTGTCTCTGCAGGTGTGAAAGTAAGTTGAAGTCCAAGTTTCTACACAGACAGTAGGGTATCTTCTATGGGGCTCCCCACCTGTCTCAGCCTGCTGGTCCAGGTCTTCCGGTCTGGGTTAGGTAACCCCTGTTCACCCCAAGAAGTCCAGCATGAATGTCAAGTCACCAAAATTCCAGGGGTAGCGGAAGTGACATCACACACCATTTGATTTTTCGCTTTCACTCACAAACATTCACACATAAATACACTCTCTCTCACACGAACACATTCTCAACGGTAAGCACGCACACAAAATACATTTAAAATCATTGTTACTTACCTAAGTTGCCAGAGAGGATCATATTCCAACTAATTTAGCTCAGTTCTTTATTACATTGATAGTGAATAATGTATTAGTGTCCATAAGGGCAAGCTGCCCCTGTGATCCTGACACTGATTTTGCCACCTCTGCAGCCAGGGGTCGCAAAGGCAGTGCCAGGGGTTGTAAGGGGCAAGTCAGACCCCTAAATGATGTCCATGAATTCCAGCTAGATATAAGATGCTCGCTGAGGATTTGGGACTTTCCCCTGAGTTCAAACAATCTCTCTCTGCCTCCAAACTGTGTCTCTTTGAGCACAGAATGGGAAGAGAACAAACCACAGCTTCAAATGATAGCCCCTTTGACCCTCAACAAGGAGTTGGCCATCATCTTTGCTGAGCCTCTGTCTGGCCAAAACCCGTTTCAATGATCCCCCTCGGTGGCGAGGCTTCATCTGAGCCAGTCTGCTCCCCCATGTGGACGGCCTTCCCCTCTACAGGTTTGTTCCCTGGGAGGATATCTTGCTGCCTCTGTGGGGCAGATTTACAAGAAAGTGACGCATCTGTAGAGATGCGTCACTTTTCCTGCGCCACCCTGAGAAACCCTTGCGCCACCAAGGATGCACCGTATTTACAATATAGCTCACTAGGGCACAAGGAATGACAGATGCGTCAGAAATTCTGACGCATCTTCTGGCATAAAAGTCATGCATTGCTGGAGTCGTGTCATAAGCACGACGCAACTCCAGCAATGCATGTTGAGGCCTATCCTCATTGTGCTGCGTCACTCTACAGGTTTGTTCACTGGGAGGATATCTTGTTGCCTCTGTGGGACAGATTTACAGAAAAATGTAACGCATCTGTAGAGATGCGTCACTTTCCCTGTGCCACCCTGAGAAACCCTTGCGCCACCATGGATTCGCTGTATTTACAATTCGCCGCACCATGGCACAAGGAATGACAGATATGTCAGAAATTCTGATGCATCTGCTGGCGCAAAAGTCACGCATTGCTGGAGTTGTGTTGTAGGTACAACGCAACTCCAGCAATGCATGTTGAGGCCTATCCTCATTGTGCTGCGTCACTCCTTATGCCTGCTTGAAGCAGACGTAAGGTTTTAACGCATTGGCATCCTAGAAGTGGCACAGTGAAATCTTGTAGATTTCACTGCATCACTTTTACAAGGCTTTCCTGCGTGGGATTGCCCACCCTGCATACATTATACCTGACGCAGGTATAATGTGACGCAGGGCTTTACAATATGACGCATCTCCCTAGATGTGTCACGTTGTAAATGGGCCGCATCTTTATGCTGCCATTGTGTCACAAATAGTGACACAGCGGCGGCGCAAAAATGATGCAAGGGGCTTGTAAATCTGCCCCTGTGTTTTCACTGAGGGATCTTGTGTCTCCTTCTCACCCCAATGATGTCACGCTCTGCAGCTGAGAATAGGCAGAAACACACACAAATTCTATATTTCTTTAATGACCTAAACCGCAAAGTTTATCTAGCAACGCAGAGGGAAGAAGGATAAGGCCAACGGACATTATGAGGTCAGAACTCAACTTTAATAACTTATTACAGTTGAGCAGCTAGTGATTTATTTGATACAAGTAACCTGCAACAAGAGACAGACTTTTCTACAAGGATTACAGGAACCTCGAAGTTCCATGACGATATAAAGTAACTCAGCCTTCAGCCTCCATCCTCTATATGGTCAAGACACTTCTTGGTGACTTGCAGTATCCTTAAACTGGACAGCATGGGGTACTTTACTCCCTTTATAAAGGTCGTGTGTGTTTCTGTTCTCTTGCAACCTTGTCCTTGAATGGGAACTTTGCGGGAATCTTGCATGCAAACGAAAACAGTTGAGAATGGAAGCATGTCTAAGCTGTACAGGCCAACTTTGGCTAGCAGCATGTGAACTAGTGCTTTACTGCCCTCTTGTGGTAGCATATTGCAATAACGAATTGCTGATTTTCAGTACTATCAACTGTACTCATCCACATTGATCGCGACATTATCGAACCCGATCCTTTTCTCTGCGTCATTTTCCGCATGAATTATCAGGCTGTGAGACAATTCAGTGTGTTGAGAACCTGCTCTAGCAAGTTACTTGTAACCTAGACTTATCAGATGGAAATTTAGCATGTTAACGCAGACTGTTATTTCTCTGAAGTCGATAAAATGTGTACTTTTGAGCTCGTAAGTAGACACATAAACTTCAAGTACCATGCCATCTCGTTGATAAACGCACTTAATAGTAAGTGCCGTGGACAACTCAGTTGTAATATGTATTTATATATGTGTTATGTATGTATCGCAAACCTAGCCGAATACGGTGCAGGGACAAAGGCAAAGATGCAGTCAAAATGCGGTCGGAGGGGTAGCTCTTTTTGTTACTACATTATGATAAAGTGTTTTTTGAAGAGGTGTTTCTTCCACTCTTTCCTAAATTGTAGGCAGGTTCCCCAGTCCTTTTCTTCACAGGATGACGTTGAAGGTCAAAGGTGCATAAATGAAGATGGCGTTTTGCCTTGTTTTTTCCACTTCTTCATCCACAGACTGATGGTGTCTCGATTGGGAGTGTCCTGAGAACCACTAGTGATGGTGAGCTTGTCATCCAGATAGGCAGGGGCGTCCGCCATGATGGCTTAACAGATTATGCAGCTGGGTTTAAAGATCGTGGATGTCAGCCAGGGCTACCAGCAGGCCCGGCTCCAGGAATTTTTATTTGGGTGGGCAAAGGGTGCATTTGGGTGGGCCACTGCAGGCTCGATTTGTCACATATATGTCTGGGCAGGCCTGCTTCAGGGCCCTCCGTTATCTCTTCTTAGTCTTACAAGGCCCAGTAAAAAGCACTCTTTCAATCAATCAATCATGGAATTTATATCGCGCACTACTCACCCGGAAGGGTCTCAAGGCGCTTGGGGGAGGGGGTCTGCTACTGCTCGAACAGCCAGGTCTTGAGCTGTTTCCTGAAGGCGAGGTGGTCCTGGGTCAGCCGCAGGTGGACGGGCAGGGAGTTCCATGTCTTAGCCGCCAGGTAGGAGAAGGATCTTCCTCCGGCGGTGGCTCTCTGGATGCGAGGGACGACGGCGAGGGCGAGGTTCGCGGATCGTAGCTGTCGGGTGGGCGTGTAGAAGGTCAGGCGGTCGTTGAGGTACCTTGGGCCCAGGTCGTGGAGGGATTTGTGTGCGTGGGTGAGGAGTCTGAACGTGATCCTCTTGTTGACAGGGAGCCAGTACAGGTCTCTCAGGTGGCTCGAGATGTGGCTGCGTCGGGGGGCGTCCAGGATGAGACGGGCGGAGGCGTTCTGGATACGCTGAAGTCTTTTCTGAAGCTTGGCTGTTGTACCGGCGTAGAGGGTGTTTCCGTAGTCTAGTCTGCTGGTGACGAGGGCCTGGGTGACAGTCTTCCTGGTCTCGGTCGGGATCCATCTGAAGATCTTGCGGAGCATGCGGAGGTTGTGGAAGCAAGATGAGGAGACGGCGTTGACTTGTCTGGTCATCGATAGGGAGGAGTCCAGGATGACGCCCAAGTTGCGTGCGTGGTCCGTTGGCTTGGGTGCGGTGCCCAGGGCCGGGGGCCACCAGGAGTCGTCCCATGCGGAGGGCGACGGTCCCAGGATGAGGACTTCTGTCTTGTCCGTGTTCAACTTCAGGCGGCTGATGTTCATCCATTCGGCGACATCTTTCATCCCTTCGTGTAGGTCGGCTTTGGCGGTGTCGGGGTCTCTGGTGAGGGAGAGAATCAGCTGGGTGTCATCGGCGTAGGAATCTCTTCTAAATATTATCACTCTTAAGAAGTGTTTTTTCCATGTAATGTTCCTTTGATGGGAAGAGGAGGTTTCTGAGGTGGGAGTATCAGGCAAGTGACACTTCTCGGGCTCCCTCTGTGCGAGTCTTCAGGGAGAATCCCTCTTCATTACTACCTCCACCTGACCCCAGACTCTGCAACGCACTCCCTTACAGGCTCCCTCTGTCCGAGCTTTCAGGGAGAATCCCTCTTCATTACTACCTCCACCTGACCCCGGACTCTGCAACGCACTCCCTTACAGGCTCCCTCTGTGCGAGCCTTCAGGGAGAATCCCTCTTCATTACTACCTCCACCTGACCCCGGACTCTGCAACGCACTCCCTTACAGGCTCCCACAGCTGACTTTTGGCCCCAGCCCCATATCAGGCACCATCGGGCTCCACTTTCCTTTTTCCCGGTAAAAACATTAGTTAAATCACCTTTAAACTTAAAACATTGAATATAGCAGTAAATATAATTAGCATGCACTTTAAAGTTTGTTCCACAGTAGCCCTTATGACCCGACTGCTAATTAAATAAATAAAAACAGAAAGGCCATGACAGGCCCGGCTTTAGCGCTGATGCGAAAGTCTTTTTTGGCGCCACACTAATAACCTCTTTCTCCGTAAATACCTTTACTACCACCTTCCAACAGTGCCCCTCATTCCTCCATGGCCCCCCTCATGACCTCCTCCTCGGACTCCCTCACTGCCACCATCCACCAGTGCCTCTTATCTCTCTGTAGCCCCTCCCCCTCATGACCTCCTCCTCAGACTCCCTCCTACCACCCTCCACCAGTGCCCCTCATCTCTCCCTAGCTCCCCCTCCACCCCATGACCTCTTCCTCGGATTCCCTCACTGTCACCCAGGGCACAGTCCTAAAAAAAGAAGTGGGGGGAAGCTGACGTCACGACAGGAAGTGACGTCACGAAAGGTGGCTTGCACCATCAGACTCATTACCTCCTCTCACTCACCCCTTAGATGCCATTGCATCTGAGAAGCCAGCGCTTGAGCAGCATTCTAAATGAGCTCCGATCTCGCCCCAGAGAGGCCAAAGAGTGAATGTGTGGCTCCATTTGCTCCAGTTATCGAGCTCCCGGAAAAATAAGTGGGGGGACGCCATCCACCCGTGTGGTACCCCGACTCGAGCCCTGCTGTCACCCTCCACCAGTGCCCCTCATCGCTCCACAGTCCCTCCCACTACCTCCTCCTCAGATTCCCTCACTGCCACCCTCCACCAGTGCCCCTCATCGCTCCGTAGCCCCTCTCTCATATGCATTTCATTTGTTGTATAGCGTTACTCATATCAGTGTAATGTCTGTCAGTACTTTACACCATGCACACATTATACGGAGACAATGAATCATACAAGTATGTAAATCAGTCTACAGGGAATGTCACATAAGCCAATGAGGATTACAAGGTGTATGAATCACATGTCATCCATACTTGTGGGCAGTATATTTTTAGAGGGTTTGGTCTGGGGAAACACAACCTTAGGATTTAAAGAGTATTCCATGGGGGTCAGCTTTACTGATAAAAATGTATCCCTGCCCAGACATACTCATTTTAGCAACATTAGAATGATGAAAGACTGGGGAAGTTCTAACTATATCAGAAAACAAAAAAAGCGAAGTTCTAACTATACCATTCATGTTTGTATGCAGCTCTTTGGTGACAGTTCATTGGTCACTCTCCTATGTTAGGATTGTAACTTCTGAACTGCAAGTAACACAAGGATCTCTGTGAAAAAGGCAGTAACCCACTGAGCTTCCACATAAAATACAGTTCATCTGCACTTAACTACTAACAGACAAATGATTGCTCTCCAGCAGGATCATTAATCACCAGCGTTATTGGGGCATCTTTTATTGTCTTATTGTCTTGCATCAGCCATGATAATGATAAAAACTGTTTAAATGAAGCGCACACGAAGTACGTGTCCTGCTGGGCCTGCGCATATTTTTAAAAGAAACATAAATAGTCACACATTCTCTTACCTACTACTCCATGAGTCAAACTTTGTGTCACAGCCTGATGTGATAAGCAGCTGCAGGGGTCAGGAAAGGTGAATCAAAATAAACAAACTTCTTTTCTCCTGCGCTGCATAGAAAAATAAATATCCACGCAGCAGGACAGTAGGCAAAGGTTACCTTTGTCAAAGAAAGGATTTGTGGCTTTCGCCATGTGGAGATGAAGGGGTGAAAAAATAAACAAAGCCTCGTTAACATGTACATGGTCTTTTAAAGACCTGTGAAGTACTCGGGTGCGGCTGCGATAACCTCTAAAGCTGTCTGTGTGTGTGCGAGGGCCAAGGCTCCTGTTTGGGTGGGCCTAGCCCACCCGGCCCACCCGCTAGAACCGGGCCTGGCTACCAGTGAAGTTCAATGAGGGTAGGACAATGTGGGCATATTTCATCAGGCCTTTGATGTGTGGCGTTCTGCAGCATGTGAGATACCCTTTAAGAGGCCAGCGTGGAGTCTGAGAGGCCATGAATCAGGGCATTTCCACCAACGAGGGCTTGGATGGCAGTTCTGTCCACTTTTGCGCAGGATCGGTATGGTCAATATTAATAGAGCATACATACAGATGTTTTGTTTTTCATATGGTGCGTTCTGTAGTAATGTACTTATCGTGCAACATTTTTGTACGTCTGCATGCCAGCAGAGGTTCCCAAGTGTATCCTCAGTGCAGCACATATTACCCTCGCCAGGGGGCGCAGGGCAGTGTCTATTACCAATAACCCGTTAAGTATCGTAGTACTTGCTCTACCTTTAGCTAGAATGTCGACACATGCCCTTCTGCTCCGTTTCCCTTTTATTGGAATCCAACGTATAAAGGAATATATGTTTCAAACACTTCCACCATGGAAGTGAGTGGATGTTGTGCCAAAACACTTTCGTTTAATAGTTCTTGGTACTCTTACCCCCTGGAACGGCAACTGGTAGCCATCTTCTGAGGGCGGTGAACTACAATTAAGGTTTGCTGTAGTTTTTTCTTTTCTTTTACTGTTACCATTGTACGTGATTACCTCATTACGTTCAGGAAGCTATGACACAGGTAATTATACTTACAGGTTGAAATGCCCATGTGGAAAACTATATTCAGGTAAAATGGAAAACAAGATAATGACACGTTTGAACACACACATATAACTTCAGAAACAATAAATTCAAATCATCAGTGGCTTTGAATTTCCATGAGAATAAACATCGTTTTACAGCTGAAGTTTAAGGTTCTCAAGTTATTACTTCACAATTTTAACCAGATATCTCTTAGGTCAACAATTATTCGATATCCGCAAACTGGACCTCGACACCTCAAGAATCCTAATGATTGATTAGAATGCAGTTGTTTTATATAAGTGACGGCATGCAGTTTTTAATTCCATACACCCATAGTTATTTGTAGTTGCCAGGCACCTGCTTGCAGGTAGATTATGAATGCATTCACAACTTTTTTCTGTCTGATAAAAATAGCTTTAGAACAGATTAATCTCTATATATTCTGCCATCCCAGGCCCTATGGTTTGGTACATAGTGTTAGGATAACGCATAGAGGAAATCAATAGGGTCGACATCTTAAACAGCTTCAGGACTTATGGAGCTGGTTTGAGACGATGGAAGAGAGGCTCTTGGGGGCTGCAGCAGTCACTTCTGGGATTGGGCAGGCAGCAGGAACACTTGCTTGCTTCCAGGTGTCCATAACTAGAGATGAACCTGGAAGCCAGCACTTAGGCACTGGGCATCATTCACACACTTTATAGACTTTCCACACAGTTTAACACCGGCATTGCACTCTTGATCTTTTGCTTCTCTCTTCCTTCCCTTTTCTGATTATTAGTCCTTTGCTCCAGGCACACTTAGCTTTCTTGGATACTTAATTCCAGATGATCTGTCGTGAATAGCTTTCTCCTGCTGGTTCCTCCAGGGTCCTGGGATGTTTCCTGGTGGTCATTGGGCTCCCCGTAGAGGTCATAATGAAGAAATCAAGTCTACCTCTATGATTATTGCTTTAACTGTTCCCTTTAGTAGGACGTCTGCTTATGTGCCTTATGCACCATTACCATAGTGCAGGTGAAGCAGGATACCACTTAAGGTGAGTTTACCTTGCCTTGTTGTGTCTCTACAGATGATCAGCTGTGTCTCTTTTGTTCACTTTACCTCCATTTTCACCCGACTGAGACACCTTTTGGCATTTTGTTACCACCCAACCCTGGAAACATCATTGCAGGGAATTTGCGTGATAAACATCAGACTGCATCAGCGTTCCTTACCCCAAATCTCAACTCATGGTCACAGGAATGGATCACATTCATTTGATTTTGGTTTGGGTTGTCTCTGTCAACGTGTTAAATCAGTCAATTACAATGAAGAGTGATAAAAGACTTCAAACTCAACGTGAAGAACCATGAGTGATGGTTTATACCCACATCATGGTGTTGTGAACTTACGGCCTCATATAAAAAAGTGTTTTAGCATTCACAATCCCTCTAATTCGGTACATCAGAAGGTTTGCAAACGCTAACACCCTTTTTAAAATCTACTAAACTAATTCAATGATTCTGAAAAGCCTTTCTGAGGTGCTGACTGGGTTTAGGAAACCATTAGGAATAGCTATTTCAAAGGGGAGTGTTAAGGGCGTCCCTTCCAAATACCGATTCCTTACACCATGGATTAATGTTTTACAAATCAAATCCGGTGACAAAACATTAATGTTTTACCACCAACTCCAAGGGGTAGTACCCCATCCGCTACAGATAAGTGGTCCTCAAGGGACCCTTTCACCTTTGTGAAAGTCTACAATAAATATGTTGAAGAGTGGGCAGCAGTCCACGGGATCTATGTTAACTGCTAAAAACGATTTGATTAAACTTTTCATCTATTTTTAAATGCATAGTGGGTTGCAATTTGCAACCTACTTCATCCATATTAATGAGGCAAATTGAATTGTAACCCACTATGATTCTGTAATTTGTCAACCAGCCTTTGTAATAAAATACAAGTGCCTTAAAAAAATAATTGCTTTAATGAAAAGCAGTCACAGATATGATGGCTTGCTGACCATCCCTGTGAATGTAGCCAATCTTAATGGATCGCAATTTACAGCCTACCTCATGTATATTGATGAGGCATGTCAAATGGCAAGCCACTATGATTTTGTATTTTGTGAAGCAGCCTATTAGTGCACAGGCCTGTTCACCAAAAAATGCTTTCCACGAAAGTCTGTGTGCAAATACAACCCCTTCCACCAAATTCATTCTTCGTTCATGAGGCCTGATATTCGTCATCAGAAAATTTACTTTTTGTATATATATCCCCCAATAAGACCATCGTATACAATGGCAACAATGAAATGACTACAGCATGCCTCATTCTACCTCAACTTTCTGGAATAAACACAGAAGGATGCTAACATTCAGAGTGTCTGAATTCTCTAGGGATTACTACCTGTGACCTACAACAGTTTGAATCCGGTTTTACCATAACTTGAGAGATGTCGGGACTCGTGCACATGAGTTGCTGCGTGTTAATGCACATACTTCCATGCCGCTCACCAGCAGAAACAGGGATTGGGTAATGCAAATATATTACGTTTTAGTTCCTTTTCTTCCTCTTTATTGACTCACATCCAAAGACAGAACTTCTTGGTGTAGAGTATCTAGGGGCATATTATCAAGGACGGCGTTAAAATTATCGCCGGTTTAGCGGCAGAAAACTGCCTCTAAAGTGGTGATAATGGGCTTGATAATATGCCCTGGAGAATTCCAATAGAAGCCCAGGTTCACACCAGAACATGGGCTTCTATTGGAATTCTCTGGGGCGTATTATCAAGCTCATTATCGCCGCTTTAGCTTCAGTTTTCTGCCACTAAACCGGCGATAATTTTTAACGCCGTCCTTGATAATATGCCCCCTAGTTACTTGAAATCCTTGAGGAGAATTTGTTTCATATGATAACTCCCTAAAGCAGAGAAGAAGAATATCATTAACTGACTAAATGAATTGATTTAGAAAACTAATTTGTAAATGTCAGGAGTACAGAACATTAGTAAACAATATGATGAAACACATATATGTGCTTACAGCACTTTTGCTGTGTGATACTTTTCAAATCTGAACATGGAAACTATCATTCCTCCCACGCTCAGACAACCATGCCATTAGTGAACCAAGAAACAAGCCCACAGTGATGTGCAACCTCTGTGAGGGCTTAGGGTGTTGTTTTATATACAACAACATTATAATGTGTTAAGTCAAACACAAGAGAAGATTTTGTACAGGTTACATCCTGAGTATGCTGCCATATGTGATAATGAAGAAAGAGGGCAAAGTGAAACAAAGCAAAGGTCACAGAAGTGTGGTCAAGTGGGAAAGCTGGAATTAATCCCAGATTTTCTAGTTTCCCATTTTACAATTTAACCACTCGATGGGTATCTTTCCCTTTCCCGCTCTTATTCTATATTAAAGGTTAATCCTTTGTGTTGGAAATGGCCCATGTTGCAGGGTTATCCCCAAACGTTTTGCCTTTTTCCTCCAATTTTTCCTTTCCTGTTTCAGTTGATTTTAGGACTCTGGGCACTTTACCACTGCTTGTCAGTGCTAAATTCAGTCCTGGCTCGCATGACTCGTGGGTGGGGGGGGGTTGATGGGGGTCATGCGGGTGTTCGCGCGGGGGGGCGAATTTCATAAAATAAAACTTACTTTACTGGGTCCCGTGCCGCCTCCACTGCTGGCCAGGTACCGCTGCTGGAAACAGGAAGAAGGCAGCCTCCCTCCCCTCCCCTAAGCCAATCACAACAATGCAATGGCAGCGTTGTGATTGGTGCGGATAGAGCCCAGCCAGGCGCTTGTATGGAGGCCATTTTCTTCATGTAGGCTGCATGCAGCCTACGTAGAGAAAATGCAGAGTGCGCATGACTGGTTTGTGCGGCCCCAGAGGGCCGACCAAACAGTCAGGGTACTCAGAGTGGTGCACGACCTGCCCACCCGCCCAACCCCATCCAGGCATGCACTGCCTTCTGCTTTCTCGCAGCGCGAGAAGCAGAAACATAAAATGGTATTTACAATACAATTATATGTTTTTGCTGCTCGCACTGCGAGAAAGCAGTGGGGCAATGCTCCTCCACCCTAATGGAGGAGCTGCCCCTGGCTAAAGCGCATATGCTCTCTGTGTAATTTCTGATTATAATTGGTTATAAATGATTGGCATGCTTGATTTACTGATAAGTCCCTACTACAGTGCACTGTGTGTGCCCAGGGCCTGTAAATCAAATGCTACTAGTGGGCCTGCAGCACTGATTGTGCCACCCACACAAGTAGCCATTCAAATGTAACTCAGACCTGCCACTGCAGTGTCTGCGTGTGGTTTTTACTGCCATGTTGACCTGGCAAGAGCCCCCACTTGTCAGGCCCTAACCTTCCCTTTTCTTACATGTAAGGCACCACTCAGGTAGGCCCATGGTACCCCCATGGGCAGAGTGCAGTGTATGTAAAGGGTAGGATGTGTACCGGTGTGTTTTACATGCCCTGATAGTGAAATACTACCAATTTCGTTTTGCACTCTTAGGCTAACATGGGGGTTGCTTTGTAACATTTTGCAAACATCACGTTCCTTTGGGACAAGACAGAGAAATGGAGTGTAGGCTCTTTGAACTCAGAATTTCTGAACGCATCTTTTAGTAAAGTTGGTTTTGAAATTATGTGTTTGAAAATTCCACTTTAGGAACGTAGGCGTTTTCTTATTCAACCATTCTGTGTGCCTCTGCTGTTTTGTGTATTGACTGTCTGGTTTTGAAGTGACAGTCACTGTAGACTCAACCAAAGGGGATGATGGACGGAGTGTTGAACATTGCAAGCACTCACCCCCAGTCAACTGATCTGGGTTTAATCCATCATTATTCTTTAGCTCACTCCGCCACCCCAGTTCAGACATCGCCATATGCAAATCAGTCTGTCCTTGTGCATCATGGGAACAGTCCAGCCCGAACTGCCAAGCCATGTCTTCCCTGGACCGGAAACAAGCATCCTGGGACCTGTTTCTGGCTAATCAGCTGTCATCAGCCAGGCTAGCTTGAATCCAGTGGCAAAGTGTGCAAGGGACTCAAGTTTGGGCATACCCTGCCAACTTAGGGCGAACAAAGCACAACCAAAGGGGATGATGGACAGAGTGTTGAACATTGCAAGCACTCACCCCCAGTCAACTGACCTGGGTTTAATCCATCATCATTCTTTAGCTCACTCTGCCACCCCAGTTCAGACATGGCCATATGCAAATCAGTCTGACCTTGTGCCTCATGGGAACATTCCAGCCCGAACTGCCAAGCCATGTCTTCCCTGGACCGGAAACAAGTATCCTGGGACCGGTTTCTGGCTAATCAGCCGTCATCAGCCAGGCTAGCTTGAATCCAGTGGCAAAGTGAGCAAGGGACCCACGTTTGGGCATACCCTGCCAACTTAGAGCGAACAAAGCACAACCAAAGGGGATGATGGACGGAGTGTTGAACATTGCAAGCACTCACCCCCAGTCAACTGATCTGGGTTTAATCCATCATCATTCTTTAGCTCACTCCGCCACCCCAGTTCAGAATGGCCATATGCAAATCAGTCTGACCTTGTGCCTCATGGGAACAGTCCAGCCCGAACTGCCAAGCCATGTCTTCCCTGGACCGGAAACAAGCATCCTGGGACCGGTTTCTGGCTAAGCAGCCATCATCAGCCAGGCTAGCTTGAATCCAGTGGCAAAGTGAGCAATGGACCCATGTCTGGGCATACCCTGCAAACTTAGGGCGAACAAATCACAACCAAAGGGGATGATGGACGGAGTGTTAAACATTGCAAGCACTCACCCCCAGTCAACTGATCTGGGTTTAATCCATCATCATTCTTTAGCTCACTCCACCACCCCAGTTCAGACATGGCCATATGCAAATCAGTCTGACCCTGTGCTTCATGGGAACAGTCCAGCCCGAACTGCCAAGCCATGTCTTCCCTGGACCGGAAACAAGCATCCTGGGACCGGTTTCTGGCTAATCAGCCGTCATCAGCCAGGCTAGCTTAAATCCAGATCTCTGTACTGGGGTGAATGTATGACATTGTTCTGCATTCCGTCCATCAACTGTTGTTTTTGCATTTGTAACCCCGAGAGGGACGGGTATGCCCAGACGTGGGTCCCGTGCTCTCCATGCCACTGGAATCAAGCTATCCTGGCTGAAGAGGGGTGAAACCCCGAAACCGGGCCTAGAATGCTTGTTTCCAGTCCAGAGAGGATCTGGCCTGGCAGTTCAGGCTGGACTGTTCCCATTGGGCACAGGGTCAAGACTGATGTGCCTCTGGCTGGATCCAAACTGGAATTGCATGGTGACCAAAAAAATGATTGATTTATGCCCAGATCTGTGTACTGGGGTGAATGTATGACATTGTTCTGCATTCTGTCCATTAATTGTTCTTTTTGCATTCACTGTAGACTGCCACTAGAGGGTTGAGGTGTGTCCTGCCTTTCCGGAATAGGCAGTGCCTCCTCTGCACAATGCTGTCTCCACCTCCTGTAGTGAAACTGGGCCAGAGAGAGCAGAACTGTTTGGACTGGGCTCAAAGACCCTTGCCACAAAGAGGACAAAGATAAATGGGGCATAATTAGTGGACTTTAAACCCTAGAGAGTTAGATCACTACTGGACTCGAGAGGAACCTTTTGCCAAGGAGAAGAGCTGGAGAGCTGTAAGGAGGAGTATTTCCCCTTTGCTGTGTGCTTTGCTGGCTTCTGCCAAGGAAGAACACAAAAACTGGAACTTTGTTGAGAACATGCTTGAAAAAGAATCTCCAAGGGCTTGTGTGTGCTGGCCTCCTGTTCTGAAGTCTCAGGGACACAAAGACTTCACCACCAGCTCCCCTGAACTCCACTGCCAGGGTTTCTGACTTGCCAGGAAGTGCCTATTCCAGTTTTAGGCATCTGAAAGTTGTTCCTGCTGTTGGGAGCCGGAAGAAACGTAAAGAACGGAAGAAAAACAACTTCAACACCGTCAGAGATGCCACCAGTGATGCTGCTGACCATGGGCATCGCTCATGAAGTGCACGACGCATCGCAGCTCCAATGCCCTTCGATGCCTGAAGTTATCGGCTGCCCCGACGCCAGCGCTCATGCCGACGCCGTCACCACCAGTGCCTGCATCCCGTGGAGCATCTGCATCCCGTTATCGCAGAACTGATAACCCAAGAGGGTGACTTCACAAACTCTTTGATTTCACATCGCCTCACCAGAACCGACGCCTCACTGCTGATGCTGCCATCTTCCTCTGTCCTGGACTCGACACATTGCCCCCTCGGGTACACAATGCCTTGCCTCCCCTGTGGTAACCAGGGATCAGGCCTCGACCTCAGCACTGACACCTCACCTCCACGACACCATGCATCATCCACAAACATAATTTTCCAAGGTACTGTTGTTTGGGAGTTCATGTGACTCCATGCCCGAAGCAGCGCACCTCGCGGTGGGCGCCGTACTTAGGATTTATGCCTGTCACAACGTCATAATAGCCCCAGGTGGAGATATTTGTTTCTACAAGTGCTATTTTTAAGATAACTGATCTAAAAGTCATATATTTATACATGTATGTTGGATTTTTGTTGTTTTAGTCTTGTTTGGTTTAGATAAAGTACTCTGTCTTGTGGACATCTCTCCCTACCTGTGCCTTCTCGGACTCGATTCGCCATCGGGCAGCCTTCCTCGTCCCCCTGCCGCCGCCGCAGCCAGATTCCATAGCGGCCGCAGTGTGCAGGCGGGACTACAGTCCCCAGGACTCCTTGCGGCGGAAGCCCGCCAACGTCACCAGCATTGCGCACAGAGGCGCATAAATTAACAGCCAGCCCCGGCAGAGCGGGCGTACTCTGTCTTGTGGACATCTCTCCTTACCTGTGCCTTCTCAGACTCGATTCGCCATCGGGCAGCCTTCCTCGTCCCCCTGCCGCCGCCGCAGCCAGATTCCATAGCGGCCGCAGTGTGCAGGCGGGACTACAGTCCCCAGGACTCCTCGCGGCGGAAGCCCGCCAACGTCACCGGCATTGCACACAGAGGCGCATATATTAACAGCCAGCACCCGCGACGCGGGACCGCGCGCGGGCTAAGCCCGGGCAAAGGGCGGGCCCTCTGTGGCCCTCAGAGGCAGGAGGAGGCAGAGCAGAGCCATATCCCTTGGCAGTTGACTGGAGGTACTGTAAACCCGTCCTTTTCCATTGAACCTGTTGCCCCTTGTCAGGCCGAGGACTCTGGCTTCGTGTTATACCAGGAGACTGAAATTGACATATCTGTTTTGCCCATATCATACGGGAACAGTTTATATTAATGTGTGATTTTGTATTTACTTATCTTGTTTGGTTTGGGCTCATGGCTGATAGAAGCTGGGTGGGGCCCTCCTTGTGAGCTACCGCCTGTGATACACCTAAGTAATACTAGTCTGTAGTGCGCTGATATTTACTTATGCCCATTGCTTATTCAATGTTACCCTGTCCCGTATATTATTGAGATATCATGACTACTCGCGTAAGCCAAACCAGGAAATCTGTGGTGGGGGGATCAGTTAGGGGAACCTTGGACCATTTCATCACTAGGGCTGCTACCGTTTTGGAGCAGGAGATAGCCATCACTGAACGTCGTCTGTCTCTGGAGCCTCTTTTTCAAAAACGCTCGTCTTTAGGCCATATTGTGAATGTTCCTTCACCTCCTACGACCTCCATCCCAGCCACGGCCTCTGCACCTGATATGAATTCCATCTCTCAGACCCTTGGTGCTACAGACACATCACTTGTGCCCAATGTTAACATCAGCCATACCTCTGATATCCTACACATAGCTGACAATTCTACAACGGAACAGACTCCCATTAAAATCGTAAGGAAAATCAAGAAAAGGGCCCCCAGGAATAAACCTATTTCTACTAGAACAATAAAACGTAGGAAAGATTTCAATATCTCTTCCCCCAAACCCACTTCTCAAACTGAGCCGATCCCAATACCTGTAGAATCTGTGCAAGATCATACCCAGACATGTATTCCATACCCCCCTAAATTGTTACATGAAATTGAGCATCTGGTGAAATTATTACTCTCCCCATTAGTGGAGAGAATGAAAAATCTTGCTATCCAGCTGACGTTCCTGGAAACATCCGTTGCCCTACTTACTACACCCACCAGGGACCCTAACCTTAGCTCCTCAAAAAATCCTATTCATTCTCCAAACACTGGGCATATTTCCCCAGACCAAAAATTAACTCAGTTAATACCATCACCTAGAACGGCAACTTTATCTCCCGCAAAGTGCATTCTGGAGAATAGTGCCCCTGGCAGAAAATATTCTACAGCTACGCTAAAGCACAAATCTGCAGATTCCGATCATGACAATGCTAACATACAGTCATCTCAGTCAGGCCCGGAGGGAATGACCGACCATATTGACCTGCCCCCAGAAGCAGCTCCATATGTGGTGATTCTTGCTGGTGTCCCTGTACTGGCCAGGGACAAATCAGAGGGTTATCAGGAGCTTAAAAACAAGGTCGTTCATTGGTTCACTAAAAATAGGCCACTCCCCAATGATATCAACGGGGAAATACTCCATGTAAGAAGGCTGGGATGGGTGGGTTTTAGACCAAAGGACATAAAGGGAGATGTAATTATTATAAACTTTAGAGACCGCAGGGTATTGCGCCACATCATAGATTGGTACTTACCATCTAGTGGTCTAGCATCTCGACTCATGCCCTAAGTTATTTCTACCCGCATTCCCTTTTGGTAAATCCCCCAAAGTCACATTCATTACTGAGGACTAATACAGAATCCTTCTATTCATCGCTTCCTACCTTAAACAGATTTGCTGTTCTTTCCGGATTGGATGATTTAGATTGACTCCCAAAGCTGGAAAATGAGACCAGTAAAACCGTCACCTGGAGCCCTTCTCAATTCATCCCAGTGGGAGATCCCATACATTATAGGACCAACCTTATGAGTCCCTGTAATCTTGAAATAAAGATAATAATACCCACTGATTCCCATTCGTTAAATCTAGAGCACAGTCCTCCAAGAGATGGCTTAATTAGTAATCCTCTCTGGAATCAACACCAGACTGACAACATGGCATGTTCTTCAGTTTCCTCTGTTTTCCGCCAGTTCAAGGATACCCCTGAGTACCCCAAGGGCGTTATGAGTAGCAATATCGGCATTATCAAAAAACCTCTGGCCAAAAGCCTATTGTCTTGGAACTTGGCAGGTCTCCTTGATAAATTGACAAACCCCTTATGGGTTCAAACTGTTTCCACTTTTAGTATCATCTGCCTACAGGAGACATGGAACTTTAATGAACTCCATCTCCTAGGATATAAGACCTTACATACTCCAGCTCTTCCCAGTTCACATGGCAGGAACAGAGGTGGACTAGTGACTTATATATCTGTAGAATCAGGAATATTACCTATCAATTTTATCGGGACTGAAAATTATCAGATCATCTCTTTAAAAGGCAATCGTTGTCATAATATCACCCTGGTCAATTTTTACAACAATATCTCTAGCTCTCGCTATGACACGGTCCTTAATGGCCTAAAGGTCGATCTAATTAAAGCTGAGTCTTATCTTCAAACTGATATGCTGCTTATATGGGTAGGGGACTTCAACTGTTCCTTGTGTCCATTGAGTAATGGAGGTACCTGTGGTCTGGATTCTATCAGAGGTGACACCATTTCCCATTTTTTGCATACCAATTTAGGCGACCTTTTGAATGGGTTAATATCACATTTCAATTTATCGTACGCAAATGAATTGTGTAACCCTTCGAAGTGTTTTAAACCTACTTTTAATGGGAGAGGCTGCCACTCTACAATTGATTATATCTTGATATCCACTAGGTACTCAGAGATTTTTACCAACTGGGAAACACTGGACTGCGCTATTAGCGACCACTACCCATTAACGGTGACCATAAAAACAGCTGTAACACCTGGCGATGATCTAAGGGTAAATCCCCGCCTCTCATCTTGGGATGTACGATGGGTCTTCACCTTAAATGGGACAAAGTGGTTCCTCCAGTGTTCCTTAATTCTCTAGTTAATAATACATACGAGCATATACAGATATGCTTGTCCACCCTAGAAAGCCCACAGGCAATTAGAAATGCTTTCGCCGTTATCTCGACAGAGATTAAGAATTTACTCTCTAGAGCACCAAAGAAAACTTTACCAAGCAGCATAGGCTGGTTTGATAGATCCTGCTCAAAGGCATTGAAACATCTTAAAAGCAGCCTAAAAAACAAACCCCGAAACCAGCCGGAAATCCGGGATGCAAGACAAAAATACCGTGCTGCACGGGTGGCAAGAACGAAACAGTTAAAAGCAGAGGCTTGGCAAGCTTTACAGGAAGCTTCTAACAACAGGGATAACACCGCTTTTTGGAAAGCTGTCAATGCACCCTTTCTGCAGGGCACACGGGTTACAAAGATCGAGATGGCTATACCCGCCGATACCTGGGTTGACCATTTTGGCACATTATATGATCCAAAAGAACATATAGTCCCTACAGTTAGCTCGGATTCCCTTTATAATCATGACAAAGAGTTGAATGCCCCTACCCTTTTTCCTTTAGACCTTACCTTTGACTGTACTGAGGTGCTCCTGGCATTGACAGAAAGCCCCTCTGGGAAGGCTCCCGGTCCTGACTGTGTACCTATTGACGTTTTTAAATCACAGCTGGACTTATGGGCCCCATTGCTCACAAATGTTCTAAATTCCTTGAATAAAATAGGTTTTATAGACACATGGCCTGAAGCGGTCGTTGTCCCGATTTTTAAGAAAGGTGATAGGAACAACCTTTCTAATTATCGCCCTATTTCATTGCTCGACTCTCTTATGAAAGTCGGAGGGCGTATTATTTTAAACCGGATTCACGATTGGTTGGGTGAACAAGACATAATTTCTAATTTTCAATACGGTATCAGACAGGGCAGAGGCACTATTGAGCAAGGTTTGAATTTGACCCTTATTATTGCTAAATACACTCAGGCAAAAAAGGGGAACCTTTTCGTGACCTTTGTAGATCTTAGTTCTGCATTCGACTGCGTCAACCACGAGCTTCTCTGGGAATCCCTTGTTGAGATTGGTATTGAGCCCCCCATTCTCGCATTTATTAAAGAGCTTTATAGGGGAGCATCAGCTCGTGTCAGATTCGGCAGACAAGGAGAGTGTTCTGATAGCTTTTATATTAAAAGAGGTGTAAGGTAGGGCTGTATCCTAGCCCCCCTACTCTTCACTCTCTATATAAACTCTGTTGGCCAGTACCTCAATAGAAATTATTATGATTATCCCACCATAAATGGGAAACCCATACCTATATTACTCTACGCGGATGACGCAGCAATTATGTCACAGACCCGCAGGGGCCTCCAAAGTGCAGTAAATGACTTTACAGATTTCATGTCACAGCGAGGTTTAAAAATCAATGCGTCAAAAACTTTTACCATGTCCTGTGGCCTGGGAATAGGGAAAAGAAAATGCTCCATTTTTATAAACGGTAGCAAGCTCGATAGCGTCGACAGGTTTCCCTACTTGGGCATTACCTTTGAGAGGAAGGGTTCCTGGCGGGCTGCTGCCCAAGCTAGAGGAGCTTCCTTTTCCAAAGCTATAGGAGCGCTGATTAACTTTTCGAAAAAACTAGGAGGACGCCCGATCATCCCCTTATCACAGATCTATCGTGCCAAGTGTGTTTCTACTGGTATATATGGATCTGGGATTTGGGGAATAGATCAGGCAGTCCACATACAACGCCCCGAGAACTTATTCCTATGCTATCTTTTGGCCACTCCACGTGGTACTTCCGTTTTTGCAATGCACAATGAACTTGGTTTTACATATATTATGGACATGATAAAATCTGCTCCTATAATCTTATGGCATAAAGTCTGGACCTCTCCCGAAACACACTTCAATAGGGAAATTATTATGGATTGCCTCAGTTTGAGCAAGGCGGATCGATTCAAATGGTTGAATTATATTAGAAACTTGTCACGTGATATAGGGCACCCAGAATTTTTTACTGATCCTTCCACGTTAAACAACATACCCAAAGTCACGTTAAAACGATTAGTCGCCAGCCATTTGGCTGACCAACGTTGGACCATTGAAAATGCCAAGCATACCGTGCTGGAATATCAACTCTCCACTACTGTTGAAGGGATGCAACATTATATTTTTCTAATTCCTTCCCCATTTTCTCGTATGCTTGTGACTCGTTTCCGCACCGATACCTTTTTCAGATTGCTGACATTTCCGAACCAGAACTGTTGGTCGAGAAATCTGGAGAAATGCCCATGTGATAGTCTGTCATCACAGTCTAATATTCATTGCATTTTATTTTGTAACTTTTATCAATTGCCAAGGGTTACCTATCTGAAACCACTGCTCAAATCCTGGGGATTACGTTCCTGCAGGGCAGCCTATCTCAAAATGAAAGCATTAGATAGTCCACTAGCTGCCGCTGTGGTATCCCTTTATTTGAAAAAGATTGTAACAACCAGGGCCTCCATGCAACCATAAAATATTAATATGCCCTTTTATGCTATATGTCTTTCCTCCCCATCAAGTGAATCTCATAAGGGTTATTCTTTAATTTTTAAATCATGTTCTCTATCACTCTTTTTAAAACTTTTATGTCATTTATGATGTTTTAATATGATTTTATTGTACTTTTATGATAATGTTTTACATATCGAATAAAGGAATTTTTGAACTTTGATAAAGATACCTTATTTTTCTAGACTGGTATGGTGTTCATTTGTGGTGTTTTCACTGTGTTACTGCGTATTTTGAGTACAAATACTTTACAGATTGCCTTTGTGATAAGCCTGTTGGTTCGTGCCAAGCTACCATTGGGGTGAGCAGGGCTTTTCTAAAGTGTGTATCCCCCTTACCTTACTAGAAACAAGGGTCCCTACTTGGACAAAGGTACATACCTCTGCCAATTTGAGACCCCCATTTATAAAACTTTATCTTTTATTATAGGCACATCAGGTTACAGCGGGGGTGTCAGACAGAAGCCACACGTAGCTTCGATTCATTTTGGGCACTAGTATCCATGAAAAGCTCTAACTGAGCCAGGCCCAGGCATCTGGCTTGAACGTAGCTTAAGCCATCAGTAGCTCACCCACCTCTATCACATGATGGTGATTAACGGGACACAGGTATGAGAAATATAGGATTTGACTATCATCAAAGAATTAAGTGGAGCAAGAGTACCAACACCACAGTGCAGGACTCATAGTTTCAAGATTCATAACTTTCTCACTACACCATATTTTAGTGATTGCACTATGAGACTGGATATTCTCTCCTCAATGGGTAAAATCAACTGAATATTTGGTTACAGTCCTGTTTTCATATCACACACTTACTACCAGTTTTTAGTTTGAATTAAGTTTTTCCTATCTCTGTTAAGAAAAGGAACAGAAAAATATGTTAAGAAAGTGATTGCCCAAGAGTGGACAATTTGTCATAATTGGAGCTGACATTAATAAAAAGATAAAATGCTTTCTAGTTCCATATTTTCCATCTTCTTCATTGCATAGCAACTGGGGTGTGAGTGGTTCCGGTAGTGAGACTCAGAGACTTCTCCCACCAAACATACGCCACTGTGTTGTGCAACCTGCCCATACGTGAAATATACAGTTCACTGCCCAAGTATTGTGGCCAAGTGGTAAACCAGGGTTAAACATCAAGTCTCTTAGTGCCATGGCTAAAACGTTCCCACTGTCCCATATCAAGCGGTGGAGGTTGTGTGTTTGAGCCTGCCCACCTCAGTGAATTGCACACCTTGCTGGGAAGTTTGTTTATAGCACTCGCTACCTTAACAGATCCTGTTACTAAGGACTCATAATGTTCACAGATTAAACATGTAAGGATATTGTGAGGCCTAAGATTCTATTTCATTCCCATTCAGTAATGTTTACTGCCTTTGTACACTTGACTTGCCAAAGTTATGGATAGCAAGCAGAGATGGCTTACCCCAGGTTGAAGTAAAAGGATAGTGACTGAGATACAGAATACCACAGTACTGTCAAATCTATGACTCTTCGGGAGACCAGGCCGTTAATTTAGATAGCTGTATGGAACGAAATCCTCAAAAGAACTCCATAACGTACTGTCCACCCAATATACATGCTTTGCTTCCCCTATGCCCAGTTTACACCCCCACCACCCCCACACTGCTGGCATCAATGTGACCCTTGGTCATACCACAGATCATACTTTTTGGCCACCATGGAAAATATTTTAGGACCCCTTTTCTGGACCGTAATCAGAGGGTTTGTCCTTCCTGCATGCTTTAACCTGAACAAAGGATTTAATTAAAACAAATGTATGCATTAGCTTTAAATATGGTGTGCAGGTTAGAGGGCTTTAAGTATTTATGATTCGTTTTTGAAGCTAGGACCACGATATAGAGGTAACAATAAAATGGTATATAGAAAATGAACAAAAAATGCTGAGATAACCCAGCAGTTGGATAACTGTGCGGCGAAGATTGGGATAGCAAAAGATGATATTGATCTTACATTAGGTGTGGAGGAAGCTCAAGGGATGGACTGTGCGGGGTCTAGGATGATGTTTCAATGGATATTTGTAAGGTGTTCGGTGAGAAGGGCCACCCTTAGGTCAAGGTGTAGGGTGGTCCAGAGAAGAGGAGATAGAAAACAAATTGATATGAATGATATGTGGTGCTGCCGGCCACAAAGATGGTGAAGCTCTATTGTGTAAGTGGCTGTTTTGAATGGTTGAGGGCATTGCAAAGAGCTTTGTGAATGATGAAAAAGGGTGAGACCCCGGTGATATCTGAATGATAGCATGAGTTGTTTGTGGAAAGCTATGAACCATAGTGGGTAGCATCTGTAAGAGAAGATAGGTAAAGATTATGAGAAGTGTAATATTTGTGGAGCTTGGTAAAGCATCAAGGGTAGACCTTTCACTGGTCTAGTTTGGGATGATGAGAATTTGTTAAGTGCCCTAGTGGAGCCTGAGGTTGAGTGATAAGCTAAGGGGTGCATGTTATGGGGATACTAGGTGAAGTGATGCTGGTGGGAGTAGTTGATTACAAGAAGTTGAGGATCTCAGTTTTCTGTGGGTTTCATCTGTGGCAGAGTACTGCCAGCCAACGGTGGATGCTGTGGGGAAGTTGATATTTCACGGCTGACATTTAGGGGCAAAGTAAGGGGAAAAGAAGAGATTTTAGAGATTATGTGCAAGGAGACAGTTGGAGAATGAAAACTACCAAAAGATTTAGGTGTAAAAGGTGGAGTAGGGAGAAGTGGCAGGGAAAGAGCAAAAATCTTTGTGATATGCCTACCATACGCCAGGGAGGATATTGACTTATATATATTGAGGATATCTGGAGCACTGGCTAATGTATAGCAGTTATGGGGCGCAGCTATCAATAGTGCAGCAAGTGCCGTGACAAAAGGTCCTAGAGGCCTGAGGGGCCCACTGCGCCTCAAAAACAGCTGTTTTCTATTACCAAGTCAGGAGATGGGGGCCACTTTCCTTGCTTGCATTAGAACCCATGGCACCTTTGCAACATGACTGGAGCAGTTAGATAGGCTGTACCATCCCCAGTCAGTCTTCCCCTTTCATCCACTCTCTCCACTTGGAAGACATATTAGTAGTTGTCAGAACTATGATAATTGCTGAATTTGGCTTTGCAAACTTCATCTATCTCGCTCTGCAGAATCAGCAAATGCCTCGGCTCCTAAGCACCTTACCCAGGCTAGTGACTGGTACATCTCCTAGTGCCAAGATAGATCAGATTGGTGCAGCAGGTTAAGTGGCATCAACGCTCGTGATTTGGCGGACCAGAGATTATATCAAATATCTAGTGATATTAAGACAGGGGTGAACTGCTTTTGGCTGTCATATTTTGGATGTCTTTCAAAAGCATTTTTTACTTATTTTATTTCAGATGTGTTCATTTTTTAGTGATATTCTTGACCTCACTCTAGGTTCTTCATCTAGCTAACCACCTTTTTGTGTCAGATGCTCTGATTTTTTGTGGAGACTTTTGTTACATTGTAATTGTGTTTCTGTAGCGCTTACTACCCCTAACGAGGCATTGAAACGCTTTTCAGTGAGTAGCATGTTACTCCGGAAACCAAAAGGTTTCATCAATACAATTGATCACTGTACCGAATTTGACTTCTTGTAGATACACTCAGATGCTTTAACTGTTCTCTTTGGAAGTTCAGTGATTGTGTATGGTCAGGTGGTGAATCTTTAGACTTCCTAGTGGTACAGAGTTATTAACACCTGGAGGTACCTTTCACTGATTTAGGTGTTTGTTTTTTACTGCTCTACTATTGACTGACTTCGAAGACCATGAATATTCATGTCGGGTGATTTTTTTAACCCCTCATTAGCTAATTTAGGAACCATGCTACACAGTGAACTAACTTTTTTCCTCGTTCATATGTGTTTTGACGAGAAGAATACACCAATGTGTGCATGTGGTATTTATTTTTACAAGATTGATCTAACTGATGCACTTCTGTCCTCATCCAACCTCCAAACATTAGCCATTAGGGTCGAAATGTGTGTGGACTGTAACCATGGGACAGGATCCTTTCTGAAGCTTTTCTTCCACATGCTGGACATTTGTTGCCACTTGCATTGAGTGACCCAGCTTGCGGGTGTTGCACCTGATCTTAAGTACAAACCCACTGTATACTTCACCCATAATGCACTGCATTGGGCCATCAGCACCATACTGCATTGATGCGTCTACCCTTTACACTGTTTAGAGCTCTACGATAATCTGAGATAAAACACATTTTATTTGCTTCTATAGTCCTGTCTCTTGTGCTCACTGACCGCATATGGAGCTGTGTGGTCATCACAGTTGTAAAAAGTATAGTTTATTGCATTGGGAAGTTAAATACGTTTTTAGCTCCTGCACCTACATATTTAGGAACATTCACCTAGTATTGTTAACTCCACAAAGCATAGTCAATAACTCTTAGTTAGGATGTTACAGCATCTTCATAGAAGCAGCCAACATTAATACACATTCCCCTAAATATCTCATATAGAAAATTATAAAGCCTGACTTTATTAAAGGCACAGAGGAAAATATAAGAGCAGAGAGGCTACACTACCCCGGCCCGAACCAGTAGGAAAACATAAGTTAATTGAGCCAGAATTACTGTTTGATATTTTAGGTCCTTATCACAGCCAATATGAATAGTTGTCGCATCAGTAAAAACAAAAGCAAAAAATAAACAATATTGAACAATATTGACCGGATTTGGGGACATTGCTGTTGTCCAGGAAGGGGACGCATCATGGACTGGACTGAGACTAGGGTTTTCACTTTTGCTACCTGCACCCACTCATTAGTATTGTACTGTAATAGCGTTTTCAGAAATATAAATATGTGCAAATGTCACTTGAAAATAGTTTCTCTTTCTTAAAATTAGTGTTTTATAATGCAAAGAGTTGTAACCCATGAACTAATGATGCTGCAATTGAAATGCATTACCTAAATCATTTAGAAGGATAGTTTTTCAGATAATTTGCAATGCCACATTTTAATGCAGAATGCCATTATTTCTAATATGGATGTAGTTTCTGATGTTCTCTTCAACTTGCTCCTGCTCATTCCTTCCTCCCAGTCAGTGTCCAGCTGCAAACGCATTTCTTCCCTTGTCTCTGTGGAACACTAAGTGAATGACGTCAATGTAATAGCGATGCACAACATTATTAGAAAGTCTGCATTGAGAATGAAGCTTCCACAATGTCCCATAAGCATCATTTTCAAGGACTTCCACTGGAAGTGCTGGTGTGGACGTGTAGATTCTATGAGCCATTGTTAGAGGGATGTTTCATTTTGTGTTGATCATCTCCAGAAGGTGTTTGCTGAGGGTGAAGATGGAAGATTTCTCTTACCTCAGAAAGTTAGTTAGTGTTTAGTTTTTTTTAATAATATGTGGATGTTTCTGATTGGCCAATGCAACCCTAACCATGATCATGCTATACTAGATTTGCAGAATCTATTTTTAGAAAGTGTGATTTGTGTATAACAGTTCTTGGACTTAAGCTGTTCAACTTCTTAGTTCAGATTTGGTCTTAGCTCCACTAGGTTGTTTGGTTTTGGGATTCTGTTGGGTTTTACAGCTGTCATTTGGACTGCGGTTACTGGAGATTTAAATGTTCTATGTCCACTTGACTTAGAACCTTTGTGCCTTTACTCTCTATGATTTAGACACTTAATGCGTTTATTTGATTTTTCATTTATTTTGTAATTTCTGTATTCTGAGCATTTATGGCTTCCTATGCATATTTTTCTGTACCACATTTACATTTTTCTATATTAAAAATCCAGTTTTTACTTATTATTGGCCTAGAGCTCCATTTTTTATGCTTCCTATATTTATTTTTGTTTTACTCTGCTAAATTGGGTGATAAGGAGTGCAGACTCTCAGTGCTAGATCAACTTGAGACGCCGGAGACGAATTCCTTAGGTAAAATATTGGGGTGATCAAATATTGGGGTTCAGATAAACATTGGGGTTCGGCTCCCACAGTTTTTGGTACTCACTATAATCGTTTTGATGTCAAGTGCATGGTCTCTCTATTTCGCCGTGCCTTCAAGGTTATATTTAACATGGCCGCAGGTACTGGATAACAAAAGTCTGCTATAATCAAATGGCTTGTAGAGTTTTTGCCATGTCTTACTCCAGAGCTCTTCCAAGCTGTTCACTGGACCTTGACAGGCATGCCTCCCTTTTCTTCTTAACCTCCACTGTGACCTCCTAGGAGTTTGGAGGTTCTTCTCCAGATACTAACCACCACTTACCAACCCGCTTTCTTGTCTGCTTTTGATCGGCTTCAGCGCCGCATGCTCTCCGGCAGCCTTCAGCTGCTCGTCACCTCACCAGCAAATAGCATGCATGCATGGCAACACAACAAACCTTCAGCCACTCTGTCGAGGGTGATTCCTGTTTTTTTCTCGGGTGGGTGGTAAGTCCTTGAAAGGGTTCCCTGAAGGCACTCATTTTATTGCTCTTAGAAAGGTATAAAGATGAGTTGAGAATGAACAAAACAAAACGGCTTTCTTTGGGATAGTGAAAACGGTTGCTTTATTACAGGTGCAGAATGTAGCTCAAATTGTGCGTCTTTGGTCCATAAACTATACACTCTAGTAATGCCTATCGAATTACAATGAAGTGGGGATTTGTAGCTACATTGACTTAACTACAACTCCCCATGCTCGCTACATAATGTTGCCCGTAGCACCATCGAAGAAGGGGGCACAGACCCTGGCAAGAACCAAGTGTGCATTTGGGATCACTCCCATATTGAGGCACCTACTAGTCATCATGAAATGTGTTCACCAAATTTCCAGTCGGGAGGATAATACCTTCAGTGGCATTTGAACATGTACATTTGAAGCATGAAAAGATAAGTACCTGTAAATTGGACAATAACTATCCTTTCCAAGATACAGAAATTCACCAATATGCCTAATCCTTAATTATCCATCACCGGATGGTCGCCCTAGATGGCCCCAAGCCAAATGCGAGGTGGAACGAATAAAGTGGGCCCTGAAAAGATCATTAGGATATGCCTGGAACAAAGTGAGGGCATTCAATCAACCAATCATGGGTTTGTTAAGCGCGACTACTCCCCCGTAAAGGTCTCAAGGTGCTGGGGTGGAGGGGAGGTGCAGGATCCAGTCCATCACGGAGGAGTTCTATCGAAGAGCCATGTTCTGAGGTTTCTCGTGAAGATGGGGAGTGATGTTGTCTGTTTGAGGCGTAGCGGGATGGCGTTCTAGGCATTGGCCACGATGAAGGAGAAGGAGCGGCCTCCCGATCTGGTCTTCCTGGTGGGGGGACAATGGTGTGAGAGAGCTGTGCTGATCATAGGGTCTTTTGGGGTGCGTAGAATTTGAGTCAGCTGTTCAGGTATGCTGGTTGTGGAGGGCTTTTTGTGCGTGGGTGAGAATCTTGAAGGTGATTCGAGCCTTGATGGGCAGCCAGTGAAGTGTGCGCAGGTGCTGGGAGATGTGGCAGTGTCGTGGCAGGTTGAGGATTAGTCTTACGGAGGCGTTCTGGATGTTTTGTAGCTTGCGGGTGAGGTTTTTGTTGATTCCGGCATAGAGTGCATTGCCGTAGTCAAGTCTGCTGGTGATGAGGGCTTGAGTAATGGTCTTTCTGTGTTCGAGGGGGATCCATTTGAAGGTCTTGCGTAGGAGGCGTAGGGTGTGGAAGCAGGAGAATGCGGCAGACTTGATCTGGTGGTCCATTTTGAGTTTGGGGTCCAGGATGATTCAGAGGTTGCGTGCGTGGTATGTGGGGGTGGGTGGGCTTCAGAGGGCGGTTAGCCACCAGGTGTCGTTCCAGGCATCGGGGTGTGGGCCCATGACGAGTACTTCTGTTTGCCCGTGTTGAGTTGTAGGCAGCTGCTCCTCATCCATTTGGCGACTGCTTCCATGCCTTTTTGAAAGTTGTGTTTGGCTGAGTTGGGTTCGTTGGATAGGGAGAGGATGAGTTGGGTGTCGTCTGCATATGAAACAATGTTGAGTTAGTGGATTCTGACGATGAGGTGAGGGTATTGAACTAGCTATAACCAATTCCTATGAACAAATCGAAGTACCCTACACTGCACTACTCAACACTCACCAAGAACTAGAGGTGGTTGAACCATTGAAATCTTGGGCCAGGCTAGAGCATAATCCTGGTTCTGGCTCAGCTCAAGGTCCTGTTAGAACCTTGCGCCGATAACGAGCCTAGCTTTCATGTGAATTCTGCCTGCCTGCCTTCCTCTACCCAGGATGTGGTGTTATGGCTAGAGCTGATGGCCAGGATTGAGTCTCGGTGTTGGCTCAACTTCCTGTGTTTCTGGGCAAATCTCACCCTGCCTATAAAGAATGAATCTGTGTAATGTAATTAACGCTCATGTAAGGCACTCCAATAGCATCGGGTCGAGTTCCCGCTATATAAAACTGCAGAAAAATGCACAGAGTTAAAAATAAAGCTCTAGCATAAGGAAACACAAATATTTCCTGGCTGATTTGTACAAATTAGAACAAGAAAACCTGGATAAATCACATCTTCCCTGCTTAAATTGTGTGCTCTAACGCAAATATTTGGTTTCACCAAAAGTCTTTTTTACTCATTATCACATATGAAAGCCCTTTCAACTATGTGAGTTCAGAATACCAGTTGTACAAAAAACTATTGTGCTTGGTTTAATAGACTGTAATGTTGCTCTATAATAATCTGGGCCAGCTACAGTGTTTACATGACAATTGTTGTGTCTCTTAAGGCCAGATGTATGTAGGAACCGTTTTGCGATTCCCTAATTGCGAATCCTTGCAAGTCGCAATTAGGAATCGCAAAACGGCATGTATGAATGTATGTTCAACACTTTCTGTGATTCCTAGGGCATTGCAAATGGCCTACCTCATGAATATTAATGAGGTAGGTCACAATTTGCGACACCTAAGGAATCGCTAAAATCGCTAAAATCACGGGGGTGGTGGCCTGCTGGGGTCGGCAGACCACCATGTCTGCGATTGCTTTTAAATAAAGCAAACATTTTTTTTAAATGCAGCCCGTTTTCCATAAAGGAAAACAGGTGGAATTTAAAAAAAGAAAAATGAAAAGTTTTCTTTTCATTTTCTAAGAGCAGGCAGTGGTCCGTGTGACCACTGCCTGCTCTGCAGAAACGTTTTCACTGCCATTCCCAGAGGGAAGGGGTCCTTTGGAGACCCCTTCCCATTTGCAAATGGGTTACCACCTACGTCAAGTAGGTGGTAAAATGCAAATGTTTTGCGACTGTATTCACGGTCACAAAACATTTATAAATACCATTATGATTCGCTATTTGGAAGGGACGCCCTAAACACGCCCCTTCCAAATAGTGAACAAGTTACCGAATCGCAAAATAGAGCTTGATATATGTGAAAAGCATTTGTTGCATTCGCAATTGTGCTGATTCTGCGAATTGGAAATGTGGCGACCCCAAGCCAGTGTTAATGCACGTGAATAGCTGTTCAGCAATACAGGTGACATCATTGGTAGTATACGGATATGCCTCAAACCTTCACATGTTGAAATGCTGAACTTGTGAAACACAAATGTTCAGCCAATAAACATTTGTTTTCTAAATTTTAAGGAGCTGGGGCATACTTTCACACATATTTAGCACAAAGCACATCCTTTTTGAGAGCTATAAAAAAATATTTTTATGGCTCCCATGCTGATTATTAGGTCTTGTATTAGCCAAGATGGTCATATATTTACTAAAAGGGCTTTCATCACGCTCTCTTCATTCATTGGTTTATTGTTGTGCCATTCACAGTTTGTTTCCACACAGTGCAGCATAAAGCATGGGGAGGTTGGTCAGTCTACATTAGCCACTGGCTAAATCCACATTGGGTGACAGCATTTTGCACTATTACAAGGAAAACATGCACAAACAATGTAGTTCTCTTCAGTTCTAGTATTTTTACTTTAGCATTACCTTTGTGTTTGGAACCTGATGTGCTAGGAGGATGCTTTAGATCTGAGCACAGGATATATTCTAGCTTTATCAGGTCCTTTTTCCTGCTAATGTTGTTGCAAATTCATTTTGGAATTTCACAGAATACCATAGTGTGCCCATTTGCAACTGTTCTTTTTAAAGTTATCCTCTTTTATATGCCTACAGTGAAATGCATTTGTTAACTGATCTCCTGTATGTTACTATTATGTGATGTAACCATTATGTCACTAATTGAAGCTGTGCCATCAATTCTAATTTCCTGATCTATCTATCTATCTATCTATCTATCTATCTATCTATCTATCTATCTATCTATCTATCTATCTATCTATCTATCTATCTATCTATCTATCTATCTATCTATCTATCTATCTAATCTATCCATCCATCCATCCATCCATCCATCCATCCATCCATCCATCCATCTATCCATCTATCTATCTATCTATCTATCTATCTATCTATCTATCTATCTATCTATCTATCTATCTATCTATCTATCTATCTATCTATCTATCTATCTATCTATCTATCTATCGATCTATCTATCTATTCAATCTTCTCTCTGTATGCAACCATCTCTATTTAGCTATCTTTGCAACTATCTATCTATCTATCTATCTATCTATCTATCTATCTATCTATCTATCTCTTTATCTATGCCAAAATGTCTATCTGTACAACCCTCTCTATCTGTCTTTGAACACCTCTCAATTTATTTATCTTTTCAAGCTTCTCTATTTATTCATAGTAAATATTTACAAAAAACATTACAAAAAACCATTAGCAAAGCCAATAGGCTGGCACCGAATGCCTGATCGATTGTTTTCTTTGGATCTGGTGTTAGCCAACACCTTTGATTTCACTAAAACTACATGTATAACATTATTAGTTATAAGGAGTTTCAGCCACACTTCATCCATTAGTCTGTGGTGTCATCTCCAATTTTTCCACCCACCTCAGCATGCATCATGGGGCAATAGGTCAGCCTATATTGGTCATTGCTCACCTTTCACAAGTAGCACTTCCTCACACACAGTAGTTCTCTTGAGTGCCAGGGGCAACTATGGTAATGTGTACTTTTTGAAGACAACAAATAATTTTGTATTTACCTAATGCGTCTTTTTAAAATTGGTGCGGGCCCTGCAGCTTACAAAACAGTGAAGTTTTGCAAAAACCGTGACAGAACAAAACAAGAATAGCCAAAGCCAAAAGGCTGGAGGCCAGCACCAGACCTATTGGCTTTGCCAGCGCTTGTGTATTTTTTTGCAGCTTAACTTGCAAATGTACTTTTAAAGCCAAGCCAGACCCCTGCCTGGACTCTGTTTCAGCTATCCCACAAATTGCCTGGCTTGCCCACCTCTATCAAGTAGTTTATACAGTTGTCTCCACGTCTTTATTTGCACATGCCTCAATATTATCCAAAAACATATAAACAAAAATGAACTGTTTCTAAAAACCTCTGTTGCATGATGTTTACTCTCCTTGACTCCCTGTGGCAAGTTCTTTTGATGGTTGGTTGATGTAACCCATTCGGGTCACATACATGTATTGTGAAACCGCGCGGGCCAGAACCTACGAGAAGGGTTTGGAAACTGGAATTTGGGGCAGGTTAATGGATAGCGGTGTGCTAACACAGACTCTGACCCTGCAATGTATGGCGCCATAAAAACCCCCTTCTTTCAGTCAACACGCATGGAGACATGGAGAACCTAGGCAGGTCGCTTCCGGCCGCCATGCTCATCGTTGTGTTGGCAGCAGCATCAGACAGTGTAAGTAACTCACCAGCATGGTGGTCTGTGCCTCTCCTTTGAAAACTCTACGATGTTACCAAATTAAAGGTGGTTTCAAGGGTGTTCTAGTTTATCTCGATGCAGTTTTTGATAGCGTGAATTGTATTTACATGATAGAAGGCGCACAGAACAGGAAGAGGCATGGCTGGGTATTTCACTTTGTAAAACGAATCCTCTAATTAAAATGCAAAATCTCCCAGAGCTGAACCCGTCCCACATTTACAGATTACAATCACAGAATAATCCATCGAAAGATTTTGTGATCCTACGATGATGGCATTCCTTAAACGTATTCTTTTAAAAGATGTCTGGCAGTCTCTTCCACTGCTCCATGTTCAGCCTTAACTTTGGTCTACTTCTCGCAAACGCGTCCTCTTTTTTGCTTGTTTTACAACCGATCAACAGATTGATTTTCCCTGCTTCAGTGTGTCTATAAATAGGGTTCGTCTTTGCATGCATGGTACCTGGGAAGGACAGGGTTCAATGGACTTTTGCTCCGAATTATCAACAGCGCACAAGTCTGAAGGAAACAAGTGGGGCAGGCATTAAACAGCAAATGCAAAATGGTAGGACATCACAGGAAATGTCATAGGAAGTGGTGTCACAGCCATACTATACTCCTGACTTTACCAGGAGTGGGTATATTTCACATGCCATTCTAGTCAAATGCTCTGTTTATTCAGCTGTGGTGAATGTTCTGTTTTGTCATATGGACTGGATACATTTCATGTATTGTTTTCCTTATGGCCCTTTAGTAATCGATATTATAAAATGTGCTACATATAATTGCACTATACAAAGCCCAAAGACTTAATCTAGAGTTTGGAGGACGGTTCACTTTGTCACAAAAACGAAAGTTGTCGATATCTCATCTTCCATATTGCAAGAGCGTTATATTCTTTGCCCCTTGTAATATGGCGAATGCAGTGGTCCAAGTGGGCAGGACTTTAACGAAAATGACAGTTCACAGTTACGTTTTGGACTCACTGGCGGCTGCCTCGGAAGGGGGATGGTGGGGCGGAGGGTGAAAAAAAGAAAATAATTTTACCTGTAAATGCAGCCGCCTCTCCTCTGTACTCTTCTCTCGGCACTGGCAGAACGGAACGTAAGCAACCAAGCTCCCAGACTCTGCCAGCCAATCACGACGCTGCTGTCACCATGACAGCAGCGTCATAATTGGTCTGAGAGCTGCGGTTCAGCACTCAGACGGGGACTGGGTTGCCTGGGCGTGTTCTCCACCCAAGTTGTGCATTACAGCCCGGCGTGGAACATGCCGAGTGGGCATGATGGTTTGACCGGCCCAACAGGGCCGGCCAAACCGTCATGCACACTTAGAAAGTGCAAACCACTCCTCCCTCTGCTCTAGCCAGCCCAGCCCCACCCCACCCTAACTGGCTCCGATTCTGCACTGTAAAATAATAAAATCATAATAACGTCATTGTATTATTATTATTTTTTTTTTATTTTTTTGCACTGCTGAAAGAGCAGTGGGGCAACACTACTCCACCTTAGCGGAGGCACCGCCACTGTTTATACCTGTGTTTTATTGAAATGTCAATAAAAAGATATATAAGAAACAATAATTACTTATATGTTCATAGTGCTTTCTTTCACAGACCTTGATCTTGTAGCATTAAACATACACAAGTCACTATTCTCCACTGCACTAACCAGGTTCAATTCTGTGGCTCTCTGGTTGCACAGCCAGACCTCTACAGCACTTTAACGAATAGAGGTTTCATGATGTACGATATTGTATTTCCCACTGATTAACTTAACTTGCATTTACTTTCATTTAAGCTGTACATTTTTTTTTTTTTTTAGTTAAATATTTTTTATTGAATATAAGAAAGCACAGGATTACAAATATAAACTAATCAATAATGTTCAAAATATAAGCATACAAACGTTCTAAAAAAATAGTAACTGCATAATAGGATAATTATACAGAAAAGGTTACAAAGTATATAAACATTTATAATATCGTGCCTAAAAGGAGAAAGAGAGTATACCTAAGGAAAAAGATATGAAACTAGGATATTATAGTGGTATATAAAGAACCTGTGTGAATGTTAGAAAGAATATTATATATAAAGGTGTAGAGTAATTTTTATAGAGGAAAGAGACAAGAAAAAAGAAAGAGAGAAAACGAGAAAAAGAAAGAAAGGAAACGAGTAAAAGCTGTACATTATTTTATATGTAGTTAACTGAAGGTAAAAGATAAAAAAAAAGCTACAGAATATTATGTTTTTTAGCCATGCCTTGGACCCCATGCTCTCTCACCCTGCCCCTATCGCGCACAACATCACAATTTTCATTCTTTTTTTATACACTTCAACCATTGGGCAGATGAGATATCTGCCACGTTTGTAACAGGATAATCCATCCAACAAACATAAAACTTGCCTCACGCTTTTGTTATTCTCAAATGATGAGTTATTCTCTTCACTATGGCTGTTTAATGCATTTGTTTCTGTCTGGTATTGTTTATAGGTTAGGTCAAAATAGAAAAGTACGCCCAATTCCCTTTGGAAAGATATTCTCTGCGATTACTGGATGAATAGTGAAATGAAAGAGCAAATAGTAGAAGCTCGTTCTGTGGATGTACAGGAACTCCAAAGATCGCTCCCCTTGTGCTGGCTGTCATCAGTATTGCTGGAGTAGGGTGAGGACCCGAGGGATCCTACTTTGTAGGTTCCTGGAGTAGCGGGCTACTCGACAAAAAAGCGCTTCAACACTCCATTAGGGGTAACAAGTGCTATATGAATGCAAACCTTTGTCCCTCTTCTATCTCTCCTCTACCCTTCTCAATCCAAATAACTGACTAACATATCTACCACTCAAATTACTTTCATATTTCACTATACTAATTCAACACTAATCCTTTATGGGTTCCGGAGTAACGTGCTACTCGCCAAAAAAGCACTTCAACACCCCATCAGGGATAACAAGCTCAATATAGATGCAAACCTTTCTCCCTCTTCTATCCCACCGCTATCCTTCTCAATCTACATAACTGACTTAATATCCACCATTCAAATTACTTTCATATTTCACTATACTAATTCACCACTAATCCTTTATGGGTTCCGGAGTAGCATGCTACTTGCCCAAAAAGCGCATCGACACCCTATCAGGGGTAACAAGCGCTATATAAATACAAACCTTTTTTCCCTCTTCTATCCTTCCGCTATCCTTCTGAATCCAAATAACTGACTGACAGTTCCACCACTCAGATTACTTTCATATTTTACTATACTAATTCAACTATAATACTTAATGGGTTCCGGAGTAGCATGCTACTTGCCGAAAAAGTGCTTCGACGTCTCAACAAGGGTAGTAAGCGCTATATAAATGCAATTACAATACAATACAACACTGAGCTCAAAGATGCTGCAGCCGGTACCGGGATAACAGCAGAACCTACCGAGCCTTCCTTGTGTGTTATTATGCTGTGTGCCCACCCGAGCTTTAAGTGGGATGAAGAAACTGTGCGGAGGGTTGGGGGGGTCTATCGAAGGGGCGTGGCCAATGTAATGAAGGGTGTGGCTTAACAACACTTAAGCTAAATATCTGTGTTTAGCATAGTGTGCTGCCAGACTGGTATTTTGCTGCTTCTGTCATTGCATCCAGATATATAATACAAGTAACATTACACCTACAAAAAGCCAGGACTATTGGCGTTCTCAATGGTTGTTAGTTGCATATGATAAATAAGCAGCAACTATGGCTTCGTTGTATAGAATATTGAAAATGCTTCAGTGCTGAAAAGAGGCTGTGAAAGAACTATAACAAGTTTATTTGAAGTTACATCAAAGACAGTGAAGGGTGGCACTGCTGCAGAGTTAAGATTTATTTTTCCCCCAGAGGGTCACGGCAAAAATGTAGAGCCCGATAGGGACCCGCACCAGCACTTGCTTTTTAAAACTGGCGGTGCTGAGCACCGGCAGGACCCGGTCCACTTAGAGCCCTGCTGGGCACATTTAGAGGCTCACACGCATTCACGTAAAGCCCTGCTGGGCACATTTAGAGGCCCACACACACTCACGTGCCTTCCCAGTGCTGAAGTGCAGGAAGTGGGTGGGAGTCGAGGGGTGTGTCGGTGGTGCTCCGGTAGTTCTCCATAGATCGCGGCCGGGTTCAAATAGTTGTATTTGTGGACAATCACTAACTCCTCAAGGTTGTGTTCCCTGCTGGGAACGGGCGAAGGTCAAACAGAGCCGCAGAGCTAGATTCCCTAACACTTCTTACTTCACAACTTTCCATTAGATGAAGTGAGATTTAAAATTGTTTTTGACTCAAGCCACTTCTACGTGTCAGAATGTGTGTTTTGTAGAAATGTTAGGTATTCGGATCTTTGTGTTTAGTTGCACTGTCACGCATGTGCTTGTTTCAACACCAGTAATAAATATGTATTATTGCCCACTGGAAGTGTTTTAATTACTTTATATAACAATTTATTTATTTTAAAGCCTGCTAGGGATCAAATGTGGCTGTAATTTAGATTATTGTTTTATTTTACCGGATTATAACTCGTGGCCTGCAGGCTAAATAGGGATACTTTAAATACAAGCAGTAACAATCTTCGTCTTCTTGCATAGAATAGAAATCTGTTACTTAATGGTTACATGTAATTCTCTGCAATAGTCACAGGGATCTTTAAGTGGGCCAGGTCCTGCCGGTGCTCATCCCCGGTAGTTTTTAAAAGCAGGTGCTGAGACAAGTCCCTATCGGGCTCTCCATTTTTACCCTCACCCTCAGAGTGAAAAAAAATCACCTCAACTCTGCAGCAGTACCACTGCTCAAAGCCTTTGATGTAACTTCGAAGAGACTTGTGCGTCTTAGTTCTTTCACACTCATTTCAGAACTGAAGCATTTTCAATATTATATACAACAAAGCCATAGTTGCTGCTTACTTATCTTATGCACCTAACAACCATTGACAAAGCCCACGCGAGAGACTAGAGGTTCACCCCTGGATGTCAGCCACAGTGATGTATGCATCAAAGGGTTAGCCAAGAGCCCCAGACCTACTCTTTATCATTCTCGTATCTGCTCCATCTCCTTCCTAAGATGTGTTCAAGCCCCCTTTTCAGTGACCTTTCTCTGACTCAAGAAACGCTGTTTGAAAAGCATGGCTCTTCCTTCCTCCACTGTGTGTCCCACCCAGCTCTCAGGATTGCAGCAATCCACAAATCTGTTGGGGAAATCCTCCACCTCCTCATGCGTCTCCAGTCAGCCCAGGGTCTCCCAAAATGGAACCCAGAGTCTTCCATGTATTGTACTCACAGGCGCATATACAGCCAGCACACACATGCAACCATATACGCGCTACACAGAACTACATACTAATTTGATGTTGGCCAGGAGTAAGTTAAGCACCAACGGCAGCCGGCGTGGATCCAGGGAGGCGGGCAGGGGGCAGGGAGCTGGAGGGGGGAGGCGGTGTAAAAAACAAAAGTACCTTCTCGCTACTTCCTCACCGCGGGACATATGTATCAAGCCTTTTTCCCGTTTGCAAATGGGCAGATTCTCAGAATCTGCCCGTTTGCGAATGGGAAAAAGCCTTTTGGGATGTATCATCCCAAAAGGCCATCGCAAAGTAGAGAATCGCAAAATTAGCGATTCTCTATTTTGCGAATGCAATTAAGGAATTGTAATTTGCGATTCCTTAAATGCAATTCTGGAAGCACCAGAAATTTGCTATTTGGCCTTAAGGAATTGCAAATTACCACCAAGTTCAAGTTGGTGGTAATTTGCGTTTTTCTTTAAAAAAGTACTTTTTAGAGTACCATATGTCGCGTGCATGTATTTGCACAAAATGTGCACACATGCAAATTTCAGGGGTGCAACAGGGTGTCCTTTTGGCACCCTTATAACCTTGAAATTGCATTCTCAATTTGCGATTCTCTAATTGGTAATCGCAAATTGAGAAATACGGGCCTCCTAGTCCATAGGAATGAATGGGAAGGTATTCCTTATTTGCGAATTTCAATTTGCGATTTGCAAATAAGGAATATGTAGGATTCGCAACATTTTTAGCACATCCTACATACATTGCATTTTGCTATTCTCTAATTGCGATTCGCTAAAAATCGCAATTTGAGAATCGCAAATCTTTTTGATACATATGGCCCCTGGTGTCTCCTCCACAGTCCTTCACTCCAAATGGAACAGAAAGCACACCCAGGCTCCCCATAGCAAAGCACAATTCTGCAATGCAGCATTGTGAGTGGTCTGAGCGCCGTGGTTCAGCTCTCACACAGGCTGTGGGAGCCTGGGCATGTTCTCCACCCAGGCTGCAATACAGCCTGGGTAGAGAACATGCAAAGTGCACATGAATGTTTGGCTGCCTGATACAGCCAGCCAAACATTCATGCGCACTCACAGAGTGTGCCTACCACTCCTCACCCCTGCTCTGAGAGCAGAGCAGCCTGCTTGGCCCACAAATCTGCCGCAGTAGGAGCAAATAAAATTATAATAACATTATCATTTTATTTTTTCTTTATTTCACTGCTAAAAAGCAGTGGGGCAACGCTCCTCCGCCTTAGCGGAGGAGCTGTCACTGTTAAACACACACCAACAAAACTTGACATGAGTGGGCCTGTAGGCCTCACTCCAGTGACACAGGGAAAAAGGCTTGTCCACTCTTACTGATCACTACACAGTATGCTGCCAACACGACTCTTGTGCTACTTAACTCCTGTTAAAGGCATTATCCTTTCATCACAATCAGGGTAGTGGTTTGATTGACTCTGTGGTCAAAGAAGATCACAATCTTTGACGCAGGCCTATGTCATGGCACACAAGCATGATCGGTGTTCGCCCATGACTAAAAAAATCAGCACCATGGATTCAGGTACCGTTGCAGCAGAGGTACTCAGGGCAGGGGTGCACGTCTGACATCATGCACAGGACTTTTCTGTCCCAACAATATTTTTTATCATTTAGTACTGGAATGTTCAAGGTCGCCAAAGCTTCATGATTTTTACTAATGCTCTATGGTGTATGCTCCCATATTTCTATGTTGTTTCCGCCTTGTAATGTGTACACGCTTTTTGATGCACCTATCTTCCAAAGTTTGATGGATTGTACTGGGTAGAATTCCATTGCCACGTATAATTTTGGATAGAAATTCTAAACAGTAATCCCTTAAATGAAAAACATGATTAAAATACCAAATAGCTCTTACAGTGAAAGACAACTTTCTACTCAGAAATAATCCATGGACAATCAATTAATCAAACAAAAATATACTTTATTGGAATGTAAGAGACAAGTAGATGGTAAAATACAGATATGTTAAAAAGAAAAACACGAATAACATCTAAAAAAGCATGTGGATATGACACTAAACAGCTGATTTGAGAAAGCAACTCATTCTGAAGCACACACGCTCATTAATAAAAAAAGTTAAAACCAGAGAGCTACTCTGCACTGTGCACATTTGTATTTTCTTTAATGTTTATGGTAGAAAATAAAGTGCAACTCAGTTTGGTCAGAGACACCATCGCAAGGACATCCACAAACATTAGAGCTACTGAACTGGCCCAGAGGAAAACAGAGGAGATGACAAATCGTGCCTGCTCTGAATCTAAATAGCAATTGCCGCTACCAGTTGGCATGTGCTACAGTCAATTGTGATTCCAGGTCATTTCAAGATTTCAAAGTAGGGAATAGACTCAACGAAGATTTGCTCAACTCAACACACTCCCTTGTCAGTCCTCCTCTCCCCAAAGACATACACTTAGGGCACATTACAACGTCAGCGGTCTGTCCACTGGACCGCCGATGCCGTGGTCGGTAGAACCCCGCAAAGACAGCAGAGTTCAGACCGCCGCATTCTGAGTGGACCGCCATGCTGGCGGTCCGTAGTGGCAGCATGGTTCAGTGGTCGAGAAGGGCCACAACAGATGCTGCTGCGGTGCAGTGCTTTCTGCACGTCCATGCACTGTGTGCCATGCACCATGTAGTGCATGGCACGCAGTGCACGCACAACAGTACATGCAGAGGGGGGCACAACATGTGCTCCCATGCATTAATCCCCTGGGAGAAATTGCCCTGGGGCCCAGTTTGGGGCCATTTCCACCATCCTTCTCATGGTGGGGTTCCTGCCATGAAAAGGCTGTGGGAAAGGGAAATTGTAATCCCGACAGCAGTGCCTGCCTCGGCACCGCCACCATTTCCAGCCGCCTTTGTTTCTGTATCATCGTCGGGATCCAAGATCCTGGTGGTGTCGGCAGTGGTGTCGGTGGTGTAGTAGCAGGTTGGTGGCGGTCTGACTGCCAAACTTGTAATCTGGCGGTCAGACCACCTAGATTGTAGCAGTTGGACCCCAACCACGGCTACGGCAGTCCTGGAACCACCATACTCGTAATAAGGCCCTAAATCTGTAGCTTATCCACTTCACATATAGAAAATGAGCTCTCAAAAAGGGAGCACAGTCCTAGCCCTTTTAGGTTCTGCTTGACCTAAGCAAGCCAAATTACTTTCATCCTGCTATTCCATGATAAACAATCCTTGATTATGGAATGATTTGAAACAGCATAGGGATTATTCCAGAGAAACCTGCAACAATAAATGGCTAAGCTTAAGATGATCTTATATAAACAATAACCTTATATAATATGACAGATAAAAAACGATGTGGAAATAGTGAGAGAGTGGAGGCATCTCCAGAATCGATTTTCTTCCACCTGCAGAGTGAAACAATCAGATTAGTCCCATATACCAACTCCGTATGTTGCCATGGGTACAATTTGGGTGTTGTCAATGTCCAAAAGAGGTATAATCGGTTTGCCACTTAAAGATCGTGATAAATTAAAAATAGCACCAATTGCTTGGCTACATACTAAATGTTGATTTGCAAAGTTAGTAGCCCCTGACGCAGTAGAATCAAACACTAACCCCAAATAGGGAAAATGAGATGCTCTTTCAAGCCCGTTGTTATCTGTACTAAGAGAAATCAATTTTAATGCATTTGGGACCACAAGCCATAGTGTGAGATTTTGAGAAATTGGTGGCTAAACCCAGATTGGACATGCATTGCGAAAAAGCACTAACTGGGTACCACAAAGAACTTGAAATGCAGGCTAATAAGACAGTTTCATCAGCATAGAGGAAGATATGGGTGGGGATGGATTTCACCAAAGGTGTGTCTTGACAGACAGAAGTCAAATGCTGATTACGTTTATTAATATACAGAATACATCAAATGACTGCGAGAACGCAGTCTTCTTGCATCCCTCACTGCAGATTACAATTTTCTGAGGACTCCCATTTAGTGGCATGCCTAACCCTAGTGGATAAATCTTGGTGCAAAACTGATGACATGCACCAGAGTGGCGCCCAGTCCCAGTTCATGTAACAGCAACAAAGTTTTGTACGATTGACCTTATCGAAAGCTCAAGATAGGTCCATGAAGGCTAGGTACAACGTGCAACGCTTGGCTTTCATATATGTACTATTAGCAGATGTACATTTAAGCACTGCTGCATTGTTCCCAGTGGCTCCCTAACACTTCCTTATGTGATAATCAGTTGCCATTTTGTATTACAGCCCATGTGTGGAAACACTGTATTATTTTTTCAAAGTATGTATGCATTTGGCAGTGCGTTCCCCTTGTGATTTTGGTCAAATTGCAACATTATTCATGCTCTTCATTTAGAAATGTATGCTTGTTCTGAAGACATCAAATCCTTGCTTATTATACTGTGTGGCATATGTTCCTTTTACAGTATTATCAGTGAATTGATGCTGAAGCTAAGGCATTCTAAATACCGTGGATGTCGCGCTCAGCCAAACTGTCCCTATGACCCTAGGTTTGTGGTGCATAGAGTGTTAAGTAGCAATGTAAGGCATACCAACACAATGCAAAATTTGCAATGATGGACCCTAAATAGATGGACTCGGATGCAAAGGTGGAAGGGCTACTTTCATAATATCACATAGATACAGCGGTATATAACGGGTTTAAACTCAAACGCATGACTAGAATAGGCACTTCCTGATAGTGATGGTGGGCACGCAGTGATGATAGGGCAGTTCAGAGTTCCTACTCATAGTGAGGGTAGTTACCAATTAATGGAATTGTTAGACTATGTATTGAGAATGCCAGCTGGTAGTCCACATTGCAGATTAGTTATCAAAAGGAACTAACATTAGTAAATCCATACTGACAAGTGGGTGGAATATGGATTAAGGACTAAAATTGACAGATGCTTACTCATAATAGCATGCATTGCTAAAAGCAATACGTTTGGCTTTGTGCAGTGCATGTAAATGCAAACACACATTAACACATTCATGTATAGACATACACATTCACATATGCAAACGTAGCCATTACATATAGTAGTACCCATGACCATAAACAATACACATACAGACAACCACATATAGCCAAAGATAGTATAAATGCTGAACATTTAGCCAGTGGAGGAGAGAAAAGACTAGAGTGATGGAAGGATGGACTGACAGATGGCAGAAGGGTGGATACCTCATTGGGGAATTGATATATCATTGTTCTGAGTAGATGCATGACCTTACAGAGGAAGGATTTTGAGAAAACACTGGAGTGTGAACTTCAGTTATTTGCCTCTCCATGGAAAAATTACATATACTAGGGACCAACAGAAATCAAGCATGCCAAAACCAAGAGATTTGGGCTCTGCAGGTTTTGGCTTTTTCAATTCTTTATTATTGGTTATCACGTGCGAACATATGTGTCATAATGCAGCATAAACGTTTGAAATACATGAGTGTAATAACTTGCATTTATTCAAACAGATCTTCGGCATTATGGTCACATATACATTAATGTTAAAAATGGTTGTATCAACAACAACAATATCTACTTACCAGAATATCGTGTCAAAAAGTTTGTCTACTACAATATGAGATTACATGTTTTATATGTAAACCACCAAAATATTGTGGAGCAGAATATCATCAAAAGAAGATACGTATTTCAAAATTTTAATATATACCAGTATTTAAAAAAAATATTAAACGACAAAATAATAATATAATTAGAAATAATTAGTTTTAATAAGTAATGCAAATAATATATATTTATACACAAATACATGAAATTAAAAATATTAGTCATAACGTAAAAGTAAAACTAACAAACTTATACACAACCAAAACATATATGTGACCTGATTTAAATGTTAGAATGAATGTAAATTCTTATAAAATAGTTTTAATTATCACTGCAAGCTAAATATATAGTTAAAAAATATACATTTAAAAAATATAAACAAACTGTAAACAATTTTTAAAGAATTACGTTAATAATAATAATAGCTTAAAATTAACAAACATATATTAACAATAACAATACATCACAATTAATTTAATAAAGAAGTGCAATTTTAATAAAAACATACACTTTATAAAAAAAGAATGTAAACACAATAAAAAATGCTAAATATTTAAAAATAACAACAATCAAAAATAAACTACACTACCAAAGTGGTGGACTATAAAGGAGTCAGATAGACTATTCTAATTCAAGTTTAACCCCTTTGCTGCTAGCACCCATCCCACCTAGGACCCCTGACCCCCTGGTCAGAGACCTGCTCTCCCCCGGCAGGTCCGCTGTCAAGTGCCACCCCTCCAGCACTGTGCTCTGGGTGCTGCCTTTGCCCAGGTAGGTGTTGAGGCCCTCCTCCACCTGCAGGCTCCTGCCTGCGCCTCATCCCTGGCGGTCCAGTGTGAGAGCCTTGCTCTTCTGCTGGCCGCTGTTGTCTCTGTCTGTCTTTGTGCCACTTTGCTGTTTTATTTCTCTGTGCCCATGTCTGTTTTTGTGCCACTTTGCTGTTTTATTTCTCTGTGCCGGTGTCTGTCTTTGTGCCATTTTGCTGTTTTATTTTGCTGTGCCTGTATCTGTCTTTGTGCCACCTTGCTATTTATTTCTCTGTGCCCGTGTCTGTCTTTGTGCCACTTTGCTGTTTTACTTCTCTGTGTCCGTGTCTGTCTTTGTGCCATTTTGCCGTTTTATTGTGTTTTTTCTGTCTCTCTTGCGCCCGTGTCTGTCTTTGTGCCCCTTTCTGTTCTTTCTGTCTCTCTTGTGCCCGTGTCTGCCTTGTGCCTTTTTCTGTTCTTCTGTCTCTCTAGTGCCTGTTTTCTATCTCTGTGCCCTTCCCCTCGCTGCTGCACCTGCGGCCCCTCACCCCCTGCCGGTTCCGGTTTCCTGCTACCCAGCTGTGTTTCCTTCCCCCTCCCCTACTTAATGGCAGCTGCTGCGTGGCTGCGCCACCAGCGTGCCAAAGGCAAGCCTGTCTCCACTTGTCTGCGACCCGACCGTGGCCAGCGCCAGAAACCCTGGATCAACGACCCCCCACTGCTACAACTCCGCCGCCATCCTCGCACTCAACCCCGGAAGAAACAACAACTGCCAGAGATCGACCCTGAACATCACCCATAGCCAGTTCTCCTGCCTTCACCATCAACAGCCCCCCCACGACCGCTGAACCCAGGCCGGACTCCCGCACCACTGAAGCCCTGACGTGCATCCTCCTCAACGCGCGCTCACTCCACAGACACTCCACGGAGATCTGGGACCTGCTCGACACCCTCTCGCCAGACGTTGCCTTCTTCATGGACACATGGACCAACGCCACCTCTGCCCCTGACATCACCACCGCCATCCCGATGGATACAAGGTCCAAAAAAGGGACTGCCCCCACCGCCCAGGAGGAGGACTTGCCATCGCATACAAGAAGCTCCCTCCAACTCTCCACCTCCAGCACGAATGAACCCCTCTCCAACGCAGAGCACCTCCACTTCCAGATCCAAACCATCCCCAGAACCACGCTATACGGGACCCTCGTCTACAGACCCCCCGGCCCTCGCACCTCTTCCACCACCACCATCGCCTCCATGGACTACATTCTCATCAGAGACCTGAACTTCCACCTCGACAACCGCAGGAACCCCAACTCCACCACCCTCCTTGACAACCTCGCCAACCTCGGACTGAAGCAGCTCGTCACCACCCCCATCCACAGAGTCGGACACACCCTCAACCCCATCTTCCCAGGAGGGACAAACATCCACTTCAGCCACACCATGGAGCCCCTCTGGACAGACCACCACTGCGTACACTTCACCTTCACCCCCACCACCACATCCAAACCTGCCCCGCACCCGCCACGAAGGAACTGGAGCAAGATCACAGAGGAACACCTCAACACCACCCTCTGCCACAACCGACTCCAACTACGCAGCCAAAGAACTACACCGCTGGATCGCCGGCTGCGCTGACAAGCTCGTACCCCCCCCCCATCAAACAACGCCCCCTGAAGGCCACCTGGTTCATCACCGACTTTCAAGAATCCAGGCGCTCCTGCAGACGCCTCGAGAAACTCTGGTGGAACAGGAAAACCACCGTAGACCAGAACAACTAAAGGAACGCCATTAATGAATACCACCAATGCATAAGAGCCACCAAGCGGACCTTTATCAAGAACAAAATCCACACCAACGCAAGTAACGCAAAAGAACATTTCAACGTCATGCAGCAGTTCACCAAAACCCCCAGTGAATCCACAGACATCTCACCAAACTCAGGACCTCTGCAACAAGCTCAGCTCCTACTTCCACCTGAAAATCAAGCCCCTCTAGTGCCTGTCTTTTTTCCTGCATGGCATCACCAAAGGGTTTACAGTACTAGAATCAACATCTTTCCAGCTTGTAGGAACAGGCAGACTTGAATCAGAAAGCTGAATTTTTAACCCAAATTTTGGCATTTTACTGGGGGATAGGCCATTTTTCCTAATGTTGTATGCTTTCAACCTCCTTCCAGTTAGTGGTGGAAAAGGGTGTAAACCCATGGTGGATCCCAGAAAGCTATGCATTTCTGAAAAGTAGACATAATTCTGAATTAAGCAAGGGGCCATTTGTGCAGATCCTTCATGGTTTTCCTATAAAATGTAGCAGTTGAAATAAAAATAAATTGAAATTGAATTGAAAGAAACTGCCATATGTGTCTACATTTTCATCTGTAACTTCTTACCATGGCAGATTTTTAGAATGAATATACCATTATATCCCCTGGACCCTTCTGATTGCAGAGATGTCTAGGTCTTGTAGGTTCTCCAAGAATCCGAAGGCACCTAGAGCCAAGAACTGAGCTCCATCTTACTATGGTTTTTCATTGTGTACCGACTATACCCTACTTCACAGGTTTCCAAACTTTTCATGCTGGTGACACACTTTTTTGACATTCCTGCTTTAGTGACACGGTAATGCGAGCGAGCGTAGCGAGTGAGCCGGAATCACCACAGAGGTGTTCGGGGGGGGGGGGTTAAAAAATAGTGGGCAAATGGTGCGTTTTCAATCAAATTGGAGAAAGCAAGAAGGTTTAATAAAGCAATTGTGAATCTGTTTTTAACAAAGACAGTGACTGGCAAAACAGGGAGTAAGGTTAGGTTTGTGCCTGAAACAAGAATATAATCATGCACACATCGACACATGCCCCAGTGATTTACAGCACAAAAAGGGCACCCCCACAGCATATGGAGTGTTGGTTTTGGCAAACGTTTCTTCCTTCTTAAATACTAAAAAGAAACATGTGAATCAAATTAGAATAATTCCCAGTTAAAAAAAACAAGGCAGTACATTAGATCAACTGTCGGTTGGGTTGTGGAGTTTTTGTTTCGCCACGTTATCAAAAGAAAACCTATTTCCTGTATTGGGCCAAATATTAAGTTGCTGGTGAGCTATTATATAATAATCAACTTTAAGCATGTTGGCCTTGTTTGTCATATTCTGTCCTTTTTTTTTAGGTCCCGTCTAGGCTGTGCATGTGCTGTCTCGAACAGCATGTTTTCAATCTGTGGGCTTCAGCCCGCCCATTGCCTTACCACTTGTTTGCTCCATCGTGCTCTCATATCCGTTGTTCCCGTTAGTCCATAGCATAAAAGCGTCATGCTTCTTCCTGTGTTTGACCCTCCCCCTGAACATGGACCAAGTGCTTGCGTCCTTCCACTACTCCCGTTATAGGAGCTACTATTTTCTTTATCTTTGAGCACTCCACACGAGTGCTGGTGTTTTCACTCACTCCATCTCCTCCCGCCCGCCCCAACCCTGTCGATTCGTTTTCTTTGTAGATCGGCTTTATTATTCACCTCACTCACCGAGCCAGCAAAATGATAAGTGATGTGTACTTACCCCTTTGAGCTCATCCACTTACGCACAGATCAAGAAAATAAATGGCCTTCCTGCTAGTTAGGATCTTGGGCCTCAGTTTTCTAAATGCACCTGTTTTAACTAGCATATTAATAATTTCCTAAACACCGCTTCATGGTTCGTTGTAAAGGAAATGTACTATGTACCTATCTACTAACTTACACTGCAAAGATCTCTTGCCCTCGCTTTTCAGTATTAGGGCACACAGGTGAACTTCATCATTACTAAAATGAGCAATAGCTGCTACATAGCGTCAAGAGATGCACATGCATCTCTTGGCACTATGTAGTAGACCGGGCACAAGTTGAGGGTAGACTGAGTCTATCCACTCTTTTCACAGGGTGATCGCAGTCTACCCTGCTATGAGATTGGGCCCCACAGAAATATGGTAAACTTGTCTTGGTGCAATTTTTAGACACCGGGACACATTCAACAGTGCCTGCACATTGTTTGCTTTTGTTCCAAGCAGCAATGTACAGACGGGGAAGGGGCTTATCAGATTCCAGCTGGGCCTATAACAAAGGTCGAAGTTAAGGGGCCATCAGGTCTCCTTTTCTTGGAGTATCCAGGCTGGGAGCTATCAGGAGCCTCACATCTAAATGAAATGGAGGAGAAACAAAGGCACATAGCTTATCACATCACATCACACAAGAGGCAGGCATGCTTTTGACTTTGTTCAGTCCTTTTATATAAGAGATATGCATGTGTGTAGGAATGTCAGATTTGTTAGTCTGTCCCAGTATTTACACAAACAATTTAAATGCCACTATTTTGTTTTGTTTCTTTTACAGCGCTATAGTGCTACTAATCCCATTGTAGTGTCAGAGTGCTTTATACATACACATTATACATTGACAATAAATGATGTGTGTAAATCAAGGGAGTGTTACATAAGATGGGGAGAGTTACAAGGTGTAGGAGCCACATGTCCTTCTTGGCTCATTGTGCTATATTAGAAGAATTACAATGTATGAACTGCAAGTAACAAAAGGATCTCTGTGTTCAAAGCGCTAACTCACTTGCCCATTTACATACAATAAAAATCTGTCATCTGCGCGTTACATAATGTGCTTTCCAGGAGACCTATTAACCCTCAATGCTACTTTGATCCAAAACTGGGACTAGACAAAACACAAACCTCTCCAGCAAATAGTTATTTTACCATTATTATTATTCCCTGAGCTTTACTGAGCACACAAAGATCTCTGCCACAGGTGCCTTAACCCCATGATATTTTAAAATACAGACTTTGCAACCAGTTGAGTAGAACAGATTTACTGCCGCATTTCTCCTTGTTGCCAGTTTCTTTGTGGCAGGATTTAAAAAAATAAATACATGTTAAGGCCCTGATTTTGCATCGGGGTTGCATAATTTTTTTGCACAACCCCGAAGCAAAATCTAATTTGTTAAATATTGTAATGAGCTCAAATGTACTTACGATAGACCTGCTAAACAAACATATAACTTTCATGTTTGGTTTCTTGTGCTACTGGCAGTGACTAATATTGATTTTTAGTTTTTGTTTTCAGCGGCAGTCATTAAAGCTGTGAGATAATTGAGAGGATTTGTTAAATAATTGATAGTTGTCATTTTGCTTTGTCGGGTTATTACCTGGTAAAAGTAATACAGTTGTTCAACTCATCGTTCAGTGGGAAAAGCCTGTTGTTTAGTTCAGCTTTTTGTAAACAGCAGTGTGCAGGGGTGAGAGTATTGCCTGAAACAGCTTGAAGCAGTAACTGCTAAAGAGCAGTGAACATGTTGCATTAGCCATGCGTTAGGGATTGTTTAATGACATGTCTTAACCAAAAGGGTTGGGGTGTTGGGTGTGTGTAAGTGAGAGAGGGACATGGAATAAGGTAGAAAAGGGCTGGTAAAAATGGCCCCATGGCCTGCGACCTCTTATTTAATTATCCTGATCAGGCCCGGCTCCAGGAATTTTTATTTGGGTGGGCCAAGGGTGCATTTGGGGGGGCCACTGCGGGATCGATTTGTCGCATATATGTCTAGGCAGGCCTGCTTCAGTGCCCTCCTTTATCTCTTCTTAGTCTTACAAGGCCCAGTAAAACGCACTATTTTCCAAATCTCTTTCTAAATATTATCACTCTCAAAGTGTTTTTTCTATGAAATGTTCCTTTGATGGGAAAAGGAGGTTCCTGAGGTGGTAGTATCAGGCAACTGACACTACTCGGGCTCCCTCTGAGCGAGCCTTCAGGGAGAATCCCTCTTCATTACTACCTCCACCTGACCCCGGACTCTGCAACGCACTCCCTTACAGGCTCCCTCTGTGCGAGCCTTCAGGGAGAATCCCTCTTCATTACTACCTCCACCTGACCCCGGACTCTGCAACGCACTCCCTTACAGGCTTGATTATCCACTACTCCTCTCCAGTGCACCTTATCTCACAGCTGACCTTGGGCTCCAGCCCCATATCAGGCACCATTGGGCTCCACTTTCATTTTTCCCGGTAAAAACAATAGTAAAATCACCTTCAAACTTAAAACATTGAATAAAGCAGTAAATATAATTAGCACGCACTTTAAAGTATGTTCCACAGTAGCCTGTATGACCAGACTGCTAATTAAACAAAAACAGAAAGGCCATGACAGGGCCGGGTTTAGCGCTGATGCGAAAGTCTTTTTTGGCGCCACACTAATAACCTCTTTCTCCGTAAATACCTTTACTACCACCTTCCAACAGTGCCCCTCATCCCTCCATGGCCCCCCTATTGACCTCTTCCTCGGATTCCCTCACTGCCACACTCCACAAGTGCCCCTGATCTCCCCATAGCCCCTCCCCCTCGTGACCTCCTCCTCGGATTCCCTCACTGTCACCCTCCACCAGTGCCCCTCATCTCTCTGTAGCCCCTCCCCCTCATGACCTCCTCCTCAGACTCCCTCTCTACCACCCTCCACCAGTGCTCCTCGTCTCTCCCTAGCTCCCCCCCTCCACCCCATGACCTCTTCCTCGGATTCCCTCACTGCCGCCCTCCAACAGTGCCCCTCATTGCTCCATAGCCCCTCCCACCACCACCTCCTCCTCAGATTCCCTCGCTGCCACCCTCCAACAGTGCCCCTCATCTTTACGTAGCCCCTCTCTCATATGCATTTCATTTGTTGTACAGCGCTACTCATGTCAGTGTAGTGTGTGTCAGTACTTTACACCACGCACACATTATACAGAGACAATGAGTCATACAAGTATGTAAATCAGTCTACAGGGAATGTCACATAAGCCAATGAGGATTACAAGGTGTATGAATCACGTCATACATACTGGTGGGCAATATATTTTAAGAGGGTTTGGTGTGGGGAAACAACTTTAGGATTTAAAGAGTATTACATGGGGGTCAGCTTTACTGATAAAAATGTATATCTGCCCAAACATACTCATTTCAGCAACATTAGAATAATGAAAGACTGAGGAAGTTCTAACTATATCACAAAACAAAAATAAGCGAAGTTCTAACTACACCATTCATGTTTGTATGCAGCTCTTTGGTGACAGTTCATTGGTCACTGTCCTATGTTAGGATTGTAACTTCTGAACTGCAAGTAGCACAAGGATCTCTGTGACAAAGGCGTAACCCTCTGAGCTTCCACATAAAATACAGTTGATCTGCATTTAAAAACTACGGACAGACAAACGATTGCCCTCCAGCAGGATCATTAATCACCAGCGTTATCTGGGCATGTTGTGTTGTCTTATTTTATCCTGCATCGGTCATGATAATGATAAAAAAATTGTTTAAATGAAGCACGCACAAAGTATGTGTCCTGCTGGTCCTGTGCACATTTTAAATCGAAAAACAAATAGTGACAAATTCTCCTACCTACTTTATTAGTCAAACTGTGTCACAGCCTGGTGTGATAAACTGCTGCAGGGGTCGGGAAAGGTGACAGGAATAAACAAACTTCTTTTCTCCTGCACTGCATAGAAAAGGAAATATCCACGCAGCAGGACAGTCGGCAAAGGTTACCGGTGACAAACAAAGGATTTGTCCCTTTCGCCATGTGGAGATGGGGGGGTGAAAAAAAAAACAAAGCCTCGTTAATGGTCTTGTAAAGACCTGTGAAGTACCCGGGTGCGGCTGCGATAATCTCAAAGCTGTCTGTGTGTGTGGGAAGCTGTCTCAGCCTGGGCGCGCGCACACACAGACAGCTCTTTGAGCTCAATTCCGTTGCGCCCCTGCCTTCAAGCCCTCACTGCGAGGGCCAAGGCTCCTGTTGCGCGACACACCCACGAAGGTCAGGCGACACAGTAACGTGTCGCGACACATACTTTGGAAAGCTCTGCCCTACTTGATGTGGAAAATTATAAAGAAGGGAAAAAGGGTATGAAGGAAAATTCTGTAGTTTTGAAATGTACATCAAATACTGAAATTAGGAGCAGTAACTGTTTGTACATCACAGAATTTATGGGTACCCTTACAGGCATGTGTTTCAGAGGGCATTTTGCAAAATGTATTATATGTTGCACGCTTGCTTACATTTAAAAGGCACAAATGTAGAGATATTCAATTGGTAATGTGAAACGTTCTAGTATTCTGTATTTCCACATGTCTCCCAATAAAAATGGTACCCCACTTGTGTGACTGATCCTTGCGCCTGTGACACAAAACACCTCAAAAAGGGATTTAGGAGACATCATATTTTACCCAGCAGAATGCATTTTTTTTTTACAATGTGGCTAGCTGGGGATTGGGGTCCCCAGCTCAGCTGGCACCTCGGGAAACCTACAAACCAGCCCAATTTTGAAAACTAGGCACCCAGGGGAGTTCAGGGTGGGGTGACTGTGGCTTTCACCGGTTTCTTTTCCCATAATCCAGTGCAAAGCTCAAATTTGCCTAAAAAACAAAAATAATTCTGCATTTCTGTGATGAAAAGACCTGAAATCCACAGACAGCCACACATTTCCTGCCACCTAGCCTCCCCAAGTCACCTAAGAGAAACAGTGCCTCACTTGTGTGGGTGGCCCAAGTGCTCACAACATGAAAGGGTGCCAAATACAACATAGACACACAGCATTTTTCCACTGAAAAACGATGGGCCTGATTACAAGTGCGGCAGTCTTCCAACCACGGCACTCGAGGTGGTGGTCCACCGACCGCCACATTACGACTTTAAAAGTCATTGCTACGGAGGACCACCGGCAGCCACAAATTTCCTACCACCCAGCCTTCCCCTAGGTCTGCAGAGAAAGACAGTGCCTCACTTGTGTGAGTAGGCCAAGTGCCCACAACACAAAAGGCACCAAACGGGATGTAGCCACATCACATTTTTCCACTGAAAAACAATGTGCTTTTTGGAATGTGGGTAGCTGTGGATTTTGGGCCCCAGCTCAGCCGGGACCTAGGGAAACCTACCATACCTGCACATTTTTTTAAACTAGTGGGGTGACCTGCATGCCTCCCACCACGTTTTCTTTACCCAGAATCCCATTCAAAGCTCAAACTTTGCCTAAAAAACACATTTTCCTTGCATTTCTGTGAGGAAAAGCCTTGGAATCTGCAGGCACATGCACATTTCCTACTACCCAGCATTCTCCCAGGTCTCCTGATTAAAATGTTAGCTCATTTGTGTGGGTGGGTCAAATGCCCGTGAAAGGGAAGGGCCCAAAACATGTTGCGGAGACATCAAAATTATCTATCATAAAATGACCTGTATTTTTGGTCCCGGGCTCGGCAGCCATTTAGGGAAACCTATCAAGCCCAGACATTTCTGAAAACTAGATACATGAGGAAGGTTAGGGAAGTGTGGCGTTTTTGTGAATCCCTCAATGTTTTCTTACCCAGAATCCCCTGCAAACCCCAAATTTAGCTAAAAAGTCAAATTGTCCTCACATTTCTGTGTGGGAAAATTGTGGGACCACCGAGCCAGCACAAATTTCTTACCACCCAGGTCTCCCAATGAAAATTATATCTCACTTGTGTGGGTGGGCCAAGTGCCCATGACAGCGAAGGGCCCCCAAAGGAGAAGTGATTTCCCTGTTGGACCCACTTTGGTTCCCCCACAGTTTTTAATATTAGGACGACTCTGCTTTGGCCTCCTTGGGACCAGATAGGCCTAAAAATATGGCCATCTGCCCCCCCACCCGGAGGGACAGAAAATGGCAGAAAATGGCCAATAAAGGAGAGTGATCCTTGCCCAAAGATGTGCTCCCCGACATACACATATAATTATATCTGAGGCCTAGTGGCTTTCTGCTCTCCTTAGAGGCAGATTGGCCTAAAAATATGGCCGATCTGCCCTAAAGGTGGTCAGAAACAGACAAAAATAGTGCCTAAATAAAAGGGAGTCACCCTTGCCAAAGGGGCCGCTCAATGAAATACACGTCCAGTCATCCCTATTGTCTAGTGGCTTGTGCCCCCACCAGAGGGCAGATCAGCCTAAAAATGGCCAAGCTGCCCTCTGGGGGGGAATAAAAAAAACATTGCCCCCTAAGGGGAGCTACCCTTGCCCAAGGGGTAGAAACCCCAACAACAAACAAGCCTTGGTGGTCTAGTGGGTTTTCACCCCATCTACCCCCCCTTCAGATGGCAGCTCCGCCTGAAAACTGCTGATCTGTCCACTGGGGAGGCAAAATTTCCAAAAACATTTTGCCCCAAGGGGAGCAAAACTTGATCAAGGGGTCGCTCCCTGCAATTATGCAAATAAATAGCCCTGGCGTCTAGTGGGTTTCGATCCCCCTGGGGGCAGATCAGTTGAACAAATGACCAAATTAGCCCACGGGGGGTTGGGGGGGCAAAACATAGATTGCATATGCCCCCAAGGGAGCAACCCTTGTCTAAGGGGTCACTCCCCAAAAAACAGATATACATCCCTGGTGATCCATTGGATGGGATTCCTGCTCCACATTTGTGGCCCCACCGGCAATCATGGAGCAGGAATCCAGTCCAAACAGGCACAGGGGGAAAGGGAAAACGATTTACTCCCGGGTCTGTTTTTGAACCCCTCCCAGGAGAAGGACTAAACTTAAAAGAGTTCCATTCTTCCGACGTGCTGGAAGCAAATAGCTGCCAGTGCATTTGATGAAGTTGGCGCACCGTGTGCGTGCCGATGGCATCCGATCCCTGAGGTGGGGTGTTGGAAGTGTCAGGGGAAGTGCTTCTGCTGCCACCCCTCTTCGGGGGTACATTCAGGGCAGCCCACAGGGGGAGTGGCAGCGCTTCCATGGCGGTGAGTGTGAGGACGACTCGGACAAGTCCTGAACACACACTCACTGTGGCCAAGGACTGCTCAGAGCTCATGGAAGAGGTTAAACAAAAGTAGGAAAAGTGTGGGACTATGGAGAGCAAAAGCAGGAAAAGTGTTAGACTCAGAAGGGGCTTGATTTACTATTCCCACTACAAAGCAAGTAAAAGTAGAGAAAGTGTTGGACCTTGGTGGGGTAAGAAACAGTAAGGAAAGTGTCGGAATTTTTAGTAGGTAGATTTACAGTTCCCAGTCCACCATATGCAAAATCAGTAAAAAGTTTGGAATTGTGAGGGGATTGATTTTCTCTTCCCAATCCAATATAAGCAAAAGCAGGGATAGTGTTGGACTTTGGCAGGGTGAGATTTATAATCCCTACTTTAATCTAAGCAACAGTAGGGAAAGTGTTAGACTTTGAAGGGGTTACATTTACTATTCCTACTTCAACATAAGCAACAGTTCGGAAACTTTTTGACTTTGGAGGGGCTCAATTTATTATTCCCACTCCAAAATAGGGAAAATCAGGGAAAGTGTTGGACTTTGGAGGAGTTAGACTTACTATTCCCACACTAATTAGATCACTGTAGTGAAAGTGTTGGATTTTGGAGGGGTTAGATTTAGTATTCCAAATTTTAAATTTGAATGAATTTTAAATTTTGAATTTATAATGTGCACTATGCCCTAAGTTGTCAATGCACTGCCATCAGAAAGAAAAGCCACAGGAAGAGCAACAATAGAAGGGAGTACAGCCAAGTTTTCAGCATCTTACGGAAGGCCGTATCGACAGTAAGACTAGCAATGTGGAAAGGGACAGTATTCCACAACTTGGCAGCCTCAAACGTAAAGGTGCAACAGCCCCATCTCACTTTTCAAGCCCTTGGAACAATCACCTTTTTCAAGGAAGAGAATCTCAGCTCCATTTTAGGACAGTACCTTTGAAAAGCTAGCCTCACGGCAAGAGATCCCTGCTGGTGCAGGGCCTGATGTACCATGCATAAAACTTTAAAAATCACCCGCTTCCTCACCGGAAACCAGTGAAGAGAGGGTAAGCCCTCCCTCACTGTCTGATGGGTGGGAATATTCAGTACCAAATGGCCAGCAGAGTTTTGAATCATCTAAGGTTTATTAAGTGAAGTTTTATTGATATTCAAGTAAAGAGCATTACAGTAGTCAAGTCTAGAGGTAATTAATGCAATGACTACTGTAGTTCTATGCTCCACAGGAGTGACTGGAAAGATTTCTTTCAAAAGTTTAATAATGAAAAAGCGAGTACTTAGAATCCTATTAACCTGAGTTCAAAAGTGAGTTCCTTATCAAAGATTTTTAATAGAGGCAACCAATACAGGTAGGGGTCGCAAGATAGTGACCACCACAGCTCTGACCAGACCGAATGCTGAGGCCCGAACACCAGGATCTCAGTCTTCTCAAAATTCATTTTCAGCCAGTTTTCCTTCAACCAGTATTCCTACTCCAATCTAAGCAACTGTAGGAAAACTGTTGGATTTTGATGGAGTTACATTAACTAATCACACTCCAATGTAAGTGAAAACATAGAAAGTGTTGAACTTAGGAAGGGTTATATATACCATTCCAACTCCTAATCTTTTTAAAACAAACATTTAAATACCTAACAACATACAATTATTAAAACATATACAAAATACAAAATGTATACTATGTCAGTAAATACTAATAAACGTAAATAAAAAGTAAATGTTTAAAAATAGAAAACACAAAATACATGCATTTAAAATAAATACACTTCCATCCCTACTAACCAAAAAATCCAAAACCCTTCATAAAATAAAAATAAATGATGATAACATCAATAATAACATTAAAATAATACTTAAATATACAAATAAAACTAAAATGAATAGTAATAATAATAAAATAGTAGAAAATACACCCATTAATAATAATTAAAATACAACAAATAATGCAGAAAACAAATGATCAATTTCAAAATGTACATTATTACATACAAATTAAATATTTAATTAACATAAAATTAATTTGTAAAAAACAATATTAAAATGTAAATAACTTCCCTCCTGTCCCTCTACAAACAGAACAATGCACAATTAAAATATAAATTAGAACTCAAACTTACAAAAATAAAATATACATTAAAAATCATAAAATACGGCCGGAGCGGAGGAGGAAAGATGGCGTCCGAGTAGCGGTCACCCAGCATCGTCTCGCCGGTCCGGTCCCAAAATTAAAGACTGACCTGTTTTCATACCAAAAGCATGCCGGGCTATGATATCTGATCTGACAGCCCCCACAAGAAAGGATGAATTGCAGCACCCGCCGCATGACAGCAATTCGAGATCCATCGCGGTACCGGCATGGCTGTAGAGCGGTAACCCGCATGACGATCGCATCACGTATAGGCAGCCGGATCCCGGCATCTCCGCTTAGCGCACTGCGGCTGCTCTCAACGTACTGCATCCGAGCGAGACCATCGGTACTCTACAGCTTCCTGACGACGGCAGTAAACCCCGCTTCACCGACTCATCGCTACTGGGGTCAATATTGGATACTTTGTTTTCCGGTTTCTCGCTACATTTCCTACAAACAAGTAAGGATGTTGGGGCGAGGGGGGAAAAGTTTAAAAGCCAAAAATCCAAATAATCAATCATCGGCCCCCGTGATGACTAAGGTTGTACATCCTAATCGCCCAGAAACAAAGGGGCTAAAAAACAAGGAGCAGCTGGAGCAGGTGACACCAATGGACAGGCCAGAGCGAGTGACAAGGTTAAGCAAAAGGACACAAAATAATAGCACAAAACTCTTAGATACTGCCCTAGCCCATCATTCTCAACCCTTAATCTCAAATATGTTTAGCCCATTAGAGATGGGAAGTCAGCACAATGAGTCCATGGAAAAAACTACATTACCTGTATTACCGAAGCCAGTGACATCTGCAACAGCTGGCGGGGATATTCCGAATTACGCTCCCCCCTCGCCGTTGATTCCTGCTACAATGGTAGAGATCATACAACCAGTAGATGCTTCCTTAGCCACTACTCCGACCCTGGATTCAAGATCCTTTACTCCTGAACTTAATGCAAATCAATCATTACAAGGAAATACTGAAAGCTCTGAAAACCCTGAATGCCCTGATATCCTGGAGAAACCTTATGCAGTCACAGACGAATCAGAACTTTATGAGACTGGTATATCCACCTCCAATGAAGGGGAGGATGACGGAGGGAAACACGACTGGGGAAGTAGTACGGACTCAGCAACTCTATGGCAATCGGCCGCTCGGGGAAAAAAGAGATCAGAGAAGAAAAAGGGGAGAAAAAGTCAAAGTGGCCATAAAAGTGGTGAAACTACCGATCTAAGCAAGAACCCTGAGCTTAGATGGGATTATACGTCTTCCCAGTTTGCGACTCCATCAGACGGCACCATACGGTCAGCAGGCAACCTCTCAGCAAGGACTAACTCAGGCAGCAGGAAATCCAGAGATACTGAAGAACCAACTCTTTCCGAAGTCTTACGTTCAATCAAGGGCTTGCAAGAAGAGGTCAAACTGGATAATAGAAAAAATCGTCAAGCCACACAAAAATTGTAGGGGGCAATCAGGAAAGTGCGCCAAACCTGCACCGAAATTGTAGATAGAATGTCGTCAGTAGAGGTGCGCACTGAAAGTCTAGAAAAAGATGTTTCCTTTCTGAAAGAACAAACAGAGTCGCATGATGGTATCGTTAAAGATTTAATGGCCAAGATTGAAGAACAGGAGAATCGTATGAGATGCAACAATCTCCGCATCCTTGGGGTCCCGGAGGGGTTGGAAGGGAACGACCCTAGGGCCTATATAATATCACTTTTTAAAGGCGCATTTCCGGAGATGCAATCCTGGGACTGGGACAAGGAAATACAACGCGCTCACCGATTTCCCCTGACACTTTCGAAACGGCCTGTCTCTCAGGATCAATACCCCCGCGCAATCCTAGTCTATTTTGGAAATTTTCTTCTACGGCAAGCTCTTTTTGACTCAGCCAGGCCGACTAGTAAGAAGGAATTCAATGGTGTTACCTTCTTCACAAGGCCAGACTTCGCACATGCTACTGTAGAGCGACGATGGAGACTACGGCAATTATTTACACCGTTCCAACAAATCGGAGCCACAGTGTATCTGCAAAATCCTGCACGTCTGAAAATTAATTTTAATGGGGTCACTCGTAGTTTTATCTCCGAAGTTCAGGCTCAAACCTACATGCAAGAAATCACAGATACAAGAAAAGATAGAAACAAGGTTTAATAGCTATGATTTCAAGGCTTTAGGCCCACATTAATAACTTGGTGAAACTATAGAACAAATAGACTTAGCTAGATTCAGAAGATTAGGACACAGGCCGGACCGGTGGGAGATGCGGAATTCCGCTTCCTCAGATGCCCTCATCCTGGTTCACTGAACTAGGTAGCCTCAGTGGTTGGTGGTGGGTGGGAGGTGGGTTTCTTGGGGGGGTCACTGGGGGTTGGGGTCAGGTGAGGGGAAGGGTTGGCACAAGGAGGGATGTCTTGAACAGGTTGAATATGTTTTTGCAATTTGTTTCATGGCTCTTTGGAATAGGAAGTTTTTTTTTTTTGCCTTAATGAGTAAGCTACGCATTGCAACGATCAATGTTTGTGGTCTTAACGATCCGAAGAAACGTCGTAACACTGCCATAGCTCTTAGATTACTTAGGGCCGATATCTTATGTATACAGGAAACTCATGTTGAGAGAACACAGATCCATCTGTTAGATTCTCTCGGCTACACTGTGGTTGGGGCTACAACACAAGGCACTAGGATACGCGGGGTGGCAATATTGTCCGCCAAACATTCAATTCAATTTATACGTACACTAACCGATCAATATGGGAGGTGGGTTATTACGGAGTGTCGCCGGGAGAATAGAGATCCCCTTACGATTTGTACTGTATACGGTAGTAATGTAGATGACCCTGCAATCTTTGAAGCTATGAATAATGAACTGGCCATATGGCCACTGCCTTTAATTATCTGTGGTGATTTCAACATCAATTTGCCTTCTAATAAGGACATAGCTTCTGATGAAAATTGGGTATATCATGGGCGGAAACCAAAAGTTTTCAACGCCTTAAGAATGCTATGTAAAGAACAGGCCCTTATAGATATTTGGCATACACAATATCCCACTGACCCCGGCTAAACCTTTTACTCCTTTCCACTTAAAAAAATGGTTAGATTAGACTTTACTTTTGTATCTCATTCAATTCTTCATTTATGTTCAATTGAGAAAACCCCACGTATAGTCTCAGACCATAATCCCTGAAATAAAAGGGGGGATCGGCATTCCTAGAAAATTGAACTACTGGACCTTTGATCGATCCCTGCTTTTAAATGATGAATATTGCACATATATTAGATATTGGATTCCACAATTTATTAAAGAAAACATAGACAGCACCGGGATCGAATCAGTTTGGGATGCGTTAAAAGCATCAATAAGAGGCCAGCAGACTCTGAGCTTTTCACTTTTTTAAACAGAGAAAAGCGCCAATTTATGGATAAATTACAGACCCAATTAGCTGCCGCTGAGGAAAATTTAATATCTGCTCTCAGGGATGATATTGACCCGGCGGATGCTTTGGCCGGGGTAATCTCAGCAAAATCATCCGTGATGGCACAAATTGCCAAGAAAACGGCTGACAGATTATCAATTTGGCGGGAAGAAGCATATGAATGCAGTGAACAGGTTGGGCATCACCTTGCAATACGGGCAAGACAAAAAACCACTAGGAATAATATAACAGCTATTAAAGATTCAACAAAAAAAATAATTTCAGATCCAGAGGGGATCCGATAAGTGTTTTTTTTTTATATTATCAAGCCTTATATCAGGAAACTAGTGTTGCACAAGCAAATGATGTTTCAGCCTATCTTAATTCAATTTCAGGGGCACAATTAGCCCAAGATGATCAGGCTTTACTTGCGGAGTCTCCCCAATGGATAGACACCCTCCTTTGTATAAATAGTCTTCCTAATGGTAAAGCTACTGGACTGGACAATATCCCAGCAGAATTGTATAAAACATTTTCTACCGAATTAAAAGAGGCTATGCTCTGTTTGTTTGTGCATGTATTTAAGGGGGGGAGACCACCTAGAACATGGTCACAAGCAAAAATCATAATTTTTCTGAAAAAAAACAAATCTGCTCTTGAACCTGCCTCCTACCGTCCCATAACCTTGATAAACGTTGATAGCAAAATCTATTAAAAAATACTAGCGGTCCGCTTAGCCGGGGTGATACATAAAGTGATTTCACCCTGGCAACACGGATTCATCCCGAGACGTGGCACAATAGATCATATTTGGCGCACTATTTCATTGTTTGACGCTGCTCATATTTCTAGGGATCCAATTGCACTTATCTTACTTGATGCCGAGAAGGCCTTTGACAGGTTCTGCTGGTCTTTTTGTGGGAGACCCTTTCCAAGGTCGGTCTCGGCCAGGGTTTTATACAGGCATTCAAGATGTTATACACCCAACCAACTGCTCAACTATTTTTAAATGGCACATTAACAGATACATTTAAAATAACTAGAGGTACTCGCCAGGGATGCCCAAGCTCACCATTATTATTTGCATTATATATAGATCCTTTTTTACGACAGTTGGAAGCTAATCAAAAAATTCATCCTATTATTTTTCACAATTGGGAAATGAAAATCCTGGCTTACGCTGATGACATTGCCCTGGTAACAGCAAATCCTGGAATATCCATGGAGGAGTTTGAAATAGAGGCAGAAAGACTTGGTTTTCTATCTGGCTACTCCCTCAACAAAACCAAAACCCAGATCATTTGCAAAAATGTTAGTATGGGAGGAGATATTCGACAAGTTGATAAGGCTACATACCTTGGTGTCCAATTGTGGACAGTATTATAGACCCATTAATAAATAAAATTAAACCCGAACTATTTCGATTACATAATCTACACCTCTCAATAATTGGGCGATGTAATCTAATCAAAATGCTTTTTTTCCAAAATGTCTTTACTTACTAAGAGCCATCAGTTAGAATTTAGTGCCAGCTGCTTGAAAAAGATTGAGGACCTGTTTTCTCGATTTATCTGGGGCTACGGAAAACCTAGAAGAGCTTATAAATATCTTTCCTTACCCAAGGAAAGGGGGGGTCTCGCCCTACCAAATATAAAACTTTACTACTGGGCAACAACTCTTTTATATAACCGTACCCTTTTTTCCGATACACTAACGGATAATCAGCCGGGGGATATACCAACCCCAATAGAACTTATAATGGGCAGAGATGCTTGGGAATGGTTATGGAAATTCTTGAATGATTCTCATTATAAGAAAGTTTGTTTCAAGACTTTAATCGCTGGAATCAAGACCATGAAAGCCGCTCGCAAAATACTAGGCCTGGGTCGCTTGAATTATTACACCCCGATCTATAATAATTTTAACCTGCCTGAAATTTTCAAAGACCCAATAATTAAAAAATGGCAAAACAAAGGCTTGGTTAAAATTGGTGATTTTTTTTCTTCTTCATCTGGGATAGATTGATTTGAAAAACTTAAAGAAAGGTATGGATTAGACTGGATGGACTTTTTAAAATATTTGCAAATACGGGATTTTTTAAGGAAAAAATGCGGTGGCCCATTAGGATTTATAAGTAATTCTGTTATTGATGGCCTGAGAAAGAAACATTTAACCATTGGCAATGTATATAATTCTTTAAATGTGCCAATGTCTGATGATTTGATTACACGGGCCAGGAAATGGGAATCGGATATTGCGATACCCGAGGACTTTTTTTTTCATTCTATCGGATTATCACAAAGTGTGTTAATTCCTACTACAAAACCTGCTTTTCCCTTTATTATACCCCAAAAAAGATCGCAAAATGGGGGACAGGGAAAGGGACTTTTTGCCCCCGATGCTCTCTTCATCAGGCAGATCTTAATCATATGTTTGCCTCTTGTGATACATTAAGAACTCTGAAATCAGAGATCGCAAAGTTTATGAAAGAAGTGTTAGGAAGAGATATATATCTCTCCCCTTCATTGATTTGTCTCGGGGTGGATAAGGCGACTCAGGAGAGACCTGGAGAACATCTGTTTTTTATCGGTATGGCGATATACCGACTTTGTCTTGCTTCGGCTTGGTTAGATCCATCCCCACCCGGTTATCATCAATGGCTAACCCGATTAGTGGCAAACTATAATTTTGAAAAAGCTTTCTGCACTTTTCGGTTATACGCTCTGAGGACAGGTTGTGGACCTTGGATTTCAAGATATTGGAATCCTTGATACTTGTGTGCTCGTATTACGGAGCCGTTACTCTGGTCACCTGCATTATAAAGCTACATATGCTGTTGTGGTGACTCTTCCTGTTCTGAACTCTAATATAAGACGAAGCGATACTATATTTTCACTATTGATATTCTTAACATTTGACTACTGTTTGTGAATATATACTCTTCACACGTGCGGGACACCATTACGTTGCATCTTTAACTACGATGTTTGTCTAACGGAAGCCTGTTTTTGCCTTGAAGAAGTTCCAGTGTGGAACGAAACGCGTTGGCTGCGAGTCTTTTTTACAAGAAAATTAAAAGAATATTTCAAAGATATTGTTTGGACCAGGACTTCTTACTGGTGCACCTTCCTCTTTTGCCTTTCCCTCATATAACTGGCCTACAGTGGAGTTGATCCACGGCATGCTCCAGGAAGATTTGTGCACAGGAACTGAACTTTTAACTAAAAATTTGGGATTTGAAGTGCTTGTTCTTTTGCATAAAATTTTGAAAAAGCTATTTATGAAAAAAGAGGAATACGATCCCGTGCAAAAGGGTTAAAGATTTGGGAACCACTAACTAGATGGCTTGAGAGATAGAAGGTGAAACATCTCTTTCTTTTTCTCTTTTTCCTTTCTTGTTTTTTTAGACATCACCTGTGCTAACCCCCAGGGGAGGTAGGGGTGGGAGGGTGGGTTTAAAATTAAAAAAATTGTGCCTGAGACATTTTAAGTTGATTGAACATGGTTTTCTTTTCTTTGTTTATATTATTATTGTCTTTTTTTTTTCTTCATTAGATTTGTAGTACAGAATTAACAGAATATGTTACAGTACTTGCCGTTTTATTATTTTTTTTCTTTTTTTTTTCTCAAAGACAAGCACGAAATTGAAGTACTGTAGTACTGTATTGTATTGTAATTTTTTCAATCATGCACTAATAAAACATTTTTAAAAAAAATCATAAAATACACTTAAATATCTAAAATAACAACTAACCACTTGAACAATTTATGTAATTAATCACAATTAAATATTTAATTATTATATATTCTAATTAAAAATAAAAACCAATAATTTGTAGTTTACATAACTTCCCACCATATTCCTCTGCAAACTCAACGACCTGGTACTAAATGATAGATAATTAAATAAATGGAAAAAATCAATTGCACATTAAACAGTTCAAACTATGCTAAAAATGTTTAAACAATTTGATTAATAATACTAACATCGAAAATTAATATAATAACCAATATATACACAAACAATTACAAAATAATATTTAATTTACCTTTATTAAAGTAAACAGATTGTGTGCAGCAATATTTTGAAAAACAATATTATAAACATAAAAAATTATATGCTTCTTTCTATATTCAGTTAAGCCAGCGGATCTGGCATTAGCAGCCAATCTTTTGGAGTTTTAAATGTTAGTTTTGTTTAGTTTTGGTTTTATTGCTGGGAAAGCTGTTGGGCTCTCATCAATTTAATCTAATTTTGGTCTCAAACATTTTGCCTTGCCATAGTAGTCCCCGACACTTAAGGGACCTACTTTGTATGTGGATGTACTCCTTGTGAAAGGGCAGAATGCCACCACAAACAGAGAAGTTTCTTAGGCGGAGAACCCCCAAACCCCACTCTTGTAGTGGTCAGGCTCGCTAGGAACTCATCATACTGGGGCTGGTATGACAACATTTGCCATGGCTGCTTTGAGTTCCCAGTCCTGCCCTGCCCTGATCACCTACCCTCCTCCACAGAACCTTTTCCCAAATGTTTGCTATCCCTTCAGAATGCCCAGTACATTGGGGGCTGCTATTGTACAATACATATGTAGTAGCTCATTTCAACATTTCCATTTTGATAGTACTAGCATAGGACACACTTATGGTTGTCAGCTTGCTCTAAATACATGATATACATTGCTGTCAGTCCACAGCTTTCGTTTTACAAATACTTATTAAAGAGTATGTTAGTCCAATTGGTTTTCCTTTTCTGCAGCCTTAATATGATAGAGGAAAGTGAAACTGGTAAATCTTGTCCAGATTTACCACTTTTTACAGAAAACTGAGGATCTTCCAGTTGTATTCATCTCCAAATCCAATTTCTTCAACGTGATAGGCCATCATGTGTGTTGTTGCAGTGTTATCAATGTCTTTGGGCCATATTTAGATGGAGACAAATGTGGGACATCTGCAAAGAAAAGTGTGCTGATATCAATGGCATCTATATACAGCTATGCCCCAGATACTGTCCTTAAAAAGACCTATATCAACATGTCATATAGGTGAAGACACACTGGGCCATCATGGGCCACAACGTGTTGTTTATATAGGCAAATGATTTACATTAGGGCTATTCAGTGTAGGCCTGGGGGGAGGGGGGGAGGGAGATTGATGAGAAGACAGATTTTTAGAATATTGGTATATGGCTACATTTGGATACAGTGAATGTAATTGAACTCATTTCTATATTAAATGACTATTCTGAAAATTTTATGTGGATGTGGACCCCTGATTCTACTTTGTATGCCCCTGCTTTAAACTATGATGAATATGGACTCACCGGTTTAAACAGGCAGTTGCGTGGTTTAAAAATTAGTATCTATTTACTTACCATTTTAAAGACTACGGGGCAGATTTATGAGCCCCTTGCGCCACTTTTGCGTCACTTTTAACATGGGAAAAGTGACGCAAAAGTGGCGCAAGGGGCTCATAAATCTGCCCCTACATGTGCAGAACTAAGGTTTACAATCCATCCGATCGATTATGATGTTCCCGGTCGGGTTGTAAACTGCACAGTCTTTCAGAATCGGTTCCGACTGGCTCCCGGAGAATCTGTGTTGGTCGGAACCGCATCGTACAGTTCTATGCATAGCGTTTCCGACCGAGCGATTACGATGTCGGTTTCTAACAGCCTTTCTGGGTTGGCCTGTCCAAAAGGGCTGTCGGAAACTGACTTTGGGGGGCCCTAGCAGGGCCCCCTTCACTCCAGTTGGGGTTGAGGGAGTACCAAAGGGACCCCCCCTGTAAAACCCTGCACTGTGTGGCTGACACAATGGGGTGCACGTGACAGGGTGCAGGGTTTTCTGCAAACACCCCATTTCTCCATAGAAGCCTGTGTTGTCGTACGGAACACGGGCTCCTATAGGAATTAATGAGACTCCGACCGAACAATGTTAGGTCACAACGTAATCGGTCGGTCAGAACCCCCGAACGCGAGTAGCTCAGTCCCGATTCCAAAATGGTGTCGGGCGGAAAGTTTCCGCACGACATCGTAATCAGCCCCTAAGTTGTGTTGCATGGAGAAAGTGTCAGAACAATCTTAAGTAAATGTGAGTTCAAGTTTTCAGCGATAAATTGCCTACCAAAGAACTTGGAGACCTGATTCTGATCCCAGCTTCCCCAATTGAGCTGATTATGTGATATTTGGTTAAGACCTTCATCTGTGTGCAATTTCTTCAATCCACCAAAAGTGGGAGGAGTTGGAAACCAATAGACCCAGTATTAAGAGTTATATACAAATTTAATTGTTCACATTTCTTCCTTTACCAAACTTCTGGATGAGCCTCATAAGGGTGCAAATAATAGGACAGCAACATCTGACATGTCTGTAAGAGTACAGCACTATTCCATGACCAGTAATACAGGATATCCCCTAGTTTGGGGTAAATATAGAGAAAAGAGGCACATGTGGGTAAAAATTGTTTTCCCATAAGCGTGAATCTTGGGTACATGTGAACACATCAAGATTTCAACAAGAGTGACAGGTTCTGTATCAATATATTTACCTGCTAAAACAAATGTTGTTCTACCCGTCTTTCTACCTTAGTTCCTTAGTCCTGGCTATGATAATAATTCTTCAAAATGTAAATTTGTTCTAGGCCCCACTTATCTTAAAAACCTGGCATTCAAGTCATGTATCACTAGAATACTAAAATCTAAAATAAAGTGGGAATTTGAAAGAAAGAAGCATGGTATTAGACTTTACAGCCTACTCCTGAAGTACTGATGTCAGATGATTTAAGAAAATCTTTTAAATCCTACTTTGTTTTCTTTGTTAGCTGCATAACCGATTTGCTTTTTGGGAAGAATAGGAAGCACAGAGGCACAAATTACTTGAGTATTGATATTTGAACGCCAAAAATTCTCTATACCCTACGTTTTACCATTTACCAAAAAAGCCACAAATATCACATTCTTTTTTGAATGTTTTATTTTCAGCTAACTGACATTCAGCGTTTTTTCTTTGAACATTAAAGGATTCCAACTAAACATTTCTTCAGTTATTACATTGCAAAAAAACTAAATCCAGCAGATTTTACACCACAAAGCATTATGTGGTAAATGTGTCAAATAAAAATGTAACTGCTTTGCAAAGTTCGACATAAAGATTTGAAGGACACTACTGAGATATTGTGTTTAGTAAATGACAACTGTGCTTTAGAAGAGTATGCATAGCACAAATGTTCTGCAAACATGTGAAACAAATTTCTTTGTTTTAGTTCTGCAGTTTTGCAACATTGGTGATTTATTCCATTGGTATGATGGCTCAAAATTGGAAATATGTGTACCCCATCTGAAAGATGTTTGACCAGCAAGAATATGTAGCCTTTGTTGAGGTCTGTGTTCCCATTGAGCGTTAATTAGTGTTGCAGTGTTTGGGCCCTTTTTCTAGCATCTTGTTAGTAACACATATCTTGGTCCTCTGATGGACCCTGCTTTGTGTCAAGAGGGGAAGGATAAGAGGGGGTTTAACCAGCCATCCAATGAGGACCAGGAATTAGATATCTGTTCTACAAACTTATAATCAAATTCATATATATAACTCTAATTAGAACATTGGAATGTTTGGAGCTCCATTGAAGACAATGGAGTGCTCCATGCTTTTATGGGCCGGTAAAGGCCAGCAAAGCCACATTCCAGTGTTGTTTTCAAAGGCCTCTCGGAGCCAGAGGGAATTTAAACCCCTTGAACTCTGAGAGGCCTTTGTTTTATTTGTTGGAACATTCTGCCCTCTAGTGGCAGGATGTTCTAATAGCCTTTTAGCCCTTCGTAGCTGTGCTATACCGGCTATTAAAGTCCCGCTCCCTTGTCAAAGTCCCTCGCCTTTGGCTGGGGCCTTTAATAGCGGTATAGCCCGCTACGGCGGGCTATAAGGTTATAATACTATGCTGTGTTCAATACCCAGAGATCTCTCTAGAGCGATCTCTTTCAGTCATTAATAAATCAATTTAGAAGGCACAATCAATTGGAAAAAACCATGGCAAGACAGATACAGTTTGTTTAGTAAATTCTTTTATCAAATTTTAGTAAATAAGTACATTAGTACTTAAGCTCAATTTAAAGTTACAGAATAATCAGATAAATTAGGATTTGCCATAGAATGACCAAAACTCAAGAAAGTTCAGAAAGGGACATGAGTTAAGCTAGTTCGAAGCAGTCTTTCATGAGGGAAAAAACCACCAAGGTGAACACAGCGTATGTGTCAATCCAGAGTCCGCAAGGCAAGTCTGGATAGACTCAAAAGGAAAGTGCAAAAGTTCTCCCACGGAAGGCAGTTGAGAGCAAGCCAGCCAGGGTAAGTGAGAGTGTCCGTCCACTGAGAACGATTTCCATTTCCATCAAATAAAGATATTTTATATTGCATACGTTCCGGGGTGACCCCTCCTTGGTGATCTCATTGGGTCACACCACTCAGTCCATTGGTCAGTACGTATAGGGTGTTTGTTATGAGACATAAAGAAGGTACATTTTGCAGAAATATAGGCGTTTCAGGTTACGTAAACAGTCATCCGGTAGAGGTGGACCTTTAAACAAAGACCCTTTCACAAGGCACAGGAACAAGTTCAAAAGGGCAGCTTCACAGGCGAACGTTGCTTGTGTAATGAAACTTTGTATCCAATAGTCCTTGTAAGCGCATAGGAACTCCTGAAACAAAATACAGTTGCAATACATTTGAAATACTAAGATATTTTGCTATGGAGGCGAAGTTGAGTAAGAAGGAGAGGAAAATTATGCGTGAATAAGCAGACAAGACTATACTGAATCTAGGCTAATATAGGCAAAAATATATAAAACATTCAAATATGCAATGTTATCGAGAATTCCGACATCCAGAAATAATTCCCAACAGATATATGCTTGAGACAGCTTAATTTAATTGTAAATAGCATGTGTAACTATAATATACTACACAAAATATATTTATTATTTCAAAGAATTTGCATTAGTACATGTATGAAGTTTATTCTCTGAAAGTTTGGAAACATTAGCTTGTAATACATGGATGCAGCATCATTTTCTCTTCTCTCTTGGTGCACATTTTCATAGAAGCAAAAGATGGGGTTGAGAATGAAAGATCTCTTTGGTTATGTTACATTAATACATCATTATTAAAGAAGATAATTAATGAAATCATTATAACACATGTTATCACTTTCACTTTTCAATTACACATTAAAGAATGCACCAGTGCAATTTAGCAAAACATATACCTACGTTATTTAAATGAATATTTTTGTCTAATCTATTCTCTTCTGCTTGCTTTTACAATGCAGTAACTAATGTTTCTTCAAGTTTTTCTCATGTTTTCGTCTGATGTGTAACCTTTGCATGTTTATCATAGTTTCTCAAAATGTGTCAAAATCGGTTTTATGTGTTGATTAAAAGCTTAGCAGCCTTTTCACTACATCAGTAGTAATGGTTTAACCACCATGAGTCATTTTTAGACTAACTCCGAGTATGGAGACAGAAGGTTACCTAATTAGGGTTACCCAATTCCACTGTTAAAATATTATAGAAATAGATGTTATGACCCACGATATGGAATGTATAGAAATAGGAGATACCCTCGCTCACAATATGGCCTGTGCGGGGGCAGGAAATTTCAGGATTTTGGATTGCAGGAAGCTCAGAATATTTTACTCACATAGGCAGAAGCTCTCACCCCAGATGAAGAGTTTAGGGTGGCAGAAGATGCACTTGCTCATGATATCAAATGGATGTAATTGAAGATGCCTCAGTTCAGGGTATGGGTCACATGGAGACAAAAGCTGACTAGCGCATGAGGCCAGTCTGGAGCTGGAGATGCTCTAGCTCAGCGTGTGGTATTTAGAGATGTAAATGATGCAGCAGCTCAGCACGTGGACTGTATAGAGGGAAAGATTTTCTCACTGAAAATGGGGCATTCATGAAGATAGATGACGTGTTATCTCTCACTGGGCCCAGAATAACAGTAGAGGGGCCTATTAGCGAAGGTAAATCTACACGAGTAAATTTACACTTGTAAACTCTCCTACTACTTTTGGCTATTCACCCTTTCGCAGTGTAAAGTTGCTAGAAAGCCTAGGCGTATATGTTTCCATCCCCCAGAACAGGGGCTGGATCTAAATTTCAGAGTGTAAATTTACCACAGACCAAAAGGGCCTAGGATGAAGAACTTCACCATACATGGCCAACCACTGGTCCTGTCATGCATAGGAACATATAAAGGCAGAGACTTAGAACCCACAGCAAATAATGTTACAATAATTGATGTACATCAACATTTAAAAAAAATATTAATTTAATTTAATGTTAATGTTAAAATATACATAGCAATACAAAATAAATATTGTATTATGAAAAATATGTTATTAATGTCTTTTCATTTAAAAATGAAATGTAAGTTCATTTACAAAAATAGTCAACTAATATAAATTAATTCTGTCCATAACATTTTGTAATTGTTAATACATAATAGGTAAATACAAATATTTTACTTTTTTTAATACATCCTTAGCTATTTATTTTAATCTAATGTAATATAGTTAGATTAATTGAATATTTATTTAGAAATTAGCCTAGTAGTGAACACTTTCTACTACTAACTTTTCACGTGCAGCTAGAATTCTCTGCCTCCAGGGCATAAATATCCATATACTAAACTGTAGAAAAAAATAAAAAGAACAATGAACTTGAAAAATAAACCTGTAATTTATTTTTAAATTAAATATTACTGTAAATTACATTTATATATTTATTTTCATTATTTTAAATGTAGAACACAAATAATGCATTATTAATGTAGTATGTTACTACATTTACATTTCAAATGTTTTCACATTTATAGGTTTAATGTAACATATTACTGTAAATTAATGTTAGCTATTTATTTTATATGTAGGACAGAAGGAAAAACGTCCAAGCACTATGAACTTCATTTTGAATCAAATCTTTAATTAATTAAAAGGTATTAAATAACATAACATTATTTTACTGAAGTTTAAATGAAAAAGGAAAATACACAGCACTGACTGCACCAACAATGGTGAAAACTAAAGACTTTTACTTAAGTGTTACCATGCATTGCATTTACTTTAATGCATATGCGCAAACTGAGTGCTGGGATATGAAAGAGTGTGCTCCCTTCCTCCTTTGTTTGATAATGCCCCCATGGGCTAATGAGCTCTTCTTAATGCACCTGTGCTCAGTCAATGGTACAGAGACCCGCAAAGACTATGAGCAGCTTTTTCAACAGTTCTAAAACAACTTGCTACCATTTACTGATGAAGGACAACTAGCCTAACAAACTATCCTAAACATGTGTCTAAAGATACACAGCACTGACTGCACTATCAATGGTGAAAACTAAAGACTTTTTTTTACCATGCCCTCGATTTACCATAATGTACCTGAGCAAACGGAGTGCTGGGATGTGAGGCATTGTGCTTTCTTCCCATTCGTTTGATAAGGCTCCCTTGAGCTGATGAGAGGGCAAGCACTGGCTGATGCACCTGTGCTCAGTGAGCAGTACAGAGACCCGATAAGACCGTGAGCAGCATTTCCAGCACCTTTAAAACAACTTCTTATTCTCTACTGATGGACAACAAACCTGAAACTTGTGTCTAGAGATACGCTGCATGGAACCAACAACAGTGAATGCTAAAGACATTCAACTGAAGTAAATGTTATCATGAACTGCATTTACAACGAAGCATCTGGGCTCATTGTGTGCTGGTATGACAGGCAGTCTGCTCTCTCCGCCTTTTTTAATTGGCTACCTATTGTGTTGTTGAGCTGATAAGCTCTAGGATGCACCTGCTCACTGGGAATGGTACAGAACCCTGGGAAGACTGTGAGCAGCATAGCCAGCACTCCCAGATTTCACGTGTTACTCTCTCTAGTGTGCTCTCTCCTCCCTTTGTGATTGGTTTCTTGCTGAATTGTTAGGAAGTTTAAATTAAAAAATAAAGTCTGACCTAAAGTGATAAAATAAATATTTATTTTATACATTATACATAATTAAAAGTAAATAATAGATTTAATTGAAAATAATGTAATTATATTTTATAAAAATGTAATGTTACATTAATTAGCAAATTCCAAAAAGGTTATTAAAATGTTTTATAATTAAATAATGAATATATAGTGCTTTAATTGTTTTCAATTAAGTTGTATGTCTTTATTTGTTTAACTATTTTCCATAATTTAATGTAATCTGTCTGTGACTAGCAATGGGCTAACTCTATTTTTGGGTGGGTACATTTCCCTCTCTACATTCCTCCCCAGCACTCCACATACTAATCCCTACTCCCCTACCATTTAGTAGTAAGTATGTGTATTGTACCAACCACTTACCTGGTCCCTCCAAAACAAACACTACTAGGTAGTAAACTGACATGTGTGAGGATTTCCCCTTAGAAAAGATAGGAGAAGTAGAGATAAGGTTTTACACTCATCACACTCATAGGTTTGCAAAAAGCATTTTGTAGTACTTTAGTAGCAGTATTATAGTACCACTTGAACATACTACAAAATGCAGTTTGTGAATAGGCCCTAAACTAAATAGCTACTATTATAAAATATTGTACAATAGTCTGATATCTGGACACTCTATGTGATGTCACTAGAGTCAAATGAGATATGACGTCTCTATTGCAACCCTTGTTATGTGGGTAAAATTGCAACAATGTAGAAAAAGCTATTTATATTCCAAGTTTGACCCACATGTGCGCAAGAAATTGAGGGACTGAATGTTTTAACTTTAGAAGATGTTGTCTACGTAATATGGTCAGTGAGAAAAATGAGGAAAGCATCAACTCTAGAGCGTATTTGAAAAGAAATTACAGTGAATGTATTGCCGTAGGCTTCTATGCCATAATATCGAATTTAGTTGGTGTCACTATCTCAATTTCCTTTGCTCTCTATGCCTGCATGATTAATTAGGATGATACACTCCAAGCAAACAAAATATTTGACCTTAAGTTCCCAAGACACTTTTTATATCACACTAGGGTACTTCATTGCCCAAGAACTGATGATGGTGCCTTTCATGAGGTGCCTAAAAGGCGGAGCATTCTCCTGTGTACGATCTGACTATACTCATGCACAACAAAAGGGAAGCATACTGCCACCCATCTCAGAACTCACTTTGCTCATATGCATTATGGCAAATCCAGTGCATTGTAATACTTACTTCAGTGAAAGGCTTTAGTTTTCACGCATGTTAGTGCAGCCAGTGCTGAGTATCTCTAGACTTGGGTTTTAGGGTAGTTGCCCTCCATCAGTAGAGATTAACAAGTTGTTTTAGAGGTACAGAAATCTAAGAAGACTCTGAGCAGCATTTCCAGCATTTCCAGCACCTCCAATGGGGCTTAAACTAAAACTTTGGCATAGTTCTACATGTTCTGCTTTCCCACCCACTGTTGACACCACACTGTTCAATGCCTCAGCTCTGAATATAAAAGACAGGTTATTGTAGCCATGCAGAACCCTACTCAATACATTGTTGAAATAAAGTTATTACTTTAGGCTTACAGGCACTGTGGTAACAGAAACAATTCTATTTTGTTATTCACAATATCACGCACACACATTGGAGTATGAAGCATAGACAAAGTATTTATTGTGAAACGAATAACCTGTTTCTCAATACATCTAAAACAAGTACAGAGTATATCATAAAACCAGCACAAAGACATGGTGCGAGCAATGAGCATAAAATGGCCATTTCTAACATGGTTAAAATTTTACCTAAAGCATAACACCCTAAAACATACTTCTCTGTGCTGCACTGAGAGTGTTTGGAAAGGGAGATGCTGCATCTTCAAAGTGTGAAGGCAGTAGGTAAGACCATCTTCTAGCGGAATCTCGGGTGATTATCTGGGTGAAGGACCTCTCCATTAAATGGTTAAATAACAGTCCTTATATACTGTATCTTATCAGAGATTGGAATTTATGACATATGAGGACATCAATTCTGACTACATTATTTTCACTCTATGTCTAGACTTTGTTCTGTTTTGACCTAGACAAGGTGATTAGTATGCTCTTGATCCAGACTAATGTCGCATCAGGTGATATATCTGTCAACAGTCAGACAACCTGACACTTTCACTGTACTTAAAAAGATAAGCTCAGATGACAAATCCGTCAAACGCAGACATGACAATGAGTCTGCATAAATGGAGAAAATGGCGACCTCCTTGTACTAAATTGGCGATTGGGCCAATCTAGATTTGTCAGATGAGTCGAACCTCAGGGGGTTATGTCACAATTTTCACTTGTTGAGCACTACTGAAGAAGTACATAGTCCTGAAAAAAGTGTCTTCAGATACACAGCACTGGCTGCACCAACAATGGTGAATACTAAAGACTTTCAGATAAAGTGAGTATTATCATACACAGCATTTACCACAATGCATCTGGGTTGTGTGCTAGTATGCCAGGCAGTCTGCTCCCTTCTCCTTTTGTGACAGGCTCTGGAATGCATCTGTGCTCTGTGAGTTATACTGAAACCTGAGAAAACTGTGATCAGCATAGCCAGCACCCACAGATGTTACTTATTGCTCTCTACTGCAACAGGACAACATTACTGAAAATCGTATCTAGCGATACACAGCACTGGTTACACCGAAACTGGTGAATACCAAAGACTTTCAACTGATTGAGTGTTATCATGCACTGCATTTGCCACAATGCATTTGGGCTAATTGGGTGCTGGTGTACCAGGAGGTGTGCTCCCGCCTCCTTTTGTGATACTCTTGCATAAGCAGAAGTGGTAAATACAGGAATTGTTGTCTCTTTGCTCCTCTCAAAGTGGAAAACAAAATCCTGGCAAGGGCAATTTCAGTTTGCCTACTCTTAACACGCAGTAAGAACTTGGTTAGTATAATTTGTAGCAACTGGACTGCTCTGGTAGTCGCAATAAAAGTTTGATAAATGTCTGAGGCTTCTTTAAGCAGAATTCAATCATATGTAACTTTGAGGATTTGCAATATCACCCACACATATATTTGGGATTAGTCCTAACAGAACAGGAAATATATTCCTTCCAGCTACCTCAACACACAAGTATGAAAAAGTGTCATCAAGGAGACTTGCCAACACATAAATGCATGAGCATTGATTGCCATAAATTCAAGACTGTCGGTAGAGGCCTTGAAGCATAGACATGGACATACACAGAAACTCCCCAGGAGAGTGCATCACAGTGTGCTGCGACTGTGCCGTTTTGCCGATGAGCAGTGGTTGAACCTGTGCACAGAACTCAGTCACGTCCACAATCCTTTTCAAAGGCATTAGTCACAGTTTTGTAAAGTATGGATTGTTGCCCGAGAAACACGTGGATAGGTCAGGCACCCTGGAACACTGGAGTTGTGTTGTATCAAAGACATTCTCTTGTATGCTTATCATTAACTTTACGTCGAGTGACTCTTGCAGCATCGGACAGTTCTCAGGTTGCTGGTGATATGTAACTATGGGTGGGCCTGGGGAAGAAGAGGATGATGACTGACATCCCAATTTGAGATGCTACCAAAAGAGATTTACGCCTTGCTTTAAACCTTGGTGGAGGGCAATAGCCTGCCACCACAGTTGTATGTCAGAATATTGTTTACAGAAATATTGAATAAAAAAAATGAATAATAACATATTGATACCACACCCACAACCCCAGTATCTGCAACTCAAACTTTCAATTACAAGGTGGGATGAGGATACAGCCAATAATATGACGATATCCCTTCTTACACCACTGCCAGCAGCTTGTCAAATCTTCACCATGTGAGAATCAGGTGACAGTATGTACTACCCAATGTTTACCTGGACTGGTACGGTAGAAGGAGTTTGTGAGAACCACCAGCTCAGAGCTGACCATTAGCCTATGTCTCCTCCTGCTGTGGACATTTGGACTCACCATGGCTTCCCTGAGCCCAGAGTGAGAGGGAGAGATAGAAACTGCCGCCCTCAAGCCTCTCCAGACCACTGCACCATGGCAATCCCTCGGTTACCTTTCCTGGGGTGCGCAAGCATTTTCCTATCAATAGGGCAATCTCATAGAATCCCTGACCAGTACCAATCATTGTATTTGATACTGGCAAGGGAATCCCTGGATTCCCCTTTTGTAAGGTGGTGCTTTCAGATCCCAGGGATGACAATTGTGCCTTGGGATCCCTAGTCGTGGGGTATCTCAGGGTCCAGGTGTCACCATCATACACAGTTTCTGTCAGGAACCCCTGCAGGGCCAGCAAGCATAATAGGGACATTAGCACTTATGTGCATGCACCGCACTGCTGATACCTGTCACTGTTCAACCCTTCTCCTTGCACGGTCTAGATGCCACCAGCTTTTGTAGTGGGAGGTTGTGGGGCGGAACGAGTTAGCAGTGATTAATTTGAGCCAGTGGTTTCCGGTGCTCTGCACCGCCACTTAATTGACAACAAGAGGTGGTTGTGTTCGAACAAGCGGTACTTAGGGAGGTGGAATTGCTGGAAAATTCCGAAAAGATAAAATCATTCCATAACCTCTCGAGAATTGAAAGAGAAGCCCTGAATGAATTGAGAGATGACCCTACATTGACAATAAAACCGGCCGATAAGGGGGGAGCAATTGTAGTTCTGGATAAAAATGTGTATAACTCGGAATGTCTCCGTCTGCTGGGTGATAGAAGAAATTACACGATCTTGCCTGCAGACCCTACAGAAGAACTACGCGTTCTGATTAATACATATGTAGAAGAAGCAGTTGGAAATGATTGGATTAGCCAAAAAGAGGCGGCTTTCCTCTGCAATGCACACCCCATTGTGCCCTACTTCTACATCTTACCTAAGGTGCACAAACCCACACGGCCCCCGCCTGGACGGCCGATAGTATCAGGTACTAACTCGATACTAGAACCTTTGTCAAAATTTTGCGATGTGTTTCTTCGTCCACTTGTTCAGAAGATGCCTGCCTATTTGAAGGACACGAGAGAGGTTTTGAACCTGATAAAAGACTTGGAGTTTGACCCTGAAAAAGACCTTATGATGGGACTGGATATTGAGTCGTTATATACGAACATTCCTCAGCAAGAAACACTAAGAGTGATTGAGAACATACTCTTTGCTGAGGAATGGGGTTATAATACCCCACGGGCATTTATTTTGAGCCTTTTAGAACTGGTCCTAACCAGAAACTTTTTTAAGTTTGAAGACTGCTTCTACCTACAAACCCATGGAACTTCCATGGGTAGTTCCTGTGCCCCCAGCCTGGCATGCCTCTATGTCTCGAATTTTGAGAATGAGACAGTGTTCACAGCAGCCAACCCCTTTTTAGAACATATTAGGGTATGGCGTAGGTACATCGATGATGTACTTATTATTTGGAGAGGCAACAGTGACCAGGCAAATTCCTTCCTGGGTTGGCTTAACCATCAAAACCCATTTTTGTTCTTCACCAGTACTATCACCAATAAAGCGTTACCATTCTTGGACCTCTGGATTAAGGCAGAAAACGGAGGGTTGGCGAGTAGTGTTTTTCACAAACCTACCGATAGGAATAACCTGCTTTCCTTTCAGAGTTTTCATCCCCGTTCATTGAAAGAGAATTTGCCTTACGGACAGTTCTTGCGTCTTCGCAGGAACTGTTCCGACATCGGGGATTACAAAAATGAGGCCAATGTTTTGAGTGAGAAACTTAAACATAGAGACTACCCTGTAAAAGTCATATCCAAGGCACAAAAAAGAGCGAGAAATTGCAATAGGGAAACGCTCCTACAAACACAAGAAAAAGAAAGAGTGGAGAGCAGCATTTGCGTCACTACATTCAGTACAGCATCCAACCATATAAAAAAGATAATCCAAAAGAACTGGAGGATTTTGAACTCTAATGGACTAGAACAACCTCAACCACTATTCTCTTTCAAAAAGAGTGCAAGTATAAAAGATACTATTGTCAATACACGTCCGAGAGCTATCATGCCTGGCAATAGTGGTCCCCAACCGGAACACTTTCTGCCCCCCGTGATGGGACACTATGCTTGTGGCTCCTGTAGGGCATGCCCTCTGTCTCTAAATGGAAAAAAGGCTGACATTGGGACGTCCAAACCGTGGGAGCAGAGAAAACATACCACATGCAACACTGAGAACGTGATTTACTTAATCCGTTGTCCGTGTAATCTTTTGTATGTGGGAATGACTACGCGTAGAGTAAAAACACGCATCCTTGAACATCTGAGTACTATACGATGCGGGAAAACAAACACAAAACTTACTGCACATTTTCACCAACAAAAACATAGTGAACATGACTTGAGGTGGACTGTGCTGGACAAACCCTTTATACCACCTAATACAGTAGACATTGCTAACTTCCTGTTCTGTAGGGAACAACGTTGGGTAGACAGACTCAAAAGCAGTATAGTGGGTTTGAATGACTCCATCCCATGGTTCCATTTATATGGGTTGGGTAAGAAATGATTTATCTTAGTGGAGTCAGTTTGTATTGAGAGTATGGCTCACCACCTGAGGTAATAATATCATCTTGAAAGGGATTTGCACCTGCAGTTTGGTTTTGTTTATTGTCCTCTTTATTCAACCACCAGTGTGCTTGGATGTGAGAGCGTCTTCTGGTCACATTCGACACTTAACGCGTGTGTAATACACGAACTATGGCCACTCATTTTTGCATTTGTGAGGTAGCTTATTATGGGTTTAGCTTGCCTGAATAACATTATTAAAGAAAGATATCATCGAGAGGTTACTCCCACAATTGGGAATATAGATACCCATGTAGGAGCTCCGACCTTTCACGAGTGATACAGGACCTCCAAGATGTCGGCGGGTGATTTTTTCACTCAATAGTTTCCCGTCCGTATTTGGTCCGTCTTCTCTTTCCATTCGCGTTCTGTTAGATGGCCGGAACTATGCAGTATCACGTGTACTCAGAGCCCTCCCACCGGAATGAATAATCATGGCTTTAAATGGAAGAGAATTCGTCTCTGTCTTCGGCGACGGAGGACCGCTGTGGGGACGATTAGTGCCGTGCGTTCTTGGAGTAGTAAGTGAGACGAGTGGTCTGAGCAGTAAAAAGAAGCGTTTTTTACTTAAAGCGAGGGAATTGATGATACTATGCATTTTTACTTCTTTCCCCTGCATATAGAGTGTGACTATAGGACCACGGCCTCTCACCGGTCCCGGGTTTGGAGACTTTCCAATAAACCCTTGTAAGTCCCTCTTTATTTTGGTTCATAACCAGCAGAACCAGCATGTACGAATAATTAACAGCATGATGTTTTGTACTCAATGTGTACAAATACGTGTACACTCGTGGTGTTGTGGTGTGGGGCTTCACATCGTTTTCCATCACGTTACGTGTACAATGAATTCGAGGGGTCTTTGACCTGTGTGATGAATAACAGTTCTCACGGGGGGGTGTTGTGTGGTGAACACTTTTGGGAGACAAGACGATCTGTGGCATTAGAGATGTGAGGGTAATTCTTATTTTTAAAGTAATGCAAGGGGGTGTAGATGAGTGGAACGATAAAATATGTTCTACTCTCTTTCAGATAATTGTTCACTCTCGGAAACCATTCAGAGTACTGAAGTAGTAAAGGCGACTGGCCGCTTCTCAGTAGAAGGTAACGAATCCCCGAGTTGGGGGTAGACCCAGAGAAATAACCAAGGGACCAACACCCTGATGAATGCCTGCACGACTCTTATGAGCGTTTGATTTGGGCAGAAACATGTTGGTAATAGCAGCAGGGATTTAGGGGCTTTTACCTCCCCTAATAAAATCCCGACCAGTTACTTTTAACCCTGTCAGGGGGTGACAGGAATAAAAATTAAATAAGTCCCCTCCTAGACAGTTTTAATATATATGTCTGCACTTTTGTGGTCCCTCCTTTAGGAATATTGTCCTTGTTCTGTTTTCTTTAGACACTATTTGTTCTATGTTGTCAAACCCCTTTTCGGTTCTGTCTCCTCACCACTTTATTCTTCATCTTACAAAAAACATTGCGCTCCGCCCACTGTGTTGGTCTGCACGGGGGCGTTTGACGCGGCCCAATGATGAAGCATGACACTGCAAAGTGTGTGAGGGCAGTATTTTAAGAATAATGTTTTTTCCTTCTTAACTATACTCTAGGTTTATGTGATAATAGGGACAGTATTTTGCTTTTCACTATCACATTTAACTGTGAGGATTTAAGTTTGTGGAGCGTTTCTCTGTTTAGTGAGTATTAATTATTGTGTGCTAGTATGCCAGGCAGTCTGCTCCCTTCTCCTTTTGTGACAGGCTCTGGAATGCATCTGTGCTCTGTGAGTTATACTGAAACCTGAGAAAACTGTGATCAGCATAGCCAGCACCCACAGATGTTACTTATTGCTCTCTACTGCAACAGGACAACATTACTGAAAATCGTATCTAGCGATACACAGCACTGGTTACACCGAAACTGGTGAATACCAAAGACTTTCAACTGATTGAGTGTTATCATGCACTGCATTTGCCACAATGCATTTGGGCTAATTGGGTGCTGGTGTACCAGGAGGTGTGCTCCCGCCTCCTTTTGTGATACTCTTGCATAAGCAGAAGTGGTAAATACAGGAATTGTTGTCTCTTTGCTCCTCTCAAAGTGGAAAACAAAATCCTGGCAAGGGCAATTTCAGTTTGCCTACTCTTAACACGCAGTAAGAACTTGGTTAGTATAATTTGTAGCAACTGGACTGCTCTGGTAGTCGCAATAAAAGTTTGATAAATGTCTGAGGCTTCTTCAAGCAGAATTCAATCATATGTAACTTTGAGGATTTGCAATATCACCCACACATATATTTGGGATTAGTCCTAACAGAACAGGAAATATATTCCTTCCAGCTACCTCAACACACAAGTATGAAAAAGTGTCATCAAGGAGACTTGCCAACACATAAATGCATGAGCATTGATTGCCATAAATTCAAGACTGTCGGTAGAGGCCTTGAAGCATAGACATGGACATACACAGAAACTCCCCAGGAGAGTGCATCACAGTGTGCTGCGACTGTGCCGTTTTGCCGATGAGCAGTGGTTGAACCTGTGCACAGAACTCAGTCACGTCCACAATCCTTTTCAAAGGCATTAGTCACAGTTTTGTAAAGTATGGATTGTTGCCCGAGAAACACGTGGATAGGTCAGGCACCCTGGAACACTGGAGTTGTGTTGTATCAAAGACATTCTCTTGTATGCTTATCATTAACTTTACGTCGAGTGACTCTTGCAGCATCGGACAGTTCTCAGGTTGCTGGTGATATGTAACTATGGGTGGGCCTGGGGAAGAAGAGGATGATGACTGACATCCCAATTTGAGATGCTACCAAAAGAGATTTACGCCTTGCTTTAAACCTTGGTGGAGGGCAATAGCCTGCCACCACAGTTGTATGTCAGAATATTGTTTACAGAAATATTGAATAAAAAAAATGAATAATAACATATTGATACCACACCCACAACCCCAGTATCTGCAACTCAAACTTTCAATTACAAGGTGGGATGAGGATACAGCCAATAATATGACGATATCCCTTCTTACACCACTGCCAGCAGCTTGTCAAATCTTCACCATGTGAGAATCAGGTGACAGTATGTACTACCCAATGTTTACCTGGACTGGTGCGGTAGAAGGAGTTTGTGAGAACCACCAGCTCAGAGCTGACCATTAGCCTATGTCTCCTCCTGCTGTGGACATTTGGACTCACCATGGCTTCCCTGAGCCCAGAGTGAGAGGGAGAGATAGAAACTGCCGCCCTCAAGCCTCTCCAGACCACTGCACCATGGCAATCCCTCGGTTACCTTTCCTGGGGTGCGCAAGCATTTTCCTATCAATAGGGCAATCTCATAGAATCCCTGACCAGTACCAATCATTGTATTTGATACTGGCAAGGGAATCCCTGGATTCCCCTTTTGTAAGGTGGTGCTTTCAGATCCCAGGGATGACAATTGTGCCTTGGGATCCCTAGTCGTGGGGTATCTCAGGGTCCAGGTGTCACCATCATACACAGTTTCTGTCAGGAACCCCTGCAGGGCCAGCAAGCATAATAGGGACATTAGCACTTATGTGCATGCACCGCACTGCTGATACCTGTCACTGTTCAACCCTTCTCCTTGCACGGTCTAGATGCCACCAGCTTTTGTAGTGGGAGGTTGTGGGGCGGAACGAGTTAGCAGTGATTAATTTGAGCCAGTGGTTTCCGGTGCTCTGCACCGCCACTTAATTGACAACATCTGCACTTATGTGAGTCTGCCACATAGTAGCTCAGTTTGCTTTATTTAGCGATCAGCTCAACACCAGTTGTTTATTAGGATAGGATAGGATATTGTTTATTCATTCAATATAAATAAAAAATGACTAATACTTGCCACCCAAGCCTTCTTATAGCTTTGGTGGCCTGAAACAGTCTGAAGGGTCACACTTATAGGAGTGTCATGGTTAGTAGACGTGTTTGTACTATCAAAGGCAGCGCTGGCAGGGGCAACGGGTGGTGCAAGCTGCAGTAGACTCCTCACGGGTGGGCCTTGCACTTATGTGTTTTTTGTTTTTGTTTTCTACAAATCAAGCACAGGAGATTAGACATTGGTGGATGTGATGTCGCCTCCCAGGTATATTGGGTCAAAATGATACTTTGCAAAACAATATTTTCTTATTCTCTGTGTATGGCTATTGTGTCTAAGCTGCTGAAGATAACTGACATTTTGAACTGCACAGTATACTACAGCCCTTAAGTAAAGTATACGTTTAGTTTTTTTAATAATGCATCTGTTATTGTTAAAGAGCTTTGAAAGGTGTCTGTCTTTCCATGTGTTAAAATGATGACACTGTTTAAAGCTTTGCTAGGAATCTGTCAACCCTAGAATAGAGAGTTGCCCAGTGTGGCTCTGTGTTCCTATTTTTGTACTAATTGATACTGTTGGTGCACTGACTCTGTGGTGAAATCCCTCCACTAGGGGCAGTGTGGAACAGTATAGTGTTTAGAATTTCAGAGGGCCTATACCTCTTCTACAGCTCATTTAAAATTGAATGCATTTGGAAGGCGTGTGATGCATGCAAATTGAAGCCATGTAATGAGTCGTCATTTCATGCATTATTACTAATAGTGCATCACTTTTTTTTGTAGCACCTAATCCCCAAAGGACATGGCGATGAATATGTGCAGCCCCAATCTGGTAACTATGATGAAGGTTGAAACACACATGCCTCCGAGATTGTCGCAGAGTTCCACATCTGTCACTACTAATGTTCCACATCTGTCTGCAATACAGCCCTGTTGCATGCACAATAAGAGGCACAACATATGCACACATAGGTCACACACACATGGACATAGAACAACACACCTAGAGATACGCATGAACACAGACCATCAACAGGCTGCTACCCATGCACAAGGCTCAACAATGCACAGACATGCTTGCCACCTTTACAGATAGACACATGGGCACCCATGCACTTAAGCACACATAACATGCATGGCGAGAGATAAGAAGTTATACATGTCCTTCTGCAAGAGGTGGCTCAGGGCAATGTGCTTTAAGGGGTCATCAAAGAGTTAGGGACACCGGAGGGTCCGGGGAGTATCTGCTCCATGGGAACACATTATAATGAGGAGGATGTCTTTGAGAAACAAAGGGTGATGAGCAACAATATACAACAGGTTTCCTGTCTCATAGGAACACAAAGTGATGTTCTTGGTGATAAGTATAAGAAGAGTATGGGTGATGTGACTAAGAGAACACTGGCTGATATCTTTCAAAGGAACAATGAGTACTGTGTGCCACGGGGACACTGCATGATGTTGATGAGGGGAGCACTGGGGTATGAGATTCAAGGTGATCTGCAGTAAGCATACAAGATGATGCACAATTGGGATCCATTTTTTGGAGGAAATTGCTACGTGTGTGCCTTATCAGTTTTCATTATGTACACAAATATATATTTCATGTTTACTATGTTGATAATTACAATATTTTTATATACTTGCTTTCAAAGTAATTACATGCATTGCTATTAGTTATTATACAACAGTGTAGATTAAATAATTAACTTATTAAACAAACTCTTTTCTGTCCTTGTTCTCTACATTTTTCGTTATCCTATGCCTATATGAAGAATATAGCATAATAAATATATAACCATAAAATCATAGAACAGGAAGAAAAGTAGTGCTGACTCACCTCTTGTAAATGAATTACTTGTTACAGCAGTCCAGTGCATTGATAAGAATATGTATACAAGGCCTCGTTTATGAGTAATTGGTGTAGGGCAGTGCTGCAAGTCTTCTTTCTGTGCTGCCCTACGACACTGTGAAAGGGCATAAAAGCACCGTATTTATGAAATATGGTTAATTCCTATCCTTTTCCCCTGCGCTGGTGCATAATTAGCTGCCTAGTGCCAACGTAGGCACCCTTCTTTACAGTCAGGATTGTTTTGGGGCAGTAAGGGGCCCCTTCCTGCACAAAAACAATCCAGAGAGGCGTTTCCTCTGTCCAAGTGTGTTGCAGAATGCAGCACACATTGAAAAAGTAAAAAACAAGGGGAAATAAAAATATTTCTGGCCAGGATCACCCTGTTGGTGAAGGTAAGTTTGCCTAGAAGCTACTGGAGTTTACTTAACGTCGCCTTTCTTTTCTTAAGCAGCTGCCCTTTTATCGCTGGGGAGACTGCATATCACTTCCACCGACTCCAGTTTAATCCCCGTGAATGCTAGCCGGGTACCCAGACCCTCTGCATTTTCCATGACAATGGGGACCCCAAGCTCATCTGCCAATTCCTCGAAATGGCAGAGAAGGTCTGCGCATTCCATGGTTTCTGGTTGGTCAATAAATAGGAAGTCATCCTGGTAGTGTTTCCAACCCCACCCAGGGTATTGTGTCCCCACCTCCCATTACAGGAAACTGCTGAAGGTCTCAAAATGAGCACAAGACAATGCACATCGCATGGGTAAGCACTTGTCATAGTAATAGGCGTTGTTTAGTTGGAAACCCAATAAATGGTAGCTGTGTTGGTACACTGTGAGTAGATGAAACGCAGATTATATGCCTGTCTGTCTTGGCTAGCAAGGCACCTTTCCTACCCGCTTAATCAAATCCACTGCCTCATCCAGGGAGGCATAGGATACCGAGTAGCTGTCCTGGTACAAGCATTCATTTATTGATTCACGTGGTGGATGTAACAAATGATGGCTAAAGTGATATTTTCCTTCCTCCTATTTGATACTATGCCCAGAGTGGACAGTATGAATTCTCCATCGAAGGGGTCTGCGTACAGACCTCCTACTCTCCTGAAACTGGAGTTCCTTTGCCACCTTCTGCCTGGCCACGTCTGAACTGTCTCTCACTTACTTTAGATTCCAACTCAGGTGGGGATTTTGGGGGCCCTGGTAAGGTATGGGGAAACCCGCTCTGAAACCGTTCACCAACAGATGAGTGTCTCTGATTCTCGGATAACTGTCCAGTAACTGAATTAGGCTTCTGACTTTATATGGGTGGGTAATGCCTGCTCCACCCCCGAGGGTGAACCAGTGCACACTTTCCTACTTCCTGCTGCTGCTCTCCTTGTTATCCCCTGCTCCTTTTGCCTGCTTGCAGTTGACTGCTGGGTGAGTGCCACTGCAGTTGCTGCAAATATGCTGGAATCTTCAAGTGTGCCCCCATTTACACTCATCTTTGTCATATTTCCATCATGTTGTGGTGCAGCCTTTCCCAAGCTTGCCCCCTGTGGCCCCTTTGGCTTTGGCACCCTGCATGAAGCTATTGTGCTTCTCTATAAATCCTGAGGGCTGAAAATTATGCTCCAGTGGGCTCCCTCCCTCCCTGGCAGGTACCATATGACTTGTGAATCCTTCTATGTCCTGGTGGTCCCATTCTATGACTGACGTTGTATTCTGCTGCACCCTCGGACCCTTTGGGTGCCACTGTGTTGGCTACAGACCCCTCTTGTGGGTCATCACTGCAGTCCCCCGCTGGTGCCCTCAGAATCACTGTACTCATTGCTCTTTGATGAGGCCGATGGTGCCACACTCCCGGTCCCGACAAGAGGTCGATCAAATGACGAGTGGCCAGTCTCAAAGGTGAGGGTCAATTGAGGTAAGAGGTCCCATGCCCCCCCTTTTGACCACTTACTTGCCCTGCCCTGCCCTTCTTCCTTCTATTGGGTGGTTCAAAACATGCATGCCAATTGCTGCGTGTAACTTTTACTGGCGTTTGTCTCCCACTTCCTGGTGTTCCAGCCATCGGTAGACATTCCCTCCTGGCCCCTATCTGGTCCGGCTCTGCCTCCCCGGACCATGCCTCTCCTGTGAACAGATATTGTGCTAGTGTGTAGTTTCAGTAAAAGTACATTTATGTGGCTCTTCAGCACCTGTTTTATGAACATTAGTTGCATTTGTTCTTTCTGGCTATTGTTCTTGGGCGAATAAATGACTTCAGATTTCACTGACTTATAGACTTATGTTTGACAGCGCCATTAAAGAATCTTATGTAGAGTTTCACCTGACATTCATGTCTGTAAACTTGGTTTTTATGGCTTATAGCACTTTTCCTCATCTTTTCTTGTCAGTAGTTTGCTGGTCTTATGCGTCATTTTCAGATTTGCATAATGTTTTCCAAATTAAGTGTGATTAGCTGTGCAATAAATAGTCTCACCCTTTGTCTTATTCTAGTATTAACCGTCTAATTTGGAACTTTCTGGAAAGCCATGAATTTATTGCTGTTTCCTCTATTTGCAAGCTACATACGTAGTTGTAGTTTTGCAATGTATGAAGGCTATGATGTTGGGGATAACAGAAGCAGAATATCTAAATGCAGCAATTAACCTTTGCATCTTTCTGTAGTATTCAATAACTCTCTTTTTCTCTCTCTCTCTTTACACTCATTTTTTTTTCCTTATATCTCTAGCTCACTTTTATATTTGTTCCCTGGGGCCCGGAATTAGAGTTCAACAGACAGGTTACTCTATCACAAACATCACAGACAGCCAATCCACTTTATTACAAGTGCATTATATGATTTGATATCAGGGGCATAACGAAATTTGAGGGGACCCCCCTGCAAAGTACATCAGGGGCCCCACCACCCTTGAGACGCGGTCAGGAGCTCTCAGGCCAGAAGCCACCGCCTGTGCACAGTGCCGGAGTGGGTGCCTTGGAGCTCGGGCCCCCACACACCTTGGGGACTGCAGGGGCTAATGTTACCCCACTGTATGACACTTGTAATAAGGTGGGTAGAATAATGTTATGCGTTTTGGAGTAATCAGTCAGACTCTAACCTCTAAATCAGGCCCTTAGTCTGTAACAGTGTCTTAAGATGGCAAGTATTTTGCCTTTGTTTCTGATATGTCTGTATTTTACCAACAATACACAAATCTTGCTTATATCTTTAGACTTCTTGACTTTGGTAATCCTTTTGACTAATTCCTTTAATCTTTAGGGCCATGTACAAGAAGGTGTATGTTGTTTACCTCAAGGCCAAGACACATTACTGAGAGAGCTGCAGCTTTTTCCTAAATCGCATGAGGTCTGTTTCTTGTCTCAAAGTGGTGGGCAGAGAGTTCCAGAATTGAGGTTCCTGTATTGAGAAAGGCGACCCTCCTGTCCATTTGCGTCTGAATTAAACCTGGGCGTAGTTCGCACTTCGCAAGCTACGCGTAGCTACGCGAACTGCGTAGTGCACTGTGCAAAATGCTGTTTGCACTGATTGCACAGTGCCGGATGCTAATCCTCACTCTGCAATCATTGTAAACGGCATCTTGCACAGTGCAAGCGGTCATTTTCTGCTGCTCGAGTAGATTTGTACTCGAACGGCAGCTTTCTCAATGCGAACTGGTAGTTTCTCATCGCGAGCGGTCGCGAGCATACACGACCACTCGCAATGAGAAACCTGACCTTCCCGCATTGAGAATCTCTCTGGGAGGTTTATTTTCCACGCTCGCGATCGGCAACTTGATGTTGCTGATCGCGAACGAGAAAAAAGTCTCGCCGCGATGTTATTTGCTTGATAGCGGTCGCCAACTTGACATTGAGGACAGCGAGCAAACAAAAATGCCCGCTACGTTACGCGTTTTTGCACTGTGCTACGTACAATTCGCATAGCGCATAGTTGCGCAAACTACGCAAACTACGCGAGCGTAGCGTAGTCCTACGCTCAGGGTTAGTCTAAATCTGGGGACCACCAGTAGATTCATATGCATAGATCTTGTACACTGTGGGGAATATCTGTGAATCCTAGAGGATATGTACTTGGGACCTGTGCCATGTATGGCTTTGAACAGGATTCATCCTGTTTTGAACATGGATCGCTGCTCCACTGGAAGCCAGCGGAGCTCCTTCAGCAATGGTCTGACATGACATTGTGTGCCTTGTTGGTAGATGATTCTAGCAGCTTGATTTTGTATCAGCCGCAGACTGTATTTCTGGTTGCACGGAAGGCCAAGATAAATTGCATTTGCATAGTCAATTTTTGACAGAATCATAGCAATGATGATTTGAATGCTGGCCTCTCTGCTGAAAAACCTTCCAATTTTTCAAATTTTTCAAAATTTCCATAATTGGGAAAAGCAGGTTAGAAGTAACTGAACCTATCTGTGAGCTCATGGAAAGATCTGAGTCAATTTCTATGCCTAGGCTCTTTATCGTGTTCTTAGGAATAGGTGCAGGGCCTAGCTTCGGGAGCCAGTGGGCAGGACTCCAGTGCAAAAAGTTTGTTGTTAGGTGTGATGATTTCTGTTTATTCTGAGTTTAGTTTTAAGTGATGAACAACATAGTATTCCTAAGAAACTCCTTAGAGTTTGTTGAGTCGTCAGTGGTAAAGCTCAGCTGCATATCATCAGCAAAGTTATAGATCTTTACCCTCATCTGACTAAGCGTGAGTATAAGGGGGCTGTTAGAAATGGGGGTCTCTAGTTGGCACTGGCTTCCAGCTCCCCGCTAAAAACAGTTTCTAGAGGTCCTAAACGGCTGTAGGCACCTCTCTGTAGGTTAGAATTCCCAGCAAGGAAATTCAGCGGGAGTTGGTGGTGAAGTCTGTGTGTCCCTAAGACTTCAGAGAGGAGGCAAGCTCAGTTCAAGCCCTTGGAGATCTTCCTCAAGATGACAAAGCAAACAGCAAAGTCTTTTTCTCCTTTCCTTGGCAACAGGTAACCACTGCAGGCCAACCCCAGACAGCAAACAGCACATGGGCAGTAATCGTCCTTCAGCTTCTCCGGTTTCTTCACCTTGGCAAAGGTTCCTCTTGATTTTACAGAAGTGATCTAAAGTTCTGGGGTTTTGGTTGCCCTTTCTATACACACAAATCCTTTGTCTCTGAAGGCAGAGAGTGTCTGTACCTAGTCCAAACCAGTTCTGGGTGCATTCTGCCAGTGCACAACTTCTTCCTTTGTCAGTGTGGGCCAGGGTCATCAGAGGCACCACAGGAGGTGGAGCCAGCATTGTGGAAGGCAAGCACAGCCCTATTCAGGCCCAGGTGCTACTCCTCCCACCACTCCCAATGCAGATAGGTCTATTCAGCCTAGTGCTGACTCACCCTGTCTCCTGGAGCCACCCCAGCCCCTGTCACTCACAAACCAGACATGCAAAACACAACCTAGCAGAGGCAGGCTGGATGGTTGGGCAAGAAAATACCTAATTTCTAAAAGTGGTATTTTCAAACACAGAACGTTAAAACCAACTTCACTAAAAGATGTCTTTTCAGGCATACTAAATTCATTTTTCTACCATGTTCCCTGGGTCAGTTAGGATTATAAGATGTTATAATCAAACTTCCCATTCTGGCCTATGGGAACAGGCAGCCTTGCAATAGTGAAAAACTAAATTGGCTGTAATTCACTATCAGGACATGCCACATACATCAGGGCATGTCCTACCTTTCACCTACAGTGCACCCTGCCCTAGGGCCTACCTTAGGGGTGGCTAACATGTAGAGAAGGGAAGGTTTAGGGACTAGCAAGTGGGTGCACTTGCCAAGTCGAAATGGCAGCCCCAGGCTGCACACAGACTCTTGGCAGGTCTGAGCCACATTTTACAAGCTGTTTCTGTGGCTGGCACAATCAGTGCTGCAAGCCCACCAGCAGCATTTGATTTACAGGCCCTGGGCACACATTGTGCACTGTATACTAGGGTCTGACAAGTAAATCAAATAAGCCAATCATGACGTTGTGGAGCTTGACCATATGCCCCCATGTGGATAAACATGTTGATGGCATTTTAAGGCGTTGTCATCTTTAAGTCTGACATCATGTTGCAGTCAACCTTAGCTATATCGGCTTGGGCCCGACCTCAGAGGTGCAAGTTAATATCAAGGAATCCTAATCCTAATTGACAGCAAGGTGGGAGCGATATCAACAGCTTTATCTTTTGACCCCGGTGTCATAAGTGCAAGTAAATATTGTTTAGGACATTAAAACCATGTGCCCTAAAGAGCATCTAGTGAGTGAAAGCTATGTTTGCAAGCATGAGGAAATCAGCTTTTAGCAACATCATCTTTTAGTTAAACCTCCTGCTGCTACTTATCTTAGCTGCATCGTCTGTGCATTGGCCTAACAAGCAGTGGCAAAGCTTATATGTCTCACCTTTGGGACTGTTGGCTCTGCCATTGCCTTTTGTTCATGATGTACAGCATGGGCATTGACAACTTTGGAAATGATTTGTAGTCATTCTGTATAGCAGCGTGGCTGCTGTGCAGCATGGCTAAAACAAATATTGAAAAAGGACTATGATACATCCAGCACTGATGCACTTTAGAAAAAAAGCGCATTAGCCCTAGTTGAGCCATAGTGCTTTTTTAAATTAGTGTTAGTCATTCAGCAAAGCATCCGCGTTGCTGTACAGCATGGCTACAAAACATTATCTAAGCTAATAGCTCTCCTGAGCAAGACATATTGGCTTTGCCAATGGTTGTGTGTAATGCCATCTGTCATCCCTTCCTAGATGTCACATTTCTTATTTGCAATTGTGATTTAAATTGGATAAAATAAGAATAGTACCTTTTTCTGCCTTGCAGACATTTTTTGACAGTGTTTAAGCAGTGCAGAGAATGTGCCAAGCAGTTCTTAGTAGCTGACCCTGCGTGTATCAAGTTTGCTGAGCTTTTATTCTTTGAGTCTTTATCTTTTTTGTGTTAGAATTCATATCCATCCATTGCAACTGAGGAATCATTCCCTATCCATGACAGTGATAAAGGACATAGGAAACCCTAGAGTTTGTAAATGAGACAGGTTCTGTGGCCTTTTGGTCAGAGACCCTGGTCAGGGACTGATTATGCTCACTGGCCTGTCCATTGGTATATGTCAGAGGGTTGGCAGCTCTTTTAAATACCACTTTGGAGGAAACTCTCTGATCATTTGTATGTGCAATATTCTTTTGGAGGAAATCACTGAATGAAAAGAAATTCAATCCTTTAATATAAAACAACCTTTTCCAACCTCAAGGCACTGAAGTAAACTACTCCTCATCATAACAAGCGTAATATGAAATCAATGAGATTACTCCCGCATAACGGAAATCCCATCTGGGCCTACATGAGACCCTACCATTGCTACCAGAGTTTGTTGTGTTTGGAATGGCTGCAAAGACAGTTTATCTCCATCGTCACAAAGTGCATATCAGAAATGTAAAGGCCAAGATTTGAAAAGAAATGTGGTACCAAAACATTACAAGGATGTGTTTTAATCCATATTTCGTTGAGGCATCAGAAGAAAGAGTCCAAAAGAAAGTCGGAGAGCGATCAGCCTTGATATCTTTCCACCACTAGGCCACTTTCATTAAGGCATCTGGATAGATGCTGGGTCTTGAATATTTGTCACAGAATTAATGCAATCTCCACCTGTAGATTGGAGTCACTCGAGTTGTGGGCTAGAGACAAATCATCTGTGAGGCTCAGGCTTTCCCTTTTCAGGCCCCGGTTTCTTAAATCTCAATAATGTTATGTTATGTTAGTTCCACTTTTATAGCGCGCGACTCAACCGGGGGCATCTCGGCGCTGTTAAAGAAACCTGACTGAGAGACCAACCATAAGAAGTTAAAACAGGTAGGTTTTTAGTTGTTTCCTAAAAGTACTATAGGTGGAGATCTTGTGAAGAGTAATTGGTAGTTTATTCCAGTATCTTGGAGCAAGGTAAGAGAAAGCTTTGCCCCCTGTACATCTGAGACGTATTCGGGGCACCTATAGAAGGGCTAGTGTACTAGATCTGAGATTTCGGCAAGGTACATGTTTTATAAGTTTTCTTTGCAGATAGCGGGGACCTTTGCCTTTCAGGGCATTATATGTAAGACAGCAGATGTCAGATGAGCGTCAGTATGTTTGAGAGCCTCCTACCTTTACCATCAGTTATACAGTCTTCATACCTCCTAGAGATCAATTCTCTTTTGCTGTCTTTCTTCTTTTTATTCATGTGGGAGAAGGCTGTTTAGATCACAGTGGATACAACTGTTCTTATGTTTAACTGAACAAGCAGATAGGGAGTTGGCTTCATAACCTATGCGTTCTTGCAGCATTGCTTTGGGGCTCATCTCTCTAGAAAGCTACTCTTGCAGTAATATCCCATCAACACAAGTAGAAATAACATAGAAGCGGGTACTTCAAGCAGTCCCCGCCGTGCACCAGATAAGTTGACAATTTGTCAATTGTGGCACGATTTTCCAGAATGACTTTCTAGTAAGCACTCAGGTTCCTAATCGCTTACTTGAGGAAAGGGCAGTATTCTTCATCGCTCCTTAACAACGATGAACTTAAGTAAGTGAGTTCTGTAAATCAACTTCATGCACATTTTTGTATACTAGAACTAAATATCTCTATCTTGTGTGCAGCTGGAAAAGAAATTCCACCAGGAAGTTCTATAAAACAAATTGCCTTGAATTCCTTACTGGGCCCTGTTGAAACCTGAGTCTGCTAAACTCTTCTTTAAATAATGTGCTCTTCATTCACTTGCCTTATACAAGAATATCAATAGGTTCCCGCAGCCTATCCTTTTACTGATGCACCCTATCAAAGCAAAATAAATTATACATTTGTATAAAAGATGACTGTGGGGAAGTGACTATGATGCATTGTTATCTCTCCCTCCTCCAAGCCGAGATCCATCTTCTCAATGGGGTTTGAATTGATTGGCCAAACTGAATAATACTTTTTTTGTGGCAAACAACTCTGCCAGAAGAACTAGTTCCTTTCTGGCTTTGGCTTATAAAAAAGAATCATCGTCTGCAAGGACAAAGTACTTCAGGTGTTTCCTTAATATTTATTTCAACAGGACTAGTGCTGTGTTTGAGCACAGATTTCAAAGTTAATTGGCTAAAGAATCATTCGATAATTGAGATGTTTCTGGATTATTAAAATTAACAAATTTCTTTTGAGTTAACATGCCATTTACCTTTCTCAAGCAGCAAAGCTAGGAAATTCACTGTTCCCTCATCCCAGATACCTCTGGGTTTTGTGGTTACACAACAGGTGGACCATCTCAGCTTGGCTGCTGTGCACTGTGATTCCTGCTACCAGATGACCCACGCCTCTTAGAGATGGGACTCCCACCGGCACAGCTACCAAGCAGTGGCAGAGGGCAGTCTTGAGGAGTAGAAAGTAATTGCTAAACCAGTGTTGTCCCATTGGTGCACTGATGTAGCTACATACCAGATGACCATTGTGACCTCATGCCTCGTTCTTCAGATGTGGGCTATCCAGCTGCAAAAAAATGGCCGTGTGAAATGGCTAGGTAGCCTAAACTGCACCCTGGGCGAAGCCTGACTCCGTGCACCCATAAAAAGATACATAAAACTTTCTGCAGGTAGAAGAAATTCAATAAAGTGAAAAATAAATCTATATAACCTTTCAACATTGTGATCGGACATAAAGCGAGGTGCAGTGTCTATAGTACAATTGCTAAGGAGTAAAGATGAAACAAAAAAATAGTCTAATCTAACAAAGGTGTTGTGTGGGGCCGAAAAGAAGGTGTAGCCAGGTTGCGTGGGATTTAAACTGGCCCAGATATCACTTAACCCATGGATCTGGGCAAGGTTAATTAGTGCTTGATATACTCGGGGTTTTCTGCCTTTGTATCTCCATTTATTGTCTAATTTCCAGTCGGAGGGCAAATGTATATTGAAGTCACCACATAGGATGATAGGAGTAGGCCAGTGGGCCAGCTCCCCTGAGACCATGTTAATAATTCCTGGGTCATCTACATTGCTGCCATACAGTGAGCATAGGGTAAAATGAAGGTTAGTGGAAAGGTGGCATTCGGTTATTACCCATCTGCCCAGTGGGTCTGATTTAACCCGAGGATTGCTAAGAGAGAGTCTTCTGTCTGCCAAAATTCCAACCCCTTTTGTCTTGGCGCCCTGCGAGGTAGCCCACACAACTTTAAACCCTAATGAATCTAATAGGTGCTTTTGTGAACACTCTATGTGGGTCTCCTGAAGGCAGATTATATTGCCCCCTAGAGAGCGTAGGCCTTGAGCAACATTTTGCCTTTTAGAAGTATCATTCAAGCCGCAAATGTTAGCAGAGACAAACCTAAGTGAATCTATCCTAGCCATCTAACAGTTAAGAGAAAACCATTCTCCTTGCCCAATATCTTAACAAATAGATACAGAAATGTGTAAGTGCCAAAAAGTGCCCTTGATTCTTCTGTGCCTTATCTAGTGCCCGTACCTCCCCCCCCCCCACCCTGCCCACCCCCCCCTTTATCTGAGCAATCAGGAATGACCTGAATGATGATAGTCAGTCATGAGGCCCGGCTGTCAACCACGCCTGAAAAAGACAAATTAAATTTTCGTTCGGCTTGTAGCCCCCTTGTTTTCCTTTAAGACAAAGTGAGACTAGCAGCGAGACAGACAGTCAGAAAAAAAAAAGAAAAAGGGCTGCCCACTATGTCAAGTTTTAAGGTTCACATAAAGCTGCCGTAATGTGACCATGGTCATGGTCCTTGAAGGCTTACAAATATGTTGAAACTGTAGAATGAAAATAGAATAAGAGTAAAGAGAAAAATGGCAGGGAAAAAAAAAATGAACTTTTTCATCAAGGATTCTTTCTAGATTTGAGTTCGTTCAGATATTCACCAGCTTTCACTTCAGATAGGAAAACTTTAGTCCCCCCATTAAAAATTACTTTAAGTCTAGCAGGATTCATTAAATATACTTCGGCCCCCAGCTGCTGAAACGGAGAGATCAGTTGTCTCAGGCGCCATCTCCGCTCTACTGTCTGATGGCAAAAGTCGGGTTTAGCGAAGAATATTATGCCATTGGCCCCTTTCTTGGAGTTGGGGCGGGCCTGATCGTAGATTAACTGTCTAAGAAGAAAATTGCCAAGGTAAACCAGGAATACCCTTGGCTGTCCTCCAGTGGTGTTGCCGCGGCCATGTTGCTGTCTCTGGTTGAAGGGGAAACGGTGTGCCCTCTGCACTTCTCGGTCCCAATCCCAGCCCTGTTGGTCAGGGAAGGAGTCCTGCAGAAGTTTCACAATGAATCGTCTCGGGTCGTCCCCTTCCTTTCCCTCCGGAATACCAAGCAAGCGAAGGTTATTCCGGCGCTGGCGATTTTCCTGGTCCTCCATCTTAGCCATTAGGTCTGCCAGGCAGGCACGGTTTGATTCGCTCTGTTGCTTAACTCCCACGGCTTCAGTTTCCAGATGCTCGGTGCGCGCTTCCACCATGGAAACGCGTTCACTGATATCATTGCAGGTTTTATTCAGCCTTCTTATGCCTCCCTGGAGTTTCTTAGAAGCATTTTGGCCGCACGATTGTCAGCCCGGACCTCCTCCTGAAACTCTTTGATGGAAGCTAAGATAGAGGCGAGGGATGGCTCAACTGGGTCTGCAGGCGGGTTTTTAGTAGATCTCCACTGTGTTGTGTTGGGATCATCCTCGTCCAAAGGGTAAGACATTTGAGAGTCTGAATAGTCCCATCTCAGCTGGCTACGCCGCTTGTTCTTACTTCTAGGTTTCTTTGGTCGCTGGACCGTGCCAGTGTCTTGGATTGAGGCCTCGCTGTCCCCTTCACTTGTGTCGGACCCACCCTCACCCGAAGAGGTGGGTGTGCTATCGGAGACGGAGTAGAAGTGCTCAGGTCCTGCTTCTGGGGTCCAGGGAGCTTGTGCGCCAGGGGGAGCCTCTAAATGCTGAATAAAGTTAGCTGTACCCGACGTCTGTGTTTCAGGCGCTATGAGAAGGGTATCAACAATGAAGCCGCTGCCAGGTTCCTGCGCAAAAAAAGGCAGAGTTGGTAAAGCTTGTTGCATGGTCGCCCCTTTTGGGGGATTGATAGAAGGTACACAGAGAGAGATATCTAAGTTTGTAGCCTGATCTGATAGCGCCACAGAGGTATCATTGGTACTGGTGTCGCCATCAGTGCAAGGAATTACCCTAGGTCCGGTTTCAGCCAAAACAGTTTCTTGCATAACTGCTGGGCAACCCTCTTGCTGCGAACCAGGTGCAGAATCTGGTGTAGTCAGCATAGTTAGTGAGACCGCAGTGATACTCTCAGTGATACTCTCAGTAATATTCTCAGTGGGGATTGCAAGAGTCTTGGAAATAGCGCCTGAAGACTGAGTTCTGGCTCCCAAAAACAGTTTTGCTATGGGGGGGTGCATAGATGTTAAATCTTTTGTATCTTGGGAGTCTTTTAAGTCTTTAAGCAACCCGCCCCCCCCAGCTCTGCCCAGCGATTTTTTGCTGACACTAACCTGGGTTTAATAGTTCCTTCTGTGGATGCTGTATCCCTGCGATCTCTGGCCTCGAGAGTGGCTGCTGCCTTCGTTTTGACACCTTTCTTGGCCCCCCGGGCGCTCATGTTGAAGTTGTGAGTCTTGCTGAAAGCTGGAGCCAAAGGTGCAGTGAGCGGCAAAGTCCACGTCAGGGCCGCGCTGAAGCACCGTTCCAGCAGAGGCAGGGAATCTGAAGTGTAAATAAATAAGCGAAGGGTGGACTTAATTCTTCCCTCGTTAGGGATGCCACGTACGCGCAACTGTTGCCGAAATTCGTAGCCTCTCGGTGGCAGCCTCAGCGTTCTCTGTGTTCTCTGCGTTCAGTGGACTGGCATCGCATCGCGGGACGCAGGGCGGCTAGCCGATCATCCACGCGTCTGGCGTGAGCAGCCAAGCAGCGCGAGCACTCACGCTGACTTCATCTTGCCCAAAAATCCTCTTATAGTAAATATCAAGGGACTAGGGAAGTGGAAGGAGGCACCCAGATGGAGTTTTGAGAAAGCCCTATTACAAAACCCTGGCTATAGGGCACATATGCAAGGATGGATCCAGGAATTCCTGGAAATAAACGTCGGAACCGCATCAACAATGACTGTTTGGGACACATTAAAGGCGGGGGTCAGGGGCGAAACTTTGAGGTTTTCAGCTAGGAAAAACAGGAAGGAGAAGTTGGTAATTAATGATTTACAGGAAAAATTGAGGGAAGCAGAAACAAACTTGGTCCGACTGGTTAAGTCAGGACAAGATACCGAAAACGCCCAAAAAGAGGTAGTCCTTGCTAAAGCAGAAATAGGGGCAATTTTTGCGGAAAAAACCGCAGCTAAGTGGGCAACTCAGCGGGAAAAAAATTACGAGTGCAGTGACCGCATTGGGCATAATCTAGCCGTCAAAACCAGGCAACAATCTACAAGTAATGAAATACATGCAATTAAACTAATTACAGGGAACGAGACCAATGATCCTAACGCTATACAGAAGGGATTTCAGGAATTTTACTCCGATCTATACACTGAGGAGAACTGTAGCGCGGCCGATCTACTCGATAGCGAGATAGCCAGCTATCTAAGCGAGATAGATCTCAGACAGCTCACCCCTGATAACACTGAACTACTAGAACTTATTCCAACCTGGGATGAAATCATGGAAGCTCTATCTAGTTTACCAGATGGGAAAGCAGCAGGAACGGATGGTATTCCTGTAGAGTTTTATAAGATCTTCGCCCCTCAAATCAAAACTATTTTCACTGACGTGGTAACATCTATCTTCAATGGGGCTTCCCCTCCTGCTTCCTGGTCCAATGCTAGAATCTCTATATTCCTCAAAAAGGGTAAGTCGCCATTAGAGATGAGTTCTTACAGACCCATCACCCTAATTAACTGCGACTCTAAAGCCTTCTCTAAAATACTGGCATCCAGAATATCGTCCGTGATCGAGTCCCTAGTCTCCGAATGGCAACATGGCTTTATTCCTAAAAAAGTTACTACAGAACATGTTAGGCGGGCCATTACCCTGTTTGATGCAGCGCAGGTAGCAGGAGACCCGATGTCATTAACACTACTAGACGCGGAAAAAGCATTTGATCGGGTTTCCTGGCGGTTTTTGTGGGCTGTCATGGGTAGGATGAGTTTTGGGACGAGACTTACTCAGGCGGTACAGGCTCTATATTTACAACCAAAGGCTTGTGTCTCCATTAATGGGCGATTTACTGATCAATTTAACATCTCCCGGGGCACAAGACAGGGATGTCCCTGTTCCCCGTTGTTATTTGCTCTCTACTTAGACCCATTCATTAAGCAGATTGAAAGGAATCCCGCCATTTTAGCAATTTGCACTCAGGGCATCCACACCAAAATTATGGCATACGCGGACGACCTGGCTATAACTTCCCCTGACCCTGAGAACGCCATAACCGCATTGGAGGTAGAGGCAAAAAAATTTGGGAAAATCTCAGGCTATGCCTTCAACAAAAATAAAACCCAAATAATTATAAATAAGGAAATTACCTGGACCGATGCTAGGGTGGTGCCAAAAGCTAAATACTTGGGGGTTTCTATATCTGCTAGTATTGATGAAATCGTAGCAGATAACCTAGTTCCTCTCGCGGCAGAAACTAAGAAGGCCCTTAAACAGATTGATAACCTACATCTGACCCTCGTTGGAAGATGCAACGTGATTAAGATGACATACTTTCCTAAACTCCTTTACTTCTTTCGTACCGTTCCCCTGGAATTTAGCAAAGCTAATCTTCAGAAATTTCAGCAAATCTTTACGCAGTTTATCTGGGCCTACTCACAACCAAGGAGGGCTTTAAGGCAATTATCTCTTCCTAGAGAGCGGGGTGGGTGGGCCCTTCCTAACATTATGCTTTACTACTGGGCTGCAGTTATGCAATATAGTTCTGAGCTGGTGAGGGAACCCCCCTCCGTACCTACATTTGGTCTTTCCTCACCATTCTGACTTCTACTCGGTGAATCCCATTGGGGCTGTCTTCTTCGAGAGACTTCGTTTGGATATTACAAACGTGTGAGATTCAAGACCTTAATGAACTCTTATAAGGTCTTCCGTAATATCCGCAGAATATTTGGGCTGGGAAGATTTAACTATTACTCTCCCATCATGACTAATTACAATCTTCCCGCCATTTTTGGCAGGTCCTATTTCTCGGACTGGCATAGGGCAGGTATCACAAAACTGGGGGATCTCATTTCCAGCGAGGGAGTCAAATCATTTGTAAACCTGCAACACAAATATAGTCTGAAAAATCAAGATGTTTTCAAATATTTATCTATCTCTAACTTTCTCTGCAGAAAGGTTGGGGGTGAGGCAGGATTCATGGAAGTAGAATTTCTCAACAAATTACGTGACACCTCGGCTCCTCGGATAGGTCTTTTGTACGGTATATTAAATAGACAAACCCCAGACGACTTATCTAAGATAGTCGACAAATGGCATACCAAACTCGAATCTTCATCCAGTATATTTTTTAACTCATTAGTACTGTCTCAAAATATCTTGCTGTCAGCCAAACTACAGGCACAACACTTTGTTTTTTTCTTGTATATTACCCCCAACAAGATCGCCAAGTGGGGAGCTGGCAAAGGGACGTTATGCCCCCGGTGTTCTGAGTTTGGCGCCGACTCGACCCACATCTTTGCAACCTGTCCTAAACTCGCCTCAACCCTTCTTAAAATACAGGAATTTCTAGGGGAAGTCACCACCCAGACTACTGTACTAACCCCCACAGTCATTCTACTGGGGACTCAATCAGAAACCATCAGGATAAAAAGTGAGGGCCTAATCTTCATAGCTATGGCAGTCTGGAGGATCTGTGTTGCTTCCGCATGGCTCGATGCTGATCCTCCACCATTCTCTCAGTGGTTGGCCAGACTAGTCGCTACATACCACCTAGAACAAGCATTTGCAATGCAATAGGTCTCGCATTTACGCGAGTGCCAGCTACTGGATTTGTAAATGACAATGCCTTTTATTTATGTTGGTTTATAAAACATAAATGGCATTGTCATTTAAAATGACAATAGCTTGAACGCGCGTAAATGCAAGTCCTATTAAATTGCAAATGTTACAACGTTGTGCCCCTCTGCCCCCTTCACCCATGAAAACAAATGGTCGGAGCCCTAGCCAGACCCTTCGGGATTTCGCGAATTGCCTTGAAGTCTTACATTGTCGTATAGTGCCTTTATTAGGAGTTTCTCCTCAGCTGCTCCTAAGTGGATTCCACAGGTCATACTGTGACTGGTTGCATAAATTCTATTTCTTTGGGTAGCTCTGTCCCTCCAATCTGGACCCCCAGAGCATACACTAAGGTAGGTTCTAGAATGCCATTTCCTATGGGATGCTACCAGGCCATCTTTGATGGGCTTCTCAGAACCTATACTAAAGAAAATGGAGGATTGCATTTCCAAGGGATAGCCTTCATCTGTGGGCTGCTTCCTCTGATCCAAATCCCAGGCTGCCTAGTCAAATTGGAATACTCTAACAGTTTCCATTGATTTAAGGTTGAAAATGAAGGATTACGAGTAAAATAAAATGCCGCTAAATTTCCATATTTGTCTCGCTAAGTTTCCATATCTGTGCCGCTAAATGTACTAATCTGTGCCGCTAAATTTACTAATCCATGCCGCAATATCCTGGGGGTCTGGATTTTACTTGTGCCTTGACTGGAGGGGGAAAGGGAAGGGTCTGCCAGCTCGTCCAGGTGCATGCTGAGGGGCACAGCAACTTGCAGGGCTAGAGGCACATGGTGCAGTTGATTTGCAGGTGAAGGCGAAAGCCAGCGCGTTACCAGCTCTATTTTTACTTCAAGGGCCTGCACCGCTTGCTGTAGGAAGCAGTCAATAGTCATGCTGGCTGGTGCAGCATTGATTATGGCAGCCATCTTCCGTTTGCCAATTATGGCAAACTAGATGAGCACACAACCTTGTAGAGACATGATGTAACACCACTGTAGGAGCCCCCAATGTGAGCACCGGCTTATGGGTGGGAAGAGGACGAGAGATGAGGATGGTGAGGTAAAATGTGCTGGCGTGCCAGATACAAGGGAAAACTGATAACCTTTGACACTCCTCAGCCCCTCTAGCTGTGCAAGGTCCACAGTGATGGAAGTGGATAATTATTGGTGGCACCCCCACAGGCTTACCTTATTGCAGTACAGTCTGTAGGGTTTATGCCAGTCAGAAACAGTCCATGAGTGCACCATTGTCCTTCCTTTGTTGGTTGCTTGGCGGAGACACCGGGATACAAGTGTGACAGTAGCACCAGGAACGCAAAGCCTAGGTAAGGGCCCATCCAAGCCTCCTCCGGGTGTGGACGGGCCCACCTATGGCCTGGGCACATCCTGTGGGAGATATGCAGCACCTTTATGGTGCACGGGTCAGCAGGGGTCAAACTCCTCCTTTCTCTCCTTCAACAAGGAGGGGACTGGAATAGAGTGCGGCAAAGAAAACAATCCAAATGTAATATGTGAAGTCCTAAGCAGTGCATTGCTTTGGGGGTGGGGGGGGCGCGAGTTATAGTAAGCTTAGCTAACTGCTGAATCTCTAGTTTTGTAGGGGTGAAATGTCAGCCTAACTAAAAAAAGTCCCTATAACCTTTGTTTTTTTTATTTTATATATGTAACACAACTGTTCATAGCTTTGAGTTATGGTGCAGTCCATTGAAAAGCACTTGGATTTGCTTCTGAATCTAGTGCAGCTGGACACATCTGCAAGAAATTTGGCACTTGCTTGATCCATTCAGCAAAGTTAGCATGTCCGGTTCTTCCGGACTCACCGATGCAAAACAAAAGCCGTTTTTCTGAAAGTTTGCTCACAGCTACAGCAAAAACTGGTATCCAGACCACCATCGAACTGGTCATGGTACAAATAGCGTCTTTGAAAGTCTGCCAAAGATCTGTAAATCAAATGCCTGGCACTACTAAACTGGTTCTCCAAACCACTCAATGACATTTCAGTTTGGGACAGGGTATTTCTAGCAACTAGGTAGCTCACAAGTAACCTGTTTGCGACGTGAACAGCAACCGTTAGCTGGCCCAGTCCTCTGTGGTCAGGGCATGAGTCGGGGGGTACATGCAGGTGGATAGCGTCCACCCACTATTTTCACAAGGTGGACGCCGTCCACCCTGCCAAGAAGTTGTGCCCCACTGAAACGTGTGCTGAACTTGTCCCGGTGTAATTTCCCAACACCGGGACACTTTCAGCAGTACCTGCACATGGTATGCTTAAGATCCACAATGTGCAGGCGGGGACAGGGCTTTCTTATTTCGGACTCCAGCAGGGCCCATAAAGGCCGATATTGCGGGGTCATCAGGCCTCCTTTTGTTCGAGTCGCCTGGCTGGGAGCAGTCAGGAGCCTCACACCGGATGCAAATGAAGCGGAGGGGAAACAAAGGCTCACAACTTGTTAACACTTCACCCATACAGGAGGCATCTTTTCACTTTGTTCAGTCCCCGTTTACAAGATTTGCATGCAGTGTAAGAAGGTCAGATGGGTTGGACTTTTCCTGCATTTACACAAAATAAATAGCATTTATTTAGAGCTTACTACACCTGAGGAGGCGTTGAAATAATTAAAGTACCACTGTATTTTCTTGTAAACCACTATGGGTAGAGGAAGTTTACGCTGACAAAAGGCAACACATGTGTAGCTTACAAAAGTGCGAATCTGCCTAATCAGGAGGGTTTACCGGTATACTCGAAAAACATGATCCACTGTACTCACAACAGACATGTTAAACAAATGTGAGGGCTTAAGATCGGATATCACTTCTTGTAATGCCACATTCATTCCGATTAACTAGGTTAGTCCCACCACATTTTAGGATTTGTGCCCAGTCTGATGAACGAGATGCTGCGGGACTGAGTAGTAGCAACCTTCATCCAATCGTAGTTAGAATCCTCCAACGCTCAAAAAATTAAATTATTGTGGTTCACTGAAAAGTGTACAGCTCCACTACACCAACTCCTCATGTATTGTGAGGCACAACTCCTCCCTCTTGGCTCTTAAGTTGCCACTCCCAGAATATATCCCGGAGCATAAGTGGAAATGCACCTAAATAAAAATTAAAAAAAGCAGGTGTCAAAGCTCCTTCTCCGGTCCATCGGTGCTCAAGGAAAACAAATGTAAGGACCTACAAAAAAGCTGTTGTAAATCTCTCCTAGTGCTTGGGAGCAGAGTAAGGGTGGGGACCCTCAAACTTGTACAAGGTATGGGGCATACTACCCCACACTGCTTTCTACCTTTGGCAAGGCTGGAAGAATTCTCGCACAACTCCAAAATTGCAATATCATTAAACAAAATCAGCTTTTACAACAGAAAAATAAGCTAATACAAGCCGAAAATGTATTCTTCTGTATTTGATCAACTCCACAGTTTCGAGACATTAAAGCAAACCCTCCGGCAAGGCCAGGGGCTGGTAAAAGAAACAACCCACCTTTTTGGGTAGAGGGGTGAAGAACTTACCACTACCTTCCCTTTAAAAAGGGGCACAAATGCACCACGATGCCCTTGTGTAAGGCAGGGATTGAATACCCCACTGCCTGGGGAGGGGCATGAGCAGAATACAACCCCCCCCCCCACACACACACACCGCAAAAGGGTAAGGAGGGGATGGCTAACAAAATACACCGTCGCCCTTGGGCAAAGAGAGGGTGCGGGAATAAACATCTTCCAACACTCGGGGCTATGGTGAGGCACACTGCTTTCCTGTGAACAAGGGGGGGGGGGGGTGATTGTCAAAGGTAGAAGGATTAGGAGGGAGGTAAACATTCTCGCCATTATATAAGACATTTTTAAAAAGACAACAGCTGTCCAAGCCTCAACATGACTAGTATTAAAACCAGTGGTCAAACCGCTCTTCAACGGGAGGGGGCAGGGTAATGGGGAGGTCTTCCATAATGTGTTATCCATCATCACTTCCTCATTAACGATAGTTTTCACAGAAGTAAAAATATTGTCGCTTAACTAGAAAGCCGAAGTGCAAAGAAACAGGAAAAAGTAAGCCAATTTTAGTCATCGTGGAGCTGGCGCGGTTGGATGGTCGGACGGACGGGAGGCCATGTGGTTGCAGTTAAACAAAGAAGCAGTTCACATCAACGTCTGAAAATAGTTTGCCTTCTCGTGTGACAGCGTAGAATATAATTCTTAAAGCCAACCAGTGAACCTCCGCTGCGCGAGGGCACCGTTTTGACAACCGTAGCCCAACAGTACAAGCACTACTTGGGTGTATTGGGGAGTCGACACCAATCCCGGCTCCACCTTCCTGCAGCGCGTGCTCAGTATTACAGGCCGCTTTACATTTGCTTAGGACAGAAGAAAGGAGGTAAGAAAGACAGCAAGGAGGTAAGGAGGGCCACATCTATCATGCCACACTGTTGAAGTTTCTATACCCCGGCCTCTGTTCCTAGACTACAGAGTCTGACTGGTTAGGAGACACCCATGCTCGATCTTCGCCCTCCACTTTTCTAAGAGGTGGCTTCGAAGCGCTGTTTGGGAACCAGTGATTAAAGAGGGACAAGTAAATATCGCGATGACACGATAGTGGTCCAGTGCCACATCACAGGGTCTGGAACATATCCGAAGTCCAGGCTTTCAGACAGACTACACGCCCAGCCAGGAAAGGCTCTTTTGCGAAGCTCTTGAACCTTCATTCAGCACCTGTGCCCGCTCCCCCCCCCCCCCCCAATATCACTGACCGGCCTCCGAGCCGGCAGGCTTCCAGTGCTAGCCTTGAGATGCCAGTGTACTCCAGGAGGAATAAAGGCTGGAAACTGGTTCCATACGTCATTTTTGATCCACAAATCAAAACCCTTTAATTAGGACCCTCAGCCAACCACTAAAAAACACACACGACCACGAAAAAGCGTGTTGGGGCGTTGGTTTTTATTTCAGTTCAAATTTACACGTAATGCCATTTCGGTAGAAGCAAATACAACAAGCAACTGTTAACGCGTATAAACAAGCGCGCACTGAAGCTGACGGAGTGGGAGGGGGAGTGGGGGCGGGCACGCAGGCTGCCAAATGGTGCGATGAATCACGGCTAAAGTGAAAGCAAACAAGTGGTTGCAGGACTCCAAATGGTGCGCGCGCCCGGACGGGTCACATGCACTGTAGTTGGAGGCCTGCAAAGCCACTGTTTGCACTTCCAAAACGCGCTTACTATAAGTCTCGCCAGAGCAGCGCTAAAGCGCTGGTCAGGCGAGACCTAAAAAGCAGTTTATGCTAGGAAAGGGCGCAAAAGCCAGAAGAAGGGCCTGGATGTGTGGGGAAAGCTGACATCTTGGATAGAGCAGCCAGGCTGATCCGGCCTGTATTTCTTTCCTTGCCTGTTTTCTTTTCCCTACGCTGGTAAATTATTTTTCTTTTTTTCTACTTCTCCTCCTTCTGACGTCTGGATTATCTCTTAGTACCTCCTATACTACTTTTTTCTCCTTTTTTTCTTTTTTCTAATTTCCTTTCTTATTTTTCTTATTTTTATCCGATTTTTATAAATGCCATCTAATTATGTTTACTCCTCTTTTAGTGCCATTGATTCAGTTGTTACACAGAGTGGGGGGGTGGGGGGAGGGATGGGCGCTTTGAATATTTTTTTTTCTCTGTATCTTCTATTTCTGGATTGTGCAAAATTTAAAAATTTTAAAATAAAAAAAAAAAATAAAAAAAAAAATAACCTTTCAACATTAAACATTCCCACAATCTCTAGTTCCCTCTCCTAAAATATGTACAAAATGCTAAACTATATGGAGAAACCTTAACATTTCAGATACCCAACGTTATTTACGTTTATCTTTGCGTGGCAAGATAAAACTACGTGACACTTTGAGCCAAGAGTCCTTCGCTCCTTCTATCAATGTTTCCTGGGAGTCCTCCATTTCACATATTTTGTGAAGTCTATGCCGGGACGCGAGTTACGGTTTGACATGAGCAAAGAAACATAGGGGCAGATTTATATCAGACTTGCGCCACTTTTATGCCGCCGTTGCGTCACTTTTGTAACAGAACAAGTATGAACACGAGAGACACCGTGCAGTTCTTCCTATCCTACCCTGACCCCTCATACAAATGGCTACACAGTAAATCTGTAAGGGGGTACCTGTATAGCAAAAAAGTCTTCTCTTCTGATTCCTCGTGGTTGAAGGTTCAATCTAAGTTTTGCGGCTAAATCTGGTGAGAGAATACCCTTATTAATAAACGCTTAAGATCATGTACCTTTGAGGTTGAACTGTACACATAATTTCTGTACCTACCCCACTAACAATCCTGTAGGCTTCAACAGGGGTGCGGAAGAACCTTCCTGGTGCGTCACGTATCTGCTTGTCCTTGCGCCACGATGCACCGCATTGTAAATGCGGCGCATCTGCGGTGGCGCAAGGGCATACTTGCGTGACGCATCTTCCCTGGCGCATCCATGCTGATTTGCAGGGATGCGCCAGGGAACATAAATCTGCCCCATAATTCAAATCTAAGACGTAGAAATCTAAATGGTCCAACTCTTCTTTGTCGATGACTCACCCAGAGGGCAGGGGTAATTCTCCTTTTTTCCGGGAACAAGCAGCGTCAAAATAAGAGTACTGCAGCATCCCCTCTCTCCAGAATGACGCCATTTGAAATTCCAGCAGCAGAAATGGAATCAATGCTTTGATGCAGACCGCGCAGAGTAACATGCACGTGTTCTGTTCTATTGAAGGTTGTTAACAATTTAATTTTTGTCCCCTTCCTATCGTTTAATAGTATAGTCACTCACAAGCATTTCTAGGCGTTATTATGTGCAGTCCATGTATACATGAGACCCTGGTGCCAGGGCCTCTCAAACGTTTTCTAGCTCAGAAGGTGCCTCAAAAGGTATCCTTTAACATCAGGGAAAACTTGTTGGCGCATATCTGTTATTATATTTGTTAGCACAGAGCAGCTCACAGCTCAACTTGTGACTCACATTGTCTCTTTTAGATCGGTGCTTGGAGAACCCATGTCAGAATGGGGGGACCTGCATCCCACGACTCAGAGTCATTTGTTCCTGCACCCCATTTTTCGGGGGCCGCTACTGTGAAAGAGGTAAGTGAATTAGGGATGACAAAATGTTTTGAAAAAGTATTTGTTTAACAATGACATATATTGCGTTGGGAAATTGTTTAACCGTCAAGAACCTTATCTACCCCAAATACAACTGCGTTTTGTCACTTGTGAAGACACAATAAAAGCTTTTCAGCATCAATGATATTAAAGTCACCGCATTATTATCACTTCATCAAATCGATACAAAACAATTGCTAAGTATTTGCAGGAATTATTGCAGCATTTTAATTTGTAAATTAAATATATATTTGTCATAAATTATGTCAGATATAAGATTTACAGCAGTTTATTGAGGCTAAAACTGTATGAGTTTTTACATTCTGGGGCCAAGAGCCTGAATTAGAGTGTGGTAGGGTGGGACCTGCACTATAAATTGACAGGTCTCGAGGGGCGTGGCCAAGATGGCGGCTGAGTGGTAGTGATTCTTGTGAGCTCCGCCATCTGCCGCAGGTGTAACACAACTGGGTGCTGCCCTCTAGCCCCCAATAAGCTAGCAAAATCTTCAGTATACTGGAGGACTGCTGGAGCCCTCGGCAGTCGTGCCCGCAAGTTGCGGACTACGCAGAAGTCAAGGAAAGCCTCCAGTGCTATCGGCAGCTGTCAGGCAAAATGGCGCCGGTCAGTGCCTCCCGGAGAATGGCAACCTGAGCCAGACGCAGAGACACGGTGGTGGCCCGGAGCAAGAAGAGGCGACGGCGGGAGGCGTGCCAGGACAGCGAGAGATCAATGCACTCCCCTCGCGAGCTGAGCACCCGACTAGCGGTGAGCTACGGAGAGGTCCAGTGGAAGGCCTACACGGGACCAGCCACCAGTGCAGAATAGCTGGGAGCTGTCCTCAACGCCAGCAAGGGAGCCTCCAGTGCACCAGGGGGAATGCCGGAACACTCAACAAATGTGCCTGCGGGCTGCGGATGATGCAGAGGGGCAGAGGAGCCCCGGGTGCATGCCTGATGCGAGCTGGGACTCTGTGCTGACCACGGGCAACAGAGAAGCCCTTGAGAAGGCCTACACGGACCCGCACGGGCGGAGTGAACAGGATCCCCTGCCTGCCACCACTGCAGAGGGAGTAAAGATACCTCCGGTTGTGTGTAGTGTACAGGAAAGACAGGGAACAGGAACTCCTGGTAGTAATCCTGGTCTTTTATTTACGCATGAAAAAGCAGTAAATAAGGAGTAACAAAGAGCCCACGGACACAGCTGTCAAGATAGCAGGAACATCATAGTAACTGGCAAAATGACTAGAACCTAACATGACATACTACCATTCTGAACATAGAATGCACCGACTTAAAGAGACAGTGAATTACACAAACAGTATACTACATACCCCCCCTTATACAATAAATTAAAACAAAATTAATACACTAATATAAAACATAATCATGAAATTTAGCAGGTACTCTACATACTCGTTGATCACGTGATGACAATATGGTGAATCAGAAGTGTTAACAATGGGAACAATATTGGAAAAACTGGTAGCCCAATTCAAATGAGAATCAACATTTACATTAGTTGAGATTTTGGGAACTTCAAAATCTGGCCCAAAAGAAAATTGTGCATCATCCACATCCAACCTGTTCTCATAAACCTTGTCAAAAATTTTGTCATGATTTTCAGTAAGTTTCACAACATTGTTCCTGTTCCACCAACCTTTGTCCTCCAAAAGAACAGAAGATTTTGTGACCCTAATGACGCAAACTGGAACAGAGAATTTAGATTGGCCTTTGCAAACTTTATGCGGTTTTTTAATCAACACCCAATCATTGTTCTTAAACTCTGGGCCACGTACCGAAGAAGTACTATTATAATAGTTCCTTTGTTGTAACTGCTTGCCAAACACCCTATCTCTAACAATCTGAGGGTTTGGTAAAGTGTTCCTTTTAATTTTTAAAGCTAAACCTGCATCCAAATTGGTAAACCAATTTGGCATTAATTTAGATTTAGCCTCTCTACCTCTTAGCGCTTTGAAAGGTGTTACACCCGTTGTGGAATGGGGTGTTGTGAGGTAACTCCAAACTTTTTCTTGCAAGAAATCCTTTACATCAAGATTTGATGCAATGGCTGTTTGTACACCTTCCTTTAAGAACCTATTGGCTCTCTCAACTAGGCCATTAGAGGAAGGGCTGTATAATGCAACTTGGCACTGGGACACAAAGCTAGCCCTGAGAAGGAAGTGGGAGAGCAGGAGGAAGAGGAAGCCCCAGTGGCAAGAACCTTCCTGGAGAACCTCTTTGGAGCATTGAGGTCTGACTTTGCGGTGCTAAAACAAGACATAGCCTCTGAGGTGAAATAGATCCGGAAAGAAGTAGGTGACATAGGCCAAAGAGTAGGTTCACCGGAGCGGATGGGAGATGCAAGAAAAGAAGAGCTAGACACTCACCGCAGAGAGCTCCTGGACCTTCAAAGAGAAGAATGCTGAGCTCCAATACCGGATGGAAGACCTTTAAAACAGATCCAGGAGAGGCAATATACGTATCAAAGTTACTCCATTGCAAGCAACTGCGACCGGGCTGCATGCGTATGTTCGCCAACTTTTCCACCATGTGGCCCCCACGCTGGCTCCACAAGACATCGTCCTGGACTGCACGCATAGAGCTGGCCGCCCCGCAAAATGCCTGGGATGCCACAAGACATCCTCACTTACACCCAAAAAGAAATAATTATGATGGCATCCAGAGATCGCAACACTATTTACGAAGGCATAAAGATATGGCTATATCAGGATCTGTCCCCTATCACGCTGCAGAGAAGGTGCCAACTAAAACCCCTCACGGAACTCTTGCAACGAAAGGGAATTCGATATAAATGGTGACACCCTTTCCGTCTCACCTTCGTGCGGGCCAGTGAAACTCGTTCAGTCTGCAACCTGGAGGAGGCGAAAGACCTGATAGAAACAGACAATCCTGCTCTCAACGATATACCAGAGGGAGACGATGACTTACCCAAAACCGTCAGACATCGTAATCAGCGATCCCTCCGGCCAAGGGGGAAAAAAGTGAGCAAGTCGTCGGACATAGAAAGTCAAACAGAAAGGGAAGCATTGCTGAAACAGCTACAGAACTAGGAGGTGCGGGAGGAACAGAATAGAGAATGAAGAGGGTGGAGAATATGCAACGAAAACAACAACATAAGAACAATAAATCTTTGGATCTCCACGATGACGAATGCAGACCGGGGGCACACCTCTACCTTGAGACACTGGATGACTGACTGGACGGTGGGGTGCACGGACCAAGGACTTGGATGACCTCTGTGATGCACCCCCGATACCATGTACCCTGCTTCTCATGTGTTGGACGATTTGGATGGGGAATCGGTGTCCAGTCTTTGATGAGTATTGTTTATTCTTTGTTTTCTCTCTTTCTTCCTTTGGTAGTTTTCAACTTTTCTGATCTTTTTTTTTTTTTTTTGCATATTTATATAGCACGAACTCGACCCGAAGGTATTGGAGCGCTTTACACAGCACCGTATTTACATTACACATTCAGGCACGGGGAGATTAAGTGATTTGCCCAGAATCACAGAGTGTGGACGCGACCACGAGGCTCGAACCCTGGTTTCCAGCACCAAAGTCGGCCGTCTAGCCGAGGGACCACATCCTCACCCCTTTGCTCACTGGGGACTACCTACTGCTTAGATCCCAATGGGAGGGCTCAGGATTGCTATCCTTTGAATTACCACGAACACAACACACTCAACTGAGGGATGGTCAGAATAATTAGTTATAATGTGAGAGGGCTCCATGTGCCTGCAAAGCAGATGGCACTTCTGTCTATGCTAAAATAATCTAAATGCGATATATGCCTATTGCAGGAAACGCATCTGATTCCAGCAGACTGGCAACGATTAAGATCTCGCAGGTTCGACCGTCAGTATTTTTTTGAGGGTGAGGGGAAAAAGGCAGGTTTAGCGATCCTATTGGCCACACATTTCAAGGTTAAAGTCACTGGTAACCAAGCAGAAATTCTGGGGCGCCTCCTCTCACTGTGTACTGCATGTGGGGCCCACTCCATGACTATTGCGAATATGTACACACCTAACAAACAACAAAAACCCTTTATCCTAGATGCAATAGGACGGGTGATGGAAACAACAGATACGCACATGCTCATAGGTGGGGACTTTAATCTGGTAATGGATGCGGCTCTGGATCATTCGACACAGAGGGTGGGTAACACAGGCACGCTATCATCACAAGGTCAACACCAACTAGCCCTACACGATCTTATAGATACCTGGCGCAAACAACACCCGACAGAGAGATCCTATTCCCACTATTCAGCAGTGCACCAAGCACATGCATAAATTGACCTTTTTCTCACCACCGGCTACTTAGCATCCTATACACAAGAGGCAGACATTGGAGTGGTGGCGCTGTCAGACCATTCCCCTATTTATATCAAATTGAACCTGCATATGTCCGATCACAGACACCGCGCCTGTCGAATAAATCTCAAAATACTTACATATAAGACAGTGATCACTATGATTACAGAAGCACTGAAGGCCTTGTTGGAAATAAATGATACGCCCGAAACCCCTATTGCGCTCTTATGGGACACTTAAAGACGGTCATATGGGGGCACATTATTAGCATTGTAGCCCGCTTCAACAAAGAGAGACATGCGAAATGGAGTACACTAGAGGGGAGGGTCAGAGAACTGGAGGAAATGTACAAAAGAACGGGGACACATTGAATACTCCACAAGCTTACTATAGCTTGAAAGGAGCTTAGGGCCCTGGATATGGATATGGCAGAATATGCCCTATTGCGGATCAAACAGAAATATTACATGGAAGGGAACAAAACTGGATGCCATCTGGCCTAGAGACTCTGAGCACGGACGAATAGTCAGAGGGTGACCGCAATTGTAAATGCCCAAGGGGAGATGCTCGAACAGGATGAGTATATAGTGCAGGAGTTTCAACACTTTTACAGGGAATTATATACAGCGGAAGAGTACTCAGACGCAGATATAGCAACCTACCTGAATCACACACCAACTGATAGGTTGGACCACCAAAATCCCATGCCCTGGAGAAAGACATACATATCAATGAGGTACTTACTGCGATATCCCACCTACCGGTCCAGAAAGGCACCAGGACATGATGGATACCCCCCAGAATTATACAAACTGTTTGTCCCTGTGTTGGCCCCGATCCTTACTATGCTATATAACTCCTTTAACAAAACAGGCACCCTGACAGAGACAGTGAGATTAGCTAACATCACGGTCATACCCAAGCAGGGCAAGGATCCAACTCAATGCGCGGCATATAGACCCATCTCCCTATTTAATGTAGATGCAAAGATTTTTATTTCGATCCTTGCCGCGCACCTAGCCCCAATGATGCAGGGCTTCACTGACCCGGATCTGGTCGGATTTTTTCCAGAGCGCAATTGCAGCGACAACACAAAGAGACTATGCCATCTATTAGATGAGATCCAAAGAACTAGGACGCCAGCGCTCTTATTCTCTATGGATGCAGAAAAGGCATTCAATAGAGTGCATTGGCCATACCTAGAGGCTGTCCTACGATCTTGGGCCTAGGACCTAGATTTATAGGATGGATTTTAGCGGGTTACGGAAAGCCCCTGGCGAGGGTAAGAGGGAATGGGGCAATATTTCTGCCTTTCTGCATCGAACGGGGAACCCGGCAGGGCTGTCCCCTGTCCCCGCTCTTATATGCATTATTTATGGAGCCGTTCGCGGAACGAATAAGGGAAAACGCAGGGATAGTGGGAGTGAGGATGGGAGGGAGGGACAATAAACTGGCACTATATGCAAATGACCTGATGGTGATAATGTCGGCCCTGCTCCGCTCTCTATCAAAGCTTGTTTTAGAGGTGGAAGCATTCGGTGCGGTATCAGGTTTCAAGATCAACACACAAAAATCACAACGCCTGAACCTCACGACACCGGCCCCGGACACATAAATCATACAGAATCTCTACCCGTATCCATGGGCTATGCCGGGGGTGACCTATTTGGGCCTTCACATACATCCCACAGTTAGACAAACAGCAGAGAGCAACTATGGACACCTACCAGCAGACACAGACGCAGAATTGCAAAAATGGAAAGACCATACGCTGTCCTGGCTGGGAAGGCTAGCGGCCATTAAAATGACCCTTCTCCCCAAGATACTATATGTCATGAAAACGTTGCCCCTCCCTCCCCCACCCCAGGTTCTACCTAAACTACAACACTTGATAGAACCCTATATATGGGCAGGGAAAATGGTGCGCATCGCCAAACGCCTGACATACCTGCCACCTTCATGTGGCGGCCTTGGCCTCCCTATCCTAAAACATTACTACCAAGCAGCTCAGCTCCGGTATATGGCAGTGTGGAATAGGCCCACTACGGAGAAGCACTGGTGGTTCATCGATCACGCCATCACAGGCATACACATATGGAAGATTCCCTGGCTACCTAAGCCGTACCGGCCACAATGAGTAGATCTCTCCCCGATACTTTGAGCTACGGTCAGTGTCTGGGATGCGGTTGCAATCCCGAAGAAATTATCCTCGAGACTTTCCCCCATGAACCCCATTCTGGGAAACCGAGATTTCCCACCAGCTCTACACGGTTCGGCTTACGTGCCATGGCAGCAGGCAAACTGCAAGAGAGTGGGCGACCTATTTGATCATTTGGGTATTATGTCATTTCAGCAAATTCAAAAAAGGATATGGGTTTCCCTCCTCGGCATACTGGCAAAACACCACTATTCGTCACTGGGTCACACAACCAGCCTTGAAGCTCTATGCGTGTAGACCACTGCTAACCTTTGAAAAATGGTTTAGCACCAGACATACAGATAAAAAGCTGATATCAGATATATATACCTTCCTGAACACATCACAATCACAAACTAAAACAAAAGTACAGGAGAGATGGGAGAAGGATTGTGGCAGACAGTTCGCACAGAAGGAATGGTCGGACATACAGAAACATGCAAATACAGCGGCATGGTCTGCCACGGGTAAGGAGACTCTATTACAGATAGCTCACTACTGGTACTATACATCCAAACGCACAGTGCATTGGAAAAGAGGAGACCCCAAATGCTGGAGAGGGTGTGGAGACACTGGGACATTGACACACCTCTTGGGGCAGTGCCCTAAAATACAGACATCTTGGCAGGAGATATTAGATGCTATAGATGAAATCTTTGATACCGAACTCCCCAGGTTCCCAAGTTATGTTCTTCTGGGCCTCACCAACCCTTTAACATACCCTCTCTGATCCCTGAAGGGACGCGCGATTACATTGGCCTTATGCGCAGCTGAACAAACCCTGTTGGGACGATGGGGCATGGATGCGATACCACAACATATTGACTGGCTTCACAAGATGTGGGATCTATTGGGGATGGAAAAGCTCACAGCAGTAGCAGAAAAACAACTACCATGATTCGAAAAGATGTGGGGACCCTGCATTAGCCTTCTCAGTGGGGAGTTCAGGGAGCTGACATGCCCAATTTACCTTTGCATACATCGCCTAATACCAAAAGAGACGCCATCCACGGAACTGGCTTCAAATACTTAAAGTCTTGGGCACATTCTACACCAGCGCTATCCAGCAGAGGATCCCTAGTATCTGGCACCTCATGACACTCCTAAGATAGCCTATCTGGTACTCTCCCCCCCCCCGTTTGGTCCCCATCTATCCTTTCTATCATTGGGTCCACTCCCGTGTTTGTATTCTGTTCTCGTTGTATCTCTCTCTTAGCCACCTCACCGGCCAATGGATGTTGGTGAGAGTATTTGTATTGCTCCTCTTTTTCCTGTATTCTTCTTTTCTAATATACCTATTCTAAACAATAAAATGATTTAAACATAATTTGACAGGTCTCCCATCCCTCCAATCTCACTGTTCCCCTGTGGGAGAATTGCAGGTTTTCCGATGGTGGGACGCTGGCTAGCTAGGATATCTGAAGCCTTGGAGGTCTGTCCACCACTGGACAGTGGGATCACAGTCTATAAAATTAGAATAAGGCAACCCTCACTGGGTTTGCATGAAGGTTCTGGCAGGGAAAACAAACCATAAGCCAAAAGAGCAGGAAGAAAACTCTCTGATACTTTTATTGTACTGCCCAGGACTCCTATTTTCAGAGTCTGTTTTAGAAAAACAAAGACTGAGCAGGTGAAAATAATGGCACTCACTGAGCGCTCATGGATTCACTGAAGGTGTACAGATTACTGCTGGGCAGTCAGAGATCTTTTAATCTGGCAGGTGGCACTCTGCCAGGGGAATGAAGACCAGGGCATCTGGTGACCTGGCTTGCTGGCGATTCGCACCCTTCACTTTAAATGATGCCGTAGGGCTGTATTAAGACCTGGGTATAGACACTTCCTCACCCAGGGATAATCTCTTCCCACCAGATAAGAGCTGTAAGGCTCAACCACCAATGGAATACCCTCTCTTCCACCAGGCCATGCAAACACAGCATGGCAGTTGTTTGATGTTCTGTTACTGAGGGCGGAGCATAGCACTCTCTGGTAGTATTTTCACATCTGCTCCCATCTTGTTATAGTAGGTGAGAGGCAGAACTTTGGAGAAGGGAGACCAGCATTACAGTGTTATACTGTCTCCAATGTTGCCTTGAGTGTGTTTTTATCTCAACATTTCCTGTTTAAAGGTGAGCAATGGAGATATGTACGGAGGGAGAGGAGAAGGAATAATATAATGTGTTCAAGACAACAGAGCATGTCCAAACGCAGAGGCAGGACTTGAACTGAGTTAAGTCTACTATCAATTGTAAGGCGTCCAGACCCAAGGGAATACATGCACCACATGCAGCAGGTAGAGCAGAAAAGATAATGACCAAATTCCACCTCAGACAGGGAAGGTTTTAACCTTTTTTTAAATTGAGGCAGAGTGCCGTGCACCAATCAGCTCTCTAATTCCACCAGTTAACTCCTGTGTTCCCCCAGGTTGCAATTGTGATACTGCGAACTTCCAGAAATTCCTTTCCTAGAGGTCTCAGGGATCTACTGGGGACATAGGTAAAAATCTTGTTTTCCAGTGATCTGGACCGTCCAGATGCATGGACTTGCAGATTAGAGTCAAAACTGGCACTTGGCATGTTAAGTGACAGGGATTGAACAAAGATTACAGAGAGTAGAAATGACGTAGTCAAAATGCCCGTGCCCTGCTAACACTCTTGCTGCACAGTTCTTAAACTTCAATGGAAAGCCAAGCACAAGATCCTAATATGGGCATCCACAGATAGAACTACAGTGGTCATGACACTAATGTACAATTGCCTGGGCCACTATACCTCTTCCAACAACAATGGTGGAAGGCAAGAAAGCATGAGGCCGCAATAGCAGCATGTAAGCTGACTAATCGGTCCTTGTAGTGTCGGATATCCATCGCTCACAGTTCTGACCACTTGAGTGAGAATAACAGTGGGAAGATCCAATCATGGTGAAAAACAGTGAGGGGGCTATTCTCAAATGTAACTTGCACTTGTGAGTAATTTACACATATAATTTACTCTTACACTTTTGAGTACCTTTACTACTTTAAGCTGCAAATTTGAGTGTAAATTACTCAAATGCATAGACTATGTCTTCAAGCCCTAAATAAGGGAGTGGATCCAAATGTACAAGTGTAAATTAGCACTGCCCAAAAAGAAATAGCCGTAAGTCTAGCATCCTATATGGCAAACCATAGATACTGCAACACCCAATCATAGAAAATAATGGTAGTAAGGACTTGAAATAAACCCTCCATAGAAAGTAATGTTCTATTAAATTAATTTATTTCAAACAGTTAAAAATATAAATAAATATAATTTAATGTAAAAATCATAAAAATAAACCATTTACTATTCTACTGTAAAATATCTTAACATCCTTTGTTGCTTTGAAAATAAGGTAAGATTAAATGTTATTACAATATAATTAAATTATTTTATTTCCTTCTATACACCCCTTTTGATAATTATTAGTGCAGAATAAAACCATTACTTTAGGTAGGAATGTATTTTTACATTTTTAACTTTTTAGTTTAATTTGTTTATGCTTGATTATGCTTGAGAAAGCTAATAATTTGAATTCAACATTTTAAATGTCATTTAATTTAATTTAACTAATGCAGAAACGTTTGGGAGAGATGGCAAACTCCCTTAACCTGCTGAAAACAGTGGATTAGAAGTTTGAGATTCCATGGGTGAAAGGTGGCCAAGAGGTCTAACAGACAATATTTCTTTATTGTTCAACATAGCTGGATTGATTTTCCAATATTTGTGCAAGTAAAAAAGTGTAAGCAATGGGCCTTAAATTAGACAGCTCGGCTGGTCTAAATCATGTTTTTTCAATAAAGGAGACATCAAAGCATCTTTAAGTGCCAGAAAGGTATTATCACTTTCTGTAATAACCAGTACCATTATGAGTTTACACTCCTTAATTAGCAAACAGGGGTAAGAATGAACAAGTTTTGAAACTTATCACTTCTACCGATAGTAGAGGTACTTTACAAGTTTTGGTCCAAAGAGAACAGGTAACGTGAGGTGTCAAATACTTTTTCTGGCCTCTGCAGGAGTAATTCAAGCTTGGATAAAACATATCTTATCGGCAAATTAGTCCTGAATGGCCTGGGTAGAATCACCCCTTTGCAAGCTGTCAGAAGCCTCAAAGACATTAGGGGCCTTTCTAAGTATCTGTAGAAGCTCTTTCATATGGTTCCCCACATGAGAAATGTGAATGGCATGTTCTTGTGAATTTGGCACCCGAGAGCACACATTCAGGTAGACCTAAGATGACCAGCAGCTTATTTGTCGAGCTCAGGTTGACACAGTCTATTTTCTGATAGAAGGCTGAAAGCACAATTCAAGCCATAGAAGGAGCTCAGAATACTATAGTTTAGAAGGATGGACTTTTGTGCATACGAGACCCTCTCTCAAAGGTGAAAAATGGTTGCAGAGTTTGGCCAAGGTGGAATGCAGCAACTCGTCCAGTCCCCGATACCCACATAAGAGTTCAGTTTGGATGTAGAGGTGGAAAGAGCTCAGTGATACTACCAGGAAGAGTTGTAAGCACTTGTAGAGTCACTGTCCTCCTATATCTTGTTCAGATTTTCCTCTGGGTAGCTAATGCAGGTTGTTTTATATCTGGAAGGTAGAGAAGCAGGAGATAAGGTCACAGTGTATCCAAGTGGGGACCTGAGTTGTAATATTCAGAAGAACAATGGTTTGGGGGGGCCTATGCCAAATCTAGTATGTGATCTTGGGAGTGTGTATGAGATGTAACCCATTGTTTCAGCCCCGCCACCTCAAGGTGATTAAAAAGGGAAGCACTGAAAGCTTTTAAAATAACCCAAGATCAAAATCGAATGGTGATAGCCCATCATAGAATGAATGAAATGCATAAAGACGTGTTCAACTGTAGCAACACCTCCAGGCAAATGACAAATGCAGACAAAAGGATTAGACAAGCTTGTTATTATCTCAAGGGAGGAGCAGTGTGAGAGTGAAATCTGGTGAGCTTCCAGAGTGTCGTGCAGAATTAAAGTCACAATGCCCCAGCAGGACTAAGAAAATCTCGTGAAGGGTAGACCGCCAGTCCAATCACACCGCTATCATTTCTTTTGTCACCATAATTAGAGCTATGTGAGTGACAGAGAATGTAGTAGAGTTTAATAGAGAATTATGTGTGTAATAAGTCCAGTAAACGTTTCCTCCCAGACCATTGGCCACAAGTTCCAGGAATGCAAATTGCAATAGTTTAAGACAGTTCTGGAAAATCAGCTTGCTTCCAGCACGGACATGGAGATAATAAAATCAGCACAAAAACTCTTCACATTTTAACTCCGCCCACTACAGCATACCGCATGAGGCACTAGGCCAGCCCGCTATAGCCATTGGCTAACTTTAGTGTAATTGATCTGCCCTTTCATGAGTAGGAGACCCACACACAAAGTGGTTCCCTTCAGCGAAGGGACTATTATGGCAATGTATTGCTTTTGAGACCCCAAAATGTTTTTGTTCGTATCAAATATTTGAGTGAGGAGGGCCTAGAAGCTTTCCCAGTAGTAAAGCTAGGCAAAAACTCTATCCAAACCAAATAAACATTGAAAAAGTCAAAAGGGTGAAAACCAATGCTCGACCTCTTGGCTTTGCCACTTCTTGGTTTTTTGTGTTTATTTTTAACTGGGTCATACATTTTTATTCATTACAATTCCTCTCACTCAGATTCATGTGAAAATGTTCCTCTTGTTTCTAAGTTTCAAGTCGATCTGTGCAATGCTTTCTTTTACAAAACTAGATGGGATGATTCCAGCCTCTTTCTTGGACACCTGTTCGAGCCATTGGACTGAACGTTTTTTTCGAAAACCGCAGATTGTTATTTACCGTACAGGCTTTATTGACATTTTAAGTGAGGCATTTCACCCAGGTAGAGCTGATCCCCTTTCAGACATGATATGATGGTTAAATACAGCACTCAAACATGCGGTGCGATGTGGGCAGCTGTTCCCTCAGCCATCGGAACCCCATTAGCATTTCAAACTCATTCATAATTTAGGAAAGCGCTGCCGTGCTGATTCAGGGCCTCGCGGCCTGTATACGATACTGCCTCCGGGTCTCGGAAACACTCAGGCGGCACGGAGCGTGGCCTGTCTCACAGCACAGTGCCCTGAAACCTTGATCCAAAATCCATATGGGCTCGCCAGCTAATTGAGGGGGGACGTCAGCAGGATTGAGAGGTAAAGATGGCAATTTACAGGAACAACGACGCAAAACTGGTTAAAAGAAGGCTTTCCAGAAATAAATAAAAAAAAACTCCTTGCAACTGAAAGGTCACAGATTTTTACGTAGGTCGGCCATTTTTGTTCCTTTCATGCTGCTCAGTTGTCAACCCCAACACACTCTCATGAATTTATGTCACGTGCGCATATTGTCAAGTTTTGTGGGGGGAGGCAGGGACTCATAAAGTCTATTTTATGTTGGCTCTTTGTGCCTCTCAGTTTGTTACAAAGTAGATGAGTTTACAGTATTTAGAAAATACAACGCAAATGTAATTGTCTACTGATACTAAGTAACAGCTCTGTGACTGGCACTGTATGTATGACTTTCACATGTGTGAATGTGGCTGAAGTAATGTCACTGTTTGCATGTGACTGTGACACTATGGCCATGACCCCAGAGAATGGGGAAGGAAATGACCAGAAAAAACGGTCATCCAGAGACCGGGCTCATGTTAAAACCCGCAAGCCTCACCCCAACCCTGAGCATGAGGGGCAGCTTGAGTGGTCCAGTCAGTCTGATACAGAGAGTCAAGGGACAGAAAAAATCACAGAAAAACCCTCACCCCAAAAAAGGAGGGCAGGATAGCAGCCAGACAAGCACCTGAAACAACCAACAGCCGCAGGAGCCCCCACGGAGTCCTGACCTGAGAATGAGGGATAGCCAGCTCAGAGGACCGAAGAGCAGAAAACCCAAGGGAGTGCCACCTGCATCACCCCAACCATTGCACACCCAGGCTGACGAATATTTTATTTATTTATTTTATTTTGAGAGTTTTATATAGCGCTGGCTAGACCCGGAGGTATCAGAGCGCTTTACATAAGGTTCCAACAGAAATTACAAAATTACATCAGTTTCACGTTACATCAGTTACTAGAAGTTACTAGAAGCGCTGGCTAGACCCGTGGGTATCAGAGCGCTTTACATTAGGAATCACATTATTACACAGTTAAAAACAGTTACCGGTTACATCGGTTATACGAAACAGATTTAAATAGTATGGAGGAAGGATAATTAGGTCTGCCCAATGTCCAGCTGGGTAGGTGACGGCCGTGGAAGGAATTCACAGCCCATCTCCCCTATAGCTATCAGGGTAGCTCCACCGGGCAACGGTCAGGTAGCAAGGTCTCAGCGGTCGAGGGAGTGTTCACAGGGTAAATGTCCTGAAGTGTGTGCAGGATCCAGGTAGGATAGGGGTAGGAGGGAAGGGTGTAGGGGGAAGGTAACGGCAGGAGAGACGAAGGAAGGTCTGCCCAATGTCCGGCTGGGTAGGTGACAGCCGAGGTGGGAATCCACAGTCCATCTCCCCTATAGCTATCGGGGTAGCTCCACCGGGCATCGGTCAGGTAGCAAGGTCTCAGCGGTCGAGGGAAAGTTCAGATGGTAAGATGAATAAGCACAAATGAACAAGCTAACATGCAACTGTGCATTAAAGCCAAAAATAGAGGATCAAAGAAGACATGAACATTACCACTCAGGAGGTGATGAGCCCATTCCACCAGCCAACAAAGTGTGCCCCCTCCAACCCTAGACGTTTAAGCCCAGGCAGATACCCGGAGGGGACCAGCAAAGGGAATAGGTAGAGAACACAACCAGCAGAAGAGGGAGACCCACAAACACTGGTAAGAACAGCCAACACATGAAATGGCAAAGCACTGCAGCTCACCAAGCAGGAGGCTGACTAAAAGGAAAGCAAAATAACTAATGCAGACCAGAATCCCCACCTGAGGGCAGCATGAAAACCTTTCTACGGAGAGCCTAGGTCGGTGAGCCAAGAATGGACACCTAAGAGAAAGACCACTGAGGAGAGACTCCCACCCTCTTTAGCCCTAGCCAGAAAAGCCAGTGGTAAACCCTGAGCACCCTGCATCACAAGAGATGAGGGAAAGAGGACACTATTCACAATGGAACCAAACTCACAAGCTCTCCAGAAGGGCCACTGTGCAGAGGCAGCCCACTCCCATGATAGGGAAGGCAATGCCAGCACAGTACACTTGATACTATACTGGCAGAGAAGAAGAGACCTGCTTCATCAGAGCCATGAGGGATGCTCCACACAAAGAAAAGGCCAGAGAAGAGGGGAAACAGAGCAAATCCCAACCCAGGACCATGGGGACACAGATGCCCGGCCCCTATGACCATGGACAGCGAGCCACCAGTAGAAGGAGTAAATGAGCCACAGAAAGGGACTTACCTTCAAACAACGGACACTCCAGAGACAAGCAGCCCACCAACAGGAGACAGCCATCCAATTTAGATATGCTGCCCCACCCATATCCATCAACACCCAAAACCCACCAAGGTCCCCGCTTACCTGGTATGGGAAGGCAGCCCAACAAGGCTGATGTACCCAACTGGGGACAGGCAAAGGTCTCTAAGAAGAACAATGCTCCTTCAAGGTGGGAGGAGAACCACAATCCTCACCCACATCAGGCACTTTAAAAGTGTCCAGTGAAGCCCACAAGCAGCATCATCACAGGGATCCTGCAGCAGGAAGTGGATGGAGCCTGATACCAGTCAAGTGGCTGGAACCACCACTTCCAGACAAGTCTAAAAGACTAGCCTAGGAAGGATATTATTCTGCCACTCATCTACACCACTGCAGTGGAGCTAGAAAACATGAGAAGAAGAAGTGACCACACAACTCCGAATCCCATTACTGAAGCATTAATTCCATCCTCCAGCCAGAGAACCTAGCTCTCAGCAAGACTAAATCTGGGGCTGGGAAACAGAATAAAATAGAAAGATAGGAGGCTGATTGACCAGGCTCGGGCCCCCAGCACCATCTACTGGATGCAGACAACACAATAGGAAGAGATTAGGGGTTTGTTCCACCTTTACGACGGGGACTTGAAGGGAAGAACAGAAAAAGAGGGTACAATACGGTAGTCTTTTTCTGCTTTACCTAGGTCATATGGCGCCTGCGAGGAGGTGGGCATACCTCATAGAATAAGGACAAGAAAGGTTTGAGTGGATAACTATGCAGTAATTCATTGTTAAAGAGACACAGATGATGGACGGATTGCAGAGCAAATCAAACATTCACCCCCAGTCAAGAGATCTGGGTTAAATCCATCGTTCTTTTGCTCACCATGCCTCCCCAGTTTGGACCCAGCCATATGCCAATCAGTCTTGACCCTGGTCCTCATGGAAACAGTCCAGCCCGAACTACCAAGCCAGATCCTCCCTGGACCGGAAACAAGCATCCTGGGACCGGTTTTGGGGCATCCCCCTCATCAGCCAGGCTTGCTTGAATCCAGTGGCACAGTGAGCCAGGGACCCACATACGGGAATACCCGGCGCATTGTTATGCAGGCAACCATAGAGGTATAAAGTATATTCACTGAGCAGAGTTGATACAAAATCGTGTTTGAAGGTGATGCCATTGCAGCCACAGCTGTGAGCATGAACTGCTCTTGAGCATTGCCATATGATGTCCATATCAGGTTTTGTTCAGTGTGTAGCAGTGTTACAATTTTCAGTTTTAGTCCTTGGACTGAAAAGGTATTTCCAGTTAGATGCATTATCCTAAATGTTGCAGTCCAGTCTATTGGAAGCCTGCGTTAGCATTAGAGAGTATCTCTTACATGGTTCCTTGGTTTTTATACCTAAGTTAAATTCGGCTGCTGGTTCCTGAATGTGTAGGAGTTATTCCAGGTGTTTTTAGAGCAGACTATACTCATGTTTTGTGGTATTCAAAGGACATCATAAGTGCTCTGGATCTGGAGGTGTAAATTCTGCACCCCAAAATAAACAATATCCTTGGTCCCATTGCCTCTGGGGGTGTGGAATAAAAGGGGCTTCCCCTGAAAAAATGAAAAATACTGGCACACCTGTAATTCGTGGTCCCGTTCCCCTGGCAATTCTGAATTCTCCCCTTCATATTCCCTTGGGGACTGCTTTCAGCACCTGAGGTCTCTGGGCACGAATGTCGGAATCCTGATGGGGGCAGTAACTCTGCCACCGCCCAGTGGGGGATATGAAGATGAGAACGGAGGCCCAGGTAGGATTGTGGCAGCAAGCAAACAGAACACACCTTGATTTGGAAAGTCAGCACGACAGCGAGTAGTTTTGCTAGGCAGAAGTAGCCCCTCTACATGGCTTTACTTGCGGGGTCACAGAGTTTTTCAAACAGTGCCATCAGGGTCTTATCTGTGCTCACTGACCACTGGAGGAGGGGCCAGTGTTTGCTGGAAGAGAAGGAAAATGTCTGCAGATCATGGGTGACGCCTCTCTGGTTTTTAACCCCTTCTGTGCCCATGACGAGATAGTCTCGTCATGGAGCGCGGTTGCGCTGTGCCCATGACGAGACTATCTCGTCATGGACCCCGCCCGCTAATACAATGCCCGGCACAGGAGGGGGAAAGGGCGGGGCACTCAAGGGGTTAAGAAAAGAACTCGGTACATTGTGGAACATGTTGCTTTGCTTTTCCCATTCTAAATATAGCCCTCAAATTTGCAACATGAAAAGTGCTGCTGGATAAAATGCAAGGACACGTGACATAAAACCAATTCACAACTACACCCAACAGTGAACGTGGCTTGTGAGTGTCACGGATTATCACAGATGTACGTGTGATTAGCCTCATCTGCCTGTAACAATATGCCTGTTTGAGAGCATCGTCGTGGCTGTTCCAGGTTCATTCTTGCTGCCTTCATGTTACTGATTGAATGTAATGACTGGATGTTTCTTATTGAATGTGGCTCTGTGGTTGCCATCGATGAAACAAAGTGTGTCTCTTAATGAGTGTAGCTGTCTTTATATTAATGATTTCGTTTAGCTGCGTTGATACCATTGGCAATGTAAACCGTACGTCGGGGGGGCGGGGGGGGGGGTGGTGGGTGGCGGGGGGGCTTTGCCGTGCGCTTGCAGTTTACTGTCTAAAAATGTTGCAGGAATAAAGCGTGAAAAAGCGTGAGCACCTTTTTATGATCAGGCGTATGCAGTGCTTAATTTGTAAAATAATAAATGTCAGTGCCCAAAGTTTTTCTTAGGACCCCACAACCAGCACTGACGAATGTCAGGACTGCGGAATACCAACACTGCATAGTCGTGAGTACACCTCATGCCTCTTTATTCCACCACCATGCACTCCCTACCCCTTTATCTTTAGTCTTACATTTCTTTTTCATCCCTTTTTTATGCCTAGGTCAATGTCTGATGAAGTGCTGTGCCCAAAAATGAGTGCTGGTGGGCCCCACCTAACTACTGGGCATATGTGTCAGTATGAAAGTGACGCTGTAAATGTTCTAGTAACTCCCCTGGTACACGTTTAATGTCTGTTGCATAAGTTTGCAAAAAACATGAAAATGACAGGCTTGCTAAACCCAACCTGTTGGTTTTACCAATGTTTGTTTTCTAAAAAGTCTATTTGCCACTATGACAAAGCGGTTGAGAAACATTAACTGTAACTCATGCAGGATATACAGGTACAACAAAGCCTGCAAAGTTGACAAACATATTAACTTGATCTAAATGTTGTGTTTCCAAAGAAAAACGCCTTTGTGAGAAAAGCAGTTGTAACCATGGAGATTGCGTGCTCACCAACACGCCCCCGCATGTCAGATGCAGATGTCATCACCCTTATGTCGGCTCCGACTGCAGCAGAGGTGAGAATCATGTCTCAATGCAGCGTTTCAAAAGGTGAAGAGGGTGTAGAGAGGTAACTGGTCATGTGAACTGAAGTAGAATGGCTGAACTTGAAATCCATCAGGTACAATACATTCATACAGGGCGGCTGCATGCTTTGTGTGTTGCCCACGTCCAGGATTTGGTATCCATTGTCTGTGTAGATATTCAAATATGAAGGAGAACAGAGAAAGCTTTTTGTAGCCACTCGTCAATCCAGATGGAATGGAAGCACAGAGAGGTGAGAGTTCTGTGCATAGCATAGCTGCCCTGATGAGAACCACAATATTCGACCTCCCAGGGCTAACCAAGCTCCATGTTCTTAAAGGTGTGGGGTGGTAGAGCGATGGTAAAGGTAGTTGGTCTTACACAGGAAGAGAAAAATATTTTTCCACAGCAAGTGAAGATTATATTTGTTGCTGTATAAATGTCATAAGGCAATAACAGTTTTGTTTTTTATATGAATGCTAACATACAAAGTAGTTCTTGGGCCAGATATTATCAGAGCCTGGTTTGTCTCTGGATGCTTGCATCAATTTAGCAATACTATTTCAAGCTGCAAGAAGATATATAGGAAAATATTGTTTTTCTACATCTGTTGTAATATGTGGGAGGTCATCATTAGGAAGGATTTCCCACAAACCAGAAGAAGAGGATAGGTGGAAAGATGTAAAGTGTGAAGAAACATAAGGAGAGAATGAGAGGTAGAAAAAGAGGGATGGTGAAGTCGAATGGGTGATGGAGAAGGTAAAGGGATAATGAGGAATAGAAAGAGGAGATGGGATTGAAATAGAGACAAAATCTGAGTGAGAGACAGCATGGGAAATGGAGAGCTGAGGAAAAGAGAGCGAGAGGGAGAGGGAGAATGAGACAGTTAGGAAGGAGTATACATAGTATATATGCAGATGCGCAGTGGAATATGGTACTTATTACCTTTGTATCATGTGAGAAGAGGCCATGACTCACAAGAGGAGAATCCTTGAGTGGATCATCATTAGTCCTGGATGAAATTTAAATTACGTTAGTGTATTTTGCTTGATCTCAGGAACTTCATGCTACACTTGTTACACAGAATTCCCCAAATGACACCATTATGACAGTTTGCGCAGTTACGTGTCATTCGCAGTAAAAAATTGCAACACATGCAGAATTTATTGAAAAAATTTACCACAAACACACAGGCACAACAGAAGGTAAAAGACTGATCATGGTCTTTTTGTTTAAATGTGTCCTCATGACAAAAGTTGACATGAGGGTGCATTTCACGTGAAAATATATCATGAAATGACAGATTCGCATTTTATGTAATTACGCGTAATTTCAAATAGTAGTACTGTAATTTTCGAGACGCACATGAAAGCAAATTACGCCAATATCAGACTCCTTGCCCCCCTAAAGAAAAAAGTCTATGTGACAAATTGTAACCATTAGGATTGTGTGCTTCGTACCAATATGTGCATCTGCATATATGATTTCTGCCATGGCATTTGTCGTGTGCATTTTTTAACAAAAGGTATATCAGGAAAACCAAGATGCAAGGAAGTCAATTTGTGCAGCAAGGTTAAATCACATTAAAGTAATTGTTACATGCTATCTATAAGGTAGTAAAAAGACGCTTCCTCATGCCAATTTTACGGTACTGTGGTAATAAACTCAAATTTGACCTTTGCAATCTAGTAATATATGTGAAAATGTGCATTTATTAATGAAGTTACTCCAAATAACATCAGTTCTTGAGCCATGGTACTCCTGCAGTACCGCAAATTAAACAAATAAAGCATTCTAGTTGTCCTAGAGGTTTTTTTCCCATCAGTCCCTGAGATCCCGCAGGTCGTGCATAGTCCAGCAAGACTGAGCAATCTGATTGGCTGCCCACAATATGAAGCAAAATGTTGTGGCTGCCATTTCAGGACTCGTGGATTTAGTCCCAGTGTCCAGTGCTCTATAAAAATAAATAAAATAGAACCCTGGCCCTTCTGGGGGACACCAGAAGAACTGCACCCGGGGCCAACCCTCACACAGCACATGATGAAAGCTGGTTTCATTGCCACCTGCATCGCGCGTCACGGGTGATATACCATTTGCAGAACATTTTATTCTAAATAAGGCACAAATTATTTCTTCATGTTTTCTTGTTGCAGAGTTTTTCTATGCTCGATGGCATTGCACAACTGAAGAACAGCAACAATTTTTTGTGAACTATATTCTGTGCAGAATTATTTTCTTTGTTTAAATAAGGATATAGGAGATATCATTTTTTTTTAAGTTCCAATCGTCATGCAAATGTGGCAAGGTGAACATCTTTGTAACCTTTTCAAAAAAGCAAAAAGTTTAACATAGAGCTTTACGAAGTTTGCACAAAACTAATTGGCTCATCCCTTCACTCAATACACTCAGGAAAATTACAAATATTATCTTTTGAGCACATCAGGGCAAAAACCGTAACAACATAGAACAATAAAATGGCAAAATTCTACGATAAACCTTGAGAAAAGCAAAAAACAATCTTTCCAACTTCAAGCCCTAATAAAATCCTCAACATAAGTGGATAGCTAAAGGAAGCAGACTGAAAAACATTACCAGAAAGTTTTGCAAACAATGCATCCCTCTAGGAAACACATACAGGAACAAAGGAAAAGGAAAACACCCTGCTAGATAGGAACAGAACTATACTCCTGCGGTGACTTGGAAAGCCCTGAAAGTATACACTCACAGTGATGAATCCCAAACTTACTAGCTTCTGATGACAATATGGAGGGCTAATGATCACCGACTGGAAATTGAAGGAGAAAGTCAGGCCTGAAAACAGGGCAGATTATAATACCATTGATGTGGCATTGGCCTCAGAGAAAACAAGGAACACTTCCTTGCACACTGTCCCAGATATGAAGATAAATGAACCTACTATTAAGTAAACCTCACCCACAGGATTACTGGCGTTCCAAGGCTGTAGATGACTACAAGATACGCAGTCACCTAGGGAGACTATTTCTCAGTTAGCAATACCATCATAGAATCAAAAACTCAAACAAAAATCTACTGTAGAGTCTGTGAAACTGTAGAGCTTTGGAAACACTTGACATCCTATAAACTATCTAGTAAAGCAAGATTGAAGTGATTTGAATTAGACTGGAATGTCAAAGGGAATGAAGGATGGAGCGGTAAGGGAGTGGGAAAGAGGCAGTGATGAGAAAGTGAGAGCAAGGAAGATAGCGAGAGAAGCAGTGGTGGCTGTAGATCTTTGACAGCGGCGAGGCACAAATACTCGCCATAATTTGCATCAAATAAGCGAGCATATTTTACTTTCTCCTGGGTTGTTCCACGTTCCCTCTGTATACATTTGTATATTTGATAGGCAGAGTTAGGGTTAGGGACAGGCAGGAAAATATTTTAAAACATAAATTCAAGTTCTATAATAAAATAATTTATTTAGGCTAGTGTTAGAGGTAGCTTTAGAGTAAGGGGACACTATAGCTTATGATACATTAATTTACATTACTTCATATTATATATATATAGTACTTAGTATGGGATAGTTAATATTAGACATTAGTGATGAAGCAAAAAACATAATGATGAGATGATGGTGAGGTAATGGTGACATTAATGTCAAATATAGTCTAATGTGGTAATGGAAGATGGGGAAAATTGTAGAGGGAATGGTAGTAGAGGTAATGCATGGAGAGGGAATGACATATACATATATATATATATTTCTATACAAGGAAAGAGGGAGTGAGGAAGGAGATTAATCACCAATGCTGTCAACAGATTTATTTACGAGGGGACAGAATTCTGATGGTGTGAAGATGTTGTGTTTAAAGACCGATAAAAGGGATAAACGTGTCTCTTTGTTCATCATTGGATAGATCATTGGTTAGCAGTCGCTGCCAGTGCAGGTAAAAGTTGTGGGGCGCGGCAGGGGGAAGTCGACAGATGGCGGAATAGGGAAAATAAAATAACAAAATCAAAAAAACTATTTACCTTGCACTCGCCGCATCACCGAGTTGGCAATGGGGCGAGCCCAAGGTAAGTGGTTTTATTTATTTATTTTCCCTATTCCGTCATCTGTTGACTTCCTCCCCGCCCGCTCCACTGTTCACCACTCTTACCTGGACCAGCTGCCACTGTTGGTTAGCCTGACTCTTGCATTTAAAAAAATGGCATCTTGGTATGTAATGGGATGGTATTAGGTGCAATTGTAAACCTAGTGGGCTTCTTAGCATTAGGACAAGAACACCACTTCAGAGGCCTTCCTGCTTAGTCAAGTCTTCAAGGATTTCCTGAGTATCAGCTGGGCCTTCTTCGTTTGAATGACACCCCATACTTCTGGCAGACGGGGCCAATTTCAAGTGATTCTTCGCTGTCATGCCAACCACTTTCTGCTCATGCATTGGTCTTCCCGAATATCAAAGCCACTCCAGAAAGTAATCACAGGTTTCAGGCAATGTGGAGATCAATCCTTCAATCATTTCAGTTGGCCTGTATGCACAAAGCAATTTGTCTGGGCACAGGTCCGGCAGTCAAAGTGACTGAAATCCCAGTGTTTTTTGGCCAATAAGTCCTGATATGACTGATCGTCTGAAACATCTTACCTGTGACTTAGTGCACCAGCTAGGCATTTACATCTGGCCTTTACTGATAATTGCTTAATTCAAGCAACAGAAGAAGTGATAAATGTCTCTACGAGTTGATCAGGGTGAGTTGACATTTTTCACAAACTGAAGCATGCCTGAATTTCCCTGACATGTATATGTATGTATGGTAGAAGATCATAATTCACGGCAGCATTTCTTAAAACCATTTAGAAACATATCTTCAAAGACCTTGGGGTGGAATGATGAACTGTAAGGTTAGGGAGTCTGGAATAAGTGAAAATTCAGGGACAGACAGGAAGTAAAGAAAGAGGGAGCTCTTCAAAGTGTGCATTTATTAGGTGTCTAGACTACAGGATATTTCGAAGGTTTCCTCAAAGTGCTTTTGAAAGGCAAGTGGCCCACACATCTCATTCTGAAATGTGCCCATACTATAAAAATCTTCCTGTTTTCACAGAATCACTTTGACTGTCAAAGTCAAAATGCGTTACAATGGTGGGAGCTTAGCGGGAGATGTGACAGCACCCACTAAGTACCCCCGGGTTTAAGAAAGTAGATTTTTGCCTAAACTCACCAAATTTACCCCAACAACGTTATTTACTGGCCCATACTCCACCAGTAGAGGTTTAAAACGTGGATTATATATTCCAAGACATACACTGAAGTGTTTTTAAGAATTTCGAGGTGCCAACGGCATACAGCCTGATTTAGAATTTTGTCATAATATAAAATCTGTAATTTCCAGCCTGGATGGCCTGTCCAATTTCTGCCAGCGGTGTAACCCCCACCATACTACTACACACTGCCAGTAGAAATTCCCCTGGTGCACACGCCACAAAGAGCAGTTTGCCACGTACACCAAGAACTGGTGGATTTTAAAAAAACACAAAGCTAGATGAACAGTTTTTGAAATTATGCTGTATCATACACCTGTAGTATCAAAAAACAAGAGTAACCCGGAGATCATTATGGACAAAGGGTACTAAGTGATTCTAGGAATAAGGTTGCCTAAACATAGCTGAATTTTCTTAATAGTCCTCATGAATACAAGAATCATTTCCATGGAAGGTTTCAATGACCAGAACTTTTTACATTTTATTTCATAATATACGTTTCAACAAAAAAATTTTATATATCGGAATTACCCCCACTGGAGTAAATTCAAAAACTGGTGTTAAAAACTGAAAAAATAAGACATTTATAAACATACAGGCAAAAAATAGCGACCCCTTAGAATATCGAATCATCATCAGGACTGGTGATAAGTTGCCTGGAATCGTACCGAATTATATATTTAATTAAACACCTGAATTTAACAACAATCTGTAATAGTGAACAACAGGCCAATCAATTTGGTGCCTGTTACAATTAATGCATATATGAACCACCTGAAATGAAACCGAAAGAAGAAATGTAAAAGAAAAATAAGTAATGATGAATTCCAGTTTCAAAAATAAGAATATATGGACCATGCACCGTTGTGAGAAAAATTATATAAGGCTACGGGAGGTGTTCTAGATTCTGCTTTTATGTCAGAATCTTGTCAAGTGTACAGCATCATAATTCATTGTATCAAATGCACTTATCGCGAAGCGGACATAGTGAACTATAGGCAGGAGGCTACATGCTTTTTATTATTATGTTATATATATTTTTTCTTGTACTTGTAGAGCGCAACAATCATCCCAGGGGATATCACGGCGCTAGGAGAGCTAAAAACTGTTTTAAAGATGTTTGGTTATCAGAGACATCAACAAATGAGTCCCAAACGTCAATCCGCATGGTGTCAGCAATTAAGTCCTAAAAATAGCCGCGTTTTCAGCTTCTTCCTAAACCTCAAATGGTCGTCAGTGAGGCGAAGGTCTAAAGGAAGTTCATTCAAATGGCCGCCAAATTTTAGAAGGAGCGGCCCCCCACTCTCGCCTTTTTTATGCATCTAGTTTTACCCAGAGCACGGTTGTAGGACCTCAGTAATCGTGGGGTGGGTATAAAATTTGACTTTGTCCTGCAGGATTCTGGGGCCAAGTTTATGTAAGGCTCTATGCGCATAGCACAGTAATTCAAACTTGGCCCTTTGGCGCATAGGCTGAAACTGAAGCTCCTTCAAGCACTCTGATGCCGAGCTGTACTTTTTTTGTTGCAAACCAGCTTGGCTGCTGAATTCTGAGTTACCTGTAGTCGGTAGGATAAGTAGTCGGCCATGCCAGCATAGAGCTTGTTCCCATAGTCCAGTTTGCTGGTCAATAAGGCCTGGGTAAGAGTTTTTTTCCAGTTCAATGGGATCCATATAAAACGTCTCCTTAGTAGTTTTAGAATTGCAAAACATTTCCCCAAGGCTTGATATTGCATGGTTAGTGCATTGTCCACCAGGATTCCCAATTTTTTTACAACCCGTTTGGGCTCGGGAGCGGTACCTAGTGATGGGGCCTACCAAGTTGCGTCCCAGACTAGGTGTGCTCCTCCAATAAACAGTATCTCAGACTTCTCAGCGTTTAGGTTCAGTCAGTGGCCGGTCATCCAATTTGCAGTTTCTGAGAGGCAGTTAATCAGGTTGCTCCTAGTGTCCTCATATCTTTCTTCAATGGCTATCAGCAGCTGCGTGTCATCTGCGTAGGAGCAGATATTAAAACCCCATTTCTTACCAATCTTAGCCAAAGAAGAGACTAAAGCATAAAATAGAGTAGTACTCAAAGAGGCTCCTTGCGGGGCACCACAGTTGATTGTTCCTGGGTTGGAAGAAACGGAGCCCATTTGTACTCTTTGAGTTCTACTATATAAAAAGGAACTAAACTATTGAAGAGTTTTAGAGTGTAGTCTTGGTCATACTGAATGCAAAAGCAGTCCTATATTCAGACCATGTAATGGTGGATCCGATTTCACAGAAAAATGTGAAAATTTCAAAAATGCATGTGTGAACACAATCCATTACAGGACTAACCTAAGTCACATGTGATTTGTATTGGAAAAACTGAGTTACAGCTATTTATAATGCAACTACACCGTAAGGTCCTTAAAATTAATAGTATGCAATTCACATATATTGAGGCAGACAAAATGAACATACAAGCAAGAGCCTCCATGCTTCTGATACTTATCATAGTCATGCAGAATAGGAAGGCAATCCTGTATTCAGGCCTTGTGACAATGGGACCGAATGCCCAGAAAAATGAGAAATGTTCGAGTTTCCTGTTCTGAAAAAGAATAAGGACGTACATATGAATAAAATTCATAATGGGGCTAACTGAAGTCACATCTGATTCGTATTTTAAAAACCCACCTACTTATAATGCGACTACTCGTTAAGGTAATTCAAGGTGCTTTAAGCAAGTCCCGCCAAGTTCCGGTAGAGCAATTGCCTACAAGCTGGGAAACAAGGGTAGTTGCTTAGTGTAGTATTGAGCCAAGTGATAAATGTAGTTAGAGCAGTCTCATCACCCTTCCAGATTTACGTTCCATTTCAGCAGACAGAAAATCTCATTTTTTGACTTACTAATAATAGACAATGATGGGGAGCTATACACTACTCTATACCGAAAACCCACTGAACACAACATACTGTTAGCATCCTCAAGCTTTCATCCCAGAGCACTAAGGCTAAGGAATTCCCTCCCATACTCATAACTCCTGAGGATTCGCAGAAATTGCTTTTTCAAAGATGATTTTTTCAAAGAATGGCCTTAACCACATGGAGGACTGGACCACTCTGATCTAATTTCATTTTGATAACTGTACCTTAAAAACAACTGTTTCCTCCATATGGCAACCTCAATCTCAGTATCCTCTTTGTCTGACTTCCTGGGTTATTATGGTATGGACTTCACTATATAGTGATCCCTTAATGGACTGACATTTGAAAATATATAGAGATCACTCTTCTTTTCTCCCTTTTTGATTCTTGACAACTCATTTTCGTTTGAAACTTTCGATTCCTCATATGGCCCACTGGTACATTCCAAGATGGCCACTGCTGGTATTGAGCTTCTGCATTCCTTTTTCTGTTTCTTCAATTTGTTCGTCCTTTTTCTATTTCTGTTTACATTGCGCGCACGATTGCATGCCTCCAAACGATGGTGGGATGGCTACGCCATGGACGTGTCTTCTGCTCGATCTGAAAATCATAACCCGGTAAGATGTTCTCTTTGATTCACTGGAGACCGTAGTGTACATTCACACACAAATGAGCAGGAGATATTCTTATATCTCTTGGCATTAACACAAGCATCTACATGATGGCCACTTTCTAAACAACTACCCTTGTTTCCCTGCTTATAGGTGATTGCTCCGTTGGAACTTGGCAGGACTTGCTTAAAGCGACTTTGATGACCTTAATGAGTAGTCGCATTATAAGTAGTTGCGACTCTGTTTTTTGACACAAATCAGATGTAACTTCAGTTAGCCCCATTGTGGATTTTATTCATACGTTCATCCTTATTTTTTTTCAGACCAGGAAACTGCACAATTTCTCATTTTTCTGGGCATTCGGTCCCATCGTCACAAGGCTTGCATATAGGATTGCCTTTGCAATCTGCATGACTAAGATAATTATAGAAAGCATGTAGGCTCCTGCTTGTAGTTCACTTTGTCTGCCTCACGATAAATGCATGTGATACTATGAATTATGATGACCTTACGGTGTAGTTGCATTATAAGTAGCTGTAACTCAGTTTTTCCAAACAAATCAGATGTGACTTTGGTTAGCCCTGTTATGGATTATATTCAGACGTGCATGCCTGAAGTTCGACAATTTCAATTTTTTCTGTGCAGTCAGTTCCGAATATAGAATTGCTTTCCCATTCTGTATGACTAAGATAATTATAAAAAGCATGTCGGCTTCTGCCTTCACTTTGTCTGCTTCACTATACATGCATGTGATACTATTAATTATATGATGTCAGACACATCTGACAAGATTCCGAGATAAAAACTGAATCTAGAGCACCTCTCACAGCCTTACATAATGTTTCTCACAATGGTTTATGGTCCATATATTCTTATCTTTTAAACAGGAATTCATCATTACTTATCCTTCTTTTCCTTTTCTTCTTTCTCTTTCATTTCAGGTGGTTCATTATTGCATTAATTGTAACAGGCACAACATTGAATGGCCTGTTGTTCACTATTACAGATTGTTGTCAAATTCAGGTGTTTCATTAAATATACTATCTGTTATTATACTGGGCAACTGCTCCCCAGTACTGATGATGATCCCATATTCTAACGAGATCGAAACGCTGTCGACACACACTCTGACCTACACAATTATATTAAGATTCTTTTCCGTTTTGGGTGCAGAAGTTTATTTTTTGCCTAATAAGTGACCTGAGTGTTGTACATAAATGTTGGTCACTATATTTTGTCTGTATGTTTGTAAATGTCTTGTTTTGTCAGTTTTTAACACCTGCTTTGAATTTTCCTCAGCGAGGGTAATTCCTATATATAATTTTTCTGTTGAAATGTATATTATGAAATAAAATGTAAACATTTCTAGTCATTAAAACCTTCCATGGAAATGATTATTGTGTCCATGAGGACTATTAAGAAAACTCAGCTATGTTTAGGGACTCTTCTATCATACACCTGTGGCACACCCCACTGGCTATTTTGGGATTTGTTTAACAGTAGATATTCTCAAATGATGAACGCCACTGGGCTCAGTCTGCCTGTTTGCTGCACTGACAAGGGACTCCCTGTCTCAGGATTCTTCACTCCAGCAGGAGGGGCCAGGACCAGCTGCTCGCGCTTAATAGCGCGCCTGCACTCCCGCGATGCGAGACGCCACGGGGCTCAGTCTGCCTGCTTTGCTGCCCTGACAAGCAACTCCCTGTCCCAGGATCCTTCACTCCAGCAGGAGGGGCCAGGACCAGCTGCTCGCGCTTAAAAGCGCGCCTGCACTCCCGCTATGTGGGACGCCATGGGGCTCAGTCTGCCTGCTTTGCCGCTCTGCCAAGGGACTCCCTGTCCAAAGGTCCTTCACTCCAACAGGAGGGGCCAGGACTAGCTGCTCGCGCTTAAAAACGCGCCTGCACACCCGCGACGCGGGACTCGTGCGGGCCAAGGGCGGGCCCGTCATTGCCAGGAAGAGGCAGGGCAGGGCCATTCCCCTTGATTTTGATTCCTCGGCGCCCTAAAGCTGGTAAGGCTTTTCTGGGACCTCTAATTTAATTGCTTGCACACTGTACTTTCAGACCTTATTGAAGAATTGTCAACACATCCCCCTACCTACTTCTGGGAGCTGGTGGAGGAACCAGGGAACCTGCAACCCAGTGACCCAAATGAACAATTAGTGGAACTCGCCCAAGCTTCATATTATGTGGTCACAAACTGAGACATTTCTTTCTCGTGTTTACTGACTCCTTGAAATCCTCCTTTTTACCATTTTTCTGTGTTTTGTGTTAATCGGTCTACTAGATTGTATCTTTTGTATCCCCTTCTCTAATTGTAATCATTGTCTTGTGCCCAAGTCTACCTTACTCCATTTAGGCTTACTTTGGGGGTGAGGTGGTATTATACCCTTTCTTGACTCGAACATGGGTAAGCGCACTTGTGCAGTTAAAAACACCTTCAGGTGCCTATTCCGGCTCCTTTGCCCCAAACCTCAGTTGATAGGATGCTTCAGAGGACTATAGGGGTAGTATCGACCGAAATAGAGTTGACGGAGAGGCGCCTGTCCTTAACTCCAGATATATTCTGTAAGGGGTCTGAGCCATTTCCCTCCCAACCAACAATCCCTTGATGTGCATCTGGGTTAACAGAATCTATGTCTTGAACAATTGAGTCACCTCCACCATCATAACAACCCCCAGTGAAGCCAGCAACTCGTAAAGGTGGCACAACCACTAGCTCATCTAAGGCTGCTAGATGTAATATTGGAAATGGGACAGGAGCTAAGAGAAGGAAAAACCCAGAATTAATACCCAGTGAAGATGAACCAGCTAGTGCGGGGAGAGTGACTGAATCCCCCACTAACCCTCAACCAGTTTCTGACTGTCCTTCTTGGGTGAGGAATTTGATAGTGGGGCTAGAGACCCAGATGAAAGTTATCGTAAAGGAAGAGCTTGCGCTCCTACTTAATCACCTAGGCACAGGACAACTGACATGCCAGAGCAGGCAGGCCAATCCCTCTGTTAGCACTACCCCTGCTATAGGGAAGAGGAAAGATCGTAGCTCCCAGACGGACAGTGTCGGCCAATTCTCCCTAGGCAAGCATGGCCCTCTTGGGGCTGTATCCTCCTCTGACCAAATGAGTGCCAGCAGGGCAGAGGTCTGTAGCATTGTGCCACCTGAAAAGCCCGGCATCCACCCGGCCCAAGATCTGAGGACAACAACTGGCCCTAGGAGCCTTACCAATGTGCAAGGGAGCAATAACCCAGAACCCAACAAGTAGGACTCACAAGGAAGAAGGCCCACCCATTTAGAGCATAGGGTAGCAAGGGAAAGGTCAGATCCTGTAGAGGCAGAGGGCATAGGACCAGAATCATTGACTACAACGACCATAAATGTACCCTCAGCCTCACTCCCTTATGTTATCGTACTAACGGGTGTACCCGAGATAAAAAATGGCCAGAAAGAAACACAGCTGGACCTAAGGAACAAGTGCCTTTTTTGGCTAACCAGGGACAAGCAGTTCTCCTATGACAGGACAGGAGAAACTTTAATGGTTTGAAGAGTTGGGTGGGTGGGTTAGTACCCAAAATCAGTGCAAGGAGACTGAATAGTTATTAATTTCAGTAACCCCCTGACTGTACAACCATAGTAGGCCAGTTTGCCCATCCCTATGCACCACCCACAGGGGTCCAAGCCCATACTCTGGATTTTTTCAACTCTCGCAATTACATCTTACCTTGGACCCCAATTTCTAGGGCCCCAACAAATAGGTTTCAACTCCATCCATTTGCAGGTCAACCCCCTAGACCTCTCTTTAGCATCCCAGTAGCAAACAGATATGGGGCCCTTGAGGAGGTGGACTGACTCGCGCTGCAAGGTGGTCACACTCCCAGATCCAGGACCTGGGGGGCCTACTGGGAATTTGGGCTGAGCAATAGTGGGCTGCAGGCCCAGAATATCCCCGGTATTAATGGAGATGAAACTGAGGACCCACAACTTGAATCCCATCGGGGAGCCTCAGATTAGGATAGGATTGTTGTAGATTTGCTTAACAACCCAGCTCTCCCTTCTTCCGACTCTTTAACTTCTAGCTCAGCTAGGAGCGCCCCCCTATTGGAAGTTGATGAAGTAGCCTCCACGGCCCAGTTAAAGATCACCCAAAGTCCCACCCTAATAGTCATATTGAAAATAGTGGTAACCCTAATCCCGGCCACAAGCTGAGCGTTTTATCATGGAACATCGCTGGAATAATAAGTAAACTGCACTGCCCAGACTGGGGACAATTTGTAGGCAACCACGATGTGTGTATGTTTCAGGAGACATGGGAAAGGGAGGACATTGTGAGGGGGGTTATGCAACTTTCAATGTGTTGGCTATGACAGGGGGAAGAGGTAGACCCTCGGGGGGGTATGTACTTGGGTTGCTACTCACTTGGATTGCACTGTTGAGCAGTTGAACACCTTATCCGACGACATCCAGTGTATTGTACTCACCTTTTCCTCCAGGATCAAAATAGCCTTCATCAACATTTATTCCCGCCCAGTAAGCATTACACAGGAATACCTGAACATAGATTTATTAAACACATTTATTGAATCAGCACCCCCGAATGCAAGGTTGATTATAGGGGGATATTTCAATTGTCAATTTGAGCCCCTTGCTGTCCCCACTGATGCCCCCCTAACGATGAGGATTGTCTTTGGCTAATTCCTGACCCTCAAATTCCACCGTTAAAGGCCTGGACCCCTCTGGTACTTTAGATTAACGCAGTAACATTAACTCATTCCCTGAGGGCGTGTAATGGCCGTACCAAGTCAGACCAGCCAGGGAAGCTAACCTTCAATAGAACAGGACAATCGTCTCTGTTGGATTATATCTTAGTGGAAACAAGCATATGGCAGTGGGTTGTTGACTTCGCTGTCATGCCGAGACATGACAGCGACCACAACACCCTGACACTGGAGCTGGAGCCTCCAGACCTCTATAATCCCGCGACCACCCGCATCCCTGTAGGTAGCAATTTAACACTTGCTAACAACAAAAGGAGAATCAGATGGGTAACTCTCAAGCAGTCACCAGACAAGGCAGCTGCACTATATTCTCTAACGATTTCACCCCTAATGGAAATGGAGGAGGCTGCCATGTCATTTGACTCTCCTTAAACTATTAGTAGATTTGAGGCTTTGCACGCAGAATTGACAAACAGCCTGACTAATATTTTTTATCCTCTGAGGCATTCTAAGGTGAACAAGGCCGCCAAACAAACTTGGTTTAATAATTCTTGTCGCAAGGCAAAGGGTGCCCTCGTAGATGCCCTCAAAAGTAAGGATAGATCCCTAATTAAATTAAACAGGGCCCTTTATCAAAACAGCACTAAGCTAGCTAAGAAGAACTGGGAGCTTGATATATGGGATGCTATTAAAATAGCACTCTCAAATAGAGACATGAAGACATTCTGGTCTCTAGTGAGTACAGATAGTAGCTTAGAAAACTCAGTCTTATTATTATTGCTGCAGCTGCTTGGAAGTCTCACTTCCAAGCCCTGTATTCTACCGAGGTACCCATAGAACCCAAAGATGAAACATCTTTAGTAATCCCAGGGACTCTCCTTGAAGACCCCCAAGGCTTCACTTTAATAGAAGTTTTAAATGCAATCAGGAAGCTTCCCCTTGGAAAGGCCCCCGGACTGGACAAGATTCCTGGGGATTTATTTCGTGAGGAACCTAATATATGGGGACCCTACCTGTGGGCAATATTTAATTCCATTCTGAATGGCATGAAGATCCAGGACACCTGGTTAGGGGCTGAAATGTTCCCAGTTTTTAAGAAGGGCTCCCCTCTCCTGCCCACCAACTATAGGCCGATCAGCCTAATTGACGTCACTTAGAAGTTGTTCGCTAGGATTCTTCTCGAGCGCCTCCACTCGTGGATGGAAGAGCGTGAAATTCTGAGTGCATATCAGGCTGGTTTTCGGAGGAATATTTCCACTATTGACCAAATGTTCAGCTCCAACTATTATACTGGAAGACGTGTCAATAGAGGGTGGCAGCCTCTATTTGATATTCGTTGATCTTAAATCGGCCTTCGATCTGGTCCCCGCGCCAAACTGTGGGAGGTTCTTGAACACCTTGGTATCCCGCCCTACCTGTTGTCATTGATCATGCGAAAGCACGCCGGTAATTTTGTCCAAGTAAGATATGGGAAATCTGGGGAACTGACCCCCCGCTTCCCAGTCAACAGAGGTGTAAGGCAGGGGTGTGTGCTGGCACCTCCCTTGTTTTGTCTCTTTATCAATGCTTTGGTGATCCAATTAAATGAGGTAGTGGACAACGATGCCCCAAAACTGGTGCATGGTAAGGTACCTGCAATGATATTTGCGGATGACACCTTGTTGCTATCTAAGTCCCCTATGGGCATCCAAAGGATTCTTGACAGTTTCTCTTTATTTTGCAAAAACCGGGGGCTGGAGATTAATACATCAAAGACCAAATTTATGGTCTTTAACCCTGCCAAAACATCTTATCCAAATTCCTCTTTAAATGGCACTTTGTTAGAGAGGGTGACTGTCTTTGACTACCTTGGTGTCACGTTGTCTGAAACATTTGAATGGGGCCTGCAACTAGACAAGGCAAGCTTGAGGCTAGCGCAGATGGTTGGGGGAATTGCAAAAACTTTTAGGAACTCCTCATGTAAACCGCATGGCCCGCTGGCTGAGATATATCAAATACAAGTTAGGAGTGCTGTAATGTATGGGGCGGAACTCTGGGGACACCGTCCCTCTGGCTGAATGGCCAAAATAGAGAATACATTTATGAGACAGCTCTTGGGCTTACCGCCAAGCACTCCTCTCATTCCCCTACGCCTGGATCTAGGAATTAGACCTATTGCGGAGGAGATTGGCCTCAGGCCGCTGACCTTTTGGCGTCAACTGTGGGCGACCCCTGAATTAGTAGTCTACCAGTCTGAACTTAAAGCGATTATGGGACTCCCAGGGGCGGGAAAATTACCATGGTTTGTATATATAAAAGATGTATGCATTAGACTAGGCATTCCTAACCTGTGGAGTAACACCGAGGAAGTGTCCTCGTCAATTCCACAACTAGAACTAGTAAGAACCTCGAGATCGCTCAGATTAGCGGTTATCCAGGGGAACACTAAACTTGGGCACCTACCTGCTGACTTTCTTTTTTTTTTTTTTTTTTTTTTGAAAACCTTTATTTCGAAATTCAGGACACAGCTATTCAGCCGACAGCCCGAAGGTTCGGCAGCATTGCAAGTTAGATACAGTAATGCGTCCCGGATACAGTACGAAGAGTAATGCAAAGGTCCAATTTTAAATAAACACAGAAAAACACACAACAAACCCCAGCAAGGCAGAACATTGAAATCCCATGGCGAAAGCCCCCAGGGGAGGCAGGACCCCACTCATCTACTAATTATAAGACTGTGTGCGGAGGAAGAAGGGGAACAGCAGAGGCCCAGAACGGGTACCTAAACCAAACTGTGCTGGAAGGTAGGTCAGGGGGAAAGCTGTTCCTCGGGAGGTTCCAGATCCGGGGCAAGACATATTCCCCCCCTATATTGGTTCCACCGTCCCCAGATGGCGTGCCACTTCCGGGGGCGACCTCTAGAGCAGTAGACCGTCTTCTCCCTAAACATGCTCCAATCCATGTTCTCCTTCCACGCGGTCAGTGTAGGGGGACCCGAGGAGCCCCATAATCGCGCGATATCCCTCTTAGCCACCATGTTACCCAGAGTCACCCATTGGGTCTGTGCCTCATCGAGATCAGTGGGCCCCCAAACGTTCAGGAGGCAACACCGCGCCTCCGGCTGTACCACAGTGCCCGTCACCTCCCCCATAACTGCATGGACTCTCCTCCAGAACTCCACAATGACCCCACATTCCCAAATGATGTGCAGGAAAGTACCCACCATACCACATCCCCTTCTGCACAGGCCATCCTCCGAGAATCCCATGTGGACCAGCCGTGGCCCCGTAACATACACCCGGTGCAGTATTTTGAGCTGCACCAGCCTCAGACGCGACGGGATCGCAACCTCCTTAGGCGAAGAAACCGCGGACTGCCAGTCCTCATTATCCAACTCGAGGCCATCCCTGGTCCACTGTTCTCTCAGCCCCAATAGCAAGTCTGCCCGGACGTTTATCAACTTCTTATATATGAGCAAAATCGTGCTCTCGGGCATATGACCATCAAGGACTCGGTCCTCAAGGGGAGAGGACTCCGGCACCTTCTCACCCTCCACTAGGACTGATCGGAGGGCGTGACGCAGCTGGATATACCTAAAATACTCTGAAGGCCCTAGCTCAAACTCAGTCTGCAACTCCTCGAAAGACTTCACCCTCCCCTTATGCAGCACATCCCCCACCTTGGATATCCCTATCAGATCCCACTTATCAAAGCCCTTCGTATGCCAGAGTCTTCCCAACCTTTCCGATTCAAACAATGGGGTAGCGAGGGTTAGCCTGTCCTTCCAGCCCAGCGAGTCGGTCGCCATCTTCCATACGCGCACCGCCACACCTGTGGGCCCCGTGAGGGACGAGTCTAGGGACCGCGAATACAACGCCCTGTAGTAGTTGCCGCCGCGCAGCAGCCACCTATCCATGGCATACCCAGGGCTGAGGGCAGGGCCGTAAAACCCATGGTTGATCGCGCTCAACTGCGTGGCCCAGTAGTATCGTCGGATGTCTGGGAGCGCAATGCCCCCATCGTACCATGGGAGCGTCAACTTTGAAATAGCTATTCGCGGCCGCCCATCCCACAGCAACGTCCTTTGGAGGCCTTCGACCTCCCGAAAGTATTTAGCCGGTACCCAGTCCAAGGTGTTCTGGAGGGCGTAGAGGAAGCGGGGAAGAGACATCATTTTGAACAGGGCCGCACGCCCAACAAGGGAGAGCGGCAGCCTCCGCCAACCTTCAACATCTCGCCTCAAGCGCGCCAAGGGGGGGAGCAGATTCCTCTCATAGCGCACAGCAGGATCCATGGATATAAAAATCCCCAAATACACAAAACCTTGCTGGGCAACCTGTATCGAACATGTTCTAGGGATCGGTGGGACCTCGCCACTAAGTACGTACAAGTACGATTTGCCCCAATTAATCACAAGCCCCGAGTTCCTACCGAACGATGCGAGTACGTCACAGACCACTATAAGTGACTTCTTAGGTGAGGCAAGATACAGCAGGATATCATCGGCATAAAGTGAAATACGGTCCTCGTGATCAGGCGACCACCGAAGGCCCCGTATATCCGGGTGCCAACGTATCCACGCAGCCAACGGTTCAAGGGCGAGGGCGAACAACAGAGGCGACAGGGGGCAGCCCTGCCGAGTACCCCTTCCAAGCTGAAACGGAGCAGATGCCCGACCATTCACCACAACATTCGCTAGTGGCCCCTCGTACAGCAACCGGACCCAACTCACAAACCCGCGACTGAAACCAAACTTGGCCAGCACGGCCCATAAATATGCCCACTCCACCGTGTCAAAGGCCATCGTGGCATCGAGAGATGCCGCAACAGCCGGTTCACGCAGCGTGCCCGCCCTGGCGATGACGCCATGAAGACGCCTAAGGTTCAATGCTGTGTTTCGGTGCGGGATAAAGCCAGATTGATCCGGGTGGACCAGATCGCCAAGTACTCTAATCAGACGGGTTGCCAGGAGTTTGGTCAGAATTTTCGGCTCAGCGTTGAGGAGTGAAATGGGCCGATAGGAGGCGCATCTATCTCGGGGCTTACCCTCTTTGTGTATGACCACGATCGACGCCAGCCGCTGATCCAACGGAAGGATCCCATCTCCCCGCGCCTCCAAGAACATGGCGCGCAGGTGAGGGGCGACCCTATCCGGGAACAGTTTGTACAGATCGATCGGCAGTCGTTCGGTCCAGAGGCCTTACCCGAATTCAACGCGCGAATCGCCCCCGCCACCTCGTCAACCGTGATGTCGCCATCCAAATCGTCCCTATCTATGTCAGAGAGGCAGGGCAACTCGATATCACGAAGGAGATCAGACGAGTCCTCGGGCGGCCTGTCCGACACAGAGGAATAAACCCTATGAAAATACTCCGCGAAACACTCCACAATCCCTTCAGGTTCCACAATCACCTCTCCCCCCTCTCCAATCAACTCCGGCACCACTCTATTGACCCGTTCCTTCCTGTCCAGCCACGCCAGGAGTTTCCCTGCCTTATCTCCAACATCATACAGACGGCCCTGTTGTTCCCTGCTGAGGGTCTTGGCGGCGTCCGTCACCAGGTCCCTATACTCCGCCTGCTTCAAGCAAAGCTCATGCAATGAGGACTCTGTGACCTCCTCCTCCATATCCCCTTCAAGGGCCGCAATCTCCTCCTCTACTTGCCGCACTTCGCAATCCCTCCGATTCTTGGCAGTCACCACCAGGGAGAGGGCCTCCCCCCGAAGCACGGTCTTAAAAGCTTCCCACAGCGAGATCGCCGAGTCCACGGATCCCAGATTGTCCTTAAAGTAATTATCTACCTTCTTTACCAGGGCGCTGCGCATCTTGGGGTCTCGGAAATACCAAGGGTTAATGGGGGCCACCCTCCCTCCTCCCTCCCGACCGAGATCCAGCCGGATCCACACTGGCGAGTGATCAGAGATACCACGTGCCATGTGCCTCGCCTCGGATATCAACGAGGCATGTGCGGCCAAAGTGAGCAGGTAGTCAATCCTGGAGAGGCTACCATGCGCCCCGGAGTGAAACGTGTATTGACTCTGTGTGGGGTGCCGGAGCCTCCAGCAGTCTATCAGGCCAAACGTGTCTAGGAGGTCTGGAAGCCATTTCTGAGCCCCCCCTGTGTCCCTGGGCGGGTATCTATCCAGCAGTCCGGAACCCACAGCGTTGAAATCCCCTCCCACTACCAGCATGCCCCCCGGGAGAGTCAGCAAAGCCCTGCCCAATTCAGCAAATGTGGCGGCCTGCAGGGCCGGCGGGACATAAACCGAAACCAAAACCAAAGTCCTTCCTTCCCACCGCCCCGCCACCGCCACAAACCTCCCCCTATCGTCAACAATGGTGGAGTCCACCTCAAAAGGCAGCGATGCTCTAACGAGGATGCCCACCCCCCTGGACCCAGAAGAGAATCCCGAGTGTGCAATGAATTTATACCCCTTCCTATTCAGGGCATAGCACGTATTGCCTATGAGATGCGTCTCCTGCAGCAGTACAACGTCTGGCATTGAGCGTTTCAGAAATTGCAAAACAATCCCCCTCTTAATGCGATCCCCCAAACCATTAACATTCCAGCTTATAACACTTAGGCCTCTACCCCCCATCCTCAAACGGAAAGAGGCCCACCCCACACCCGAGGCGCCACCATGGAACAGCCCTGAGGATAATCATCATGCCTTGCAGAAATAAACCCCCCAACAACAAACTCAAACTCCCCATAACTCCCCCCACCCTGCACCCCTGCTGCAGCTTAAAAAGCCCCCCCAACTTGCAGTGTGCCTGTCGCCCTACAAAAACAAAAATCTACAAAAAGTACCCCAAGGGAGGAAAAGAGCACCCCTCGTCCTCCCGCAACCCTCCACAGTTACTGCACTCTATTCAAATCTACAAATATGGTCAAATCAGGTCAGGCCGGCTTTGAGTTATCAGCCCTGTCCATCCCGGCCACTGTCTCCATGCTCAGCTGCGTCGTCCCCGGTCCGTCGCCGGGGCAAAGCGTCCAGCCATTCATCGGCCATAACAGGAGAGTCAAAAAAGAATGTCCGATCTTCATGCACCACCCGTAGTCTGGCGGGGAAAAGCATGGCATACTTTAGGTCCCGCTCCCGAAGCCTTCGCTTCACCCCCAGGAAGCTCTGTCGCTGTCTCTGCACCTGCTGGGTAAAGTCCGGGTAAAAATTCACCGACGCATTCTGGAAGGGGACTGGGCCCGTCACCCTCGAAGCTTGCAGGATAGCGTCCCGATCTCGGAAATGAAAGAGCCGGGCGACAATCGGCCGCGGCGGGGCACCCGCCTTGGGCCGTCCGCCTGGCACCCTATGGGCCCTTTCCACAGCAAAAAACTTCCCAAGGCCCTTAGGCTTCAGATGATTGAGGACCAAATCTTCCACAAGCAGGTCCGCCGAAGCCTCATCCGAGGACTCCGGGACCCCGATTACGCGCACGTTGTTGCGCCTGGACCGGCTCTCGAAGTCCTCCAGCCGGCGGGCGGCGAGGTCACTCTCGGCCCTCAGCTTCCGGACCTCGTTCTGCAGGTCCGCGACCTCATCAGTGAGGCCCGTGGTCTTGTGGTCCAGGTCCTTAACGCGCTCGTTTGTCTTGCCCAGGTCCGAGCGGATCAAGTTGACATCCACCAGGATGGCATCCACCTTATGCGCCAGGGCCTCGAATTGCCTCCCCATCGAGGTCTGCATCCCATCAAGCGCGCCCATGACATCCTGCAGGGAGAGCTCCGGGGTCCCAGGCGAGTCCTCCTTCTGGGCATCCGGCGCCTGGCTCGATCCACTCGGCGATGTCTTCAGGAGGGCGTAGCGGTCCATACTATTGACTTGGGAGTACGTTCCCCGCCTGGTGGACTTAGTCTTCAGCCTATCTCCTTCTGCCTTGCCCGACATAATGGACTCCAAGCAGTCCAATGCAGTGAGGACCGTCCCCTCTCAGAGAGAGGTATAAAGAGTGAGCAGGTCCGCCTTGTTCTTCCAAAATAGCCCACCGAGCGTCCCTGGGGTTATAGAACCACCCAGAGCACTACAGTGTCCGGGCAGACAAAGGGAACGAAACCGAAAGTGAAAGAGCGAGGGCCTCCGTCCGGTAGTTCACACCTCACCAGGCCGTTGTTGATCAACTAGGAGTCGGGCATCCTGCCAACTCTAGCCCCTGGCATCTCCGGGAGTTAGGCCGCAATCTTTTGCCAGTCATAAGTCCGGTTCCCGGTGGGCGATCCGGTCGCGGGTAGCATCAATCGCCTCCCTGACAACTCAGCAACACGGTGCCATGCATACCATCAGGATTTAAGTCAGGATAGTCGACGGAGGGCGCGAGGGTCTCGGGAGCTCTAAGCTCACGCGGCCATCTTGGTCAAGCGCTAGGCTCCTCCTCTACCTGCTGACTTTCTTAATATTAAAGCCCAGTATCTTTTCGAGCCTTTTCTGGATGATATACAATCTTCCATGGTAAGGAAGCTATATATCCAGTTTAGAATAGGGACCTTGCCTATCCATGCTTTCACGAACAAATGGCTAAAAGCTCCCTCCCTTGGTTGTCCTGCTTGCAATTGCCCAGACGAGTCCGATATTCATGTTCTTTTTTTTGCCTTGGCTATAAAATAGCCAGATGGCGTTGGCTCGTACCACTCTGTAGAAATCTAGGGTGTAGGCAGTGTTCAGAGGCATATAGAATAGTGAGATCTGATACTCACCACCCCACAGTTTATGCCGTGTCCTGATTCCTCAATTCTATGTTGCGCAGGCGTAAGGTGTTGTTAAAGCTATCACATCAACCTTAAATAATTCTCTTTGTGCCTGTCTCATCTCAACTTTTAAAATTTTTTAAACTTTTTTAACCTGTTTTAATTGCTTTTATTCTCTGAACTATTGCTTTAATGACAATTGACTCGCTTAAAATGAATGTATTGTGGCCATCTTTTATAATCTGCCTTTGATGAATTCTTAATTTTGCTCAAATTTAGCTATGTATGTATTTGTATTATCTACTTTTTATGGTCTTCATTGACCGAAATAAAGTTTGTTGAATGGATGACACAAATTGATGTCTTCCTAACAGCTCTAGGGCCTTGCCATGTCAATCCTTGCCGAAATGGAGGAGTCTGCACGACAAGAGCGAATAATACATTTGCATGCCTCTGCCAACCTCCCTTCCAAGGGCATATGTGTGAAACAGGTAAACATGTATTACTTTTATTCAATCAATGGCATCCATTATGTTCTGAAATCAGGCTTTTATACCAAGATTTGTTGTATGGGTGCGTATTACTTCCCAGTGAAAACCCCACACCGCGTTGCATTTAGAGCGCCTAAGTCGAAATGTGATGTTGGCAGATTCTAGGCAGCATGCAAGTGAAGGATTATAACATTAATTTGCACTGGATTGAGGTTTGAAGGATTTGACACAAAACACTCTGCAGGCACCTGTTTTAAATGGTAAACAACCTTTACAACGCAACTTTCACAACGCACTACTTTTACAACAAAACTTTTACAACGAACGCGATGTAACCACGCTATGCCATTACAACGCAAGTCTTTACAACGACTTGCGCTAGATGGCATGCTAACATTACAAATAGTGTAGTTTACTATCCCAACACATTCCCTACTGTTAAGTGGACTGGAGTTGGAATAGTAAATTCCACTTTTCTAATGTTAGCACGCCATCTAGCGCAAGTCGATGTAAAGACTTGCGTTGTAATGGCATAGCGTGGTAACATCGCAGTCGTTGTAACGATTGCGTTGTAACTGCACGCATTGTAATGACTCGCGTTGTTACGTCATACATCCGTTTTAAATCATTATTATTAAAAAAAACAAGTAAAACCTGCTGTAGCCCATCACGAGATCAAAGGTTAGGTAATGATGCCTCTTCTGATGTTATACAGGAAGAGTGAGTAAAGGAGTCCCTTCCAGCCCCCTGATGACTTGGTGAAGTGAAGCAAGTGGGCGCTTCCAGTAATGTAATAGATGTGTGATGCAGAGGACCGATGCAGGTCTGGCAGCATCGCTTGAGGAATGAAGTGCTTTAGACACATGCAAGCTTATTTAGAGTCCTAGATGCATCGGTAATTTACAGCACAAAGCAAGGAGGGACAGTTATGTATGATTTCCATATTTCAAGGCTGATGGTGCCTCCATATGTTTCTGGTGGCAGTGCCTCACAGCAGATCAGTGGTTAAAACAGAACTACCAAAACTGTAGATGGTTGTCTAGGGTTCCATCTCTTCCCAAAGCCAACCTCCTCTGGTAGGTCTCCTTTCTCCACCTTGTCGTCTTATCCCTTCCAGTTTGTGAGATCTGTCTTTTAAAGTAGCCAAGTGCCAGGAACTTCCCTTGATGAAAGTGTGTCAAAATAGATGGGCACTGAGAGACACTAAAGACCTTTGTCTTGTAAGTCTTGAGTAAGTCATGAGCCCGTTTCCTCCTCAACAATGATTATAATAGCTTAGTCCTTTCAGTTCATGATCTGTATGATTTATGTCACAATATTTTTCATTTATATATAAACTAAGGTATTTCATGCAACAGAAGTGGTTAAATCTGCCACTGAGATAGAATCTTATTACATATTAATATTATATATACCTTTTGAGTGTCAGCCAGGGGTGGCTTTCTTTTCAATGTTACTGTAACATGAATAACGAATTTAATGAAATAAATAACATTGAGAAGGAGAAACAAGAAGACATTTCACACATTAGTTAAAATGTACTATGGCAATGACCTGAAATGTAACCTTTCCATGGTAGTAATACTTGCATAAATGTGTTTTTACGAGTACAGTTGCTCCAAACTCCATTTTAGAGATCATTAGGCCTGGGCTAAATTTCCGTTCCGCTCGCGGAAATTGTGATAATTTGACATTTTCGCGTTCCGCGGAGAGCGCGAAAATGTCAAAATTTCCGCATTCCGCAGCTTAGCGATAATTTGTTTCTTGCTCGCGCTGTAAAATAATACATTCTCGCGCGCGCGCGATCGCCTTACCTGAATCCCCACGTTCGCCGACAAGTTTTCCCGATCCAGTCGCGTTCTCCACGAGATGTTGGATTGTTAGTAGCCATTTGCGCTGTCTCGCGACAGTTCGCGCCCGCAGTAATGTCATTGGTCGCGCGATCACGTCTTTCTTCTCACGATCATGCACCGTGAGAAGAGTGAAAACAAGATGGCCGCGCCCGCGAGCAACTGCATGGGTAAGTTGGCGAGCCCCGACCACGCAGAAAATACCGCGAACGGGCGGGAAAAAAACTTCTGCATCTTCGCGATATTTCCACGAGTTTGCGGAGATTTTTCAAATTTTCGCGATAGTTTGCAAAAGTCACTTTCGCAAATTCCGCCCACCCCTATAGATCATGTCTCAGAACTTTGGACCAGCTGCAGGCCATCAATATTTTGAGGGCATTCGCACATTTCAAAAGTCCACGTGGAGCCACCTAAAAATAGTTTAAAAATATTTAGTTGTGTAGAAAGAAGGCACTACAATGCATCAGCTGTAAACCTGGAGAATAGATTATTGTCAGACCTCGGGCAGTGGGAAACGGGGCAGGCAGGGGCTATCGGGCCACAACCCTGGGGATTGAGGACATTTGCCTTAGCGTCCCAGAGCCCATCCTACTATGGCCTTGAAAACTGGACCAAGAGGGATCCCTTTCTGCAATGGCTGGATAGTGAGTGTGCAATCACAGGCTTTTCAGGGAGGTTACGTGGGGTTGCTCGAGCTCAGAATTCAACAATCAGCCAACAGACACGAAGAAATTCATGTTTAGCCCTGTTCATGTCTTTGCAAGAATTTTTGTAATCAGACGGTTGTTCTAAATATTCTGAAATTAAATGAAGATATGCAAGTTAGTGACTCTCTTCTATTTCTTGTTTACGCTACACCCATCCTGCTCCCTCTCTGTTCCCACTGGCAATCTACTCGAGCACTGGGTTCCCTCCATCTCCAAGAGCAACAAGGAATAGCATGAATCAGTTTCAGGTGCAGTTTTGGTTACCCACAGTTTTTAAAATGCACTTAATCTTCATCTTACCCTCTCTTGGGATAGGCAAGTTCTCGCAAGTACTTTCTGCCATGCACTCAGTACAAGTCTTGCACACATTTCAAAGAGCCACAGAGATCCAACAAGCCCTTGTCAGAATTATTCCAAGTTGTGCTTAGGCCATAATCAGTTGTGTGTCTGCTCCTAGAGAGTTGCAGTCCTGCTGGACTGAAGATAGGTTTGGTCCTGAGGTCCTCAGCCAATGCCAGTTGCAGCTCCTGTCCAGGCAAACTGTATTCTGCAGATGCAGCCCAGACTGAGCCTTTCGGCAAATTGATTTGCAGCCTCTGTTCAAGGCTCCTTTAGTTGGCAGATTCAACCTCGGCTGGGCCTTCAAAAACTGCAGTTTCAGCTACGATTAGGACTTCTGCAAACAACAGTCAAGACCCTATCCACGCCTACTATGGTCACGTAAATCAAGCCAAGACAGGGCTTTTGGCAATCATACAATCATGAAGTCACGGTTTCTGCCGGGATTTAAAGTAAAAGTCTGAGGGCTCACAGGCACTGGGGTCCCTCCAAATCGCTATCACATAGTATGTTTTACCCTGGGTGCCACACAGCCACCCCCTCTTTCTGGTCAGAGTCTCCTCCCAGATGGCCAAGCAGGTTCTTGTCTCTTGCAGCATATAGATAGCCTTCCAGGAACTTCAGGGTAGGTTCTTCCCGCAGGAAATCCACACTTCACGTGATGCTCCCTCCTCTCTGAGAGACTGGCTGTCAGGCAGATACAAGCCCTCATTGCACAGCAGTCCTAAAAGGACCCTGAGGAGCACACTATTTCTTTAAATTAAAATTCACTCTCTCAGCCTACTAGAAGTCTGGAACACATTAATTAACAAAAAGCAAATAAATTAGTAATCTGGGGCTGTGGCTACACCGAGCAAGGAGATGTCGCCTGCAAGCAAGCTCCGCTTCCAGCACACCATCCCCCAGAGACCCTAAAACCATGCAGATCCATCGGGGCTCCAACCACAGCCTAATGGTTCAGCTGCCCTGGGGAGCTGCCGACCTAGAGCAGGATTGCTGGGGAGAAGGAGGATGGGGTATGCAGTAGAGCCTCAATCCCCGGAACGAGGAGCAGCCATGGCAAGATGGCGACCACAAGCACCGGATCAGTGACAGAGAAACCAAGCCACACTGGGCAGGGTGGCAGGCCCCCTGTGGTCTGTAGTGGCCACAGACCACTACAGGCTTCTGATGGGGACCAGTTGAGTGCCGGCTCTGAGGTGGAGTGGTAGAGACTGTATGCGCTGACAGCGAATGGGGAGGTGCCCCCAGCTGAGGGGGGTTGCACGATACAACAGTTGTCAGAAACAGCACATTCGGCTGGAACAGCAACACCCTCTGAGGGCCCAGGACCCAAGGACTGTTCCCAAGACTGGAGAGGGGTTGTGGAGCAGCGCAGAGGGTAGTGAGGCTAGAGTGACACTAACTCCCTGGACTGTGCTGCACGAGGTAATGGAGTGCCCCAAGGCAATCTTTGAAGCATGGTCTGTCGGGCAGTAATTAGCCCAGGGAATGGGCCTGCAAAGAGTGGCAGGTGACCCCTGGGGGAAAGGGGCACCACGGAGGCACAACCCTCGGGGCCTCTACATCTACTAACATTAAGGAGACCCCGGTAGACCCAAGAGATTTCCTAATCTTCGTCTGGATGGCTTCCATACCATACGGGTCCCTTTGCTTGGCGGTGGAGCTCAATCTCCCTTCTACCTTTCTCAATCCCATGAGCGTGGAAGCTCCCTTGCATCCAACCGGGTAATCCTGAAGGTACAATAGGAAGGCCCCAGCCCAACCAGCTTTTCCACAGGAATCCCAGACATCTACCACTGTGGGTCACTCCAGGTCACCGGAGGACCAAGAGGGGGGACCCACACCAGCCCAAAATCCACCCTCACTCATGCAATGGAATCACAACAGGACAGTTACAATTCCCAGGACCGCGGACAACATCGGATGAATTGGACTGCATACTAGAAGCCATTAGTGCCACTAGAGAGTCTCTGTAAATGTAGATAGATTGAGTCGCAATTGACTTGAACAAATTGCGTGATAACCACCGGAAACTGGCAAAAAAGTCAAATCTAACATGTTCAACCCATGATGAATGACCTGAGAACCAAGGTGGCAGTTTTGGACTACAAAGTCACAGCGCTAGACAAACAGGCAAAAAACGTGGAAGGCAATAATAGACATATAACGTAAGGGTTGTGGGCTTCCTCTGTAGACATATAACGTAAGGGTTGTGGGCTTCCTCAATATGATCGCCTACCTTGAACCCTTTATACGAGACTGCTTGGCCCCGCCGAGCCTGTCCCAGTTTTTGTTCTTGAATAAGTGCCCAGAGTTCCAGTGGAGCACCTGTCGAAGGGAGCAGCACCTAGACCGGTGGTGGACAAGATGCTCGATTACAGAGAGAGACACACTGTTGCCCCTGGCCCATGCCTTGGGCCCACTGAATGTGGAAAATAGCCGGTATCCATTTTCCCAGACTAAACCATGGCGGTGCAGCACCACCGCGCCTCTTTCCTGGAAGCCAAGAGAGTGTTCAGAGACTTAAATCTCTACTACAAGCTACTGTTTACTGCAGGTCCTAAACTTGTCGCGGATGACCGTTCGCTCTTCTTTAACAACACAAAGGTGGTCTGGGAATGTATAGAGAAAATTATGGGAAAGGATCATTGATTCTGATTCCAGCAAAGGCTCAAACGGCACCACAGAGACAGATCCAGGGGACCCTGACCTTCCCAGCATCAGGTGGACACAGAGAGAAGGGTGGCAATAGCAGTGGCATCCCAGGTTGGCAGCCCATGGCCCCTGAGCTGGAGGATAAAAACAGTGTATCTATGCCCAGGTCATGCAGATTGAGCTCACCCTTGAAAATGCAATATTCTTTGGAGTAAAGTATATTGCATTAAACCAAATAAATCACAGAGAACAACGTTGTTAAAAGTAATGAACAGCTTCCTTTCCTCATAACAAACAAATATTTGTCAATAAAAAAACCTCAAAACACAAGCAGAATAATGTTATGGGTCAATATAAAATCTAAAAACCACTGAAATTCACCATTTATGGTATAAAATCTTAACTCCCGTCCCCACCATGATCTGCTGATAATCACACACATCGCATAACCAATGACATCTCATATGGCCTAATTAATAAGATCACATCACCAATTGTATTATCGACTACTTTGATTCAACACGGTTAATGTGTGATGCTAAGGGCGCGAAAGAGAAGACGGCACAAGAAGTGGCCGAAGACCGCACTCTAAAGCACCAAGTAAATAAGCATGGCCCTACACTATCACCCTTTCTTTTTCTGTATCCCTTTCGTACATTAACGTGTAAGCATTTTTTTTGTTTGTTTTATAGCAAGGTAGAGTGCTAAAAAAATGTAGTACTAGAATTGTTTGATTGCAAGCATTTGGGTATTTTAATTGAAACGAGAAGGATAAAACAACTATTTCATACATTTGTGTATCAATCCGGTATACATCCAACGTGGACCTTGGTTGAGGCACATTTTGGAGACAGTGGTGCAGACATATTTTCATGGATAGCTCTGATTAGGTATCTCTTTCCCTGTCTCAGAAAGGCTGATCTGCATACGTACAAAAGATTGTTGACATTTGATGGTGCAACAAGTTTGAGGTCATTCTCCTCACAATAATTGACTCTTGGTGTTCAACGAACATCCATGGGCGGATCCTCCTGAATGGTGGAGGAGCGTCGCACCACTGGCTCAGAGCCAGCAGCAAACAAATAAAACAATATTTCAGTATTGTTTTACTTTGAAGCTGTTGGCTCAGTCAGCGTGTGCAGGGAGGGGCGGGCTGAGGCATGGGAGGGGGTAGTAGGAGTGCTATGTGTACTCCCTAAGTGCTCATGTGTGTTTGGGCGGCTATCTCAGGCCGACCAAAACACACATGCTCCCTTAGGTTTCTCTAACTGGCTGCATTAGAGAAACCCCACAGACTCCCTGACCTGAGCGGAGCGTCTTTCTAGCCCACTCAGGCCAATCCCCGCGCTGTTCTGCAGCACAGGAATTGGACAGGGAGTATGTGACTTAGGGCCATATGTAGATAGCTAAATACCGGTCGGTAACGGCCGAAAATCGGTAATTTTCCCGTTACCGACCGGTATTTAGCCCGTTCTAATGTAGGAGGCAGGTTTTAAGGATTTGGTAATTTACCGAATCGGTAATAGTGAATGGCTTCCCATTCATTCCTATGGGCCTCCAGGCCCATAGGAATGAATGGGAAGGTATGCCTTATTACCGATTCGGTAAATACCGAATCGGCAATAACGAATATTACCGAATCGGTACAATTTACCGATTTTTTACCTATATTCTATTTACCGATTCTTAAATACCGAATCGGTAAAATTCGGTATTTAGGAATCGGTAAATAGAAATTACCTACATATGGCCCGAAGTCACAGTGTCTGCTGGGCAAGGAAGTCCCAGCACCAAGGCAAGACGAGGGAGGCGGTCGGCAGCAGGTAAGTTAAACTTTTTAAAATGTTTTATTAATATTATGATCCCTCCTCCCCTCGCCCCCTCCCACGCTCCCTCCCGCGCTCCCCCCACCCTACCACTTTTTTATGTGACCACTGCCAACATCTGCCTCATATCATGGACTGTGACTCTATCTCAGATGCCACATTCTGGTTCTTGCACCGGGTGAAGCTAATATACAGGAGTATAGCCACTGACTCGGAATACTTAACTAACAAGCCACAATTCCTGCTAAAAAATATCTTCCATTGCGGTCAAGTACCAGAACCTTAAGCCTTTTAGGTGTTCACAGAATATCATTACAAAGGCAGAACAAGGCCAACTTCAAAGGGTCTTATTGATTTCACAGGCGTTTAAATTTTAAAAAGTGCAGCTCCACTTGCAGATGCATTATGATATGCTAACATCTGCTTAGATTCAGATACCATTGGAACCAGCTGAATGTGAGTTGATTCATCTAAGTTTCGGGTGGCTGAAATAAGAAAATGTCTAATACTTGTTGAACCACGTTTCTTATTCCTTTTCTTATAGTAGCTAGTGAGTGTTTCGAAGAAAATGGCGCTCGATACAGAGGCAGGGTGAGCTGGACTGAGAGAAACCGCACCTGCCTGCCCTGGGACTCCTACCTGCTGGTTAAAGAGGATATCAGTGCGCTTAAGCTTGGGATGGAACAGCACGGCATTGGAGAGCACAATTATTGCAGGTACTTTAGCATGCTTCTGCTCTGCATCAGCAAGAATGTAGGTGCCTTGTATTGTATTGTATTGTATAGTCATTTGTATAGCGCAGACTGTCACCCTACGGGTATCCTGGCGCTCTGACAAAACAATCAATTGCTTAAGCTACAAGAGGTGAGACGACATCGACGGCAATCAGGCTTCTGGAAAAAGCCAGGTTTTAAGACTCTTTCTAAATTCCAATAAGGAGTCTAGCTGTCTGATGTTCCAGGGGAGCTCATTCCACAGTCGGGCCCCTACCACACTGAAGGCCCTCCCGCCCATCCTGGCACGTTTGAATCTGGGTTGTGACAATAGATTAGCGTTGGAGGAGCGCAGCTGTCTTGGAGGGGAGTAACGTGAGAATCTTTCCTGCAAAGGGTTCGGGCCCTCCCCATGCATTGCTTTGTGGACCAGGCAGAGGGACTTGAAATGAATCCTTTCTCTGACCGGTAGCCAGTGAAGCTCTCGCAGCGCCTGTGTGGAGGAGGAATCGCGCCTGCCTTACACTGTTGGCAAGTTATGCAGTTGGTGACTGCACAGCATTTTTTGGTATTGTTGGTGTACACTGGCCTTCAAAAGTGATAAAAATGTAGAACACGTAATTTGGTTCTTTACAGCTTCTGACAGATGGGTGCCTGAAGGTAAAGCAATTTACAAACCTAACTTCATTCTCGGTGTGCAATGGCACGATTTGCTAGTGCAAGTTCACATTTGAAATAGACTAAATGTGAATTCATACTCATAAATCGATCTACTTACAGGTAGTGTTACACCCTCAATGGTCGTATGGCATGTGCAGTTACATACACTTAAAAGTGGTGAGTGGATGTTTAGGAGCGGTAATGTGTTGCAAATTAGGTGAACACACACACACATTTGATCTTGTTGGCATTCATAACGATTTGCAAAACACGTTTCAACCTTGGAAACAATCAGAAATGTGCCTGTGTCAAGTTCAGGAATAAATTGGTAAGCAGAAAATGAATGGGAAGGGAACACACACAAAAGTTGAGGAGTTTTAAATGAAAAGTTTCTCAGGGGGGAAAAATATGTTCCTTGTGAAGAAACAAATGAGCCAATGTACTTTTGTTGGGTATTCACACATACTCAAATGAACAAGATATACATTCAGACATGTGTAAATGCTTATGCACCTGAGCACTCATGGAAAGCTGTAAGTGGAAGTTTTTCATGAATTTTTGTAATTTGTTTAGACACCCAAAAAATGTGTATATGTCGTTCAAACTTCGTCGTGTAGATTCACAATCTTTTTTCAGACTTAGGCTCCAATATCTTTGGCAATCAAAATGATTCATGTTAGGCTGCTTTCTTTCCATTTTTACATCGTCCACACCAATTTCTTTGGCCAAGGACTCTGGACAAAGAACATTTTAATCACGATTAGAAAACAGGGTGTTAGGTACCTAAACATTCTATATTGTTTTCCCTTCTTTTTTTTTCTTTCTTCCCCTGAAAAAATATAAAATTCGTTTGATTATCAGCTTTAGGGATATGACTTGTGCACCAGCTCTGTATTTATAATTTCTGCTCAAGTTGATCTTTCTTTTACAAAGATTGGCATGTCTCAACTTTATGTACATTTTTATATTTTGCTTGGTTTCACTATGCAATTTCCTTAATAAAGCATGTTAAACTCAAAAAGAAAACACAGGGTGATCTTAAAATCACACAATAACCTAAAATAAGTGAACATTACGTATAGAAATAGACAAACAGTTTAGCCTTATATTCTGCTGCAGCAAGCAAATCCAGTCAGATGTCAGTATTATAGGAATCCCAAGTGTTACTGGCCCGACCCAAACGCGAGCTACCAGGGCACGCTATAAGCCTTACAACATTCTGCCCCATGAGGGTGTAATTCCTAATTTGAAAAGAAAGCCGTCAGGGAGACAAACGAAGTTTAAAACCCCCAGGGTTCTGAATTTTTTGAGATGTTCTTTCACAGTGGCTGTGCATATTTGACCATTAATCCGGCATCCAGAGCCACAGAAATAATTCTCAAATATATATAGCAGAAGCTTTGAAACAAGGCTGAAGTCAGCCTTTGGTTCCCCCTCTGTTCTGCCAAACTGGTTTTCTTCATTTTGCCCGAGGGAGACACAGGGCTCCTGCCATCGTGGTGGCAGCGTACCATGGGGCATATTATCAAGGACGGCGTTAAAAAGTATAGCCGGTTTAGCGGCAGAAAACTGCCGCTAAAGCGGCGATAACGGGCTTGACAATATGCCCTTGAGAATTCCAATAGAAGTCCATGTTCTGGTGTGAACATATGCCCCCATGGTTTATGGGAGTGATCAATAAAGAGAACAGGCCTTTTTCTCTGTGTCACTTGAGTGAGGCCTACCTGTCGACTCATGTAAAGTTTTGCTGCTATTTCCCTAACTTGCCCTTGCTCTGCATTGGGTTAGTATGTAGCACTGTGCAGCACTCATGTGATTGCATGTGCATGTTGTAATGTATGTGTGTCTGAGTATGGTACAGTACACAGAGACCTGCGGGATCCAAATTGGAAGCACAGAGCCTCAGACAGGCATGTAAAGGTGAAGAAGACTTCCAGATAGATTTGTGGATTGCCTGTGCTGCTGAGAGCTGGGTGGGACACACACTGAAGGAAGGGAGAGCCAGGCTCTCTTGTGCAGTACAAAAGGGTTCTTTTGATTCTGTAAATGTCACTGGTCAGTGGGGCCTGGGCACATCTCAGGAAGGAAATGGGTATGATAAGGGAATAATAAAGAACTGGACTGAGAGCAATGGTAACTTTTTGATAGGCATATATCAGTGAGGTTGACATTCAGGTGTGATCCTCTAGTCCCTACCGTGGCCTATGTGTGGGGTTATCAAGTTTGTAGTCACTCCTGCTATGACATATTGCTTTCTGGACAAAGGACAGCATAGAAGAGAATTCTTTTCAAGTGGGTTACCATCACATCGCAAACTTCAAAGACTCAAACACTAAGTTACATCTGTATCTGGAAATGGGTTATAAAAAGGGTTTTTTGAGTCTCCCAAAATTGTTAGACTTGAGTTTTACATCAGCATGGAGAAACTAAGCACAACTTCTGCCTGTTTTGACCAGGACTGTAGACTGAGGTCTGATAATCTCCTAGCTAGGTAAGGGGACATTGACCAGAAGAATTAATACTGCTCACCCTGGTGCACCAGCATCTGCCTGCCTGCCAAGACTAGTGCACACTGTGAGGAGTCCAATGGGGATCCTGTCGAGAGTACCCCTGATGCACAGTGTGAGATTCTGGGTCCAGATTGAGTACCGTGGCACCTACTGGGCTGTCTGCCCAAGGGTTGGTTTTTGTGATGTGCATATGCCAGGTGGGAGTCACATAGAAGATTTAAGGTCATGGCACTGATCGGGCCGTCCGCTGAGAGTTGCTGTTGTAACCCCTATTGCCAGGTGGGGGTTGCGGTTCAGAGAAGGCCATTGCACTTGTGCATAATAATTGGTGCATTGAAAAGCTGGTCCATTGGTTAAATGATACAGTGTACATAATACAATATGATTTCTGATTTATGAAAATATTTCTAAGGGAGATGATTAAATTCACTTTCTATAAAAAAAAAAATATGTTTTTCAGTTTATGATTAGGCAAAATATCAGAAGACAATGTTGTATTGAACTAAATGAGCTATAGTAATTTCATTTGAATTTGTCATGTGGTATCATTCTCGAGGGAAGATATAATCGTGGCGCATATATTAATGTGTGACTGTATTCTATTGTATATACTAAAACTATTGGACTTTCATCAAGTCCTGAGGATGGTCTCCAAAAATGACTAAAGGGGGACCAGCATGTCAATAGAATATGAGCTTCATTGGGTATCATGAGCTGGGATGAAGGAAGGTATTATATCCCTATTTTGAAATACTTGGAGGGCTCCAAATCCCTCAGAGTTTATTCCTTAGGCCCTGGGGCTTACTTCATTTGATGGGTTGTTTTTGGTTTCGTCTAGATGTCTTGTGTTTATGTTTGTTAGAAGGAAGTTTTGAGGGGCTGCTTTTGTTCTACCCCGGGGGCATATGTATAGGGTATCTTTATGTTAATAGTAAGCTTTATGTTTAATAGCATTTTTCCTACATATAAATTAGAAATGACAAGTAACTGTATAATCAGTGTTGCTCTCTCTCTTTTCGAACTTAGAAATGTGGAATAGAAAATGATAATTGAGTGTTTAAATCACAAATAGATGTATTTAATTTCTAATGAGTGTTTTGTTGTTTAATATTTTATTGTTTAGTCCCTTACATTAGACAGGTTACATCATATTTTGTGTTATATACTGTTACAGTGTTGTGATCTGAAGGGGCCACTGCCTTATGTATGTTGTTGCAGTCCCCGTTGCTATGTGGGGGACACAGTGAAGATAAGGGTATAGCGCTGTGGCAAGAAGTGGGCCATTGCCGTACAGTGTTGTGACCAGAAGGGGCCAACACCCGCAGTGCAATTTTTGCAACTACTTTTGCTAGGAAGGGGCCACATGGAAGATAAGGGCCGTCGCACTGGAGCAGCATGAGCTGGTTGTGACCCACAAGAGAAGAGCAGTGGGACTCAAGAACATATTCGGGCAATGCTAGAGTGCTGGCCTCATGAAGATTGTGTGAATTATTTGTTGTGTGCCGTATTTCACTTTGTGTTTGTATAAATACTACTTCTTTTATAAATGCTAGAATCTAGCTGGGCCTTCATTAATTGGGGTTGCTGAGAGTATTTTGAGTTGGGAGTCTGTGTACACCTTACACCGCTTTCCACCTCCCCCTCCCCTGAGAAGCCTTAAAGTGTTTGACCTGAGCTACCACTAAGAGTCAGTTGCTGAATAGGTAGTACTTGGCCCAGTTACTCACGATGAGTAGGTCGGGTCTCAGGACATCAGGCGTAAAAGGCCACAACCCTCACATTTGAACTAGGGGTGGGTGAAGATTTCCACTCAGCCGGTGGGAGTTCACAGAGTTTTGCCCACACCATGCTCCACATGGCAGTCTGAAAACTCTGCGAAGTGATGCGGAGCATTTTGTTTTCTCTCGAGCGGCTCGCCAACATTAATTTGGCAAGCGCTCACAAGAAAGAATTGTGCGCTAGACCTCCTCCCGGTCAGCTTTCTCAAGGCTGGTGGTCGCTGCAGGTCACGACTGCTCGCATTGAAAAATCTGACACCATGCGTAGTGCAGTTCGCGCTGATTTTACAGAGCAGGACAAACACAAAAAATCAGAGCGAGCAGTGCGACTTAACAGACTTTGCCACTTGCAGAGCTCAGCGGATCACGGCTGAGTTTTTCTGGCATTTTGCAGAGTTCCACGGAGTAAAACTCCACGAACACTGCCCAGGCCTAGTTTGAACCCAGGAACTCCTGCTTGCCACCTAGCACTGTGAAAGGGGTTCTGACAATTGGCGGGAAGCCACAGGTCCCCAAGCAATTAGGAGCCCAGGGGGCAAAGGGCTGCATAGTTAATTTCCAATCTACACCAGAAAGAGAAGTCCAGTCGCACAAAGATTGCACATGTTGGAAGCAATGGAGAACACATGGTTGGGACCTTAGCACCATGTCTGTAGATGAGCTGAAGGTCTATGCAGAGACAGAGGATGTGGCGCTTCCAGAAGCAGGGACAGTGAGATTTTTGTTTATGTCATTAGTGTCCGGTTTGAGACACATGCCAAGTGTGCCCTAATGCACTTTCCACAGTTTCCCCAATACACTCCCTCTGATTCATCTTTACGATTCCCTGGTGTGTACACCACCTTTAATTTCTAGGGTACTACTGTCATGAACTCCAGGAGCAAATACGTTCAGTCTAGCATAAACCCTCAACTTGCATTTGGTTCTCTGGAAAGCTAATGCTGGGCATGAGGTGAAGGCCAGGGAATTTGAGAGAGAGAAGCTGGGGTTACCTCACCTAGAAAAAGAGGAGAGGAATAGGGAGAAACAGGAGGAATGGACCAGTGAAGAGAAAGTGAAGAGAAGCTAAGAAAGCAGGAGGAAAAGGAAAAGGAAAGAGAAAGAGACCTGGAGAGGAAAAAGATAGCCATGAGAAAGAGAATCCAAGGATGGCAGCAGTGACAACTCCGTCTGGGATAAGTAACTCTATGTCCAATTCAGGCTAGGTTGTGGCCAAGATTCCAAGAGACCCTGTATACATGTATGTTGAAGGGCAGGCTATCTTGGAATGGTTTGTGAGCTTCTCGGTCGCTTGTAGAGCACCTGTCTTGAATGAAGTGTCTAAAGCAACTGCCTACTGTCCCTATAACATTGAAAAGGGCAGCCATCATTGTTAGGAGGCTTGTGGCAGAGCACATGGTCTATGAGTGAATGAAGGAAGCTGTGGTAAGGCGGTTTGGGCTGAAGCCAGCTCAGTAGCTTTAACGTTTCAGGGACTACAAGGGAGCAGTTGGTATTCCATGTGAGACAGATGCATAGAGGATTATGTGGTATGAGTGGGTGAGAGGGATGAAGGGCAAGGCTTTTCAGTCCCTTAACCAGTTGATGGTGAAAGAACGACAGTTAGCTAACAGGGTGAAAAAGGGGCCAGAACAGCACAGTTCTAAGCCAAAGAGGAGCTCTCAAAGAACTCTCCACAGATTGGTTTCCAAACCGGAAGGTAAGGCCCAGGGTAATTCCAATGGGGCCCGAGAAATGCCCAGGCGAAACGGTAATGGTATTGGTGTGTCGAGGAATGTGCATCATGATAAGGAAGGACAGGGAATTCCTTCCATTACAAAGGTGGTTACTTTTCAAGAGAGACTGTCAGGTGAAAAAACTGTATCAGATCCACCATGATAGAAAGCATACTACAGATGGGAGGGACCCGAGAGGGCCCTGTTGCACTCAACCAAATGGCTATGGACATGTGGGAGAGGGATCCAGATGTCCTGAGGCAAATTCATCCTTACACAATGTGATTTGTGCAGGAAGCTAGTATAAATGGAAGAAAAGTACCTGCCCTGAGAGATACTTCAGCCTTCTGCACTATGGTTAAAAGGAAGTACCTTAAGTATGAGGAGATTTTCCCTGTCACCAAAGATGCGGGTTTGGTAGCCAGGGAGAAGTGCATAGAGTACCTTGTTGCCAGAGATGGGACTGAGCTCAATTGCAAGGTGGCCATAGTAAATTTTGGGGTAAGGGAAAAGCAAGGAGCTTGGTGTCTCTTGGGCAATGATCTGTTTGCCCCTGGCTTGACGCCAGGACCAAAAGCCTTTATGGCTTGGAGCGTGTCAGGTGTGTTCACCACATCACAGGCTGCACACCAGCCTCTGGAGGAGACTTAAATCATTCCTGATTTGAAGGGGCCAGGATATGGTAGTTTTGCAGGAGAGGCCAGACCCTGTGAAGAAATGGATTGTCATCACTTCTGCTCCAGAGGGAGAGGGGGATGAGGCTCCCAAAGTGGTACAGGTGCTGGAGACTGGGTCACTTCTAGAGCTGCTGGGATTGTTAGCTGCTGGAGAGCCTACCGGGAAGGATTTATGCAAGGCCCAGGAAAAGTGATCTGCATTTGTGGGACTTCGGAAGGAAGCCCAGGGGCAGGTCAAAAAAGGAGTGGTTGGGAAACACTGAGGTGGCTGGGAGGATGGCCCACTTTATAGAGAGCCAGTGAATCCTGAGCCAGGAACTAGCATGTTGGCTATCCAAAGTTAAATTGTAATATCTCTAGCCTGACTTAGTTACTATGCTTCAGTTCCTCCAGCCTTTCACAAGCAGCTGCCCTGCAGTGTAGTCTTCATGTTTCACGAGATCTGTCTACCATACAGAATGGACAACTTTTGGAAAGGAAACTATTTGGGTTTGTGAGGGATGTGTGAAAGTGGCAAATACAATGAAATTAAGAGAGTTGGGAAAGAGGTGGTGTGTGGACGTATCTCCTGGACCTCACCCAACCCTCGCATAAGGCCAGACAAAACACACCATAGCAACCATGTACTTCGAAATAGCGCCAAGAAGCTGAACTGAATGGGTCCACTTTGTGGACTTTTTAGAAGTATAACGTGCTATATAAATGATATCATCCAATACTAAAGAATACATTAACTGTTAAGAAGTCAAAAGGCTGAACGTTGGATGTATTTCAGCAGTCTCTTTCAGCGTAATGAGGGCTGTGTCTGAGTAGTAAGTAAGGCCATTTACATACTTGCCAAGTGGCCCTTCTTCAGCTAGTGCTGTTATTCCACAGCATTACTTTGTATTCTGGGACATGTAGTCTGTATTCAGTACTATATGAATCCCAATGTGTAAAGCTACTAGCTGAAAAGACAGATCTGGCTGAATGTATCACACATGACATTGGGCCACTTGACAGCTCTGAATTTACAGGCATTATGACCAGTGGTGCAACGAAACTTGAGGGCCCCCCCTGCAAAGTACATGGAAAGGGACCTCACATGCTCCGGACCAGTCAAGAACTCTAAGGCCAGGGCCCCACCACCCATGCACAGGGCCAGATTGGGGCCTTGGAGTTTGATGGCCGTCCAGCGCTGTGGCTGCGGGGGCTATTGTTACGCCACTGTGTATGACAGACAAGGTGTGGGGAACACAGGCAAAATGGAGGATACTCGGAGGACGCAATATAAAAGAAAGGTGGTTGATGGGAGAATGGTTTCTAGTGTTCTATTAGGTGGCCATCTCACTCTCCATGTTATTACAGACACCGGGGCATATTATCAAGGACGGCGTTAAAAATTATCGCCAGTTTAGCTGCAGAAAACTGCCACTAAAGCGGCGACAATGGGCTTGATAATATGCCCTTGAGAATTCCAAGAAGTCCATGTTCTGGTGTGAACCTGGGCTTCTATTGGAATTGTCCAGGGCATATTATCAAGCCCATTAAACCCGGCGATAATTTTAACGCCGTCCTTGATAATATGCCCCACAATTTCTTATATTGCTTCCTCATCTCCAAATCATTGCTCTCAGTCATAACAATCTAAATAATTCAATAGAAGCAGACACAGACTACAAGATTCATAATGTATTAAGGTATCACAAAAAAGCCCAGAAATACAAATAGTGTCCTTAATAACATGAGGTCAGACGGCACCCTATTGCAAAGTGAACCCTGCATGTCAGAATGCAGTTGGAAGTGAGAGAAGGGGGCAGAATGGATGCTAGTGGTTGGTGAGATCAAAGTGTGGGTTAAAATTGTTACGTGCATGAGGTGCATTTTGATGATTCATGTGCTACATCGTGGGAATAGAATCCTGGGGATATAGGAGATGTGGGCACTGGGTTGGTGGCTAGATCATCGTGATCTGGGCATGGAATCATGTGCCGTAGCCCTAGCTTCCACACTATACTGAACTGTGTGATGTAACACACATGACTCTGCTTCACTAGAAATTAGCTTAATTAGAGACTGTTAGTAATGTCTAACTTGTGTGAAGATGGGCAAGCAAATGATGGCTTTGTCCAAATGTCTGAGGGAGACAAAGACAAACCAAGGCCAACTGTTTTCTATAAGTGATATCACAATATTTGATACCAAAATATAGGTCAATTGAGAAAAACTCTTATGTGGAGAAAACGGTTGGATGAGCTCTGCATCTATGTTTTCTGACCTGCCCATGAGTTGGCAGGAAGCAAGGTAAGATGTGACACTGGTATAAGAGGCTGAAGTAGTATCATCTTAGGGAGTTTTGAGCACCAGGCCAGACTCATTTTAGGGTCCCTTGCTCGGAACAACTTTTGAATTTTTACCCATTTTCATTTAATTCAATCCAAATATGGAGATGACACCTTCACTTTCCTAGTCCCTCCTATCCGCTATGTTTACCCTTATTTGGATAAACGGTGATTACCTACTTTGTTCAGTAAAGGAAATGGGGAGAGGGGTTCAGGAACAGGAGAAGGACACAGATGTACAGAGAATGGCACAGTAAGAGAGTTGTAAAATAGGGAGAGAAGGGAGGTAAAGACAGAGATGAGGTAAAGGGGCCGACGATGCATGGAGAACATGAGGTAGATTGTGAAATAGAGAGAGACATAAGGTAAAAGGAGAAATTTGAGGTGACAGAAAGAATGATACAGAGGTTGGGAGATAAAGAGAAGTAGAGAGATAGCGGAGGCTATAGAGTGAGTTAGAAAGAGCTAGATATGAGGAAAAATGTAGAGAGGAGGAAGGAGTGCATGGATAAGAGATATAGAGAGAGGCAACGAAGAAAGACATGAGGTAGAGCGAAAGATGGAGAGACGAAAGGTGCTAATGCAGAGAGAGGGCAAAACAAGAAGTAGTGTATAGAAAGACCTATCGGGTAAAGAGAGATATATGAGGCAGACAGGAAGGTAGAGAGAGTGGTAAAAGGCACAAAGAGAGGTGGGGTATAGACAACTGAAATTGAGAGAGTTGATATAAAGATGGGACAGGTACGTTAAGATGGAGAAAGTGACAGAGAGAGGTAATGTGAGAGATGGGGAGATCGAATAGTTAAGGTGAACTATGTAGAAAGACACCAGAAAGACAAAGTAGGAAGAAAAGAGTGGTGGTACAGAAGGTTGACCTGGATAGTCAGGGATAGGGGTAGATAGAGAAATGCTATAGTGAGAAAGGTAGGAATTAGTGATTGATGAGGTGTAGAGATGTAGTACAACAAAAAGAGAGGAATGAGAAAAACGTATACTAGAGAAAGGTGGTGTAGAAAGAGAGGGGAGAGAGAGAGAAGCAGGAGAGCAACTTTAATATATATGATGTTATGGGGCAGCTTTATCTACATAAGCGTTGTGACAACTGTATGTTATAGTACTTTACATACTAGTGCACTGAAAATGAGGATGGGACAATGAGTACAATGGCATCATGAGCAGGCGCAGACCCTCATTAAGGACGGAGGGGCATCACCTCACCCCCTTTTTGCAAACATGAAGAGTGTCTGTCAGGTTGAACAGTCGAAAAGTACAGCCTTCAGACACTATTCATGTTCAGGTCAGGCGCTGTATATGAGCTAAATATGCAGGCGGCTGGCTTTCTAAGCTAAACTTTGCCAGTCTGAAGATTTCACAGCCCTGTGGTTGGAACCTTCCCAGCCCATCAAGTTGCTTAGAGGTCGTCCCATTATGAGAAGGCCCCTCACTGATAGACTTGGACCTGGGTGCTTCAATTTTAAACCCTGAGGTACCCAGAGTCGAGTGTCCATCAGTGACGCTTATCCCAGAGGGGGGTGGGGTCAACAACTCTTACTGACTCGCCTCCTCTCATTGTCGGCCAATGAGAGGAGGCAGCAGTCTCAATCCTCCAGGAACCTTGGAAACCTCCCTCCTGCTACCCAAGATCACCGCTGCAGCTTGATAATTTTTTTTCTTAATGAGTGGTGGTGTATGCGTACATGTGTGTATGTATAAAAGTATGTGCATTGGTGCATGCATGCTGTGAATGTTTATATGCTTGCGAATGGTGTATGTGTATGTACGTGTTTATGAATGTATGGGTGTGAGTATGTGTGTGTGTGTGTGATACACCCTCCTTACACCCGCCTGCTCAAATTACCAGCCACAACGGATCATGAGAGTGGCTGCAGATCGATAATTCTTCTGCATGGGGGCAAGACCAGTAATCTGGGAGTACTCGTCAATGCGAATAACAAACTAGGTTCTGTGAACAGATGTTTGGTGCATGAAGCCTCCCAAGCACAAAGAACTGCATTAGTTTATTTGATCTTCTGTCATTACTTCAGATCATCTTTCATATTGTGTAGAAATATGAATAGTTGTGTTGCCAGTTAATAATGGGAGACACTTCACTGAATGTTTGAGCAGTACTTTTATAGGTATTTTAATTACCTTCTAATATTATAGAGGCAACATTTAGCATAAATCATAATGGTATGTTATCTTTTGGCACGGAACCCAATACTATGTCAACATCCCATTAACCTACAAGACAAAGAAACTCAAAGCCATCAATGCATCCAATCCCAGATGTGACCAACCTACCTGATGCTAACCCCCAAAGACTGAATTCCTCCTGTTTGCCAGCATTGCCAAACATTCTCTGATTCGGTCATAGATCTCAGAGTAAAACATAATGGGCTTCACACCCCAACTGACAGAACAGGAAAAAAAATCTTCAGAAGTACCCTCAACTTGAACCTCTCACTCATAGAAAAACTCAGCACAACAGTTCAAGCCCTAGTTCTCTCCCTCCTAGATTGAGGTAACATCCTGCTCAATGACCTCAAAAACACAGCTCATCAAGGAAGTGAAGACATCCAACATCACCCTCACATTAGAGGATCTACACTGGCTTCCCTTGCATGCCTGGATCATCTTCAAGATCAGCTGCATCACTTAAAAGGCCCTCCACTCCAAGACCTCTGTTTAACTAACAGAGCTAACAAACTAACAATGACTAGCGGTCATCGCCAGATGAGGAGCAATGACATCACCAGGTTAGAGACTAAACACGCCAAAAACAACAGTTGATGGACAAAATGCAGAACAATGTCATACATTCACCCCAGTACAGAGATCTGGGCCTAAATCCATCGTTTTTTCGCTCACCATGCCATTCCAGTTTGAACCCAGCCATATGCAAATCTGTCTTGATCCTGTGCCTCATGGGAACAGTCCAGCCTGAACTGCCAAGCCAAGTCCTCCCTGGACTGGAAACAAGCAACCTAGGACCGGTTTCGGGGTTTCACCCCTCTTCAGCCAGGATAGCTTGATTCCAGTGGCATGGAGAGCATGGTACCCATGTCTGGGTATACCCGTCCCACTTGGGGTGACAAATGCAAAAACAACAGTTGATGGACAGAATGCAGAACAATGTCATACATTCACCCCAGTACAGAGATCTGGGCCTAAATCCATCTTTCTTTTGCTCACCATGCCATTCCAGTTTGAACCCAGCCATATGTTTAGGGACTAAACACAGCCGGAACGAGGTAAAAAGAAACACACCTTCTCAGCCTATGCCCTTCAAATCTAGAATTACATCCCCTCCACAGGCATAACAGAACAACCATCCAACAATTCAAGATGAATCTGAAAAATCCTCTCTTCAAGGAACGCGACTTTAGATAGGCTCTCTTCTCAATCCTTCCCTTAGCATTACCTCCTCCCTCTGTTCCATTATTTGATTCTGTGACAACAGTGTTTAGCACCTAATAATGGATTTACTGCATTTGTGGCATAAATTGCTACATAATTAGCAAATTTCATAGAAATGTTCCTTGCTAAAATGGATGAAAATGTGATGCCAGAGAATGTGCTGCATAAATTGCATTTTTGATGCATAATTTAGAAAAACGTGCTGCATAATTTGGTGTTCCTTACTGCATCATCATATAACCTTGACAGTGGTAAAGCTTGGCTCCAGTCGCGGCTCCTCGAGGGAGTGCTGCGGGCGGTGGGGAGGGGTGGGGGAGGGGCAGTGTGGGGGGTGGTAAACTCCGGCATACGGCCGCCCAGAGTTAAGTACATAAATAAATAAATAAAATGAATTACATTGCTGCAACGTCATTTGCATTTGCATTTTAAAAATAGTTATTTTTTTTTAAATCAATTGTTTGAGTATGACCTTAAATAATAAATTTGGATTAAGACGTTGCAATACAATCTAAAGGTTTCTCTAGTAACATTCATGTCTGAGTTTCCTTCTATGTTAAGAACCTCTGTAGAATGCACAGTGTTTGTGTGTCTCCTAGTTTCTCTTCACATGTATCTGGTTGTGGGTGCTTGTCTTTGTATTATGACTTGTTCTGAATGATAACTCTCTAACCATTTTTGCTTGGTGTCGTCCAAGATAAAAAGAGGAGCAGTCCATTCTAATGGTCAGGGACATACAACTGGAGCACACCCAGAGAGTCTTCATAGCACGTTCACACAAATTGGCCTTATTTTCACATCCCAAAGGCTCGGCTCTAACTCTAGCCAGAGCACTGGAAGACAAATAAAGTTTCTTCAGGAAAATGTGTCTCAACTTTTAAGACAACACCATGTGTTTGCCAATGCTTGGTCAAATAAATCGCCAATCTGCCCAAGGAGCATTTTTGTACTTTCATTATCACTAAAACATTGAGGACGCTTCTTTGTAAACTTCAACTGGTTTAATATGCTTTCTTCAAACAGGAATCCTGATGGTGCAGAGAAGCCTTGGTGTTACTACATGTCTGGCAACGGTACTCTCGTACGTGACCTATGTGCTATTCGCCCTTGTTCACAATGTGAGTAGATTGCTCATACTACTGTGTATGCCACAGTTTGATAAGAGATGTGTCTTCCCATACAATAAACTGTTGCACATTACACTATCTGATAAAACATCGATTACTTATACCTACTGATATCCTGCTCCCTGGCATAGCTCAGTGGTGATGTTTTGCTAATGGAGCTTGTAATGCAATGGAAATAATCTGGGGACTAACATAGATTGATCATGTTGAAAGTCATTTGTCCACTTTACTTGCGTTTTTCTATTGAACCAAACAAAATGAAAAGCTGAACCTGCTGAACACATGAGATATGTCGTACACGTTCTCAGACTAGTGTTATGTTATGTTAAATAGTTTGTAGAGCGCACGAATCACCCCCACAGGGGTCTCTCAGCGCTAGCAGAACTGTGCGGAGGGGATGGGGCAGTGTCATTCTGAGAAAAGGGTGGTCTTTAAAATCTTTCTGAACCCTAGGTAGTCGGAGCACTGTCTGAGCGGAAGGGGCAGCTGGTTCCAAACCAGTGGGGCTTGGTAGGAGAAAGATCTACCACCCAACCGTGTTCTGTTAATCCTAGGAATACGTAACAGTGATTTAGAGCCCGATCTCAAGTCGCGGTAGGGGATGTATTGGTGGAGCCTTTCGGTCAGATAAGAGGGGCCAGGGCCCCACAGTGCTTTGTGAGTCAGGCAACATAGTTTAAACTTAACTCGTTTCCTCACTGGAAGCCAGTGCAGTTGCCGGAGCATCGGGATGGAAGCAGATCTGCCAGGAGCTTTAGTGACCAGTCGTGCTGCGGTGTTTTGCACCACTTGTAAACGATTAAAGGCGGATTCGTTAGCAGCGACCATTAATGCATTGCAGTAATCAAGTTTATTTAATACCAATGCCTGGACAATAGTCTTACGGAAGGAGTCCGGGAGGTAGGGAAGAGCTTTCTTCAGAAGGCGTAGTGTAAAGAAGCAAGCACTCACGGTATGGGAGACATGGTCCTTCATAGACAGAGCCTGATCGAAGCGTACGCCAAGATTTTTTACAGTAAGCTTTGGCAACGGGATAAGCCCCAACTCAGTTGGCCACCAGGTTGGTGACCACATGATAGGGGCATCTCCAAAGAGGATAATCTCTGTTTTGCTGGCGTTAAGCTGCAGGAATTTTTTTCTCATCCACTCTGAGATGGCCCGCATGCCTTGGGAAAAACACGTTTGAGCGGTCTGTGAGGATTTATCAAATGGAAAGATAAGTTGGGTATCATCCGCATAAGATATGGGGATGAACCCAAGAGATCTTAAGAGAGAAGCAAGGGGGGCCACGTAGATGTTAAACAACGTGGGGCTCAAACAAGAGCCCTGTGGCACACCCTTGGTCAGACGCTCAGTGGTAGAGCGAAAAGGGCCAAGGTTGAGGGTTTGTGTGCGATCAGTGAGAAAGCTGGTAACCCAGCTGAGCGCCATACCCCCTAGTCCTGCCCCTCTTAGTCTTTTGAGCAAGGTCATATGGTCAACCGTATCGAACGCGGCGGAGAGGTCCAGAAGGACCAGGACGGCGGACTGGCCCTGATCGAGCGTCCGTCTAATACAATCAGTGACAGCCACCAAGGCAGTCTCGGTGCTGTAGTTTGTACGGAATCCTGATTGTGACGGATCAAGGTAGCCAGTCGCTTCGATATGGTTCGAGATACGTTTATTCACATATTTCTCGAGGACCTTGCTCAAATAGGGGAGGAGGGAGATAGGGCGAAGGTTGGCAAGGTCGTCCATAGGGAGCTTGTTATTATTCTGCAATGGGATGACCTGTGCGGCTTTCCAAGAGAGGGGAACCATCCCCTCACTTAAAGAAGAGTTGAATAGTATAGTAGCAGAGTCCGCAAGTGTGTGGGCAATAGACGCTCCTAGTCTAGCAGGCAAGACATCTGCGGGCGAGCCCGATGTGACCTTACGTAATAGGGAAGTGGTCTCATCCCCTACAAGGGGGGGAAAGGTCAACAAGGATGTGAAATTCACCGTGAGGGGTACAGTGTCATCAGGCTGTGAGGTGTGACAGTTATTAGAAAATTTGTTGTAGATGGAATCAATTTTTTGAGTGAAAAAAGAGCCGATTTTATTACAGAGCAACTGAGAATGTATGTTATGCAGGTTGCAAGCTTTCGGGCAGGTGAAGTCTTGCAAAATTTGGTGAAGAGTTTTCGGCGCATTACCTGCTAGCCTTAATTGCTCAGCTATATATGTTCGGCGGGCTTGTTTGATTCCTTTATGGTAGAGCGTTAGCCCAGTTCTAAAATGTGCTTTGTCGGTGTCCAAATGAGTGCGCCGCCACTTTCTTTCAAGATTCTTGCATTGGCTTTTCATTATACGCAAATCTGGGGTGAACCACACCACCAGATTGTTCCTAGGGGCTTTAGAACATATTTTTACAGGGGCAATTGAATCTATGGCCGTTAACACAGTGGAATTAAAAAGGGTAAGAATATCTTCGGTGTTATTGGTTGGGGGGAACCTTGGAGGAGAGAAGGCTAATGAAAAAGACTCCGGATTAATTTTTGACCATTGTCTGTAGGAGAATTGAGTATGTGCTCTCATAGTAGGAGACGTACGGGGATACTGCACTTGGAAGTTGATCAGAGCATGATCAGTCCAGCACAGCGGGCGAGGAGTTTTACAAACAAGCCGGTCAGAGTTAGAAAAAACAACATCTATAGTATGGCCGGCTGTGTGTGTGGGGCCCTCATTTTTTTTATTAAGGTGCAGTGTGGATAGGTCCGAGATAAAAGCTGATATTCAGGCAGCGAGAGATTTTCGCTATGTATATTAAAATCTCCTAATAATAGGAAATTCCCTGCCGCAATCACATGGGGGGCTATTAGTTCCATTAATTGAGAGGAAAAGTCCTTTATAGGACCAGGGGGGCGATAAACCAAAGCCCCTTTCCAGAAGTCATGGGTGCCCATTCCCATTTTAAAGATCAAAATTTCAATTTGGGCATTAGAGCGTTGGTCTAAAATAGAGACTTTTACATGATCGTTGTGGAGAATTGCAACCCCCCCCCCCCCCCGGTTTTCAGCGGCCTGTCGAGGCGCTGGATACTGTAGCCATCAGGGATAGCAAGCTTGATGTCTGGACCACTGAAGGGTTTCAACCAGGTTTCCGTCAGGAAACCCACATCGGGTAAGTCAGACATAAGTAGGTCCCAAATTTCTAATGCGTGTTTGGGCAGTGATCTCACGTTGCTTGGAAAGCCCTTCCAGTGGTTCAATTGAGAGGTATTAGTTGACGGTATGTGGCTGTTACTAGTCCTATAGATGTCAAGGGGCGCAAGGGACCCGGTATCGTGCAGGTCAGAAGTGTATGCTAAAGAAATTTTGGCGGAAGTTTCAAAATGCCCTTGTTTCAGCAGCTCGTCAGCCCACACCCGGCGCTACTAATGGGCTTAGTTATGAGCCCCTTGCAGTTATGCACTTATTCGTGCGTGCCCCCGCGTGTTTAAACAAACACCATTAGATGTGTTTGTTTGAAATGACAGTAATCGATTAGTGCTGACCATTGGGGGCTCCATCAAAGACCACAATGTCATTCATCAGCCTAAATTATGTTCTACATAGGATTACCTCCCATCCTATGAAGAAAAAATCCACCTTCAGCCATCCTCATTTGTATTTATAATATATGAATATCACGAGGAGGGACAGGGGCTTAGAAAGTCCAGCATACAGGCCCCTACCAATGATGCTTAACAATGGAGTGTGCTGTTCCTATGAGGGGGAAGGGGGAAAAGAGAGATGGAAAGAGGAAAGTGTTTATCTACCAGGCATTGAAATAATAGTGTGTACTAGCACTGGCATAGCTCCAATAAGGAGCAAGTTTCCTCACACACCCTGAGGGGTGTCATGCTTCATCATAGGACAGCTCCTCTTTGGGCCATGCTTCAATGCCCAATGGGTCCCACGAAGGGGCTCTTTGCTGGAGTTCTTTTATGGATGCCGCCGTGAAGCTAAGGGTGTTATGAGAGAACTTATGTGTAGTGAGTAGAAGTGGGGTGAAGTGAGTGTGATCTAAAAATAGCTACAAGAGTCTCCAAAGGTAATTTTATTCACTGGGTTTTTGTGCTATGCGTTAAAATATCGACTAGTGAGTCGTGGACTAAAGGGGGGAAATTATTCCCACTTCAGCCTAGAGGAATGCCCTATACTGTCCAATAGGATCTAGGCATTTCATCAGGACCTAAATTGTATCTACTACTGATAGGTAATGCTCAAAAAGTCATATCCCCTAGAGTCTGGACCCAGAAAGTAGTCCAATTGTGTGCTGAGTGAAAGGGGTTAAACATTGTCTAGCTTCTGGAAGAAGAGGCACCTTATTTGAAGGATTATTCTGACATTGTGTGTCTTTTGCCAACCAGGACTGGCCAAGATGATCGTTGATTTAGCAATTGAAGGAACTTCACTGAAGTATCCGGTTCACGCGGGACCTACCCGCATTTGGCTGTCACAGGACAGTGATCAACTTGCGTGATAAAGAACTGCATTATAAAGAAGCATTCGTGGTCCAGACAGTGTGGTTTGAGGCGCTTTGTAAAGGCTGTTTCCCCTTGCTTCTTAGCAAGGTCTTCGCTATGTAAAATGCCAACACATACATTAAACTTTACAGTGACATAGTCTATGATGTCAGCTCTTCATTGAGGGGCATTGAGTATTCTACCCAATAACACTTCACATTCCTGTTTCAATCCCATGGATGGCCTTACAACCGATGGGAATTCTCAAGGCAGGTAAGCAGGTCTATTTGGTTTCATGCAGTGCTTCCTGCACAGTTGCAATTGCATATTTTCTTTGTTTTCTTCTAAGATCACTTCTTTGGCTTTGTAACAATTGCCTGGTGTTAAATTGAGCAACAGGTGTGAGCAAACTTTACCCCTTGACACCCCTAATGAGATATTTGGAAACATTTGGCTTTGGCTATTGATGACCAACCAAAATAGCTTTCAGGTCATGAGTTTGACATCAACATCAACTCCAAGTTTTGTTCATAGCCCCAGATGAAGATAAAAATCAGAACACCGGCCACTGACCAGGAAGAACTGATTAATATGCTAAAATAATGGTTTTCAGCAATAGTTCAGGTATATGTATGATGCTCCTGTTGGTCAGTCATAGAGTCACAAAAGTAGACAAAATGAAGGATTCAAAAGGAATTATTCATTCTATAGACCGCAAAATTTGAAAAGGTTCAGTTTTACCAGCAGGCTCTTCCTGAGTGTTATTATCTGCTTTACAAAGATCACCTCCAGGCAAGATGAATAAGAGTTGCTTAAGTGTCTCCACACAGCAAACAGCCGGGTGAGGACTCCAGCCCCCGGGCAGCACAGGGAAATGGCCGCAGCCATGTCACCGCTTTCGCGCCAGGAGGTGCTTATTGCCAGCTCAGGAGCCCTGCTGCACGGGACTCCCCACACCAAGCAGCTGGGTGAGGACTCCAGCCCCCAGGCAGCCCAGGAAAGCGGCTGCAGCCACGTCACCGCTTTCGCGCCAGGAGGTGCTTATTGCCAACTCAGGAGCCCCACTGCGCGGTACTCCACACAGCAAACAGCTGGGTGAGGACTCCAGCCAACTCAGGAGCCCCGCTGCGCGCCAAGGGCGGGCCCATCCTTGCCCATCATTGTCAGGAAGAGGCAGGGCAGGGCCCCACCCCCTTTGATCCGTGGGCATCCAAACCGTGAGTTACAATCTATCCTGACTTTGACTTTTGCCCTTCCTGGCTGCCATACTCAGTTGGGCATCTGGTCTTCGCCTCTTGGCTTATTTGAATTGTTTGGTGCCTGCTTACTGACTCACGCTTCTGTTTTATCACAGAAACCGTTTAGGGTTGACCTCTCATTAAGCGGGTGTAGCGACACACAAACGACTGCCAGACTCAATAGCTCCTGCTGTTTATTGCAATTGTGATCGCTAGACTATATGCTGGGTATAATAGTTTTTTCTAGCAAGAAGAATTCGGGGGAGTAAATTTGGCAGCACTCTAGATTTGTAATAAATATAGTCCCACGAATCACCATGGGGAAAAGGAAATCCAAGGACTTCGAAAATGGGAATGGAGGGGTGCAACCGAAATCTAACAAAACCAATAAAGTACGCAAGTCGGCAGGTGGCCACTGTATTCTTGATCGCGTAGACTTTCTTCTTGTTGAGTGCAAATATATTTTAACACCGTCAGCTGATTTACCTTCGACCCCTTGTTCCCAGTGCTCACTTAATCACTCTAATAGCGCGAAATCTTGTCAGCCAAAACGCATACCATTGATGTTTCGAAACCCTAAAACATGCAGTGCAAAAAACTGTTCTCCCAACCATACATTAGTGTCTCACATTTCAAACACTGTTGCTGAAGAGGTAGAGGAGGGGCTAAGTTCCAAACTTCCTGTTAAGGTTCTAGGTAACGTTTTAGCTGTTACAAGTCTAGCTACTGATCTCACCCTTTCCAATAGATTTCTCCCACTCCAGCTTATGCATGACCCTCGGTGGTAGTGGGGATGGGGCTAGGTGAGTCTCACAGCTTAGATGAGGGAGGGCAGGAATTGAGAGTCGACCTAGGTCCTCCAGGCACTCCAGCATGGTCTTCATGCAAGCTTGCCACTACTGACCAGATCCTGAAGGATCAGGATAAGCTGAAGATTATAGTTGATCTGAGGTTCGAAGGAGACTTTTTGAAAAAGGCAGTTCAAGAGCTAACAGATTAAATCAAATTGTTAATAAACAAAGGTGTTGATTGAAGCCCATCCATCAAAGCAGCCTCCAGTAAAATCTTTGACCCGCACTACTACTCTTGATAGCCCGACTGTTCCTACTCCAGAATTGGCTGTAAACCCCACTCGCAAGAATCCCTCTGACCCTATGCCTAGGAATATTACTCCCTATGCGAATAATGTCTGCCTGTTACCAACTAGCGGCACCCTAATACCACCCCCCATCGATGATCGCTCCCATCAAGTCTTACTTGGTAGGCGAGTCACACCGCAAGGGCCCTCCAGGAGCATTTTACTGACCAACGTTCCTAGAGTGTCGTCACTCATGAATCACAAAAATGAAGACTCTCTTATCAATAAATGTATACACTGGATACATCATGTGAGGGGGGTGTAGTTCAATAATCAGAAAGGACATCAATGGGGCCAAAAAAATAAATGGAATTCCCAGACAGACTGTATAGAGCTGCTCTTAAGTGATGCGAACCTTGCCCATGACTTAATCGCACTGGAAGCTAGGTTCATTCCTTCAACTTTTACGGGGGTTACAGATGAAATATCGCCCATTGATGCGCTCACTGTTGCCAATTACCCACAGCCTGGTACAGCAGCAGAGCCCTGATTCGCTTCTTGATATAAATGATAGACTTGCACATCAAAATCCGTCACCAGGCTCCACACTACAACCTTCAAACCTAATTTCTCATCTTCCTGAGAACCCCTACCCTGATGCTTCAACCTTACCTCCAGCCTTGACACTTCGCACTGTGGCCGGTGAATGGTGCTTGGCCGCATCCAGTGGCCACAGTGGGGGGGGGGCAGTCCCTCGGGACACCGGACTGGATCCCAGGAAGGGGATATGGGAGAGGGTGAAAATCCCTTTGCTATAAGTATTAGAGACCATGCAACAAAACTCACCCTACTGTCATGGAAGGGAAACATCGTTTGCAACGCGGGGATTACATTGACATGCCATTACAACGCGGTTTTTACAACGCAAGTTGTTACAACGACTTGCGCTAGATGGCGCTCTAGAACAAGGAATAGTATAATTTACTATCCAACACCTTCCCTACTGTACGTAGACTGGAGTTGGAATAGTAAATTATACTACTCCTAAGTCCAGCGCCCTCCAACGCAAGTCGTTGTAACGACTTGCGTTGTAAAAACCGTGATGTAATGTACCGCGATGTAAATGTATGCGTTGTAACGTCATACATCCATCATGGAATGTTGCCGGGGTGAGATCAAAAGCCGGACTTGCCCATTGGACCCAATATGTAGAAAAGCACAACATCTGTATTCTACAAGAAATGTGGTCTCCTTCCCCTATCTTTACCCCTGGGTACATCACATTCCATGGCTCGGCGATCACTAACAAATTCGGCCGTCCAGCTGGGGGTTTATTGATTTTAATTAAAATCGACCTTGACTGCTCTGTCAAAGAACTCAAGACCAACAACCCAGATATACTAGCGGTCCAGATAAGGGTAGAGGATGGGTTGTTGGTGGATCATTTTAATGTGTACACTAGAGGGACGAAAGCGGGAGCCACATAATCCACTCGTCAGGAGTTGGAGAACTTTCTAGATGCTAGAGATACCCAATTGCCATTAATAGTCACAGGTGACTTCAATGTCACCTTCGAACCACTTGGATTTATGTGGAAGTAGGGAGGAGGAGTTATGGCTTATTCCCCCTTTGGACCTTACTCCCATCAAAAAATGGTCCCACACGGCACTGCAGCTTAATACAATAACCCTCGAATTTGGCTTGAGGGCTACAAATGGGCGAACCAACTCTGATGAGTCAGGAGCAAATACTTTTAACCGGAGCACCAACATGAGCCAAATTGATTATTTTTTGCTGGACCTAAGACTATGGCCCAAAGTTATTGACATGGTGGTAGGCTCTACTACGGACAGCAATCCAAAATCCCCTCGAGATTACTCTAATCTCTCCTTGGGCCAAACTCTTAAACTCCTCAGATACTACTCTCGCCATCAGGGTGGTTTATTCCACCAATGATAATAGGCGTCTTAAATGGGCATGTGTAGCAATGGACCCAGAGAAGTTAGACTTAATTAACACCGACTTGGAGGCTAGCATTAGACAGATGCTTACTCTGCTAGAACCCCTGGGTAATTTCCTCAAGATTGCTGACTGTCACACCAACTTTTTTAACTTGTTGGCTCCTTATTTTAAAATCCAATGACGCTCACAGGGTGGGACAAAAAGCTCAAATCCACAGTTTGCTTGGTTTACACAAGAGTGTAGGGATCTTAGCACCAAACTGGCCACTGCAATGCGATCAAATAATGTGATTCTAGTGAGGGAAACTAGGCAAATCTATAAGAAAGCGATTCTTAAGGACAAAAAGCATTGGGAAATGGAATGTTGGTCACTGATCAGTGATGCTTGTGCCAAAAATGATACACAACGTTTTTAACTTCTAGTAACTAGGGGAGATGGAAAGAGGTCCCAGTCACCTGACAATAATATTGCTGTCGAGGCATGGCATCGCCACTTCTCGTCACTTTATACTGGAGAGCCTGACTATGCCAACGAAGACCCAACATTTGTTTATGATTGTACTCAGATTGATGGTTCTTCTCCCTAGCTGAAATAAGAACCTTTATTAACGCAATTATTAGATCTAAAGCCCCCGGGCTGGATGCCATCCCTGGCGATGTATTTCTTAGTAACATCAACAACTGGTCATTGTATATCCTGGCCCTGGCCAGCGGAAGAACCGCTGGCTCCCCAATTCCAGCCTCATGGAGAGGGGCTGAGGTAATCCTAGTGTTCAAGAAGGGTGATCGCTCACTGCCCTCGAATTACAGACCCATTAGCCTGATCCACAGTGCCCCAAAGGTCTTTGCCCGAGCACTTTTTATGAAAATCCAAACGTGGATAGGTGAGAACAACATTCTGTCCCCCTTTCAAGCCGGGTTCAGACAGAAAGTGAGCACTGTTGATCAGGTTTTTTCACTTCCTATTATTAGCTTGGAAAACTGTGACAATCTCTCAGGGCAGCTTATTCGTAGCTTTTATTGATCTACGGTCTGCTGTCAACCTCATTTCCAGACACAAAATTTGGTGTGTCTTGAAGGAAACGGCCATCCCTTCTGAAATTTTAGCATTGACCATTCGCCTGCATGAGAACAACTACGCAAGGGTTCAATGGGGTAACCAAGTTCGATTGTCTGACCTGTTTAGAGTAGACAGAGGAGTCCGACAAGGGTGCGTAATGGCCCCCACTCTCTTCTCACTCTTCATCAATGGAGTTGTCCAGAATCATGCTGAGAGCCCAGCTGATGCACAGACCCTGGGGGGTGGGGTTAAGATGACGACCTTACTCTTTGCAGACAACACTCTGAGAGTTTCTAATACCCAGAGTGGCCTGCAATCCCTTCTAAAACATTTTGAGTCTTTTTGCACACTAAGAGGCCTTGAGATAAACACCGCAAAGACTAAACTCCTAATGATTAATCCTCACAGATCGTTTAAGGAGAAGTTGTTCCTAGAGGAGAAACCACTTAAGAGAGTGAGCACTTTTAGTTATCTGGGTGTCACTCTCTCTGACAACCTTACCTGGAGACATCATGTTAAGAGGCAGAACCTCCAGCTAAGGCGTATCTCAGGGGCTCTGATCAAAGAGTACAAAATCTCATTGAGTAAGCCAATAGCTGCTCCCCTATGCATTTACGATCACAAAACATTGGGAGTAGCTTTCTATGGGGCGGAACTCTGGCGGTTCAAAAAATTGGATGCACTCCTTGTGACTGAAAACAAATTCCTGAGATCACTTTGTTCTCTCTTACAGAGTACCCCCCTGCTACAGATGAGACTAGATGTGGGTAGATTCTCGACTGTACAGAAAGCACAGTAATTCCCTCTGCTTTTTTGTTTACATCTAAAAACCACCCCTGAGTTACACCCACACGTTGCTGCTCTGGACGAGGTCTATGCGTTGGACTGCCATAAGAAAATTGTCTGTCTGACCAAGGTGAAATCTCTGATGTCCACTTTAGGGATGGAAGGTACATGGGACACTAATACTTAAGATTCTCTTCCAAGCAAAGTTCAGGTTAAGAAATATTATTGGGACTGGGTGGCGCAGTCCCATATTTCCCATCCATCCGGGGGTCGCTTGACACTTGATTTTATGGAGTTTAAGCTGGAAGGCACCTTTGAGCAATATCTGGAGGTTATTGCAAATCCCCAGGATAGGAAACTCTACATGCAATTTAGATTTGGTTCCCTTCCTGTGAACACCTTTATTTCCTCATGGTGCCAGCCCTCTTCCACATCCCAGCTCTGTCCTGGCTGCTCTCTTGCAGCCGCGTCTATCAGTCACATTTTTTTTGCATGTCCTAGGTACCGCTAGTTGCATGTCCTAGGTACCATCAGGTGGATAGCTCCTGTTTGTAGACAGCTTGGCACAGTGATGCGCTATGTATTCTAAAATCTGATTCTAGCATGCTAATTGTCTGTGCTCTTGATACATTTCTGGGAAAATGTGGATTAGTAGGAGGTACGCACTGGCCATGTAACAGATGGATCTCTTCTGTATTTTAACAGTTTTAAATGTTTTTAAATATGTATCTATTTATTAGTTCAGATCTGAGCTAATTTTAGAACTGTACCTGCATGATGGGTCATGTTGTTAAATTTTACGGTATAGACTTTTGCTGATATAGTTCTTAGTTATAATTTTTGCTGTTTTTTATTGTTCTCTTAACCTTACTCTCTAATTTGCACAGGTTGGTCTGAATTGAACTAATCTTTGGGAATTTGTAACCAAATTCCGGTCTCTATGCACTTTAGGCACTGACACTTTTTGTGGCTGTGATTCGATAGCTGGGGATCGGGCCAACTTTATCAATCCTAGGCACCAGCTTTTGTACAATGGTTATTAATCTTTCATACTGTACGCATTTGCACTTTTGTGGATTTCTCTCATCCCTCAGAGTAGTAGGAAGTCTGGACTTTTAAAGAAAAATATATATATGTCGCTGAAGATTGCTATTGTAAATCTGAATGTTTTATCATGTCTGTATTGTACTGTATGCATGTGGCAATTTTATGGCTGCAATTGCCGAAATAAAGTTACTGACTGACTGATTGAGCCTACAATGCATAATGCTTGTGAAATTAAGAAAATGGCTTCCTGTATTTCAGGGGCTAACCAGTGTCTCGAAGGAAATGGTTCTCGGTATAGAGGCAAGGTCAGCTGGACTGAGAAAAACCAAACCTGCCTTCCATGGGACTCCCACCGGCTCGTGCAAGAAATGTTCAGTGCACATAGGCCTAGGATGGAGGAGCATGGCATCGGCAAGCATAATTATTGCAGGTATTTTACTAAGTTTCAATTGTAATTACCAAGTGATTCTCCTGTTAAGTGTATTGTCTTAAAGAGTTGCATCATTGTACAGAGGTTGTAACAGACATGGTCCATATATATGTATCCAGAATAGAGTGCCGTGTCACATTATTTGAAGCACACAAACATTAGCATCACTGACAGAATTCTCAGATAAATCTCCACAAAGCGAAACATAAAGTATGTCAATGTGAACGATGCCTGAGATGGCTAAGGGGAGGAGCTGCACACGGTGGTATATGAAGACCAGGCACAAAACTGTACAGAAGGCACAGCCCCAAATCACTGTAGTATTGGTTAAATGAAAGGTGGAAGTTTTATTTTCAAATTAAGACCATAGAAACTTGGATTGTGGCTTAAATTTAAATTTACACGGATTTTCACCAATCATCAAGTGGAGAAAGTGACTGAAGAGACTGATTGAAACACAACCATCTCTTTAAAACTGAATTGAGCCATCTCCGTATGTCCATTGTGCATTTTTTTGTTGATACACTGAATGATGATCTATGTTTAATGGTTTGGACATTCCCAGTGGGGACACTGTAAAAAATAAACTCGTTCATAATGATTTTAAGGAGGTATAAATAAGGAAAATATTCTGTTTAAGAGAAGTACAGTCCCACAATTGCACATAAAGTGTGCACAATTCACCTGCGTTGCAAGAGTTTTAAAAAACACAGAATTTCAAAGAAATTTGAAAAATGGATTAGAAAAACCGTCCTTTGCATTATAATAGCAATACGTGAAAGGGAATCTGAATATCGAAGTAATCATCAAGATTGGTCTAGGATACAGATAAATCAGTAATATCATAGCCATCATCTTTGATGTTGGAAATGGTTGCAGTGGGAATACTAGATCTGACCCCTTCAATATCCAACATTTTCCCTGTTGTTGGTTAGGTTGGAGTGGGAATAGAAAATCTCACCACTCCAAAGTCCTATGCTTTCGGGAATGTTGCTTAGATTGGAGCCAGAATAGTAAATCGGACCACTCCAGAGTCCAACTCCTTCCCTAGTATTGCTTAGGTTGAAGGGAAAATAGTAAATCTAACTCCTCCAAAGTTCAATATTTTTATCAGTGTTGCTTTGATTGGAGTGGGAATATTAAGCCTTACACTCCCCACCCCAAAAGTCCAACACTATCCCTTGTTTTGACTAGTGTAAGGTATTGAGCTATTGGTTGAGAGGGGTGGAATACATACTCAAATAATCAGGGTGAACCACAGAAGTCACTAAATTAACCTGTGTTTAACCCTGTGGTAGCTTAGCACAAAAGCAATCAGGCTTAATTTAGAGACTATGTGTAAAGTATTTATGCAGCACACACACTGCAATAAATTTAAAACAGAACCCAAAAAAGTCTCAAACAAATTTAGAAAAATAGAATACATTTTAATCAAATAAAATGAAACCAATTCAAACAAAAACCAATCAGTAGAACTTAGTTAAAAATAGCTCCAAAAGCAAGCCAGTTAATCCAGCAGCAGGGCAGTACTTCTTCTGAATCTTCCACAGGTGCAGGAGGGTTCTGATGAGTGGTTGCGAAGGTCTTCTCTTTATATCTCTGTCAGACTTTGTGAGGGGGAATTTTCTGACCAAACCCTAATGCTGGTTCTGGTCAGTTCTTTCCTTTCCTCTGGTCCCAGTTTAAACTGTCTGAGGTGACAAAAGGCTGGGCAGGGCTGGTCTCAGGTTCCTTTGTGTGTGCTAAAGACAGAGCCCTTTGAAATGTAATCAGGGCAGAGGGCAATTAACCCGAGCCATACTGTCAGGAAAAACCTCTACCCTCATACCACGGTTTCCTTTGTCTCTGGGAGGAATACACAACTCCCAATAGCAGGTCATTCACAGTCATGTGACCCAAGACAATGGCAGAAAGGTGCAGTTGGTTGGTACAAGAAAACGTCAACTTTCTAAAACAGGCATTTTCAAAATTGTAACTTACAATTTCACCATTAAAGAGGAGTTTACATTACAATTCATTTGAGTTTAAACAGTATATTTCAATCTGCTCCTAATCTGAAGTTAATACTTATTAAATGTAATAAGGCGACTCAGTGTTAGTCAAGGAGAGAACTAGGCCTTGCAACAGTGAAAAATTACTTTAGGAGTTTTTCACTGGCAGGACATGTAAAACAAACCCACATGTCCTACTTCTTAAATACCATGCACCCAGCCCTATGAGCTTTAAGGGCCTGCCTTAGGGGTGATTTATCAGTATTAAAAAGGAAGATTTAGGCCTGGCAAAAGGATTATTTTGCCAGGTCAAAGTGATATTTTCCCAGGTTAAAGTGGCAGTTTAAAACTGAACAACAGGTTGCTGGGGAAGGCCTGAAACATGTTTTACAGGACTTCCTTAGTGGAATTCACAATGAGTGATGCTGCATTTAATTTACCTGTTTTAGGTACTGGTAGTAACATTTACTAGGGACTTGAGTAAATTAAGTGTGCCAATTAGGTGTAGGCCAGTTTTAGCATGTTTTAGGAAGCACGCACAAGCACTTTAGCCGGGTTAGCAGGGGTAAAAGTGCAGAGAGTCCTAATTCCAATAAAAATTGATTCAACAAATATCAGGGAGTGAAGCCAAAAGGTTTGGGCGAATACCAAGCCAAGGATGTCAGGTTGATTGGTGTGGGAAAAGTAATCTTACCCCATTAAAGTCCTTTCTGTAGCTTGGGTAGGAGTTGGACTTGTACATTTTAAAGATCTAAAGTGGAACAATTTCCATATTGCTTTTTAGGTTGAAGTGGGAATACATTATATTCCTTCATATTTAACCATATTTTACCATTTATTGTTTGAATTTGAAATGTTAACGTTGTTTTATTTATGTTTTTGGTTTAGTTTTTATGTTAATGGATTTACATTTTTTCTTATATTTCCCATTGTTTTATGTTTATTACTTTGGATTTAGAATGTAAAATATATTTTACTTTTTTGTTGAAGAGATATCTATTTTATTGAATGTTGTGTTTTTTTGTCTAACAATATTTTTCAATGGTTAAGTTTTATTTACATGTTTGTTGTTTTTTATTTTTATTTTTAATATGTTTTTGTGATTTTATTTGACAGTACATTTTTACTGTAACTGTATATTGTTATTCACTTTCATAACATTTTTAAATAATGCGAGTTTTAATAAAGTGTTTTTTATGTTTTTAAAATTAGCTAATTATTGTTAGTATTTGTCCTACTTTTTAACAAAAAATATTTATTTATAAGTTATTTCTATATTTATTCATTTATTTAAGTTCATTTTAACGTATATATACATATATGTGTATATATATATATTTAGATTTTAGATACATATATATATATATTTTGATGTGTGTGTGTGTGTGTGTATATTAAAGTGCTTCCTCTATGACAAAAAATTGGTCCCAAACTTAACTATCTGATGGCGACCGCCAGAAGGTGATATATAAATATGTTTAGGCCATAGCACTAGCACTTTATATCATTCGTGAAAATTTTGTGAAGGATTTGTGTATATTATTGAACGACTATTATACCTGGATTTTAACCAAAGTATAAACAGAGATGACTAATGTTTTAGAATCTACCCATCGGGGTTTTATTCTTTTATCTTATTTTTTATATAAATAGGATTGCACATGTTACTATGTTATTTATATATATATTTATATACTTATTTAAATGATTAGATGTGTAAATATGCGTATTTATACCTGTATTTATTGATATTTATTTATTTATTTATATGTATTGTATATGTGTGAATTGAACTATGGTCATGCTCAACGTAGGTGAATTTTATTCAACCCCTATATCTATACACAAAGCCATTATGAGTATTTCACGTCACCAATTATTATGATGACTAATAATACTTGATTTGATTCAATGCTTGGTCTAAAAAATTTGGCATTATGTCATAAGTGAATAGCGATTCATTACCGTTTCTTTTATTGTTTCTATGTCTATGATGACTCAATCACTGTGTACCACGTGACTATACACTAGCACTTTAAAACTGTGAATGTCGTCCTCGCATGTCATGTGATCAAGGCCTCTTTGCAGGCCGAAACGCGTAATGGCGGCAGTGCTGGGTGATATGAAATAAAAACTTCTGCACTGATTTTGGGTCTGTGTTCGTCTTTCCGAGGAGACGTGGAAGTTGGAGACGAATCTTGCTATATATATATATATATATATATATATATATATATATATATATGAACAAACTTCTCTCTCGCTTCTCCCTCAATCCTGGGGTTCGTCGCAACAAAGGAAAGCACGGCACCACAGAGAACACTTGATTAGTGTTTATTCAGCAAATTAACATCAGGAACACGCACAAAAGGACGGTCGACGCGTTTCGGCACTCAGCCTTCAACTGGACCATAGAGTCCTAATGTCCAGAGTGTCTTTTAAAGAAACCATTTACAAAAAATAGTAGAAAGTGAAAACATACTGGACGTGAATTACATCGTCGATCAAGGTATGTTATTTCAAGGTAAATAAAGTTTTAGATCAAAGAGAACCACAATAATTCATCCTCCATGGTAATTGCTGATAAATTAAATAATTTTGAAGGATTATTGCAATTAATATAAAATAATTTGGAATTAGAAAAAAATCACAATCGCGGTAAAGTACCTTTAGACTGTGAGGGAGTCAATTAGATTGAGGCAATTATAAATAATGAAGTCCTGCTAACAATTGATTGTTCACATAGTGAGTCATCATAATTTTTTACCAAACACGAATGATTTTCTGAAGGGAGTTTTCTCATAAAGTATGTGTGTCAGTGGACAAAATTAATTAGTTGTCAAGAATTCATAATGTTACCAACCTAGAATCATTTAAAGACAAATTCCAACTATTGCAATATCAATTCATATGTCTATGTCAGCAATAATCAAAGGAGGGATAAGTAAAGAGAGATACCGTGAAAACAATTAACGATTTGCAATTTTAGATCAACACTGGAAATAATATACAAGTCCAAAGAGGGGAAAACAGGAAGGAGCCCATCATAAGTGGTCAGTTCAGAATTTTCAAAGGTGCACATGCAGTTCGGCATCCAAGTTATGTCCTAATGGGTTTTCTGTACCCATTAGTAAAATCATTCTCGACTCTGCTCTTCTTAGCTCAAGAATACGGTTTCCACCCCTTTCTTTCTGTCGGACAATTTTGATGCCAGAGTACTTAAGCTGATTACTGTCACTTGAGTGGAAGTCAAAAAAATGTTTAGCCATGGGATATGTGAAGTCCTTATTCTTGATTGCACGCAGATATTGTAGGATGCGGAGTTTAAGTTTATTGATTGTGCTGCCAATATAGTATTTCTGACATGGGCATTCCAATCTGTAAATTGCATATTTTGATTCACATGTGATATGGTCTTGAATCTTTTCATGGTGGCCATTCTGTAATTGATAAGAAGTGATGTTTTTACCCTGTTCACACGCCTTGCATTTTGAGCATTTCCAGAATCCCGGTGTGGTTAACCAAGACGTGGTAATTTGCGGTTTAATTTCAAAATGACTGTGTGTGAGAATGTCTCCCAGAGAGGCAGTTTTTCGATAAGTAATTCTTGGACCGGGAGGCAGAATTTTCTTAAGGGTTTCATCAAGCAGCAGTACTTCCCAATATTTGGATATGGTTTTTGGGAATTCATTACTTTGATTGTTGAAATCAACTATGAGTCTCGTTATGGTAGCAGTGTCCTCTTTGTTCCGGCCTACTTGGAGTAATTCATTTCTGTTTTTGTTTGTGACTCTGTTTCTTGCAGTCAGGATTACATCCAAGGGATAGCCTCGTTGTAGAAAACGTTGACTCATCTCATCTAATTGTAGGCTGAAATCTGAGATTTCTGAGCAATTCCTTCTGGCTCTTAACATTTCCCCGTAGGGGATACTCCATTTAAGTTTAGCTGGATGTCCACTGTTAGCATGAAGAATGCTGTTGCTGGCCGTGGGTTTTCTGTGCATTTTGGTACAGAATTTGCCATTCAGTATAAATACTTTGACATCCAGAAATCCAATGTTGGTGGTGCTAGTTGTAAATGTAAAGGTCAATTGGTATCTGTTGGTGTTGAGAGAATCCAGAAAGTTTGTAAAGAGCTCTGTATCGCCTTCCCAAATGATGAACAGGTCATCAATATATCTTGACCAGAATTTGATGTTTTTTGCGCGATCGTCTTTTAAGACTTCAGTTTCCCATGTTGCCATGAGGAGATTGGCATAAGTTGGAGCGAAGGATGTGCCCATCGCGGTCCCTTGTTTTTGTAGGAACAGTTCTCCTCTAAACAGGAAGACGTTATGTGTCAAACAGTATGTCAGCATTTCAATCAACATCTCAGAATGTTCCAAAAAGCAAATTGCTCTGGTATCGAGGAATCCTTTTACTGCTGCAATTCCATCAGGGTGGCGGATGGAAGTGTAAAGTGAAGAAACATCAATGGAGGCCATGATGTAGTTTTCTTTCCACTGTAGTTGATCAATTTTTTGAAAAAGTCCATTGTGTCCCTCAAGTATGATGGGAGGGCTGTAACATAATTCATTAAGAAGATGTCAATAAACCGAGATGTAGATTCTAATAGAGAGCCAATGGAGCTGACAATGGGTCTGCCTGGTGGATTAATGGTTGACTTGTGGATCTTTGGTAAGAAATAAATAGTTGCCGTGATAGGATGTTTTGTTTTTAAGTATAAATATTCTTCCAAATCAATAAGTTCTCTCTCTCTCCAAGCCAAGAGTTTCAAATGATATTCCTCTGTCCAATTCTTGATTGGATTCTTTGTTAATTTCTCATAATGATCCGTATTGTTAAGTTGTCTAGCAGCTTCTTTGATGTAATCCTCACAATTTTGAATAACAATGTTACCGCCTTTGTCAGAGGCTTTGATAATGATGTTTTGATCATTGCGTAGTTCTTTTAATGCATTGTGTTCTTCAAAAGTGAGGTTCCATGTCTTGCTCTTATTCTTATATTTAGTTGTAGTTTTGAACTTTTTGTTCGATGACGTAGGGCAATCTCCTCCACCATAATTTCCTGAAAGAGATCGATTTTATTGCCGGGAGGAAGTTGTGGGCAGAAGGTTGATCGGTTTTTGAAACCACTATTTCCTGCTCTGTTGGTTTCAAGGCCTGTGTCTTGACAATATTGTAGGTCAGACATGGAAGGAAGACTGCTAGCACCAACTTGTGTAGAAGATTCAGTTTGTAATAAGGTAGCTGTTCTTAATGCTGGAATGTCTTTAATACTCAAGGGTTGAGTGGGTTGGCTTGGTGGGAGTGTAGAAGATGGTTGGGAAGGTCTCTCTTCAAAATATTTCTTGAGTTTGATTTTGCGGCAAAATTTGTACAAGTCAATGCGTATGTTGGCTAGATCCATGTCTTTATTGGGACAGAAGGATAAGCCCTTGTTAAGCAGTGAGGTTTGTGCTTTATTGAGAATTTTATTGGAGAGATTAACAATCAAGTTGAGATTTTGTGATTTTAATTTCTTTTTGCTCTTCCTCTTCCTCTTTTGGGTCTGACCGCCTCTCCTGGTTCTCCGTTTCGGGGTTGTGGTCGTCCTCTCCCCCGTAATGGTCCTTGGCCGCGTCCTCTTTGTCGCGTTGTCATCTGCATGAGGCGCATTTCCCCGGAAAAATCCAGACTAGAGGTAATTTGATCCTCCTCAGCTGAGCTTAATTCAGAGCTCTCTTCTGACGCAGGAGTTTCTTGTCCACTGTATTTGTCCATGACTACACGATTTCTCAATGTGTCATATTTTCTGTCAAAAGTATAAATTCGGCCATATGTGTAGTCCAGTCTGTCCCTGTTAAATTTATTAGCTTTACGTTTTTCCACATCATCCTCATGTTTATTGACTTTCTTTTCCATTGATTCAATTAGTTTGGTAATTTCCTCATCAGAAGGGATTTGGTTCAACTCTGTCTCCAATTCTTTAATGGTTATGGCAATCGTGGCTAACTTCCTTTCAGCGTGGGCAATCAAGGTGGCCATTAGTCTAAATGAGCATTCATTGGTGTCGGTTTGCCATTGTTTGATTAAGTCAGCATCCAAGTCATTGAGGGTGGGCATGATGAGGATTCTCAAGCCTCTGGGAATTCTTTTGAATTCAATATATTTTTCTAACGTTGTTTTCTCCCACCATTTGTTAACTTCTTGGATATATATATATTCACTGACAAAACCATAGGTTTCAGGGGCGTTATAGTTAGTTGGACATTTCACTCGTACAAAACCATAGAAATTCCCCCGTTATAGTTAGTTCAGCTAACTATAACTTGCGCGCCCGCAATGCACTGCTGATGACGTCACATATTACATCACTCATGACATGGTCAGGTGGTGCTGGTCACTAACGTGGCCATGTGGGTAAATCACCGCGTAGCGGTGTCAAAATTAGGCGAGGGTTGGTCGTGAATCAAGAGGACACTAAAGGAGTGACCGGATTCCCAAACGCGCGTAAAGACCAGCGGGAGCGCTCGACGGAGTTGCCTCGCTCGGACCAGACGCGCCTGACAGGATATCACCGTGCGCAGAGCGCACAGTGGGAGAAACTGCGAGGGGGAGAATGCTCTCGGGCAAGAGCCTGCTGCACAGGGAATATGAAACAATACCAAGGCAATAATGCTAATAACGTGCACAAGAAACCGCTATACAAACAGCAACAATGTCAGATTAAGCCAAGAATGTAGGGTATGCACTTAACTGACGAGCAGTGAAGAAAGATAAAGCAGAAGGGACGGCACGATATTATATACGATGGACTGTGATATGATTGGACTATAGTTGCCTTGGAGACTACCCCCCTAATGGTTCATGGGTTGTGTAGTCTTTTGTTTAATGATTGTTGTGCTACGTTTTCTTTGAACTGCTATGCAAATAAAGTGAGAAAAGATATGCATAATCCTCGTCTCCATCCTGCCATAGAACTCATTAAACTTTATTCGATCTGATTTAGAAACATAGATCATAAAAGTGTACATAAAAACAGTAAATCCTCTTTCCTAATACAATACAGTGAGAATTAATTAAAACCAGTAGGTAAAAACGGGTGTTACAAAGTCCGGTACAGGGCAACTTCAGGTTAACAGAATCGTAAAGTTCAATGTTTCGCAAGATCAATCTCATGTAGTTAGTGCAAAATACACAATAAGGGGTCCAAGTAAGATGTAACGCTCCAATACCTGACCAGTATGCACTATATAAAACTGCAGAAAAACTAAAAATAAAAAGTATTTTGCACACTTCTGTCATTGGGCTATATGCGGGCTACATCTGAATGATATGTGTGCTACATTTGGGCTTTTTTTTCTCTGGTGGCCATCTTGGGAGAATCATTTGTTATGAAGTTTCCTAATGTCCTCATTTACTGCTTTCTCCTCAGTAGGAAATGCTTTCAGTTTTTTACTTTGATTCCATCAAGAAGGCATTCAGATGTGTTTCACATTTTCCATAAATTCAGAAGGTTAGCACTCTAGTTGTTCATTAGATCATTGTAGTAAAGCTACTGCTCACCAGGGAGTTAACTGGAAGTCTACTGCTGGTATTGAAAGTGATTGTTTCAGTCTGCATGTTAGAATTTTCTAATGAAATAGAAGAGGATTTGAGATCTCACTTAAAACATGCCCTAAATTTTCTTTCTGCAGCACTAACCATCATTTCTATGGCAAAATGAACCCCCTCATTTTGTTCCTTTTTAAATTAAATGTTTCAAGTGTTAACAGTCTATTCCAATTAAGATGGCTTCAGGTGTGCCATCATTTTGTCATAAGTAAGACTGTTAGCTCTCTAGTTGTTCCTAAAAACACTCTGGGAAGCTGCAGTAGAACACAAAGGCATCAACTGACAGGCTGTTCCTGTTGAAATATAACAGGAAGATATTTGAGATCTCACTTAAAACATGTCCTAATTTTTCTTTCTACAGCACTAATCATAATTTCTATGGCAAAATGAACCCCCTCATTTTGTTCCTTTTTAAATTAAATGTTTTAAGTGTTACCAGTTTATTCCAATCAAGATGGCTTCAGGTGTGCCATAATTTTGTCATAAGTAAGACTGTTAGCTCTCTAGTTGGTCTTTAGAACACTCTGGGAAGCTGCAGTAGAACACAAAGGCATTGACTGACAGGCTGCTCCTGTTGAAATATAACAGGAAGATATTTGAGGTCACACTTGAAACATGTCCTAATTTTTCTTTCTACAGCACTAACCATAACTTCTATGACAAAATGAACCCCATCATTTTGTTCCTTTTTAAATTAAATGCTATAAGTGTTACCAGTTTATTCCAATCAAGATGGCTTCAGGTGTGCCATACTTTTGTCATAAGTAAGGTTGTTAGTGCTCTAGTTGTTCTTTAGAACACTCTGGGAAGCTGCAGTAGAACACAAAGGATGTACATGATTTACTGACAATGACAGACTTCATTCTCACATGACTGAGAAAGATAATGTGAATTTACAGAAAATATGCTCTCATTTTAGCTTCAGTGTTCTCTCAAACATGATTCATGATATCCCAGCAGAAGGTTTTTCACAGGGTAAAATCACCTTAGAACACACCACAAGTCCTGAAATTAGTATTGTACCATCAACAAATGAATTCTAATGTAACTAAAGTCTGTTATCACCCTTTATAGTTCTCCTTTTGGTAACCCATACAAATCTTCGATTCACTACAATGTATTTCAATGGGCTACTATCATGTATATTGGTCCCAAGATGGCTGCCAGCAATTCCAGGATGAAGTGCTGACAGCCAATCCGATCTCACGATGAGATGTGTCGTTAGGCTCTGCCCAGATATTGAAACTTTTTCTTTTTCTAATTTCTCATGAACAACTGAACGGATTTACACCATTTAACAAAAAGGGATCTTTCTGAACCAAGGGCTACATTGTCACCAAATTTGGTGTAATTCCGTTCAGAAGTTCGGGCTGTAGCCGTGCCTAAAGTTTCCTACGGGAATAAACATGGAGAAAACACGTTTTGGGACCCCCCTTTTTTCTCGCTTGCTGAATCACCCCAAAACTTTTAAGATAGGAGCTGACCGGAATGCCCCATGAGTTTTGAAAATTTTGCGAAGGTTCGTCAACCGACGCCAAAGTTATTGGGAAAAGAATGTTAAGATTTTCCTATGGATAATAGGTCCTAACTATAGCGACCGCCAGTAGGTAATATATATATATAATTCCACAAGACCTTAATGCGTTTCGGGGGCGGACCACCTTGCTCACTACATCAGGTATCTCACACATCAGCAATATATACAAAGGTGGATGACAGGCATTAACTGGTTGGTTGTCACAGCAACCGTTTGTAAGCAACGGACATAGAAGAATTGGCTGTATTGGCATGATTGTGCAAAAAACGAAGAGGTAAAAAGGGAAAACATTTCATTGTTTCTGAAAATACACAATTGTTAATAAATGCACAAGTGTTCGATAGAAACATTGCGGGAACTTAAGGGTATATTAAATGAAAAATAATACAAGCTGTGACAATTATTTAAAACAAAAAACACATTGTGTTTGAATTTTGAGAACCTCACTGTAATGTGTTCCTCTGTGAATTATTCGAGTAACTTGGAGACCTGACTTTAAACCAATTTTATGCTGCGCTCGTCCCTCTTGTACATAACCTCCATTAATGCGAGATTTAAGTGACTCAAATTCACAGTTACCTGGATAATGTACCTACAGTGTGTATTGCAACCAGCAGACGTTTTTCATCAGTATTTTGGCATTGTGGTTGCTAACACAGCGTACTGGAATGTACTTAGAGGGATGTACAGGTTGTATTACCTCGGGGTAATGTCAGAAGGTGACGCTATATTTATATATATTCACTGAAAAAACCATAGGTTTCACACATGTTATAGTTAGCTGGTCATTTCACTCGTACAAAACCATTGAAATTCCCCCGTTATAGTTAGTTCAGCTAACTATAACTGGCGCGACCGCAATCCACTGCTGATGACGTCACATATTACATCACTCATGCCATGGTCAGTGACATCAATCATGACATTACTGATGACATCTCAAATGACATCACTGATGACATCTTTGGTGACATCATCCAGTGAATATGTGTCTTTCTGAAAAATAAATATTTTTTATACATGTATATCTAAAGGTTAATGGAAGAATAAATGGGTAAATAAGTGTCTAAATGGATGTTTTTTTTGGTAAAATTAATTGTATAACTGACTTATTAACAGTATCTTAGTGAATACAAGTATTAGTGAGTAATGTTTAAATATTTAAATATCTGTATCAGTGTCTCACTTTGTGTATAAGTGGCTGCATGGGTTGGTGAGTAGCTACATGAGTGTGTATATGGGTTATTAGTTCGTTTTTAGAGTATCAGTATGAGTGTCTGTATGGTTCAGTGGGGATGTTACTTAGCGTATAGATGCATGAATGAGTGACTCACTGTTTGTATGTTTTTTGAAGACAGTATGTGAGCAGGACAGTATGGGTCGATGAGTGTGTGTATGGGTGAGTAAGAGAGTGAATGACTGTCTCAATAGTGTCTTTATGATTAAGTCCATATGCTTTAAACTAGTATATGTGAGTATTGATGTATATAAGTGAGGATATATGAGAGTGAGAGATTGGAAGAGTTCCTGTATAAATAAGTATGTGTTTCTATAAGTGATTGTTTAAGAGAGTAAGTATGTGTACGTTTCTGTAGAAGTAAGTGTAGTGGTGTGTGTATAGCTGTATATGCAAGTAAATGGATGTTTATTTGCATGTGTGAGTATGTGTGTGAGTAACTCTATGTATGAGTGTAGGTGTGTAACAGGATGTATAGGTGTATGAGTCCATATGATGACTGAGTACATATATGAGTGACTATATAGAAGTGTTGATGAATGAGCGGATGCGTATGTAGATTTTGGAATTACTGAATAGGTTGTTCTAACTGGTATTGGTATCTCTATAGTTTTCAAAACTTTAGTTTGTATTTTTCAATGTGTGTATCAAAGTTTATATTAGGATAAGAGGAGGTCTGCCACTCTTACACAAGGATGATGTCATCAGTGATGTCATCAGTGATGTCATTTGAGATGTCATCAGTGATGTCATGAGTGATGTCACTGACCATGTCATGAGTGATGTAATATGTGACGTCATCAGCAGTGGATTGCGGTCGCGCGAGTTATAGTTAGCTGAACTATAACGGGGGAATTTCAATGGTTTTGTACGAGTGAAATGTCCAGCTAACTATAACATGTGTGAAACCTATGGTTTTTTCAGTGAATTTGCAAGGTTTTTTAAATGCTAATTTCTAACTATAACGTGTGTGAAACCTATGATTTTTTCAGTGAATTTGCAAGGTTTTTTAAATGCTCATTCCTAACTATAACGTGTGTGAAACCTATGGTTTTTACAGTGAATTTGCAAGGCTTTTTAAATGCTAATTCCTAACTATAACGTGTGTGAAACCTATGGTTTTCTAAGTGAATTTGCAAGGTTTTTTAAATGCTAATTTCTAACTATAACGTGTGTGAAACCTATGTTTTTTTTGGTGAATTTGTAAGGTTTTTTAAATGCCAATTTATGTATGTATTATTATATTTTTTATATATTTATTTTACAATAAACTACCTATGTATATAGTTATAGATTGACTGTATCCTGTAATATGGAATGGCTCAGCTCTTTTTTTTTTAATTTGGATGAAGTTGAACAGCATAGTTAATATCTTCTATAAACTTATAAACAGTTTAAAATGTATTTTTTTCTTAAAGGGTTTTCACGGTGCGCGCACCGTGCGCGCTCCGGCAATTTTTTTTATTAAACAACATTTTTTTTTTTTATTTACGAGGTCCTTTAGGGACCCCCCGAGAAGGTCTAGGGGGTCAGGGAGTGTCTTCCCTGCCTCCTTTTCATGTTTTAGAAATCGGGTTAAAAGTAATTCATTTCTGATGCATGTGTGCACCGTGCGAGCATACGTGCGCGCACCGTGCGCGCACGGCAAGTCATGTGATTACGAAACAACACTTTTCATTGGTTCATAGTAGTTTCTGTTCCAGAATCTTCAAACACCACACCCACTCCCCTCACTATTTCTTCTTATTTCCTGGGACAAGGAGCTGAACAGCTATTCTAGTACAATTTTACTTGAAAATGGCAAAACAGCAGTCTACTTCAGGGAGTGAGGAGGAGACCTTTGTGGTACCACCAAGGCAGACCAAACAAAAAGACTCTTTTATCTGGAAATTCTTCACCTTTCCAGAGGGCCAAAAGAAGGTCAATGCCCCGAAGGTGACATGCACTATTTGTGGAAGTGTGTTATCCAGAGGAGATCCCACCAAGAAATACTCGTTTAGTATTTATTCAATGTTGAGACACTTCAAGACAGTGCATCCTGTACCTTATGCTCAAGAGTCAACTAGAGCCCTAAGAGACAACCCTCCACCTGCTCAGCCGAGCACATCATCTGCGGCCGCAGATTCTCCGTGTAGCAGGTCACTGGACATCCGCCCACTTTTCCAGAAGGTGCACATACATTGTAATGTGTGCAATGCTGTTCTTTGCTACGCTGAGAGCAGTATTAACTTGATCGAAAACAAAATACAGCAGCACACATGCTCCAGCCCATAATTGTTTTCATTAATCCACAACTGAATGTGGTTATACCAATTCACGTAAATAGTATGACTGTTGAGCTAGCTACTCACAATCACGACATAGCATTACAGATTGGTGATTGAGAGGAGCCTGAATTGACAGTAGTTTACATAACATACAAGTTGTGTATATATTGTTTTTCTTTTCCTCCACAGGCACATTCCAACTGTAATTATAGTAGGAACTTTTTAATCTAACCAAGGGCAGGGTACACCTTAGCGTGTGTAGACCACCCTGGTTAGTACCATCGGTCCTGAAGAAAACCTGGAGATTTTTTCCACTAAGGTTGAAACATGTAGACCAATTTCACGTTCTTTTCACTTCACATATTGTTGCTCGATACCACAGGTCAATTTAACCTGATATGGTATCTCCAATTTATTTTTAACATTGTTCAGTTGCTCCATGATTAAAGAATATTTTTGATAAAGAGTTAAACTTGACCAATTTTTAAACCACTTCTAGAACTTGCACCAACACAAAGAAATACCAGCTCCACTGTAGTCAGGTGTCGTAGCACACCCGGATGGCACTCGGCCCTCCGGGTGGGACCCCGATGATGAAGCATGTCACCAACTAGGTTGGTGAGTGAGGGGTCTTCTATAAAATAAAGAATATTTATTTTTCCTCCCAGTGCACCTCTCGTTATCTCGGAGGTATTAATCTACCTCGGAGGGTGTACTCCTTCCATTGTTTGCTAAAATCTGTTTGAGGGGAACAGGAGTACCCCAAATATAAAACCCTTTCTCTCCCATTGTTTTTTATAGCTTAAGCACATACACCAAAATAATATCTGTCAAAGAAGTCCACAATAGAAACATTTACCTTTCCATGAGGCCAAATGGTAATTTTTAAATCCTTTTTAGGTGAAATATCCAATGGTAATCCTATAAAATCGAAATAATGGTTTCTTCAGATGCTGCAATTTGTATCTAAACTTTTGGTTTTAGAAAAATTAAGTAGGAATTTGGTAATTCTGCAGGCAAACGTTGCTTGAAAATCAATTGAGAATCATTACACAGTGTCCAGCCTTTTTCACATTTTAGATAAACTGTGTAATGACCAGAAGTTATAGAAGGTCCATCATGGAAAATTATTGCAACTGCAACAAAAGTCTTTCCTGATATTGATAATTGATTTCCTACAAACTTCTTATTAAAGTGTCCAATTTTGTTCCATCAGCTCTACAACGTTGCATCATTAAAATTATATACTGTCCATATTTCTTTAAAAATAACGTTGATAACATTTCTGATTTACATTGAGACCATTCCATGTTGTGATTTGCATCTTTAACTAATTTACTAAAAGTCACTGATTTACTCTCTGGTAATGTTAAATGTATGAACCTTTCTGAATCAACATTAGTGCTGCATGTGTTCATACAGTTTTCACAGCAATGTTCCCATTTATAAGAGAGACCAAACATATTTTCTATTTCTACCCCTTCATCTTCCAGTACCATAAGGATATACATTAAGAATTCCTGTGCATCTTGCTGGACATTTTGTGTAAACTGTGTACATCCAGAACATACATCTAAAAGATTTCTAACATCAGAAGCACTTTCTATTTTAGTTTTATCATTACTCAACTTCTCATAAAGGAAACTCAGCAGAGAACAAAATCTTTTTTCATGATTTAGTATTATCTGCTCTTGCAAACTTTCAAGATAAAATACAACATTCAGCACTACATTAGCGTAGCAGTTGACACCAAAGCTATTTTCAAAATGACAACCAACAACCTCTTCAACATTGTCCTTTTTCTTTTTGCTTGCAATCACATCACCCTTTTTTTGTTTTCTCTTCTGTACATCCTCATTACAGATATTCTCAATTCTCCTTTTCCGACAAACAACACGTTTTTCAAACACAGGATACTGACCTAAATGAGGAGCATAGCTTCTTCTTAATCTATTATACTCCTTTACACAATTTGCATCAGCACTAACGTTTGAGTCATCAAAGTCTATCATGAATAAACCAGATAATTTTTTCACTCGTGACAAAGCAACATATGCCATACCTTCTTTAAACACACTAGATCCAATGTTTACAAAAGCACTATCTACAGTTAATCCTTGAGATTTGTGAATAGTTACAGCATATGCTAGAGAAAACGGAAACTGCTTCCTACGTACATATAAGTCTTTCACAAGCAAAAAACAAACTGAACAACGACTAATGTCTTTAACCTCTTCAATCTGATCAAATTTTATTTTTAAAATTCAATTCCATCTTTTTTCTGGTAATTAACAAAACCCACAACTTTACCCATAGCTCCATTCACTAAACCTTTTTCTACATTCAAATTACGTCTTAAAATTACTCGACAGTTCATACATACATAAAGATTCCTTTCTAAACCAGCTCTTTTCGATATGTTTTTCTCTAGAGAATCCAATTTAGTTTTCAATTTGCCTGTCAATATAATAGTTATTCCTTCATGCTGTATTTTATCAACGGCTTCCATTTTCATAATCTCTTCATTTTCCAATTTCAAAAGTTCTTCATTGAATATAGAGCATTCATGTAGTGTTGGCATTAAGCAGATTACAGTATTTTTTTCTGCAATTTTCGTGTATATTTTCTCTGGAACTATTTGTTCTGTTGGAAACAAATTACATAGCAATCGACTCTGTAAAGCTTTTCTGCCATGTTCTGTGAGTAGTCCAATTCTGATATCTTTGAGAATACTTACATAATCATCATCATTTGCTTGCCGCATATTGGTAATGAGTTCTTTGTACTCAAAGTATGACCAAATATTCACATTACCTATACTTCCTAATGACTTTTTCGTGTCTTTATGTGCAAGAGTATTACATACTGGTTGTCATTTAACTGGAGTGAGCTGCAGTAGATCCCCAAAAACTATAACATGTTTTCCTCCAAATAACATGTCATAGTCTGTCTTTAGAATTTGCTGCATTCTTAAATGCACAAAGGCAAGCATTAAGTTTGATACCATGCTTACCTCATCAATAATGCGAACTTTCATTTTCTTCAACACTCTTGAAACTTCAAAACATGCTTCTCCTGTTAGCTTGTGGTATTCTATTTTGTTCTCATGCTCTACTGGTAACATTAGCAAATGATGTAAGGTAATTCCTTTAATGTGAGATGCTGCTAACCCAGTTGGAGCAGTAACAACACAAGACAAAGTTGAATCAGTTTTTTTCTGTAGGTAGCTTCTAATTACTTTAATTAAGAAGCTTTTTCCAGTTCCAGCTTGTCCACTCACATACATTCTGATTGGTTCAAATGATGTGCATGAGCACTCTTTATTTTCATGTAGTAATCCATGATCAATTTGTTTTGTGACTTCTTCATAAATTTGTTGTTGTTCATCATTCAGTTGTTGTTCCAAATTTGGTAAGTCTATTAAATCTTCCTGAGCTTGATTCATAGCTGTTACCACTTCAGTCATGACTATTGCAGCTTTATTTTCTACAATTGGTTGTCCTAGGGGATCTTGACTGAGCGTACCAGAACTTTGACTGTCTTGAGAACTGTCTCTAGCTACTTCAGCTGCAATTGTAGCTTCTTGTTCAATTTCTTCATTTAACATTTGTACATAATTTGTGAAAGTACTGCATTCTATGCTATCTTTACATGCATTAAAGGAATCTTCATAGCTCTGAAAATCTCCAAGTAATTCATCCTCTGAACGCCATGGTTTAAACAGCTGTAAAAGTGCTAAGTAGTAAAATTCCTTTTTGTCAGTAGTGTCGCAACTCAGCTTCCTGTGATTAATCAAACTTCCTTTTGTTTGTTTCACCAAACATCCTTCCTCACCAATGACTTTATATTTTCCATTGTTGATGTCTTCTGTGGCATTCCGTGTAAAAATGTAGTTCTGCAGCACTTCATAGAGACACATGTTCTCAAGATGATGACTTCTGTTTGGGTAATATGTGTCCAACATATTTGTTTTCAAAATGTCTGTACTTTCTGGTTCGTTCTCTGCTAAATATTCAATTTCTCGAATAGATTTCAGTAACCGATTTCGCATTCCTGCAAGGCCTAAACTTACCCAAATTATTCTTCTGGATTTGGAGTACAGACTTGCAGATGATAACCTATCTGAGCATTCATATGACCCAATTTCTCGATGCGATAACATCTTTAAACTGAAACTGTATAGCTTTCTACTGACAGTCTTCTCGTGAAAAATCTCTTCCCACATTTCTTTCAATTCCGTTTTCTCAGATTTAGTGATGTAAGATGTGACATACCGAGCAACAGCAATAGAATTGTCAGCTACATACTGAATATCCATGTTAGCATTCCACATGGATAAAATAACTGGGTTGTAGTCATGTATACATTTTGACTCTTCTTTTCTTCTTAGGTTGTAGGTATTTTTCGGAGATTTTCTTGTAATGGTATGTCGCACAGCTGACATAAAACTGTTTACTCTTCCTTTTGAAAGAACAGGTCGTGGAAATCCAAATCGACATTTTGTGTAGAATTTATCTTTACTTTTGTACTTTCGTCGACAGTATTTTCCACACCGATGACTTTGGAAACGTAAAACTTGCTCTTTTAAGTTTTTTTCTTCTGTGCTTTTAGGTATAGCACATATTGCATATTCTTCAATGAAAAATAAAACTGCATCATCAGAATCTGTTCCAAATGTTGGGGCATCCTTGATCCACAACAGCATATGAATATGAGGAGCACCTCTTGCTTGGTACTCTTTTCTCCAAAAGAAAACCACAACTTCTCCAAGAGGTGATTTTTTTTATTGCAGATGAAGGACATCATAGCCTCAAATCTATGATTGAAATATCTGCAAACATTAACCGGATCCAATGAGCACAATTCTCCTGCTGTCTTGTATTGGATGTTTTCAATATTTGAATTTGCCTCTCGAAGAAAATCCAGTAAATCATCCCAAGCGTACTCAGCACAGCTTAAGGTAAGGAACCATGTAGGAGTTCCTAAATTCCGTAACATACATTTCAATTCTCCATGGCGTCGGTACCAATATTCATTAGTTCCACGCTGACAAGCCATCAGATTAATCAATTGAGATTCCAAATGATCATCTCGCTGTTGCACTTTGTTCATAAAATCCTTGGCAGACACGTTATGTAGATGTACTCCAGTTTTTAAAATGTGATTTACTGCATAAGATAGTGAAGACAAGTCACTTTCAAATAAAAGATGGAACAAATAAGGAATACTTTGACGAAATCTTGGATCTTCTGCATATAATCTTGTAGTCCGATACTCAGAAGCAGGAATCTGTACTGGACGTTCATCATATTGTCCACCTTTTCCTGTAGGAAACAGCTGGGGAAAACAATGAGCTTCCAAGCTCTCCTCCCATACACTCACGGGAGTTCCTTTTGCTTTTTTCATCTGAAACAGATCAATAGTGTTTCCCATAACTTCTTTAGAATGAAGAGGATGTATGCTGAAATGTTCATAAATTTCTCCTTCTTTTGACTTATCCACTTTTTCAATTTGCCCAGTTGGTATTCCTGTGTCTGCTAGTAAAACTTCTTCATCTTCATCCATATAAATTGATTCATAGTACTTATTATTTCTTTTCAAATATAAATTTGCTCTTTGTACTTTTCGCACATCTACTAGCTCCTGCCAAATGTTCTTATTCTTTGTAGGTACACCATTAACCAGCATAACTAATGGTTCAGTTTCCAAACTATCTGCATCAATTGTTTCAATATTTTTTTTCAAATCTAATGGCAAATAGACACCTCTTCCTTTTAAACCTCTTTGTAAATCTGAAGGAGGTAATTTACCTGTTTTGGGCTCCATACGAACTATAATCTGAAACGGATGGACACATTGAATGAGTATAGACTCATACGTATTTAAATCACTAAGTTCTGCAGGAATATCAACCAATTCTAAATTATTATGTACAGTTCTAGCTGGCATTTTATTTTCTTCTAACTTGTTATAACAGTATTTACAAATACGCTGATCTTCACCCAAATCAAAACAATTTTCCAGAAACAAATATGTAGCAAAATCCTTCCACTCATAATTATTTTCTTTTTCACTTTTATTATAGAGATCAATATTCCTTGTTAGAGTTTTATAATGGCTTCTCCGGCAACAAATACAAGTAATATTTGGTCTTTCATTAGAGATGATAGTAAATTTTGTCATTTGATCTTCAAAATTTTTACTAACAGTGGGTTCTACATTCTCTTCCACATTTTCTTCAATAACTGTGTCATTTCCTGCACTTTCTTGTTCTGGACCAAAGTAACAAAACTGAATATCATCAGTAACCTTCTCTACATCTGATACAGATCCACACAACAGAGCACTATTCAACTCATTTAACTTTAGTGCTGGACCTTTAGCAAAATACAATCTTCTCACAAACTTTCTCATTTCAGTATGATGTACTGTCAGCATCCTAAAATGGTGAAAAACACTTTGACAAACTTTCCTAGAAAGACAAGCCAGAGAATGTCCTTGCAAACCAGTATTCTTTCCCACTCTGCATGGATCTAGTCTTTGAAGCACCTTAATCTTCTGTTTAACACTTTTTTTTACTATTTTCTCTTAGAAAGTCACACAATTTATCAATAGATTCTTGTCGTACAGCACAAATACTACTACAATTCCAAGTGTACACTGGGGCTTTAGGACGTTTCCCCATAACCTCATCAGCTAACACTTCTTCCTCATTTCTTGGAACCATTTTCTCCTTTTCCATTACACAACCATCTTTAACTTCATAAGTTCGATCACTGGTGTCAACTGCATGCATCAAACTATTACTTTGAAGATAACTCTCTTCATTAAAAAATGGTTCAGTACTTGAACTATGCTTCCATTTTCCTAAGAACACATTACAAAAGTTATTTTTTTTTCACTACTCTTTTCCTTTTGCTTTTTGACTTCATTACATTGACTATTTTATCTAATGTACGGATCCTGTTCAAAATTAAAATGAATAGTTTTCTTTTTAATTCCAAAGCCTTTCCAACAATTGATTCAATATGTTTCTTTTTCTTATAAAATATTGCTTTCTTCCTATATTTTTTCACATCCTTTAGCAAATTGAACACCACTCTTCTCTGAAACATTTTTTTACGAATGTTTTGAAATTCTGTTTTTCTTTTTAAGTCATTCTTTCTTGCTTCTGATTGTACATTAGCATTTAGTATTTTCTTTCTATTGTCTTGTTGTTTTCTTCTTGAAACACTATTTGCAGTGGATATACTTTGTAAATTTTTTCTATGTTTGAGGATATTTTAAAAAAAATCCTTAGTCTGCTTACCAGAAGACTTTTTCTTTTTTCCAACATGAGGTTCTTCAACTACTTTTTGTTGTCCAGTTGTATAGATGTTTTTGCTGTTCCTTTCTCTTTCTTGATTTTATAGGCATGTTTAATTTATTTCAGTATTGTTCAGCAATACCTAAAGGAAACTAAAAAAAAAATACCTTTATGTAATTTAAATATATTACTATATTTGAGCTTTTCAAATCCTATCATATGAGCTGCCCCTTTCCTACGAGTGCAAGTCTTACAGAACAAGAGCAACACAAATTAAATCTCTGACAACAATTCCTGTGTGCAGACAGACTCATGGTGTGATTCTAGGCAGAAAACGATATTTGATTGGCAATTTCAAAGCACGGGAATGCAGGAGAAGCAGCTGCCTGTGTGCTAAGAGTGTGTTTCTGGAGACTGTGTATTGTCAGGTGCAAGAGAGATCTGCATGGACGCTTGCACAACTGCATGAAGACTGCAGAGATGTATGAAAGAGCACATGTGGTAAGGGTTAATTTGGCTTATGAACATGTAGGAACTACCTCACTCATTACAGTACTGCAAGGAAAATCTACCCTGTTGTTTTTAAATGTGTTAGCATTTGCCTCTCATCTGTGAGATGGTGATGTGTGCTGCATGCTAACCATCACAGTTCAAGAAAACAAGCTGCCCCTGTCCTACGAGTGCAAGTCTTACAGAACAAGAGCAACACAAATTAAATCTCTGACAACAATTCCTGTGTGCACACAGACTCATGGTGTGATTCTAGGCAGAAAACGATATTTGATTGGCAATTTCAAAGCACATTTACTACTGTGGTAGAGCAAGTGATAATTACTGTAACAGCATGACACATTTTCCTTATAGTTTAGAGAGGCAGAAAAGAGCACATGTCCTAACAGCTACTTGAGACCATGAGCATGTGGAACCTGGGTGAGTGATTAGACTAGAGCAAAGGAAATGAGCCTTGGTGATGTTGAATGTGTTAGCGTTACACACTGCTATCTGAAATACCACACAGTGCTGAATAGTAAGCATGGGAGTGCAGGAGAAGCAGCTGCCTGTGTGCTAAGAGTGTGTTTCTGGAGACTGTGTATTGTCAGGTGCAAGAGAGATCTGCATGGACGCATGCACAACTGCATGAAAACTGCAGAGATGTATGTAAGAGCACATGTGGTAAGGGTTAATTGGGCTTATGAACATGTAGGAACTACCTCACTCATTACAGTACTGCAAGGAAAATCTACCCTGTTGTTTTCAAATGTGTTAGCATTTGCCTCGCATCTGTGAGATGGTGATGTGTGCTGTATGCTAACCATCACAGTTCAAGAAAACAAGCTGCCCCTTTCCTACGAGTGCAAGTCTTACAGAACAAGAGCAACACAAATTAAATCTCTGACAACAATTCCTGTGTGCACACAGACTCATGGTGTGATTCTAGGCAGAAAACGATATTTGACTGGCAATTTCAAAGCACATTTACTACTGTGGTAGAGCAAGTGATAATTACTGTAACAGCCTGACACATTTTCCTTATAGTTTAGAGAGGCAGAAAAGAGCACATGTCCTAACAGCTACTTGAGACCATGAGCATGTGGAACCTGCGTGTGTGATTACACAAGAGCAAAGGAAATGAGCCTTGGTGATGTTGAATGTGTTAGCGTTACACACTGCTATCTGAAATACCACACAGTGCTGAATAGTAAGCATGGGAGTGCAGGAGAAGCAGCTGCCTGTGTGCTAAGAGTGTGTTTCTGGAGACTGTGTATTGTCAGGTGCAAGAGAGATCTGCATGGACGCTTGCACAACTGCATGAAGACTGCAGAGATGTATGTAAGATCACCTGTGGTAAGGGTTAATTGGAGTTTTGAACATGTAGGAACTACCTCACCCATTGCAGGAGTGGAAGGAAAATCTACCCTGTTGTTTTCAAATGTGTTAGCATTTGCCTCTCATCTGTGAGATAGTGATTTGTGCTGAATGCTAACCATCACAGTTCAAGAAAACAAGCTGTCCCTTTCCTACGAGTGCAAGTCTTACAGAACAAGAGCAACACAAATTAAATCTCTGACAACAATTCCTGTGTGCACACAGACTCATGGTGTGATTCTAGGCAGAAAACGATATTTGATTGGCAATTTCAAAGCACATTTACTACTGTGGTAGAGCAAGTGATAATTACTGTAACAGCCTGACACATTTTCCTTATAGTTTAGAGAGGCAGAAAAGAGCACATGTCCTAACAGCTACTTGAGACCATGAGCATGTGGAACCTGGGTGAGTGATTAGACTAGAGCAAAGAAAATGAGCCTTGGTGATGTTGAATGTGTTAGCGTTACACACTGCTATCTGAAATACCACACAGTGCTGAATAGTAAGCATAGGAGTGCAGGAGAAACAGCTGCCTGTGTGTTAAGAGTGTGTTTCTGGAGACTGTGTATTGTCAGGTGCAAGAGAGATCTGCCTGGACGCTTGCACAACTGCATGAAGACTGCAGAGATGTATGTAAGAGCACATGTGGTAAGGGTTAATTGGGCTTATGAACATGTAGGAACTACCTCACTCATTACAGTACTGCAAGGAAAATCTACCCTGTTGTTTTCAACTGTGTTAGCATTTCCCTCTCATCTGTGAGATGGTGATGTGCTGTATGCTAACCATCACAGTTCAAGAAAACAAGCTGCCCCTTTCCTACGAGTGCAAGTCTTACAGAACAAGAGCAACATGAATTAAATCTCTGACAACAATTCCTGTGTGCACACAGACTCATGGTGTGATTCTAGGCAGAAACCGATATTTGATTGGCAATTTCAAAGCACATTTACTACTGTGGTAGAGCAAGTGATAATTACTGTAACAGCCTGACACATTTTCCTTATAGTTTAGAGAGGCAGAATGGAGCACATGTCCTAACAGCTACTTGAGACCATGAGCATGTGGAACCTGGGTGAGTGATTAGACTAGAGCAAAGGAAATGAGCCTTGGTGATGTTGAATGTGTTAGCGTTACACACTGCTATCTGAAATACCACACAGTGCTGAATAGTAAGCATGGGAGTGCAGGAGAAGCAGCTGGCTTTGTGCTAAGAGTGTGTTTCTGGAGACTGTGTATTGTCAGGTGCAAGAGAGATCTGCATGGACGCTTGCACAACTGCATGAAGACTGCAGAGATGTATGTAAGATCACCTGTGGTAAGGGTTAATTGGAGGTTTGAACATGTAGGAACTACCTTACCCAATTCAGGAGTGGAAGGAAAATCTACCCTGTTGTTTTCAAATGTGTTAGCATTTGCCTCTCATCTGTGAGATAGGGATTTCTGCTGAATGCTAACCATCACAGTTCAAGAAAATAAGCTGCCCCTTTCCTACGAGTGCAAGTCTTGCAGAACAAGAGCTACACAAATTAAATCTCTGACAACAATTCATGTGTGCACACAGACTCATGATGTGATTCTAGGCACAAAACAGTAGTCCTGGGTGATACCAGTACACCTTAACTTATGGTGAAGACATACTCCATAATATCTTACAAGTTCAAGGCAGTTAAATATCTTCCAAAACATAAAATGTAAAACACAACTTTAAAAGAAGAAACACATTTCTATTATTTATATCAAAATACACCACATACATCCCCTCTCAAATTCATAACTCACCTTTAAAAGTAGTTAGTTGAGAAAGAAATGTGCCACTCACACAGCAGATTATCAGAGCCAGAATCTCTGAGCTGTACTCCTCTCACCAGAACCACTAAATGGCAAAATGTCCCTCTCTTGTTTCACACATATACATGTTAACTTCAAATCACATTGCTTCCCACATTTTTTTTAAATGGAAACACACATTTCTATTGGTTGCAAAGGTCAACCCTTTCTAAATGATTCCTACCCCCAGCATGACTTCTGCCTGCTACCATAGCAACAGATCATGGAACACTGGTGTGAGCAGAGAGGTCAGAAGTTCAGCACACAATGTTTCTAATCCAAAGAGCAAGAGTGCTTGACTTTTCAAACCTAACAGCATATCCAAAGTAATCTTCTGTGGGAACACATTTTTCTGAACCAATACAAAACATGCTTTTAAAAATTTAAACATACAGCCTAATTTTTAGTGTTGAATGGTCTGAAACAGCCAATGAGTTCTTTTTATTAAAAAAAAGTATGTAAGCCTCCATTTTACAACTATCTTTCTTTTCATATTGCCATTCTACTGAAAGACACCTTCTGAGTGCATCCAGATCTCCTTGAAAGATGTTCACAGTGTGGATTGTAGGTCATAGCTATGTCTACTGGAGTGAAAAGTAAGCGGAAAAAAGAGGTATTGTGAAAGACCTTGCTTTGCCAAATGTAGACATTAAATGGATTGGTCAGAGAGGGTTAAAGTGGCACCAATTAATGCCTTTGGTGAAATCCTTTCTACATCTCCCACAGCCTGACCTTATAATTGTGCACTGTGGTGGAAATGACCTAGGCACTTTAACTGGGGTAGGTCTGGAAATGCTTGTTAAGGATACCTTTGTGCAATTGATGTCACTTTTTCCACAAACTACCTTTGTATATTCTAATATATGCCAAAGGCAAAAGTGGAACTGGTCCAACCAATATTGTCCGCAGATTGAGAAAGCAAAAAAGCACGTCAATAAGTCTGTTTCTGCTTTCCTCAGAGACTATGGTATGGGTTCTATACCACAACAACTTGCGTTACAACATGCAAGGCATTTATAGAGGAGACGGTGTACATTTCACAGATGAAGGGAACAGAGTCTTCCTCTTGAACTTTAGACTCTGCATCGGTACTTACTTGTAGGTACAAAAAAAACACTCAATGAACACAACGGCTCTTTTTAGAGCCAACCAACATCTAAACACTTAAACTTGATTTTTAATTCTATTGTTTTTAATGAATTTTCTGCCGCCGTGCGCGCACCGTGCGCGCACCGCGCAATATTTATAATTTTTAAAAAATTTTTTGGGGACCTTAGGGGTCTTTCATGGTCCCCCTGAGAAGGCCTAGGGGGTCAGGGACTCTCTACCCTGCCCCCTTTTCACGTTCTCCACTTGTGTTTTTAGCTCTCTTCTGCCTCTAAAACTCAAAATGGCGGCTGGGGGGTGCGCGCACCGTGCCCGCACCCTGCGATTTTTTTAAAAAAAATAAAATGTTTTTTTCACCCTTCGGGGTCCTTCAGGGACCCCCTGACAAAGGCTAGGGGGTCAGGAACTCTCTACCCTGCCCCCTTTTCACGTTCTCTACCTTTCTTTTTCACTGTCACACGCAAAATGGCGTCCGACACATTTCGACCGATTGGAAAGTTGACTGACATCTAACCACCAATCAGAATTACGCTCGCTGACATTTGGTGCGCGCCCCGTGCGAGTACCGTGTGCGCACGGTGCGCACATATAGATATTTATGTACTTTTAACTGCAATTTTCTCAGGAACTACTGAACAGATTGACACCATATATGCAAAAGACACATGCCTGACCTGAGGACTACCTCTTTGCCAAATTTCAAGTAATTCTGTTCAGCCGTTCAGGCTGTACCTTCGACTAAAGGTCCTATGGGAAAATGCATGGGGAAAACGCGTTTTGGGACCCCCCTTTTTTCTCAGCCCCCGCTTGACGAATCACCCCGAGACTTTCAGGGTAGGAGCTGAGCAGAGCGACCCATTAGTTTTGAAAATTTCACGAAGATAAGTCAACCGGCGACAAATTTATTTAAAATAGAATTTTCAGATTTCCTATGGGAACTCGGTCCTAACTATAACTATCTACTGGCGACCGCCAGTAGATAATATATATATATATATATATATATATATATATATATATATATTACCTACTGGCGGTCGCCAGTAGGTAGTTATAGTTAGGACCACGTTTCCATAGGAAATCCGCAACATTCTATTTTGAATAACTTTGGCGCCGGTCGACGAATCCTCGCAAATTTTTCAAAATAGGTGGGGCGCTACGCTCCGCTCCTACCCTGAAAGTCTCGGGGGGATTCGTCAAGCGGGGGCTGAGATAAAAGGGGGGTCCCAAAACGCGTTTTTCCCATGCATTTTTCCATAGGACCTTTAGACAGGGCTACAGCCCGAACGGCTGAACAGAATTACTAGAAATTTGGCAGAGAGGTAGTCCTCAGGTCAAGGAAGTGCCTTTTGTAGGTTTGGTGTAAATCTGTTCAGTAGATTCTGAGAAAATAGCCTTTAAATCAATATATATATCTGAGCCAGCTTACGGTGCGCTTACGGTACGCTTACCGTACGCGTACGGTGGCGTGCGCGAGCGCGATTCTGATTGGCTCTTAGATCTTAGTAAACATTCGAATCGGCCGAAACCAGGAAGCGGCGGCCGCCATTTTCTCTCTCGCACTGAGAGTTAGGTTTTAAAATAAAGCCCAAAAACATGTAAAGGGGCTGTTTAGACAGCTCCCACACACATAGCCATGTTGAGGGAGTCCCCAAAGATCCCCCAAGGGCAAAAATGTAATTTTTATTTTTTCGCTAATTTCGCCGATTACGCTTACCGTACGCGTACGGTAAAAAATTATAAAAAAAAAAAACTATCCACACTCTCCCCACCCCGTGTGCAATTGGTGGCACAAGACCACCAATTGTGCATGGATTTTAAGATGTGTGATAAACTATAATATTTTTAAAAAAAATAATAAAAGAAAAAATTATCCACACTCTCTCCACCCCGTGTGCAAATGGTGCCCGAAGGGCACCATTTGTGCATGGCTTATAAAAATTACGAAAAATTAAAATATTACCTTTCAAAACGAAGTGCATCATATGTCCTCCATGTGCGCACGGTGCGCGAAGCGCATCGTACGTACATGACCCATCTAGCGTAACGTGGGCACGCGGTGCGCGTAGCGCACCGCATGCCCACCGTGCGTGCACGGCACTAACTGCGCAAAGTGGGCGCGCGGTGCGCGAAGCGCACCGAACGAACTGCGTTAAGTGGGCGCGCACGCCACGAATGGCGTAAAGTAACTTAGCATTTAAAAAAACGTACAAATTCACTGAAAAAACCATAGGTTTCACACACGTTATAGTTAGGAATTAGCATTTAAAAAACCTTGCAAATTCACTGAAAAAAACATAGGTTTCACACATGTTATAGTTAGCGGAAATTTTACTGATAAAAAAACCAGTGAAATTCCCCCGTTATAGTTAGTGCAGGCAACTATAACTCACGCGACCGCAATCTTCTGCTGATGACATATGTGTCTTTATGAAAAAAAAATATTTGTAATATATGTATAGCTAAAAATGTATGGAAGAAGACATGGGCAAATAAGTGTCTAAATACAGTATTAGCATCAGCAGAGGATTGCGGTCGCGTGAGTTATAGTTGCCTGCACTAACTATAACGGGGAATTTCACTGGTTTTTTATCAGTAAAATTTCCACCAACTATAACATGTGTGAAACCTATGGTTTTTTCAGTGAATATATATATATATATATATATATATATATATATATATATATATATATATATATATATATATATATATATATATATGAATCCCAATTTCCAGTTTGCTTCACACTGGAACCAACACAGCAGGCTTGTAAAAAATCACGCTTTATTCCATGTTGATTTTCCTGTTATAACGCATTTCTGCAGAATCCCCTGCCTTGCTCACACACTGAGCGCCATTCAGTTGATGCTTTTATCAAGGTTGGCTAGTAACACGGTACGATAAACATAGAAGAAATACTACTAACTTTGTCATACAATGTAAAACTAGTATTGGTGCCTTATTACAATTTTTTCTCTTTCTTTTTCCCATTTTTACTGATACATGCACAATTATTAACTAATTCAAAGCCATGTTTTACTGCATTACATTTCATTTACATATTAAATTGTATAGTATTACTTTCTATTTTTACTTTTGATATTTTTTTCTATTTTTTTCTTTTTTCCTATGCTATGCTTAATTGTCTCTTTTTTTCTCTTCTCGGTCTAACATTCAATGTTGAGGAGGTAATCAGCCTCAATTACAGCTGGACCCAGTTCAGTATAATGCCTACGTTCGTATTGCACAGTTTTATATTTGTGGTCTGTCAAAGGGCAAGGGCTTGCGTGGGGAGGAGTATCATTCAAGATTGCACGACTGCTGAACAAGCCTTAATTAAATATAGATATATATATGGCAATTGTGGTGACTCAACAATAAACTAAAAATATTTCAGCACAAAAACGAGGGTCCGCATCCGTTTGTTCCCAGCAGAAGGGAAGGTACAGAGAACGGTGAACTGAATCTATCTATCTATCTATCTATCTATCTATCTATCTATCTATCTATCTATCTATCTATCTATCTATCTATCTATCTATCTATCTATCTATCTATCTATCTATCTATCTATCTATCTATCAATCTATATATATATAGATTACCTATGGTGGTCGCCAGTGGGTAGTTATAGTTAGGACCTTGTTTCTATTCAAAAAGTGTTTTTTTTTGCCAATATCTTTGGCGCCATTTGACAAATCTTCAAAACTAATGGCCCACTCCATGTTAATTTCCATACGAAAATGTTGACGCACTACAGCCCGAACTGCTGAATGGAATTACACCGAATTTGGCAGAAAGGTAGCTCTTGGTCTAGAGTGCACTCTTTTTGTTAAATGGTGCAAATCCGTTCAGTAGTTCTTGAGAAATGTAAACATTTCTCAGATATACAATTTTGGCCACGGCGGATCCGCGAACATTCCAGATCTCATGCCTGAGATCTAATTGGCTGCCAACACTTCAAACCAGGAAGTGTTGGCAGCCATCCTGTGCCTCAGTTCAACCGAGTCACAAGAAAAAAAAGATCAAATAAGGTTACAAATCAAGAAAAGGGGGCAGGGTAGAAACACCCTGACCCTCTAGGCCAGCTCAGGAGGTCGCACATGAATGAATGAATGAAGAGGCATTTCTAGAGTGCGTAGCTACCTGAGGGCATCCCAGCGCTAGTAGCGGTGCAGCTTCAACCACGGACAGAGATAGGAGAACAGGTATGTTTTTAATTGCTTTCGGAAGCTCAGGTAGTTAGGCTCGAGACGAATACCAGGAGGCAGAAGATTCCATAGTTTAGCGGCATTGTACGGAAAATGGCGGCCTCAGCTTCGTGCTTTTCTTATTTTTGGAACTGCTGCTAAATGTTTATTATCTGACCTTAAAGACCTTATGGAATGATAAGGTTGGATAATGGATCTAATGCTAGGTGGGCCTTTACCTGAGAGAGCTTTGTGTGCAATACACAAAGCCTTCAACTGGATTCTCTCATGGATAGGTAGGCAGTGAAGTGATGTAAGCGCAGGCTTAGCGGACAGGCGCTTGGGAGTGTTCATAAGCAGACGTGCTGCACAATTTTGCACTACATGCAATTTTTTGGTAGTGGTGAGTGGGGCTCTCAGATATAATGCATTAGCATAGTCCAGGCGTGACAAAATCAGTGCTTGGACAAGCAGTTTCCTCGCGGTGAAGGGTAGCAAGGGAAGAATCTTTCTTAGCATTCTTATAATCCCGAAGCAGCAGGCAGCAACCTTACGTGCTTGCTATTTAAGATCAAGATTGTGGTCCAGTCATACACCCAGACTCTTAATTTGTTCTTTCGGGGCAGGTGGTGTTCCTAGACAGCTAGGCCAGTATGATCCTATGCTCTACGTGGTCGCGTTACCCAAGAGCATCTATTCGGGCTTAGCTCCAATGAGTTTTAGGCAGGAGCTGTCCATCCAACCCGACACCTTTTCAAGGCATAAGGCTAGCCCTGAGCCTGAAGCATCCTTTTGATTAAACGAGACCACCAACTGGGTATCATCAGCGTAGCTGATGAGCTGAATGCCAAAAGGTGTTACTACTTCGGCCAGGGAACTCATATAAACATTGAATAGAAAGGGGCTTAGGGAGGATCCCTGGGGAACCCCACATCTAAGGGACATTCGCTTTGAGGTGATTTCTTCTTCGAAAACCACAAACGATCTGTCCTCTAAAAAGGACTGTAGCCATTTTAGCGAGTTTCTGCAACTCCTGCCTTCTTACGTCTTTGGATTAGAAGATGGTGGTTCACCGTGTCGAAGGCTGCGCTGAGGTCTAGTAATATAAGAGCAGAGCAGCCCCCTCCATCCAAAATTTGCCTTAATTCTTCCACCACTGTTACGAGTGCATTTTCTGTGCCTTGCTGTGGTCTAAACCCAGTCTGTGAGGGGTGAAGACGATTGTTGTTTTTCAAAAAGGATGAAAGAGTGTGATTTATGTGCTTCTCAGCTAATTTCCCAATTCCTGGTAAAAGTGAGATAGTAGCGGGTAGCGGGTTAGTAGCAGTGCGGCAATTAAATTTGTCCTTATAGATGATGGCTAGTCCACCTCCTCTACCTGAATCCTGGCCCAGTCTCTGTATGGCATATTCCGGTGGCAGAGTTTGGGTAATTACAGGGTCAGCATCTTTATTAAACCAAGTTTCTGTTAGAAAGAGGACATCAGGACTCTCTTCTTCTAGTAAGAGGTAGATTTCCAGTGAGTGGTTGGACATTGAGCGACAGTTTACTAAAAACATTTAAATAATTTTCTTAGTAAGCCGGTCTGAGGGGTTTCAAGCACAGGGCAGAATTTGAAGTGACAGGTACGACAGTGCTTGATAAGACTATCAGGTGGCATAGAGTGTGTGCACTTACTCCTGAGTGCTCCTCTGTACGACTTAAGCTCCTCCGTAGTGTAAACATGTTTTTCTCCTTGAAAACCGGCAGGGGTTCTGGCCCCTGACCCGGTCGGGTGCATACTGGCGCATACGGGCTTGCCTTTGGCGCGCCTTCAGTGCGCCAGTGGTGCGCCCGCTGCGCGCGGTCACGTCATTGGCCCTTTTTGATGCCAAGCGAGCGCGGCAGCGTCTAAAGCCTAGTGCTCTGACCTAGTATATCGCTGTGCGCTGTTCAGCCCCCCAGAGCAATAGACACAGCTCCTTAATTATTTGCAAGTAGCGAATAAAATCACAGACGGCAGGATTAAGATCGGATTCTAACAGCTCACAAATTAATTACCACCTGGAGCATTGAACACAGCTCCTAGTTGTACAAATATGCAATAGCAGCAAAAGTTACAGTTCCACAGGCTTACTGATTGTGGTTCAAAGGCGCCGCTGCGAGGTCGCGTCATCGGCCCTTTTTGCTGCAGAGCGAGCGTGGCAGCGTCTAAAGACTAGTGCACTGACCTACTCTATCGCTGTGCGCTGTTTAGCCCCTCAGAGCAATAGACACAGCTCCTTAATTATGTGCAAGTAGCGATTAAAATCACAGACGGCAGGATTGAGATCGGATTCTAACAGCTTACAAATTAATTATTCCCTGGAGCATTGAACACAGCTCCTAGTTGTGCAAATATGCCATAGCAGCAGAAGTAACAGTTCCACAGGCTTACTGATTGTGGTTAAAAGGCGCTGCTGCGCGGTCGCATCATCGGCCCTTTTTGATGCCGAGTGAGCGTGGCAGCATCTAAAGACTAGTGCGCTGACCTAGTCTATCGCTGTGCGCTGTTCAGCCGCCCGGAGCAATAGGCACAGCTCCCTCCAGGGCCAAAAAAAGCAATTTTAAAAACAAAATTTGGCTGGATTCGCATTGGATCCGCAAATCCAGTCGCTTAATTAGGGCCCCGGGTGGGCCAGGTCCTGGGAGCAATGATCAAAATACATTCTGGGGTCAGTGTGGGCCCCCACAGCCCTGGGGACTGTCACCTCCCTGGGACTATGTCCATTAAATGCGGGGGACCACGCAGGCCCACCGCAGCACCGAGGAACACCAGCTCAACGGGGCTAATTTTGTTAAATGTGCGGCGCACGCAACCCCCCACAGCCCCGGGGACCGCCACCAATATTAAAAAATAAAGTGTGTGGGGCTCAAGCCCCTCCACACAGTCCTAGGGACCACCAGCTCCCCGGGGCTTTAGAATTATTGGATGGGGGCTGTGCGGCCCCCATCATGAAGCCGTATATGGCCCTGGGGACTGCCACCCCCCCAGGGCTGGCTCCAGCAATGTCCCAGGGTGCCCACCCACGGGACATTGCAGTTTGCTATGGCATGGCGGGAGCACTGCTGCCACCATGCCATAGCAAACTCTGCTTCGCTTCATGGAAGCAAGAGCCTGAAAAATGCTCTCGCTTCCATGAAGCGAAGCAGAATTGCTTTTGGGCAGAGGGAGTTATTGGCAAAACAAAAAATGCTTTTTCTATGGAAACTTTGGTCCTAACTATAACTACCTACTGGCAACTGCCAGTAGGATATATATGTATATATATATATATCACAGAAGAAAAAGGTTGCCCATGTAGGAGCGCCACACAGTTGGTAAGTATCTCCGTAGCTTTTATTTCAGGCTGCAGGCAAAACTTACTATCTCCTCCCAAAATATGCCATATGCATTTCGGGCTCCTGCCCTTGTTCACTGGCTCATTCAGAACAGGCCTCACAGCCAGGTGGACTAAATACCAAATACCCCACCCATCGTTGCACAATGCTTTATGGGTATGGAAGTCCTTTCCTATTTATCCATTGTGGATGCTGGACGGAAAGCTTGAATTAAAACTGGGCTCCCCATGTGGGTTACATGGAGGAGAAACAACAAAGTTCCTGCTCGTTTTTCGCCTGAAATATTGGATTTACCAACACCATACGGCCATCAGAATTTCAAGCGCCATTGGTCCGCTGTCATCGCGGCAGAGCGTCCCTGCGATGAGGCACGCCGCAATTTAATCACAGAAGAAAAAGGTTGCCCTTGTAAGAATGCCACACAGTTGGTAAGTATCTCCGTAGCTTTTATTTCAGGCTGCAGGCAAGTCTTACTATCTCCTCCCAAAATACACCATATGCATTTCGGGCTCCTGCCCTTGTTCACTGGCTTGTTCAAAACAGTCCTCACAGCCAGGTGGACTAAATACCAAATACCCCGCCCATCGTTGCTCAAAGCTTTATGGGTATGGAAGTCCTTTCCTATTTCTCCATTGTGGATGCTGGACGGAAAGCTTGGATTAAAACTGTGCTCCCCATGTGGGTTACATGAAGGAGAAACAACAAAGTTCCTGCTCGTTTTTCGCCTGAAATATTGAATTTACCAACACCATACGGCCCTCAGAATTTCAAGCGCCATCGGTCCGCTGTCATCGTGCCAGAGCGTCACTGCGATGAGGCGCGCCGCAATTTAATCACAGAAGAAAAAGGTTGCCCTTGTAGGAACGCCACACAGTTGGTAAGTATCTCCGTAGCTTTTATTCCCCGAGGACTCTGCTGGTTCAATCTGAATAAAGGTCTTGCAAGTGTGGCGAGGTCTGCTTGTTCTTGAGTGCACTTCAAATGTGGACGCTCTTTGGTATGAAATATATATACATATATATATATATATATATATATATATATATATATATATATATATATATATATATATATATATATATATATATATATAATCTACTGGCGGTCGCCAGTAGATAGTTATAGTTAGGACCGTGTTTCCATAGGAAATCCGCAACATTCTATTTGGAATAACTTTGGCGCCGGTTGACGAATCCTCGCAAAATTTTCAAAATAGGTGGGGCGCTCCGCTCCGGTCCTACCCTGAAAGTCTCGGGGGGATTCGTCAAGCGGGGGCTGAGAAAAAAGGGGGGTCCCAAAATGCGTTTTCCCCATGCAATTTTCCATAGGGACCTTTAGTCCAAGGTACAGCCCGAACGGCTGAACAGAATTACTTGAAATTTGGCAGAGAGGTAATCCTCAGGTCAGGGAAGTGCCTTTTGCAGGTCTGGTGTCAATCTGTTCAGTATATCCTGAGAAAATAGCATTTAAAAGCATATAAATATCTATACGCGCGCACCGTGCGTGAGCGAAATTCTGATTGGTTGTTAGATGTCGGTAAACATTGGAATCGGTCGAAATCAGGAAGTGTCGGCCGCCATTTTGTCTCTCGCACTGAAAAGGAAAGGGGGAAAAAAGGTGGAAAACGTGAAAAGGGGGCAGGGAAGAGAGTTCCTGACCCCCTAGCCTTTGTCAGGTTATAGTTAAGTGGATATTTCACTCGTAAAAAACCAATGAAATTCCCCCGTTATAGTTAGTTCAGATAACTATAACTCCCGCGACCGCCACTCTATCAGAAGGATGATGTCATCAGTGATGTCATGAGTGATGCCATTGACCATGTCATGAGTGATGTAATGTGTGACGTCATGAGCAGTGGATTGCGGGCGCGCGAGTTATAGTTATCTGAACTAACTATAACGGGGGAATTTCATTGGTTTTTTACGGGTGAAATATCCACCTAACTATAACCTGTGTGAAACCTATGGTTTTTTAAGTGAGTTTGCAAGGTTTTTTAAATGCTAATTCCTAACTATAACTTGTGTGAAACCTATGGTTTTTTAAGTGAATATATATATAAATATAGATATTTACCTAGATACACTGTGGTTCACCTTCCCTTGGGTCGTATCTGATGACTGGACTGACAAGACATGCTGCGGCTTCAGTTTGCAAAAAAAATCAGTGCAGCAATAGTCCCTATATATATATATATATATAACATTCGCTGGAAAAAAAAAAGGTTAATGTAAGGTTATAGTTAGGTGAATTTCAACATTAACTTTTTGAACTAAAAAAAACACAGAAATTCACCAGTTATAGGTAGCAGAGCTAACTGTTACCTGTGCCCCAAGCACTGCTTATGACCTCACATATGACATCACTCGTAACATATTCTATGACATCATTTATGACGTCACTGATGACATCTCAAATGACATCATTGATGTCATCAGTGATGAGGACATCACTGATGACATCACCCAGGCTTCTTATGTATGTCATTAGAGCTATGAAAGTAAGTGCAAAATAGCTCAGAATAATATGAAGAATCATTACATCATACATACACCCCCATAGGTAAAGTGAGCTGGTGTTATGTGCTACATTGACCCTATACCATACACTTCATGGATAGCCAAGGTCATGTTGACTGTGAACCACAGATGAAAGGTTAACTTATCCTGCACATGGTTTTCAATCTGTATACAACTGTTCAGGGAAAAACAAGTTCCTCCAGATACTCAAGCCCTTTTACATAACTAATGCCCTACTATGGAGTGTCTTTACTGGTATAAAACCACTAGCAGTCACTGAACCTACATTGAGAAAAGAAGTGGATACAATTAGAAAAGTGGATATTGTTGACACTATTTACTCTACCTATACCAGTTTGTTTTCAGAAAGTGGAGCTCTTTTTAGAAAAAACCCACAGAGTACTCAAGAATATCTATCAACAGTATACACTCTATTGTCCAAAGAGCAATTATTCTCTCAAAATAACCAAGGTCTGAAGGTGCTAAAGATCATACTGCCTGCGGCCTTCATTCTGAGGTGAAACCTTTACAGATAGCCCATCTTCTGAAGCAAAACAAGCAGATGTACATAGATTAGTACCTACTGCACACAGTCTTCCATGTTAAGTAGAAATTGTCATACTGAGAAGATTCTGTCTAATAACTCAAGGCTGCTTACACTGTAGTTTGTAGAATCTTTACCCTGCCGGAAACATTTTCCGTAGTACAAAAAACTTGTGTGGAACATAATGAGCATAAGTCTGCTGTCACTTGCACACAGAGTTACTCTTCAATACTAAGATTTATAACAAGTTCAATACCTCTACACACCTATGGTGCATTAGGAGCACATGCATTGTAAAATCCCTTATAACAATTAGCTGGACATAGGCTGTACAAAAATAGGTTGAAAAGTAATATGGCACTACTGCCTGCCACTATGTAAACTACAAAAACAAACTACCACACACATTGGATGATGTTATCAGTGATGTCATCGTCCTCTCATTCTCAGCAAATCCCAATGACAAAATCCAACTTCCACAACTGCATGAAGAACATTTCAGCCTGGATGAAAGACAACTGCCTGAAGCTTAACGTGGATAAGACCGAAGTGCTGATTTTTGGAAGCCACACCTCCCTCTGGAAGGAATCCTGGTGGCCATCAAAGCTCAGACCCTACCCCACTCCAAAAGATCATGCCCGCAACATCAGCATGATCCTAACGAACGAGCTCTCTATCAAATGACAGGCCAACACCGTCTCCTCAGCCTGCTTCCACATGCTCTGCAAGTGGCACCCCACCAACCCCAGGAAAACAGTGACACAGACCCACATCACCAGCCGTCTAGACTACGGCAATGCACTCTATGCAGGCACCACTGGTAAACATATGACTCCAGATCATCCAGAACGCAGCAGCCAGGCTGATCCTCAACCTGCCTAAAAAAAAACACACCTCCCAGCACCTGAGAAAGCCTCCACTGGCTCCCCATCCAGAAGAGATGCCTCTTCAAGCTCCTGACCTATGCCTATAAAACCCTCCACTACCAAGGACCAGCATACATGAACTACTGCCTGAACTTCCACCAACCATCCAGAAACCTCCGCTCCACTCACCTTGCCCTCACACAGACACCGTGCTTCAGACGCTGCAGCACCAGAGGACGATCTTTCTCCCACCTCGCCAGCAAATCCTGGAACGCCCTTCCCCACCACCTTCAAACAGCACCCTGATTGGCAGACTTCAGGAAGGGACTCAAGACCTGGATCTTCGACTCAGAACCACAGCCCTGTGCCTGAATGCCCTCACAGGTGAGAAGCTGCGCTTTATAAGTACAGTTTGATTGATTGATTGATGTCATTTGCAATGTCATGAGTGATGTCATAAATGATGCCATAGATCATGTCATGAGTGATGTCATATGTGAGGTCATAAGCACTGCGCGAGTTAAAGTTAGTTCTGGTAACTATAACTGGCGAGTTGTTTTTGTTCAAAATGTTAATAATGTCACAGACATATTCACCTAACTATATCATTACTTGAACCTTTGGTCTTTCAGTGAATTTCTGAAGCTTTTTTTAAAAAATGGATCTTTATATCACACATAACTATAATGTTGATTTATTCTTTGTTTTTTCCATGATTATACATACATACATATATGTTTAAGTCTGTTAATCTTTTTAGTTACTGTAATTTAAATACTTTTAAATGTATAAACCTTATGCAATCTTGATATTTAAGTACCACAATATTTTGTAGTTGACATTTTGCTAGTTACATTGTAAGTATGTACACTTGATATTTATGACCAGAAGATTTTCCTCAGATATTTGTGTAACACCATATTTCTTACATCTATAATTTGTCACAAAAGCAACTTAACAAACAATATACCTCCTTAGATTCCCCACATTAAAATCTAGTAAATACAACTGAAGGTATTCTCAAATAACATAGTAAAAGAATGCAGATTAAAAAAAACGTGATTAGTAAAACATACATTTGCTAACTTCATGCCGTATAAAACACACTACACGTGTGCACCAGTGTTGGAACCCTTGGTGCACACCTTCCAAATGCAGGTTGAAACACATGATCAACTGGGTCAAAAGGAAATAGCCAGTGATGAAGCAGGTAAAAATTCTGTATACCTCCTCTAATTTGCATGAAATTAATTACATAATCATTCTAAAATTAATTTACAATAACATGTTTGAAGTGGAAGTGTTATTAATCAACCTTTACACCTTGATAAACATAAATACACGTGGGACTAAATTGCGAATTGCATGGCAGAACAATTAATTAATTAACTACGGTACGCAAAACTAACCTTAGACTGTGGTGAAATAGTAAAATTGCATGATTTATGTTGCTTTGTGATCGTTTGTGCTTTAAAAGTCATCAAGTGGTAAGTATTATGGCTTTAAATGTTGCTACAGCTAGGAAAATACTAATATATAACGGGATTAGTATGGCTTTGAACATCAGAACTTTCATTTCTATATTTTAATTGCTGTTATGTCTATTTCTGCTTAAGTTGACATTCGGGCCTATTAGGCCGCAGTACCCCAGATGGCGTTCTCTGAAGCAGATGCTACCATGTGCACGTGATGACTTCTGCGCATGCCCAGATGGCTCTTGAAATCATGAGGTAGCTTGAACTCCTGACATTGTGTTCCCTGCCAAGGCTGAAAGTCAGGAACTTGACCACCAGCCAAGGGATGACCAGATGTAAGTCAAGGAAGAGACAAAGAGAGGACCTATCAGTGGGACCATTTTACCTTGGGAAAAGATACAGCTACTACTCCCCTGCCTGGGAACGGAACAGACAATGACAATTTGAGAACTTTGTGAAAAGTCACTATGGAGAACAAGTTTGCACTGGGAAAATTTCAACAACCTACTGATAACCCCGAACTGTCCAATCAGAACATTTTCAGTTATATTCTTAATATATTTCTTCATGTCCTGACTTTCGTCAGGAATATAAGTACAGCAATGTTGTACTTTCAGCATTCCACAGACTCCTTCCTCTTTTGCCAATATAATGTCAAGGGCAAGTCGATTTTGCATTACCATAGCTCTCATGGCAACCATTTCGGTATTTACCATTAAGAACCCTCCAGCTGTGCTTGTTGATATACGATCCACAACTGTGGACAATTTTCTAATTTTATGTGCATTCAGAGATATTCCAACTGCTGGTATCCGTGCTCCAAAGATATCCCGAATAATTTCTGACCAACTCTCCCTTCTTCTACGTGTTAGCTGTCTACCTATTTTGTGCAATCCGTCATCTCCCCTTTCCACATGAAATATTTTTGGAAAGACCAGGCTTAAGTAACAAGTCCCATACCAATGGTCTAGCAACCTATAATAAGCTCTGTTCCCACAGATGTAATACGAATTAAGTTTTATTGTTCAATTACCTAAAATAATTGCAATATACTATCATTGTTAAAAGGACAAAATTAAAAATCCTGTACATATTATTACAAATTGTTGAAGCATAAAACCTTAAAATTAATGTCGACACTGGCTATAAAGTGCAGATGCATTAGGCTTAAAGGAACATTTTGTCAAGGTCTCTCTTGCTTGATGGCCAACTGGTTTCTTTTTATCACTCTATATTCTGCCTCAAAGCGGTTCAAATTAGTTCTATAAATTTCCCCAGTTGAGCTGTTTTAGCAGAAAAACACAAGTAAGAAATTTCACTGCATCGTACGAGACCTTGGGTTCTGCAGATTGGAAGGACTAATCGATGCCTCTCGTTAGCTAACTTAGGGCAACAACACAGCAGATGAAACCAGGATTTGCGATAATAATTGTAGAGACGACATGATACAAGATTGTCCTGCCGGGCCCAGGCTTGATTAAAATCCGCAATGGGTAGTGCAAGAAGTCTCATATAAGTGATTTTTTTCCGGGCCGGGACTGACAGTGCTTGCGCAAAGTAAGGCTGCGGTTAACCCACTATGTAGAAGGAATCCAGTGCTAAGAGATTAGATTGATGGTGTAATCTGTCCAAATCTCTTTCATAGGACATTTTCTTGACTTGTCTGTTCACTGATCTTTTCCATAAAGCAACTGGAATATTTGAATTGTGCAAATTTTGCATGTCTATTCCCAACAATTTTGTGCCTGCTGTCAGCTGCACCTGCCGTGGGGAGCCACTTTCTTCAAAAGTTATTTTGATAGGCGTACAGAAATTTGGTGGCTCGTAAGAAGTTTATTGAAGGCACCAGGAAAGACCAAGTGGCCATAATTAAGGGAGGGCACTACTTTTGCTTTTAAGACTTTCAGAATTGGTTCTACAGTTGGGCTGTGAAGTTTTCGGTTGAGATTTCTCAGGCAATAGAGAATGCCAGTCCCCTTACTTCTCAAATATTTCAAATGGGCTGAGGGTGTGGCCCCCTCCGATATCCTGAGACCCAAATAATTATAACTTTTGCAAGTTTTAATTTGCAGTTCTCCTAGGTGCCATTGAGCTGTCCTCTTTCGATGGTACTTCCCAAAGATTATTATCCTGGTCTTCTCCTGATTCACCAGATGTAATATATTCCAGGGAATACCAGATCTTTTCCTCCTTTAAATCCCCATCCTCCCATGATTTTGTATAAGGCATGGCACTCACCTACAAAATAATTATCATATTCGTATTATCTTTGCTTATGCATATCTTCCCTTTCTGGGGCCAATCTAAAGCCATTGCCAGGTTTATTCCTCCTTTAAATGATTTTCTTTCCCAACATCCCAAAAGGTTGTTTCCATCTTTTCCCCAGACACTTTCTTTTACATTTTAACTCTCCTCTCCTCTACCATGTTCAGGAAAGTTTTCTCTTCTTTTCTTAAGTAAGGTTATTTTTAAACACTTCCTCTAAAGTTAATTGTCTTGTTTCCAGGAAAAATTCACCTAGAGTTTAACCAGGAATCACCTTGTTTAGTTCAGGAACTACAGAAATCCGTGAGAAAATATTATCTATATCAGTGTAATAGTATTCTAATGTTCCTGTTTTATAAAACAAACTAGCTCAGACACTACACGTTATCCCATATGTCAAAGGAAGGTGATGATAAGTGACACCTTCTGATAGAGATGCAGGTAACTGCATGCATACATAGCAGTCTCTAACGTCCATTGCGTTCACATACTCATACAATAACTTTGAAAAAACATTGTTAGAAAAATTATTTATGGACTGTTTTATCTACCAATTTTGTGACATGACTGTCATCGGCTTTTTCATCATTAGTTCCATTTACTGTGTGTCCACCTATATTTTCAAATGTTACTCTAAATGAAATTGTTATTGCTAATATAATCCACACAAGCATTCATAATCCTGTACAACAAAAACATATTTTACACCATCTTCGAAGAAATCCACTTGTTGGATATCTATTTTCATTGTTTGCCATTTTGGCAATGATCAGTGTCTTTTGACTTACCCTCTTTCTTCAACAATTTACCTTTGTCTAAACCTGGTCATGTGTCCGGTCCGGCTTTTAATTTCTTTCGATTTCTTTTTTGTCACTCAATCCATGTATGAATCGTCCTTATCCTTAGGTTCACAGTCTTTGTTCAGAATTTCCTGATCATCCGTTTCTTCTCTAGTGTCAGACAAGAACTATCAGGGTTTCCGAATCTTCTTCTCCTTTGTCCACCTCTTGCACAGTCACTCTTAGACTTTCTTGGCTATCAGCTTCCTCTTACATATCAGGAAGTGCCACATATGTCCATTCCGGTGACTTGTACTTCGGGTTTGGTTTCTTTATCCTCTTTGTGCTTTGCAAGTGCTTCTGATCCATATCCTTTTGTTTCTCTTGACTAGACACTTCATTCACTTGTTCAGCATTATCAGGCTATAGTCTGGTTAGTCGGTATCTCAACCTCTTGATTTTGTTGGGCCAAATATCTTCTTTCAAAGGCCTTTTCAATTTAGATACTTTCCCTTTTCGTTCTGTTTTCCAAGCTCTTTTCCTCAAAATTCTTCCACCTTTATTTTCTTTTATTGTGTCCCTACACCTCCACGGGGTTCTTCCGCAATTACTTCACCCTCACTCGCTGTATCTAATTCCTCACCTTCTATCTCTATGACTTCCGGGGGAATTTCTCTTGTGCTTGTACTCAGGATTTCTTTTCCAAAGATTACTTGTTCAGTTTTTCCAGTATCATGATTTGTTCTTTCTTGTATTCCTACTGGTTCTGTCTCAGATTCAGAGCTTGTATCAGAAATTTCAAGGTGTCTTCTTAGTGGTATATTTCTTGTCCAACAATTTGACTTGGACCTTTTTCACCTGCTTCTGGGTTTTGTCTTGTTCTTGTTTCTTCTGATTCTGAACTGGTATCTGATGCTTCTCGTTGTTCCTCTTCAGATTGATCTTCCGGATTTGGGACTCGAAGAGTGTGACTGGCATGAATCCAGTTCTTCACCTCTGCACACTTCACAGCAGTTGTTGTTGTAAGAATCACTTGTCGTGGTCTTCCCCAGCGTGGAACCAGACAATTTCTTCTTCTGTGTACTTTTCTGCGGACCCAATCTCCAGGACTCAAGTCATGAGCTGGCTTCTTTTCAAGAGTGGTCGCATCTGGTCCAACCTGATGAAACACAGAATGTACCATATCAGCCAATTATTTGCAATAATCCAAGACGAAGTCATCAGATATAGGCAGCAGTTTGTTGACAGGAATGAAAACATTTCTCATTGCTCTACCCATGATAATTTCATGGGGGCTCAGACCAGTTTTCCTATTAGGAATTGATCTAATGCTCATCAGAACAAGAGGCAAGACATCTGGCCATTTTAGACCTGTGGCCAAACACATTTTTCCCAATCTGTTCTTTATGGTGCCATTCATTTGTTCCACCACTCCAGAAGCCTCTGGTCGGAAGGCACAATGCAGTTTTTGTTGTACATTCAATGCTTCACAAATCAATTTTATAACTTCATTCTGGAAATGTATCCCTCTATCTGTTTCAATCATTACTAGGAAACCAAACCTAGGAATGAACTCTCTCAGTAGGAGTTTTGCTACACCAGAAATAACATCATGATACAATCCTGTGAGCGATATTACCCAACTACTAAGAATTTGCCCCCACAGTTCAAGGGAATATCCAGGATGGCATTTTTGGACAAATGCATTCCCCTTCTCAGAGGGAAGTGTGCCATATATAAAATAACTGCTGCCATGTTGGCCATCTCTTCTCAATGTTCCAAAACCTTTTACTAAGTGGAAATGTAGATGTTTTATTAAACTCACCTAATTCACCTTTGATTCTTCATAGATTTGTTCCGTTGTTTGCACATCTTATGTGTGCTAAGGTCCCGAAAAACAGAATCCTGAGGTTTGAATACTTTCAGGTATAACAGTGAAGGCGTGATTATAGCAATCCACGTGGTTGGAATCTTTCATAACCACCACTGCAGCAAGATATCAAATCATAAACATATGCAAATTCTGCCCTCATGTCCCCTTCTCACAGAGCCAAAACACTGATAAACTATTTTCTTATCAGCAAACTGAACTATTACAATAGTCTTTCAGTGAGCTTCTTCCTCACGGCTTCTCTCTCCTTGATAAAGCCATGAGCTGCTAAAAACAGCCAAAACCTCCAGAGCCTGGAAGAAGAATATATTACATGGGGATTCTGACCCAGAGTTACCAATTCCCCTGGTAACTCCTTATTCCGCTTGACTTTCTCAGGTACAAACCCTTAATCCATGTTAATTTTGCACTCCAATAGTAACAGGATCCTCGTTATCCTTAAGTCCAGGAGTGCAGAATTAAGACCCAATACCCGTGCACTCCTGATGAGGCTGCACCTTTTATAACCACATTGCATTTTGTAATTCCACCAACTTCATCCATTGTCCTATGTACAGAATGAACACCTGCCATACTGTACAATATGTCTCATCACTGTTAAATGCTACTAACTGTTACATAAACAAATAAATATGAAACCATTGATATTTTTTTAAGTATGGGGCAGATACATTTTCCAATGTCGTTGTTAGTTCTAGCTGGTTTAAAAGGTAACCTAATATGGATTACAGGAAAATAGTAAAGCCAACTATAATATTGGTTCTATCTCTCTGGGTACAAACCTCTAAAAATGAAAAACTGAAAACCTTAATCATGATTATGTAGTTTGAATGCTGCTTGCACAGAGAACCAAAAAGACCAAAACGAAGATGAACCTCTTGAATACTTACTTTAACTGGAGGAATACACACCTGAAACTAAGCAAAATACCATGCCCTTAATTATGCAATCTATGCAAAAAATATAATGGAACAGGATCCAAAATGGGAAGGGCAAGAGTTTTCCACCAAAAATATATGAGGCCTTAAACTGACTAATATCCACCACTCAAATTACTTTCATATTTCACCATTCTAATTCACCACTAATCCTTTATGGGTTTCTGGAGTAGTGTGCTTTAACACGCCATCAGGTGTAACAAGTGCTATATAAATTCAAACCTTTCTTCCTCTTCTTTCCTTCCGAATCCAAATAACTGACTAACCCATCCACCACTTAAAATTATCTTGCATGTTTCACTATACTAATTCAACACTAATCCTCTATGGGTCCCGGAGTAGCGTGCTACTTGCCAAAAAAGCGATGTGACGCCTCATCAGGGGTAGTATGCGCTATACAAATGCAATTACAATACAATACAATACAATGTTGTTATGATAAGGGTTAATAGTAAATAATTCCACCTAAGTAAAAAAAATAGCATTAGTCACCCTTGCCCCTGCACTCATCCTCGGCCCAAATTAATCTAGAGTAAATATTCATCACCATCTAACCCCTGGTTTAGGGTCTCAGGGTAGCAAGCCTGATCCTGGAACTTCAAAATGGAGAAAGCTACACATGACTTGGTCAGGTGTACAAAGATGGAGCGACCACCAGTGAGTGATAACACATTTCTGTGAACTTAAATAGCTGAGGCCTGCTCGTGCATCCTCGTTTTAGAGATGATACCCACTTGGAAAATATGTGGTTCACCAAGACCAAAAGTACCAAAGGATGAGGTGTCAGAAAGTTAATAGTGAAGTGACCCATCACAGAGAGGTTCCCCTGTGAGAATGGTTGCATACTGAACAGGAAGTCGTAACTTTTCAATGTTTTTTGATAACTGCAGTGGCTCCCATCCTTGATACATTTCTTTAGGATTGCACAGAAAAGGGGAAATGTCCCTTTCCCCAAAGTGTGGATTGGGATTTGGCGTAAGGGCCAGAGCTGCCGACTTTGGAGCTGAGGAACCAGGTTCGAGCCTTGGCGTCGGCTCAGCTCCTGTGAATCTGGGCAAATCACTTAATCACCCCAAGCTAAATGAACATGTCCTTTTGTAGCATATCTGGTGCTCATGTAAAGCGCTCCATTATCATCGAGTAGAGTCTGTGATATATAAAAAAAATAAAACAGAAAAAAAAAAGTCATTTCTGGCACATAATATCTCTTTGATACCTGTGTTTATGTTTATCACCCTCGCAAAGGGTACCATTTTCTACTCTGAGAATCCAATGCTACGTTTGATTTGATTTTTTTTTAGATTTGTAATCGTTTTTAATAATCTTACAATAAAGACTATTATTATTATTATTTTTTAGAATTGTTAATAAATCTGGCCTGGAAATTCTGGGCCTCATTTATGAAAAGTGACGCATCGCTGCGTGAAAACAGTGATTTGTCACTTTCCATTACGCCCTCCTTGTCACACCAATGATGCATCATATTTACAGTATGATGCATCATGTCGCGAGGAGTTACAGATACGGCAGTATTTCTGACGTATCTGTAGGCGCAAAAATGACGCATTGCTGGAGTGTGTCACAAAAGTGAAGCAACTCTGCAATGGGTCGTTTCAAATGGGCATGTCCCATTTCAAATGTGCCTGCATCAGTCTTACGCCTGCTGTGAGGCAGGCGCAAGATACTGACGCATTTGCGACCTAGAAGTGGCGCAGTGAAATCTCATAGATTTCACTGCGTCACCTCTACAAGGCTTACATGCGTCAGAACGCCCCCCTGCATACATTATACCTGGCGCAGGTATAATGTGGCGCAGGGGTTTACAAAGTGACCTAGATGCGTCACTTTGTAAATATGACGCAATATGGCGCATTTTTTACCCTGCTGGTGCGTCACAAAAAGTGATGCACCGACGGCGCAAAAGTGACGAAAGGGCTCATAAATAAGCCCCTCTGTTTCTAAGATCAAGTGAGGGTAACTCACCTGAGTAAAAGCTATGGCTGCCTCCCTGGGAATGCCAAGAACTTCTGTTATCACAAAAGAACCGAAGACACTTCGTTCATACTTGTTTTTTCAGCATGATCTTTTATTTTTCTCGAGGCATCGGTGCAAATGTGAAGCATTTTGGAACTTTATTCTATGCTGGAAAACAATCTGAATGTATTTGACTAACTTATTTTGCAAGTCATCATTGTCTTTTGACCATGCTGGTGTTGTTTTCTTCAACCAGGAACCCTGGTGGTGCAGAGAGGCCTTGGTGCTACTACGTGGGTCTCAACGGGACCCTCAAAAGAAGCCTGTGCAATATCCGTGCTTGTGAAAAACGTACGTAAATGTAATGCTGATCTCCGCATAACACAGCGGGGACAACCACGCGCCTCCCAAGTCATTGACTGAATATAATGATCAGTGCACACCATGGGATATTATGAAAGAATCGCTGGTTTGACTAGTTTATTTCCTAGATGCTTGTGAATAAATAAAGACAGGCCTTTAAACTGGAGTGTGCATTAGTATATTTTGTATGAGGGGCATCCTTTCTTTTGCGTAACAACTTAAGGGAAGGAATGTCTGATGGCTAGCGACCGTACCCTCCGCTTCAAGAAAAAGAAATCCGCCCCCCACAATCTGTATTTTGTTGTAGTGTGATTGTGCGTAGTGGTTGATGGTTCTGTGGACTAATACATCCACTGCAGGACTTTTTATTTGACCTCATGGTCACAAGATTGAATTCCAATGGGTCCTCTCTGCCTTTGGGCCTCTGAAGTCCATAAAACAAGTACCATTGAGTTGGGTGGCAATAAACAGGCACTTCACAATTTCACATCATATGCTATGCTGTAGGGTTGATGCTGCAGCTCTTGAAGATGTAGTGTTTGTGTAGTTGAAATTTTAGTGTTGCTGTTCTGATGAAATTGTATAGCGGTAGCCATGATGTTGCAGTCACAGTGTTAGTTTCCTTCTGCTGTAGTCAATTTGTGGCAGCTGTATTGCTCTTACGGTGCTTAGTTTTAGTGCTTCGGTGTTCATTGTAGTGATGGAGGACATAGGGCAACAGGGTCTGCAGCACCACAAGCATCTGTTAAAGCTGGGCACTCAGGGGAATATTTACAATGGGTATCCACACCACAGCATCACTCCTAGCGATGTTCTGGTAGCAATATTCCTTTCTCCTTATTTTCAAGGCGGCGTTAAGCTACTTAAAGTGGCCTAATGCTGGCTTGTATATAAGGTTTCTTTTCACGCTCCACGTGGAAGGGGTGTGCAATGGGTGTTGCAGTAGGCGTTCCGCCGCAGTACCCATTGCGTTTTGGTAGTGTGCCATATTTACAAGGCTGGGGCAACCCCAAAACCTAAGACCAGGGAGACTGGGAAAACAAAGAGAAATGATTAACCTCTCCTCTTATTCTGCAGCCCATATAGAAAGAGCAAATCGCCTTTCAAGATTGTTTATGTGCAGGAAGGTGTCCCTTGCTGCACATAAACAATCGCCCCTGCAGCGCAGGCAACCTTGCAGCATGGCACAAGGGTGCCTGAACTGGTGCTAGGCAGCTTCATTAGTGCCAGGGGAATCACAGGAGCAGCCACAGTGGGGGTAGCGTTCTTGATGGGCCTCTTTTGTCTACAACTCGGCAGGCAAAGACATAAAAAACATGTAATGGTGACAAATTGAGAGAGCGAAAGGAAGGATGGGTGTTTGAGTAAAAGGGTGGATGGATGGGTGAGAGAAAGGGGGATGGGTCGATGGATGGATGAATGACTGAAAGAATGGATGAATAGATGGATGAGTGCAAGGGCCGATGGAGAGACGGATAAGTGAAAGAATGAAAGGGGGATGGATGGTTAGATAGATAGATAGATAGATAGATAGATAGATAGATAGACAGACAGACAGACAGACAGACAGACAGACAGACAGACAGACAGATAGATAGATAGATAGATAGATAGATAGATAGATAGATAGATAGATAGATAGATAGATAGATAGATAGATAGATAGATAGATAGATAGATAGATAGATAGATAGATAGATAGATAGATAGATAGATAGATAGATAGATAGATAGATAGATAGATAGACTGATAGATGGACTGAATGGTGAAAGACGGAATGATGGATCAAATAATGGATGTATGAAAGAAAGAGTATGTGAAATGGTAGACATCAGAAGGTGGACAGAAGGATGAACGAATAGGTGATTGGATGGAAGATTTTCTGGCACTTGCTTCATTTGCTTGGTGCTATAAGACCTATAGTTCGAAGTAGGTGGTATTTTAATTTTCTGGCTGCTCTTTCAAAATTAAAATGCATTGCATGACAACCATAGCAAGGGGATAAGTTCGCTGTTGAAATCATTGTTTCTGTTTTAGGACATTCCATTTTCTTTATTTCCAAATGGAACTGTACTGAAAGAAAGAAGATGAACATTAGCACAGACTGTACCAGACTCTTTACGATTGTTCTTCCGCCCTGTACTTAATTTTAATTAAAATGTTGGTTCTCTTTCAGCGTTACCCACGATGGCAAGCCCTCTTTCCAGACCAGCGCTTATGTCCACTAAGATGATGGCGCCCAGACCGACAGAAATGGCAGCTAGGCCTGCCACAGCTCAGCCAGGAGCAGGATTCTCTACCTGTGGAGTGCCCGCTTTTCTTCGTACTCGGGGGCGAGTAATAGGTGGGAAAAGGGTAGAACCGGGCCGGCACCCGTGGCAGGTCTCTGTGGGGCTGAAGGTTCGAGTGTTCAGAATGGGCCCCGGACACGTCTGCGGTGGGTCACTCATCGCCTCCTGCTGGGTCCTAAGTGCTGCCCACTGCTTCCCACAGGTGTAAGTACATGCCACATTGTCTTTAACACAAACCAAAAAGCAAAGGAAATAGCAGTAAAGTGTGATTTGAGAAACAATTGTCCAAATCTACGATTTGTGTGTAAAAAGAAAAATAATTCAAAAATGTCGTACAGATATCAAAATTGTGTATCCGTCAGAAATTCAGACCAAGGGGCAAATTGACAAGATAATGACACAGTGCGGCGCTGCAAGCCATCTTGTTGCGCTGAGCTGTGTCATTAGGAAAGTGCAGGGATGAGTCGATTTTACAATACAATGCATCCCTGTGCTTTCCTTTGCACTGGCGTACAATAGGCTGCATAACGCCAACGCGCGGACTCTGGCGCCTGCATTGCAGGGATGATTGTTTTTGTGCAGGAAGGTATACCTTCCTGCACAAAAACAATCATAAATGGCATTTTCCTCCTAGATGGGCTGCAGAATACAGCACACATAGAAAGAGGAAAAAACTAGGAAAAATAAAGGTATTTCTCCTTGTTGCTCCACTTCTACGACTCCCCTGAGGAGGCTTTAGAATCTGAGGTTTACAAAACCTTGTAAATCTGGGAATGTGCCAGAATCCATGGGTGCAACCACAGCAACACCCATGGAACACCCTATCACATAGAGTAAGGCATGAAACGGGCCATATTTGCAAAGCCATGGACAGCTATGCAGGGTAGCATCATGTGTCCTTGTAAATAGGAGTCAGCACACTGCACCATCGGAGTGTCAAACAAAAGTGACGTGCTGGTGGCACAAGGGGCTTTTAAATATGGCCCCAAATGTCTAAAAAATGAATACCAGCATTATACAGTGAAAATGTTGTGTTTCAGATAATTTACATTGAAAAACACAACTAAACTTTTCCTTTCTCGCTAAACAAATGCTACCTCATGAATATGTAAAAAGAACATTGTGTGCAAAATGTAGCATTGCTTGCTTTTTAAGGTATGCTATATATTGTTGCTGACGCTAGATGTTTCCACCAGCACCTTGGGGACTCGTAGGAACCTTCCTTGTGAGGGGATTCAGAAAATGAAAAAAACAATCCTACTTTATTAATGCAAGCTGGAAAATGAAATGTTTGAAAAACAAATATACAATAATTTAACAAATGTTTGTAGTTCATATACTCAGTATTAATTAATGCATGCAAAGCTGGTTTAAACTTTATATACACACCCACACAGCCACTCACACACTCACACTGCAACTCACACACACACACACACACTCACACACCCACATAACCACTTGCACACCCACTCTAGGGACTATTGAGGCTTGGGGAGGGGGCCAAGTGCTCCCCCTCCCCTTTTTAAACATAATTGAAGGCCCTGGATATGTGGTCCCAGGGGCCTAATAAGGCTTCAGAAAAGTGGGGAGGGTTCATGCGGCCCCCTCTCCTTTTTTATTATATTTGGACCTAGTGAAGGAGTCCCCAGGGTCTATAAAGGGTTGGGGAGGGGGCAGTGCAACCTTCCTCCCCTTTTATTTACATTGCAGCCCTTAGGTTTGGGGTCCCCGGGGCCTAATTAGGCTCAGCAGGGAGGGGGGCAGTGTGCTCCCTCCCTTTATTAATTTCTTGGCCCAGAGGTATATAGTCTCTGGGGTGTAAGAATGCTCGGGGACACGGACCAAATGGCCCCTTTCCCATATTTTTATTTGTTTGTCCCTGGGGATAGGATTCCCAGGGCCTAATAAGGTTTGGGGGCTGCTAAAGACTGTGCACAGTGTGGAGTTTGCTGCCTGTAGGAGGATTGCTGCAGAATCCAGCGCTGTGACAGCCAATGGCCGTGTGCTGCAGGGGGTTCACTTTATGGATGGTAATAAACTATTATGTTGTGTTAAAAAAGCCCTACAAAATCACTGAAAAAAGCCAAAGGTTAAAGAAACATTATAGTTAGGTGTGATAAAAAGGTCTGTTTTTGTTTATTTTCAATCAAAAAATACACTGAAAAAACGAAGGTTAATGTAATGTTTTAGTTAGGTGAATATGTTAGTGACAACATTAACATTAAGGTTTTGAGCTAAAACAAATCAGAGAAACTCAACAGTTATGGTTAGCAGAACTAACTATAACTTGAGCCCCCTCCATGCATCACTTATGATCTCACACATTGCATCACTCATGACATGCTCCATGGCATCATTTATGACATCACTGAAGACATCTCATATGACATCATTTATGACATTACTGCCATCACTGATGACATCATCCGTGCTCCTTTTGTTCATAAATCTCTATAAACGTGGATTGCATTAAAGCTATGAAAGTAATGGCAAAAGAGCTCAAAATAATATGAAGCATCATTACGTCTATCATGCATACAGCCCGAGCTTGTGTTATGTGCAACGTTGCCCCTATAACATACACATCATGGGAAGCCAAGTTCATGTTGACTTTGAACCATAGATAAAAAGGTAAACTGTACTGCACACTGTGTTTAATCTGTATACATCTGTTCAGCAAAACCCATGTTTCTTCAGATTCTCAAGCCCTCTTTCATAACTCATGCTCTACTATGGAAAGTCTTAACCTGTATCAAACCACTGACAGTCATTGAACCGACATTGAGAAATGATGTGGTTAGGGTCTCTAAGGGAGAAAAATGGAGTTCGAGTAGTTTACCTCGCCCGTAGCTCTCACTGAGGTCTCACCGACTTTGCCGTGGAGTGAAGTGATCTCGTTGGAAAAGGTGCAGAAGCTTGATTGCGCTGGAACCGGATATCTCGACTAGATCCCGTGGCATGACGTGCTGGTCTGGGTTGCGCTGCTGACATCTGCGAACTGGCATCTCTGTGGCGGAACGGGAGCGTTTGGCCCCAAGTTTCCACCTGTGTAGGTGGGGTGGTAGGTGCCTGGTCCCTCCACCTCCAGACTCTGGAATACCCTTCCTGCATATGTAGAGAAGACACCTAATCTGCTTTCTTTCAGAAAACCTCCTAAAACGTGGATTTTCACTCTATGAGCTCTATCTGTTTTCTAATTCAGGCTCCTGTCCTCTATATGCATAGTTTTCACTTTATCGCCTGGTCCTCAGTTGGCAGCACCTAAACACCTTTGGGTAATATCTTGCACCTTATAAATATAAAATCATATCAAATAAAATCTTTCTAAAATCAGTTTTAGAAATACCAAAAACATAATCCTAATCCTAATTCCAACCCTAATTCAACCCTTTTTGTTTTGAAGCTTGTTTAGAATTATATTGACTTTAAATAAAGGTTACAAGCCTAGAAAAACATAAACAATCACATATGTAAAACGGAATTCCTAAAATAAAGGAGTGAATAAAAGAAAACAAAATTGACTGAGAATAAACTGAGCCAAATCTTTTGGACACCCAGGTAACAAAAGTTTAAAAACTTCGTTTCTGGAACATAGTGCCTCCACTTTGATTGACTAATTTGATTCCAATGAAAACTGTTTGTTAATTCTTTACCCTTGGGCGTGGGCATACCTCAACATATGGCGCATAGTGCTTCAAAATAAATAATGTCAACCCCATATTTATGGGGTTAAAACATTTTCTTATCTAAACTTAATCAAGGTGTTGAAACCTGTAGTTCATAGATTTTGCTTTACACAACTTTATTTAAAATTGTCCTTCTTTCTCCTGCTGCCACCTTGGTTTAGGGCAACACAAGGATCTTGATTACAAAAGAGAGAATCATAATTGCACCCAGTAGAAATCTGACACCTGGGGTTCGGGATTTATTGTGTGTTATAAATAGCATTTATTCTGAGTTTTTTCTTGGAATAGGGAATATCTAGGAAGGATTGATCAGAGACCCAACTGTATAACTTCAAATGAAGTGGATTAGCACTTATTGTATGGCAAGAAGTGTATCTTTAAACAAACGTGTTTCTTTTATTTAATAATACCAGTGGCCTTTGCCTAAGGCTCTTTCTTCTTGGCTCATTTGATATTCAGATTACGCGCGGAACTGCTGAAGGTATCACTTGGCAAACATGATATCAAGCAAAATGAGACCAATGAGCAAATCTTTGACGTAGAAGAGATCATTGTTCATGAGAAATATCAAGAACTACAGAGCAGTTTAGTCAACGATATTGGTAAGTAAAGTAATCTGTTCTTTGAAATATATTTTCCATGTCTGATATCAGATCTGGCATTGCCATTGTTGGAATACTTTAACTCGAAAACGGTAAAGAAATTTAAGGCAAAGCAAGGAGATTTCTGATTAGGCACAAAAGGCCAGATGTACGACCATTACATTTAGTGACTCGCAAATTGCAATTTTTAGTGGCTTGCAATTTGCAAGTTGCAAAATGAAATGTACTAATGTGCCTCAGTCATATTATGTATTCCCAATAGGGTCGCAAATGACCTGCCTTTGTGAGGCAGGTCGCAATTTGCGAACCATTGGGAATAAGCAATAACACAGGGACCTGCTGGACAACAGACTACCATGTCTTTGTTTGCTTTTAAATAAAGCAACTTTTTTTGGGGTGTGGGGGAAGGGGGTGGAATGTTGCCCGTTTTCCTTAAAGGAACACTGTATATGTTTCTAAAAGAAAAATTAAACATTTATGTGATTTTGTTTTTACTGCTCTCAAAAAACATTTTCACTGCCAGTTACAAAGGGAAAGGGGTCCCCTGGGGCCCCCTTCCGTTTTGTGACTGGCTTACCACCTACTTCAAGTAGGTGGTAAACTGCGATTGTTTTGCGACCGCATTACGGTCGCAATACAATTGCACTTGCCCTTGCGACTCACTATTATAAAGGGATGCCCTTGGCACGCACATTCCTACTAGAGAATCAAAAACCCTATTTTAGGAGTCGGTTATAGGTTACTGACTCACAAAATAGGGTTAGTACATGTCAGAAGCCATTTTTGCAGTCACAAACAGACCAATTCTCCTTTTGCGGCCACTAAAAACAGCCATATATCTGGCTCAAAATTCCATCAACCAACTTGTCAGAGCAGGTAAAAGCACCAACAGCCTGAGGTTTCAATGAAGATGTTTCCTTATGTTAGTTAGGAGTTGTCCACCTTAGACAGACATGTATTTATTTGGGCAATCTTGTACTGCAAGATCTTGTCCCTTATGAGCATCAGCGTGCAATACAGGTTTGCCCTTAGCAAGACACATCTAAATCAGTGCCTTAAAAATCAACAAAGTACCCATGAGTCGAGTAACTTAGAGTTACTAGAGCCACCAGATCTCCCTTTGACATTGTTTTTGTGAAAGTATCCTATTACCCGCAGCTAGTGACTCACTGAAGTAATATTTCCACTGCAGGGGTTTGTGTTTGATTCCATGGCCACAGGTTCATTTCCAGGTTGGTCCACTCCACCTTTTATCCTTCTGATGTTAATAATGAGAGCACCATCTGTGTCAATAGCTTCAAGAGGCTCAATCTGGGTAATGCAAATCGACATACATGACTGTTATGAGTTCCTAATTTTCATCGTGGGATGCATTAGGGCAGGAGCGGCGTTAGTCAGACATACTAGACTGCAATGACTAACTCTGCCCAAACCCTATTGCCCTTACTGATAAAAGACTGATGTAAGACTGATTCAGCACCGACCCAGTCAGCCTTACACACATAATCCTGCCCTGTAACTGACTGCGACCTGTTATGATATTCTTTCTGTTACACATGACTGAAAATGAACCATCCCCACCAGCATTTCAAAACAAAATCTGTCATGTGAGTGATCCAAATATCCTGATAAGCATTCAGACGCCTAAATTCAATGAGAGAGGGCGCTAATTCGAAAATGAGTTATCCACTGTAGAGCAGTAGCGGCTGCTACCGACCAGGGGGCAGATTTACAAGCCCCTTGCGCCTCATTTACGCCGCTGTTGCGTCACTTTTGTGACGCAGCGGCGGCGCAAATCCTGCGTCATGGTGCGGGGTACTTACAACGTGACGCATCTGGGAGATGCGTCACGTTGTAAAGCCCTGCGCCACATGTAGGCGTCCCTGCGCAGGGGGGGGTGTTCCGGCGCAGGAACGCCTCCTAAAAGTGGCTGAGTGAAATCTACAAGATTTCAGTCAGTCACTTTTAGGCCCATGCTGCGTCAAAACCCTGCGCCTGCCTGAAGCAGGCGTAAGGATTGATGCAGCATTAACAAGATAGGGCCCCCAGAGAATTGCTGGAGCTGCGTCGCGCTTGCGACGCAACTCCAGCAATGCGCCACTTTTCCGGCACAGATGTGTCACGCATCTGTGCCGAATGTGCCCCATGGTGCGCCGCATTGTAAATGCGGCGCATCCATGGTGGTGGAGCTGTGGCACACAATAACTGGCGCATCCCTGCTAATATGCAGGGATGCGCCAGTTATTGTAAATATGCCCCCAGGGTTGGTGAGGCAGGGGGAGGGGGAACGAGGGAGGGGGAAATAATTAACAAATAAAAAGCACTTACCTCTTTACTGCCGGCCGCTAGCAGCGTTGTGACTTGTCTGAGCGATGTGATTCGGTGCTCAGCAGGGCCGGCTTTAGCACTGGTGGTGCCCTCTGCGACAATGTCTGTTGGCGCCCCCCCAATGACCACCTCTGCTACAGATTCCCTCACTATCAGCTTTAACAGTGCCTCTCAAGTCTCCATAACCATTGTCTCTCAGATTCATTTAGTTTTATAGTACCACTCATACCAGTGTAAGGTGTCAGAGCACTTTACACCACACACACATTGCACAGAGACAATCATGTGTGTGTAATTCAGTGTATAGGGATGTTACATCAGACAGGACTACAAGGGGTGGTTTAAGAGTGACGGATCATCAATACTGGTAGGCAATATAGTTAAAGTTCTTATTCAGGAAAGGCACAAATTCAGAATTTAAAACGTAACATCATTGTTAGGGGTTCTCTTTCATAATAAGAATTGTTTTCTACCCAAATGAACCCTTTTGGCAAGATTAGGATAATGAAAGACTGGGCAAAAAACACATAGATCTAAGATATAACTTGCAGTTTACAGCAGCTCTAGGGTGACAGTTAATAGCTCAATGTTTTATATTAGGATTTTGACTAATAAACGACAAGTAACAAAAGGAGCTCTCTTACAGAAGCAGTAACCCACTGACCTATTTACATTATATGCACGCTGTTATCTGCATGGTACACGTTCCTAGCAGCAGCCATTTTAACCTTCTGCGCTACCTTAGGATAAGTCAAAACTTCCTCTAGACAAACCTCCTATCTCTTTCCAGGAAGACGATTAATCACCGGACTTCTCTTGGCATTTTAATTGATGTCTGAAAGTTTCTGGAGGCCAGGAATGAGGCAGCAGGTGCTTTTAAAATGTTAATACACATTTTCAAAAATGACACCCCCACCCCAAGTTAACGCCCGTGCGGTCGCACCGATCACACCGCCCTAGAGCCAGCCCTGGTGCTCAGACAGGGACTGGCAGGCTGTGCATGTTCTCCACCCAGGCCGTAACACAGCCTGGGTGGAGAACATGCGGAGTGTGCATGACGCTTTGCCTGGCCCGAGTCGGCTGTCCAAACCATCATGTGCAGTTTAGGTGCTACCACCACTCCTCCCTCTGTGACGTGAGGAGCCCAGCCACACCACCTGGCTTCAGGTGCAAGCTGAATACAAAAAACAAAAATTATAATAACAAACGTTATTATCATTTTCTTTTTTGTATTCACCTTGCAGCTCGAGCAGTGGGGCGACGCTTCTCCGCCTTAGCGGAGGAGCCGCCACTGCTGTAGAGACCAATATACTAATAGCAATTCCGTTTTCAGCCAAACACTTTTGAATAGACTAAAGGTCCTTCTTTTCTTTCCCTCTTGCTTTGACATCATTTCAACAGTGGCGTAAGAAGGGGGGTGCGGTGGGTGCGTGCCGCCCTGGGTGTCATCACTTAGGGGAGTGACAAACTGGCAAAAATATGTGTTTTAAACACATATTTTTGCCATTTTGTCAAGCCGGGGGTGACAAGTGTCATCACTGAGGGGGGTGACAAAATGGCAAAAATATGTGTTTTAAACACATATTTTGCCATTTTGTCATTTTGCGCACCGAGTACCACCTGACCATGCTACGCCAATGCATTTCAATGTACGAAAATGGGATAGGCCTGCATTTTCTTATTTTTTTACTACATTTTTCCAAGCTAGAATCCAGGACAGCTATAGAAACAAAGATTCCTGAGGCGCAAAGCCTCGCATTGCAAACTTTACACCAGAAACATCACAGACCCATTTTTTGAAGGGTTTCCCTCATTCAATAACCATTTAGTATTTTTTATTTATTTCTCTAGCACTGTTGAAACTGAAAAGTATCCAAGGTAAATGTGCAGAAGAGACCAAGTATGTGAAGACCATCTGCTTACCAGACAGAGAATTTCCTCCGGGACAAAGCTGCTATATCTCCGGCTGGGGCAAGACAGAAACAGGTAAGACTTCAGCCGGGGAGCTAATCCACTTAATTCTTTATCGCATGTCTGTGCATCTGCAGTGAAAAAGTGGATGAAGGGCAGAGGTGTGGAAGTCTATAATGATGCAATCAGGTTCTCTTGGTTCCACACTTTGAGTAGAAGTTTGCCTTTTGAGATGATCAAAAGAAACATCATATTCCAAACATTTTTTTTCAGCTAATATGATTTTTCCTCCACACTCAACAAGGAATATCAGCTCCTCTTATATGAATTCACCTCATATGAATAATAATCCTTTGATTTTTATATAGTGCATCATGCAGGATTTGTTGCAGTCACCAAGTACTGTAAATAACAGATGCTATTTTATTATCCGATTTAACCGCAAATACTGGCCTCAGAAGGCTGGAAGGGTAAATTAACTTTGTCAAGATTCAGCCTCCTGACCTCCACGTCACAGCAGATAATAGTGGTGAGTTCTGCAGCTCTTTCAAAAAAAAAGACATCCCTTGAAAATCGGAATTCGCTCATGGTAATTAAAAGCCCTCGTCTATTTAGAGAAGCAGGTCCCTTGACCCGAAATATCTCATCCTGAAACCTCCAATGCAGCCACACCAGCAGGATGCGGCAACATGATTCAGCAAGCACCGTTCTCAAGAAAGATGCAAGGAGGAGAACTATTGTTTGCTTTTCAACATCCTGCCTTATAGGCGAGACTTCAGCCAAGCCTTTTTCAACTGCGAGAGAAAAAAAGGCCTATCTATTCAGACAGTCCTTCTACCCCGAAGATGTATTCAGGAACGGCCCTCCATTTTAAGGGAACTGACACATGTTCTGATATCTGTCATCAAACAGCCTTCTATATATCCAGATTGTCAGGTGTTCAGAACGTGACCTGACATCCATTGATAACTTCACATCTCTCTCCAGAGCTCCAGTTGCTAGTTTCGAAGCCAGTGTTGGGGTGTGTACATATACATGCATTAAAATAACTAGAAGGCGTGACAGCTTCCCTTACCATGTAATTTAGTATACCTGGCACTGATTTTACTTCACCGAGGTCTCCGGGGTCATGAGCCAGTGCCAAGCACCGAGAGCAGTCAGGACTCGAAGAAGCCTGTTTGTTTTTGTAGTTGTCACCCCATGCCTACTCTTCAGCAGCAAATAGGAGGCGGTTGAGGGCATTGGTTTGAGATTAAAGTGGGTCAACGGGCGTATGCTGACACTTCTGCTACCCTGGTTACTGGGAGCTAGAATGGCAGGCTGGAGGGCAGAGAAGTCACACTTTTTATGTTAGTTGTACTGCAACTAGACTCAACAACACGACCAACACGCTTAAAGTAGTTTCCTCAAAGATTTCCTAGACTCTCTCTTGGAAGCTTAGATCTAGGAACAAAGAGTCCTTAGGTATGTGCATTCAAGGAGCTCACAGCAGCGAACCAGACACTAGTATAGTTAAAATCTAAAGAATTTGAAACCAAAGCCAAGTTAGTTAAAAAAATAAAAATATTAAATTAGAAGAGGAATAAATGAGTACAAAAGTAATGCAAAGTAGGCCTGTGGTTATCAGTTATGCTAAAACTACATCAGTATTTTAAACCATGCCTCTTGTGTGAGTGAGCTGGCTTGACAGTTTGAAACTCTGGCTAGGAAATGTTAAATGGTGTGTTTAACCACGGTGTCAAGCAGGGTCAAGGAAACATGCAGGTAGGTTGAAGACTCAGAGATACAGGCCATGATGTGAGGTCATCTATGATAAGGTACCCCCGGTGGCCATAGTTTGATGTGTTCGCTCACTTGATGTACAGTGTTTTGCCAATCGAAATGCTCAATGTAGGGATAAGATGTGCAGATCCAGTGTGCATGCTATAGATCTCTCAGTGCCAGTTCTCCTCTTATCCAGGTCCACTGAGTTGCAGCTCCCCCTGATCTGGTCCTTTCAGCATTCGCAGACAAAGTTCCTCCAGAAGGCACTCATGTTCCTCCTGCAAGTGGTTTCTTCTCGACTCCTCAGCACTCTTGGAGCATGTTCCTCTAGCAGGGAGTTCTTCTCTGGAAAAGGGATTTAAATGTACCTCCTCTGTCATTGGGATGCGAGGCTTATGTTAGCCCTTTCTACAGTTTGCTTCTTATTTCCAGCTACATGTTACATATCATGACATGCAGCAGCATGGAGCCTCGCTAAAGCTAGCCACTCGATGAAGACATCGAGGGCCAGCCAGTCACCCACCCTGTATGTAAGATGCTGAGAAAGGCAATAGATCCCCATCCAGTCGCCGCAGTCACTGTGGTGGAGCAGCGCAGTGTGGCCACAGACCAGCCAGTGACACTGCATCACTTTTGGATATGTGCAGAGCCACGTGCATGAAATATGCCTCACGCTTTGCCGGGTGGCACACTAAATTTCTCTCCAACCTTATAACGAACACACAAACAAACTTTCAAACCAAGAACTACTTTGGACCTGATTTAGATCTCGGCGGACAGGTTACTCCACCACAACTGTGCCGGATATCCCGTCTGACCATAATATAAATCCCATTATAGCCTATGGGATTTATATTTTGGCGTACGTTGTGACAAAATAAACCATCTGCTGAGATCTAAATCAGGTCCTAAGACTTTCAGTACTGCAAAACATCCTCCAGCCTCTGGGATGGCTGTGGATCATCTCAGAGTTCATATCTAGTCCATTGACCTTGTGAGAGAACATCTCTACCAGCGTTGCTCTCAGGCAGCATTCCTATCTGGATGTCTATGTGGCACCGGAGGGACCACACTTTTTGTAAGGTCTGGGTGGTTGCTGATGTGGTAAGATTCTGGAGGGGTTGTGACATAGTGGCTAGGTTTGGAATAGATCACCCTCACTAGTTCACCATGCCATGGAAACCTCTGACCTTGGTGGCTGACTCTGGCACCTGGACTTGACGCCTGTCATCTATTTTCTTGAAGTCTGTGATGAAGCCTTGGTCTGAGAAGATGTCCCTAAGAAGTTGATGCTCTTCTTTAGGAATTTGCACTTCTTGTGTGGGGTTAACCCAGCTCACGAAGTCACATTAGTGTGCTGTGCAATCTTCTGTTGTGTTCAGATAAGGGACCTGGCTTGGATGAGGATGTCATCACTTACACCTTTTAGTCCATTTAGGGTCGCTCAAATCATGCTCTTGGAAAACCTCAGTGGCTGAGGATACCCTAAATCATAGTGTTTTGCATTGTCTCAGCCCAATGTGAGTGGAAAAGGTCATTATTTAACAGCTGTCTTTGTCTAGAGTGAGTTGGTGATATCCAGCATTCAGGTCCAGACAGGAGAACCAGTTTGCTGCATTGAGGTCTGCCAGAACGTCAGTGTCATTGAGTGTGGGTCTCATGTATCCTTCTGTGCAAATGACTATGTTAGTGAGCCTCATGTCGATGCACTTTTGTTACACATTCGAATTGTTGTGTTTTGTGGACACCACCATAGAGGAGACACACGTGATGGGTCCTGTGACCTTTTTGATTATTCCCATTTGCTTGAGGCATTTCAGTTCTTTCTCTACTTTTGGTCCTCAGTGAATAGGAATCCACTTGTGTCTGAGGGCGAGTGGCCTGATTGCTTCTTGACAGGTTATTGTTTCAGCCACAGTAATCCCGTGAAAAGTTAATGAAATCCTGTACAATATGATTGACTTTTTAATGTTGATACTTCAAACAAACGATATTAAGCCCAGTGCTTCTGCCATGTTACAACCGATGTAGATGTCGGTGCTGTCATCAATTACAAAGAATTTCCCCTCCATTCTTCAATCGGCATGTTGAAGAAGCCTGCGATTGGGAGTGGGTCATGTTTCCCTTATGCAAATATGCAGGTTTTAATTTGATTTGATTTTTTGCATTTATACATTGAAAACAAGGAAGTGTCCTAGTGCTTGAGATAAAATGGAACCAAAAACCACAGTCGCTTTGTAGTCACTCTGCCGTACGAAACCAGATTAGCTGAGATATTAGTTGAACATATTGTGTGCAAACAAAAAGGTTGTCACCATGTTATTTGCTTTCTAATAAGCACAGGTTTGGGTTCTAGTCGGTTAGATTGTCTTCTGTTCATCATATTGACCGAAACCCTTGTGTCGGTGAGTGCTGTGACTCTTATTCTGTGGATGGTGACCTCGTTTTTGGGGGGTTGAATGCTTGCTTCTGTACTTTTGGTCTGTAGCTGAAATGAGGAATATGTTTTTGTCCTTGCCCTTTCCATCTCCGGTGGCTGCTTTTCATGCTCCGTTGTTCCACCTTCTGGATGATGCCCACTGTGGTGCATCATCTTCCTCCGCAACTACATTCCTTATGGTCACTCAAGTGTCCCTCTTCGGCTGGCTCATCGTCGATGCCCTCCTCTGTACATGCATACAAATTATTCTGGTGCCTGCACGATTAGCAAGTCTTGCCTTGACCCAGGCAGTAGGCGCATCCACACATTTTTTGTATACCAGCATGGTTTCTGCCTCTGTTCATGGGTAGCCTGCAAGGTCTTGCTTCTACTTTCATTGGCCTCGAGGCATCTTCGCTGTCACCAAGCCCCATCTTTGCCATGACTGTCTCCATGGTGGGCACGCCCACTGGTTCATCTGCTATGCCCATTGGGAAAAAATGATGGGACTAATTTGCTGATTGGGTTGGATCCAGCATCAGAGGCCTGTTGATCTGCACTCCTGGATTAGTTGGGTGCATACCTCCTTGTTGGCGTCATCATCAACACATGTGCTTGCCAGTTCTCTCAGGCATACATAAAATGGGTGAATTATCTCTCCTTCCTCTTGTTTAGCTTGTCTTAGGACAAAACATTTATAGTCAGGGTTTCTTTGGGGGTTGAAGTGTACCTTAAGGGTTGCCACCACTACATTTCATTTATTGTCACCTCCCTTGCCTGGCAAATTCTGGAACAGGTTGTACATTTATTCCCCTGCTTAATGTAGGGGTGATGATCTTTTGATCATAGGATCAGTCTCTATTGCCACCGTGAAGTAGTTGGCCTGCCCATCTATTTGGTCCAGCAGCTGGTCGCTTGTGCGAGTGCGGCGAGTTGGTTGAATGGAAGTATGCTACATGCCACAATCTGGATTTGAATTGGCACCTGGGGTGTACCCTCAGGTGAGGGTGTCGGTGTTGCTGGACTAGGGAACATTTTTATTGCTTCTGCTGCCACAACCATGGGTGGTGGATGAGGACTGTTGCTATCTTGTTGGTACCTGTGCAATTGTATATTTGTTCCTGTATTCTGTGGATGGCTGTGCTGCCCTTCTGCAAGTGTTATTCTCAAATCAACATTTCTTCATTTTTCCATGTTCCCAGTATTTGCTCATTTGATTGTTAATATTTTATTCTGCTGGGCATGGCTATAAGTCTGCTGATCGAACATTAGGGGCACCTCTATTAGCAGATACTTTGTGATCCTTTTCTTTCCTTTCCTTTGTCTTGGTAGGGGGGTTGAAACAAATGGGCATGGTGTTTGTTCTCTCGCCTGTTATGGGGCAGGCCTCATGACTTATGGGGCAGGACATTTGGGCCTCGATTTTCGATCCTCGTCGCCAATGTTGTGACACAGCGCAGGGGGCACAGAGCAGCTAGGGACACTACCAATGTTTCGAATACAGGTCCACTCTTTGCTCGATCCCTTTATTCTGCTCCTGATGTGTGCTCGTACAACTACATCCACAAGTATACACCCAAGGTTGACACACTACAGTCACCAGGCCATGCAGCTTAAGCTTTGACAGTGCTTGTATCCTTAGTCATGCCAATAAAGCATTTTTACATTGCAGCAGAGATGTGGTCGTTGTTGTTGTTGTCCTTGCACTGAATCCAGGACTCTGGCTGGAATTACTGCTAGCATCACCACCTGTGCATGCAATACCAACAGCACTGTAGAGATATCGATGAAGCTGGCTGACACTCGATCCGATCTACACACACTCTAGCTTGTCTTCTGTTCTGTCCTTTTTCTGTTTTGCACATATACCAGCCTTCAAAGCCTGTGTTCCGTGCAGCATCTCTTCTCCCTTGTTTATATTCTTCTCCCAAATCCTGTGATGCACCATTGCCACTCGAAGCCTGACTCCTCTGTCCTTCATCCCTTAGCCATGATACCTTCATCCCTTGGCTTCTCTAACTGTGTTAAATTTCGCCCCTGGCCACAGAGCAGCATGTAGCTGCTGCTCTCTATCCTGTCCTTGTCCTAGAGAATAGAGAGACAGAGATAGCGAGAAGACAGAGCAGGATAGGAAGCTGCAGATGGTTTTGACCCTCTCAGGAGGGCAGCTGGGGCCGTGATCTAGTGTCCTGTGTTAACTTTCGGAGCACTGCATGCATCTTGCAACAATGGTGCCCATGTTTGTGGGAGGTGCAATGGTAGATGGCTAATGCTATCATGGCACTTCTCTTCTCCCCTAGGACTCCTCTGACTAGTACACCTCCCCTTTGATCCATGCTGTTTTGCTGTTGCTCACGCTATGATCAGGCCATCACCTTTCCTTTCAGTTCAGAAAAAGTTTTTAAGAATCGATTTTTGCAATTTTGAGGGAGAGAGAGTGCACTTTAATACCAGTCAGGGGTCTAGGACCTTTTGGGCAACACTTGGCGAGATTGGACTCAATCTCTCATAAGCCACCTGCAAGATCCAGGGCAAATCCATTTGGAACTGGCTAGCTAATCTCTTCTTTGTTGCGGGTTTCTGCAGCAGCTTAATAGAAGGTTAGCCAGATAGCCCTTGGATTCCACTCTTCTGTCCTGTGTTCAGGTGAGAGTAGGTGCAGCTCTTGGTGTTTCTTTCCACAGGTAAAACAGTAGACTCAGTCCCTCTTCTGAGTACCAGTCCTTTGGTTCAGTAGTTGAAATCATTCTTCTGTTTTACACAGAACCAGCAGTGTTCTGAGGAAGATAGCCAGGTATGCCACTTAAATGCCTGGCACTAGCTTGTGGGTTGAGCTGGCTCCTTATCTAATGAGGAATAATTTCCCATTGGCAACCCTACTCACATTGTCATAATTTCCTGGGGATTTGGCACCAAATAGCCCCACAGTGCGCTGCTCTGCCAAAATCCAACTTGGCAGAATCTTTTCTCCATTGGTCAGAGCCCTGGTCACACCTCCGAGGTATGTGTAGGGAAATGAAGACCTCCCCCTGCAAAACCAGCTCTGTGACAGGTCCACCCTAACCTCTCTGGGATTGGTGCCACTATGACTACTTAGACAGTAACAGGGGCAGGCCTAGGTGTGAGTTACCTCTGCCTGTGACAGGAGCTGCCCCTTTGAAGTTTTTACAGTTGGTGGCCACATCAACCAAGAGAGCACGTACCCCTGAGCACCACTGATAGATTACAACATTAACAGACGTTCATCTAATTATAGCATGGAAGCCGTGTGCAGAGAATATGACAGGGGCATTATAGTACAGGCTTGTGCTGAGTTTCAAGGGCCGCTGGTATGCCATCTTAAGAAAAGCTCTTGTTCACACAATGTTTTTTTTGTTAAAATCCCTCTATAGTTCAGTTACATAAGTGCTCACAATCCTGGCCCACAGATAGTGTTTCTGCCTCATACACTCTGGTTCTTCCCAAACACACTGCTCTCAAAACAGCTCCAACCTTACCGCTCTTTGCACTGTCCACAAACACTGCCTTACCAATAACTTTGCCTCAACATCCTGCCCTTGCATCCAACATGCAGCTCGTGCCCCTTCATCCAATCATTAGCTCACAATTTCACCCAGCCATCCATCCACCCATTTATCCGTTCATCCATGCACTCACTCATACATCCATATGCTCTCACATTCATTTAAGTCATCCATTCATTAACTCATTCTCGTATTTCCCCACTCACCCAGTCGCACAAAAAGACATGCCAACTCAAAGAAGAAGCACTTTTCTTTTGAATAATGCTGGCCCCATTAGCTGTGCCGAACCTCAAAACTTATTTGTTTTGATTTTACTGTTTTTCCTTGCCGTTTCTTTCACCTTGTGCAGGTTTGGCTTCAGAAATGTATTTTCGAGTTTCTCAGGTCGAAATGCATTATTTTTCTGGACAATATTGTTGAACTGTTAAAATATTTAGGGGTGTATTCACAAGAACGTGTAAGAGTAGCTTAACCAAGAGTAGCTTAACGCAACTCTCAAAATCTCAGCCCATCAATGGAAAATAACCCTGTGTCAACGTGGAATTGACAACAAGGCCCCATGCGATAGTGGACAATGACCGCAATACAACCACCTCGACGGAGATAAAAACACAAACCATAACACCAAAAAACCTGCGGTGGGCCAAAGTGCGAAAAGAAAACAGTGACAACCAGCGCGAGGGCAGCAATACACACGCGTAATGCAGGAAAAAGCACAAGAACAGCATACGGAAAATGCCACAGAAAAAAAGCATCAACAGCGGAGTACCACGGATGCACCCTGACCGACTGCAGAGGACAACATGTACACCACAACATCCATGCACCATGGAAAAACAGAACCGAGCGGCACATCGCATTAAAGAGACCAATGGCAGACAAATCAGAGCCGCATGAGCGACTCGCCCACCGTGCAGCATATGCACATAAGCAGAAGTGCACCTCGACATTGGCAACATCCCGGTACAAGCAGCAACCAGACAACAACTGAACACAGGACACAACTGGTTCTGCAAATGTGCACAACATGGCAAATCACATCTGAAACTGCAGGAAAATGTAACATAACAATGTACAAGTACAACCTGTAACCTGCAAATATGTTTTAATCACACATGCAGTGCAATTGGACATCTTCTATTGTCCCATGAGTGCCAGGGACGGCCACAATGTGACGTGCTCATGAGAAGTAAGTGTCAATGATGGAGTTCCTACGGGCCATCCCTGCTGCAGCTGCAGTGGGATGTGGGCCACCTGCCCCATCATCACCATCATCGTCCGGTACCTCTGAAACTGGGATCCATGGGGCATTGGTGCGAACACAGATGTTGTGCAACACACAACATGCAACGATCATCTCGCACATTATGTCCGGGCTGTACAGGAGCTTTCCACCTGTGCCGTCCAGGCACCTGAAACGTGACTTCAACACGCCAAATGTGTGTTCAACGATGCCCCTGGTGCGTATGTGGACCGCATTGTACTGCCTCTGTGCGGGTGTGTTTGGGTCTCAGAGGGGTGTCAACATCCAAGGGCAGAGTGCATATCCTTGATCACCTGTGACAGTGCAGGGAGAAAAGAGTCAATACTTGTTTCGGCAGGATGTGATGGGAGGCCCACCAATACAGTGACGCCTGTGCTGGCTGTGTGTGGGGTGAGTGTAAGCCTGCCCTCAGGGAGTAGCTGATGCTGCCAACAACTCCAACAGTCATCAGGCACTCAGTAATGCAATGTCAGAAATACAAGGGGGAATGACTCGAGTCGCACAGGGCTAGTAGCATCACGTGTCCCAGGCCTGCTTAATGGAATTATGCCACACTGATCGAAGGGAGTCTTGTGCTGTGGCCGCTGCCACGGACTTGGGGTCACTGCCATTCAGGACTCAGGACACTGTTCCATATGTGGGAACTGGTCCGAAGAGGATGCCGGTGGACCATGTCAATAATTAAAGAGTGATGTGGGCCAGGGTCGGGGGGGCAGCGAGGGTCTGCAGAGGCTGCTGAGCACGTGTGACTGGGGCCTGGAGCTTGTACCGGCACGTGTTGGGCCCTCTTTGACACACGACGGTGTCGGCAGGTGAGCAGTGTGGCCTTGGGGCGCTGGGGCGGGCAGGCCTGGTCTGTGCATCAGCGTCCTGCGGTGCAGCAGGCGCACAGGGTCGTAGGCCCCGCTGCTCACGGCGTCGGCCTCATTGCAGGCAGTGCAGCGCCGCACTGTCAGTGACGTTGGCCTTCCCAGGAGTGGACTACGCCCTGCGCAACGGGGCTTGTCACCACACCCCTGCGCAGCCCAGACGTACTAAGGGCCAACCCACTACGCTCACGCACGCAGGGGGGGACGCAGCGTGCAACACTTCCGTTATCTGTTCCACGGCATGGGGTGACATTGTTGCTTCCACTGCTCACTAATCTCCAGTCACCAGCAGTTGTGGTCTGCATGGACATGTCTGTGGTTTGCATAGCCATGTCTGTCCTGCACATCCATGCCTCACTTCTCGTTATGTACATTCCCATTCACAGGTCACATGCATCCTCGCACATGGCTGCATTCTGCATCTCGCAGCCCGCATCCGTGGCTGTGGTGCCATGTAATGTCTGTATTGGGTTCAGGGGTAGCCCAGGATGACCATGGAGTGGTGTTGTCGTGTCTGGTAGGTGGTTGTGTAGTTTGACATGTTGTATGTGGTTTGGTCAAGTGTGCATTTCCACAGTTGTGCGTTGTGTGTTGGTGGCTTTGGGGTGTGTGATGTGTTGATTTGGCACTTACCAACGAGCAGTCCCGTTCCATATGTGCCATCCTGGAAGCGCTGGTTGATGATGGACTGTCGGAAGATGAAGGAATCATGCACACTGCCTGGGTAGTTGGCGACAACATTGGTGAAAAGTCCCCGGTGGTCCACTATTGCCTGCACATTGATGGAATGCTGATGCTTTCTGTTGTGGTAGTGGTGTGCAGTATCCGCAGGGGGCACAAGTGGGACATGTGTGCAGTCGATTGCCCCCAACATGGCTGGGAATCCGGCTATGGCGTAGAAGCTTTGCTTTGTCTCCAGCTTTTCCTGCGCAGTGTTGAGGAAGTGAAGGTACTGGGGTATGAAGCTGCGGATGGCATCCAGGACAGGTGTGATGAACTTTGATAGGGCTGGCTGTGAGACCCCTCCAACTCTGGCAGTTGTTGGTTGGAAGGTACCAGAGGCCAACAGATGCAGCACAGCCAGCAGCTTTGTCTGCGGAGGGATGCTGGTTGTCCGCTGTGTTGGTACCATCAGCCTGTGGGCAATGTGGGTCAGGATGCGGAGGATGGTTGCCCTTTTGAGCCTGTAGTGGGCAATGACTTTCGCGGGTGTTAGGTCTGTGAGAGTGTTGCGTTTTCTGTAGGTCCGCTGTCTTACTCTGCGCTGCCTCTGTGGTGGTCCGGGGTGGGGCTTGTCAGGGTCCAGGGGGTGGTGGAGGTCCTGGTGGGGGTGGCGCTGGGTGTTGTGGCCCTGTTGGGGCTCCGAGCTGCATGATGAGAAGCTCGATGGTGTCATTTGTTCTTCGGGTGTGGCTGTATGCGGGGCTCCGTTGCCTACTGCAGGGAGTCGTCCGTCTTTACACCTGCTTGAGGCAGGTGTTAAATACCTGCGGCTACCGCGCCTTATCGCGTGGTTTTGACTCGCATCGCGGATCTGGCAGTTGGTTGTGAAAGTGGTGTTGTGGTTTTTTCACGTGTTTTTGCAGGGGAACGCCTACTCTGCATCTCATTAGCGTTAGTTTCTGGTGTCATCCGTGGTGCTGTTTTTTGCGGCTACTATCGCAGGTAAATTGGTGATATCAGCTGGTAGCACCAGCTTGTGAATGGTGTGATGCATTTATCACCACTTTGGCTGTGATAAAGTGCCGCTAATTTGGTGATAGGACCTTGTGAATATGCCCCTTATTGTTTTTATCAGGTTAACACTTTGCTCGTCAGCCTTAGATACAACTGTTTTTCCTGTCAGAGCAGGAACGTATCTGATAAGAAAACGAGCACACTCCCTTCCTACAGTGCTTAATTTGGGCAGGGGCTTGCACCAGCAGTAATTTTTGAGGACGGGGCATTTTTCTTGTCAGAGGAGAAAAAACGGCAGACATAGGAGAAAGATGAGAAAACAATGACAATGGAAGAAAGTGAGGATGAAAAAGAACCAGCAAGATTGTGATAAAGAGAAAGGACATGGAGGGTGGTGGAAGGACGAGGCTAGCAGTGGAATCAACTTCTAGGAACTCTTGTGATCACCATTCGTCAAGGCTTGTAAGAAGAACTCGGGGACCTGCACTTACGTTTTCTTTTTTTTTTTTTTAATACGCTTTGTTCCTATGTTTCTTCAGCAGAGGCGGCAGCTTGTCAATTCAAGCTCCAGTGACTGGTGCATGCATTTTTCAAAGACAAGAATCTGCAGCTGAAGTTTGAGACGCTTGGATTCCTAGGGGCAGATTAATGAGCCCCTTGCGCCTCATTTACGCCGCCGGTGCATCACTTTTGTGACGCAGCGGCGGTGCAAATCCTGCGCCATGCTGCGGGGTATTTACAACGTGACGCATCTGGGAGATGCGTCACGTTGTAAAGCCCTGCGCCAGCAGTAGGTGTACCTGTGCGGGGGGGGGGTGCGTTCCGTCGCAGGAACGCCTCCTAAAGGTGGCTGAGTGAAATCTACAAGATTTCACTCAGTCACTTTTGAGCCCATGCTGCGTCAAAACCTGCGCCTGCTTGAAGCAGGCGTAAGGATTGACGCAGCATTGTAATGATAGGGCACCCCCGAGCCTTGCAGGAGCTGCGTCGCGCTTGCGACGCAACTCCAGCAATGCGCCGCCTTTCCGACAGGAGATGCGTCACGCATCTGCCCATCCCGAGTGCCACGGTGCGCCGCTTTGTAAATGCGGCGCATCAATGGTGGCGCACGGGTGGGCAGATGCGTCGCAACTCTTCTGGCGCATCTCTGCTGATTAGCAGAGATGCGCCAGACGTCATAAATCTGCCCCTTAGTGCCTAATCTCGCCATTCTGATTTCATTTCCACAGAGAATGACCCTGCCCAGCTGATGGATGCCACTGTGAAGATCATCTCAGAGGAGCGGTGCTCGGAGCCCCAGTCCTATGGGAAGCACATTGGTAGTTCGATGCTCTGTGCTGGGATCCTGGAAGGAGGCGTCGATGCATGCCAGGTTTGTTAAAATGTATTTCCAGTAGCAAAACCATGAAAGGCAGCAGATCGGTAAAAAAAGAGGATTGGCCCTTTCATCATTGTGTCTATGGGCAGCAGTGCACCGTGTCCTAGTATCTCATACTCCAGTGTGGCTCAGATGCGGCTGACAGGCTGAATGATTTACTCACAAAAGAAATGAGTGAATGACTGCCTTCCCAAATGGTTGGTGATTGCGTGTATGACTGTTTATGTGAGTGCTAAGTGGATGAGTAGGTGGTTAAGCAAGTTGAGGTGACTGAGTGAGCAAACTGACTATATGAATGAGTTGGTGATTCATGATTTTGTGAGATAGGGTGTAAGAGTCAATGAATGGCTAAGCAGCTGAATATGTACATATATCTGCAAGTACGCAGATAGATGTTCTCACACCCAAATCTTTTATTGTGGTAAACTACTAATGATTACTTCCACTAGACAAAGGTGCCACAAACCAGTGCTAACAATGTGTGTTCATGCAACACATTTCGCAATATAGCAAATAACTCTGCACATCTCGTCAATATTTTCATCCAATCCAATTAATGTCATGTAAGTAGTAGACCATTTCTTTCCCAACAATTAATCATTTTTTAGTTATAGTATTATCAGCGTGTTAGCATTGTCTCTGCCTCTCTCCAGCGCTCATCCAATGTGCGACAGTCAATTCACTTTTTTACATGCTCTCCATTTGTCTGTTTGAAAAATTGAGTAGCACTGCAACAAATGCAACAACAGATATAAGCAAAAGGGAACTGACCAAAAAGTCCAAAACAGAGGCTGACCAGTATCAGTCTACCTTGCATGGTCTTCTCTTGTTCAGAACAGAACTAAGAAACTTTGGGCTGGATTTTTGAGGCCCGTTGCGCCGCCGGAACGTCACTTTTTGTGACTTTCTGTGGTGCAGGAGCCTGCTCCATATTTACAAGGCAGCGCTAAGCCACTTTTTTGGGCTTAATGCTGCCTTGTGAATATCAATCCCTTAAACACAGATTTCTGCATAAAAGGGGCATGCAATGGGTGTTGCTGGGGGCATTCCCAGCAACATCCATGGCTTTTTGACACTGCCCCAGATTTACAAGTAACCAGCATACATAGAAAGAGGAAAAAGCCTCTAGTGAGAAACCTCCCTGCACAAAAAAATCATCCCTGCAACGCAGGCCCCCTTGCACATGGTGTAAATGTGCCTGCGTTGGCGCACAGCAGCCCATTGTTTGCAGGCGCAAGGGAAAAGGACAGGAATGCACCGTATTTGATAGATACAGCCCTTTGCACCGTATTTGATAGATACAGCGCTTCATGCCCATTTCTTTTGACATAGGGCAACGCTGCAGGAATGCCTGCAGTGCTGCCCTATAAATGAAACCCTAAGCATTAATTTGTAAAACTACTGACCGCTACTCAACATCACTGACCAACGAAATGCGGAGCTGCATTATGAAGGCTAATCAACAAAAGGATGAAGTCAAAGGCCCTCTTTGCATATGCTTTTTTTTCACCTTGTTTTTGTATGATATGAGCTCTGGCAACAGCTAAAGCCAGCCTCTAACCAGACCTAAACAAATAGGTCGATGTCAACCTGTTAGGCTTGAGCCAGTAAAGCTTGTTTGAATCGGTGCTGAGGTTTCTCCTAGATCAATCCAAATGTTCAGAATAGATTTGTTAAGAATATGATGGACGACCACTTTAATGACAAATAATTCTATTGCATTTGTATCCAGACGCTATCATTTTCCATGAGTTGGCATTGACACATATGTAGTTCTTATGTCGTTTATGGGGCTGGACCACAGCAGCACCTGCTTTTCTTTACCTTTGCTCTCGTTCGAAGCCAGAATTAAAGTTTCTCTGCACATTGTAGGGTATCTGTGAGACCCACTTTGACACTCACTGCTTTAATGTGACATCTGACAGCGGGCTCAGAAAGACTCCATCCAGGTGCGAGATAAACAGTGCCTGCTCATCCTGTGGTTGTACCTGTATTGGCAGGCGTATACACTTCACTCAAGTTAAAACATCTCTTTATTTTGCTGGCATGTTCTTTTTGCATCTTTTTAGTTTCACTGGCCTGATGTTTATCATATAGTTTACATCACATCAAAACAATTAAATTCAGAAATCATTAACAGTAAATGTTCAACAACACAATCGTTTCTGGTGTAAAGGTGTGTGTAATATTGTGCTAGAGCACTGCACTTTCAACTGCACTGTTCAAGTGATGTTCCACGACAGCTCATTCCAGCTAGTGTTGATGGGCTTGAATGGGACCACCAAGCGATAGCACACTGCACGTTGTGCAAAATATGTTCCCCTGAACAATTATTCCTTATTTGAGGAGCTTGAAGTAACCCCTCTACGTGAAGTGAAATCCTTGCTACATCCACCCCCCAGTGGCAGCATGTCACCCAAACCTAGGAGTAGCAGAAGTGACTGCCCATGCCCTCTCTCACACTCCTGGTTTTTCCTACTCTTAGTCAGGGGTAGCTCCTGCTTGAGGGCATAGGGGGCAGAGTCCACCAGTCTTTGAGGAAGGAAAAGGAGATTGAAAGACTCATCTGAGGCACTACTGACCAGTCTGGATTGCAAGTAGCAGTGAAGCACAGCTGTGTACAAACACACGCAGTGCATGTGAGGTGGACGGCTTCAATGTCGCCCAAATCCCGCATGCGCAGGGTGCGCCTGTGAAGCAGAGGTGAGGGCAATTAGACAATGCCTAAAGCAGCAGTTTTTCCAGGGCTGCAATCGAGTACTCGGCTTGCACGGATCTGTTATATAGTTGGGAACATCCTTCCAGGATCCTGCCTCCTCTGACTGGTTGACCCTTGGTACTGTCAGCCTATGAGAATAGGAGGTGGGATTTTCATATATCTGTTGCTGAAGGCTTTTGCCTCGTGATCGTCCTTCGGATCTCTATCCTCTGCAGCCGGCCCTCAGACTTCTCTCTCAGGGCGGCCCATCAGATTCCGACTCACCTGCTACCAGAGCTCGGAGCATTCGATGAGGTCAAGTACCGCTTCCTTTGACCTGAACTGTGCTCGTATTAACCTCCTTCCTTCACCAACTGCAGCCAAAAGACACCCGTCTGGAAGAAACACCATTAAAGCTGTGAGCTGAAAGCCATAAGCAGTGAGTACAAGTAGGCCTTGCCTCGTCTGTCAAGCGGCTAAGAGGCCTGGATCTCTGCCTGACGTTTTCTGCCTTCGGGTTTTCTCATTACTCTTTATTCCCCTAAAATCTCACCTCTGGTCCCTAATATATTCCCCCGGCAACCTTGTCAGCTTCACTCAGGCCTCCTTTGTCATACTACTGGCCTACCTCAGAACCCCCCCTCCTCACTCACTGTCTTAGTCATTCTTATTGGCGCTGCTAAGTAGGTGAGGACTTGTGTGGCTACAGTCTGGTTTTGCTTTGTTCTGGGGTGTCTGGCTCCAATTAGCCCACAGTTTTGGGTTGCTGTGCCATGTTTGTTCCCAGGCTTTTATCTTGTTTGAATGGCTTTGTAAATGTATCTTCATTTTGTCCTCTCCTGGCATCCTCTGTTACAGGTTAGGTTCATTGGAACCCTTTTTCTGGATCCCTCTATCAACGAGCTCATATTTAACCCAAATCTTCTGAAAGACCTGGAATGGCAACATTTTGAGCATTTGTAACATATGCATCCCATATACCCTTCTACATACTATATTTGATTGGACTTTAACATTATCAGACTTTAACATAATCACTATTCAATATGATCTGAAGTCATATTGAATAATACGTTTTTTACCAGCAAAACTGGTATTTCTTTCTTCACATTTATACTATCATAAATATCTTTAAAAGTTTTATAAACTAGAGTTTAAATATTTTGAACAGTTGAATATTCTTACATTTTAATTAATGGTCTTATGAGGGTTGTATCAAACCATATCAGAACACATAATTCAAACCAATTTACAACCATATTGATTATATTATTTCTATGTTGTCGCCTATGAATGTATGTAAAAAAAAAAAAGCATAGGTTGTACCAAAGGCAGCCATCAGTTTGTTCCATTGTTTCCAGATTGAATATAATCGACTGGCACTTTTTGCCTAGATCACCTGTGACGCTGATGGAAACAACTTTGATTTTCACCAATTCCAGTGTGTGCAAAACCAGAATATGATTTCATTGAAGTATGATACATACTAGTTACTCTACTCATGGGTCTGTCTGAGGACTCAAAGACTTCACCATGTACAAGACACTCTCAAAGAGAGAAATTTAAATACAATAGAGAAAAAAACAATCTCTGGATCTTGAGCAATAGACAGGCCTTGACTTGTTGATAATGTAGCAGTCTAATGACATGGAAGTGAAGGAGCAAGGCCAAGTAAGAATAAATATATCCTGTCTCTGTGCTTCCCTTGCAGGGCGACTCAGGAGGACCACTAACGTGTGAGAGTGGCGGTCCTTTTCAGCTCGCTGGAGTGGTCAGCTGGGGAGATGGCTGCGGGCTCGAAGATAAACCTGGCGTCTATGCACACGTCTACCGATTCCTACCTTGGATTAAAGATAAAATGAACATTCTCTAGCACCAAAGAACGATTCCTCAATGCTGTTGACCACTTTCTGTTTGAATAGCGTACACAAATAACTGTGTTCTGGTTTTGTTAATAGATTGTGTAGAAAGTTTTATCTGTGGCCAGATATCTGTTTTCAAACTAACAAATGGAACTCTTAAGTAACCTGTATGATACTGTATAAAATTCAATAAATAATATTCAATGATAGATTGTATAGAAACAGTGGGCATGCTGGCGTAATGACAAAGACACAATAAAAATGGTTTGAAAATGGAGTGTTAAATGGTACAGAGTTTTTTTGGGCTAGTAGAGAAATTTGGATTTGGAGATGAACCGAGAAGTGAAATCTAGTACAAGACACTGCTATTTATGAATTTGACTTGTAATACCTGTGATATCCACGTGTAAGCAAAAACTGCTTCAGTGTCTGAGGTAGATAAAAGCGAAGCTGAGGTGGACGTGGAGGTATTGCAAGAGTCCAGTTAGGAGGCTGCTGCAGTAATTCAGCTTGCCCCAATCAAATCAAGAAGGCAGTAGTCGCATCATGGCTGATGGTGCATGCTGGAACTCTAAAGGAGATCAAGAGTCCTGGCAGAAGGGGAGAGAGTCATTTATGAGACAGTAGGGAATGTTTTGCAGAACTGAGGCAAATTAGGGGAGGCGGAGTATATGAGGGAACTGGGTGGGGGCATCAAGACCCTGTTTTGTCTCACCACCTTGTGCTCCTGAATTCACTCATCCCCCAGTTTATCTGTTTGATATGTGGGGATTATTCAAGCTGCTGTGAAAGATTGAGAGCCTTGTATGGCAGTAAAACAGAATCATGAACATTGCAGTGGGAATCACTGTGTATTCTCTTGGAGACTCCCTGCCCCCTATGGGGAGCAACCTTAAGAAGGCACCCAGCACCCTGTGCAATTCAAAATTGAAATAACCCCATGGGAGCTCCCTGTATCTGATTAGAAGTGTCCGCACCTCATGCAAAACAAGCAATAATGGGTTGGCTCCACTTTTAAGCACTAGTAGTGCACAAAGCATGGGTCTTCCAATGTGTGTATAACCAAAGATTTATGAGGCATACATTGTGATTTGCAAATTAGTTTTCACTTCCAACACTACAGGCAAGAAAATGTATTGGATGAAGTATCTGCACAAGCTGGAAAATTAATCTGATTCAACTAAAGTTTTTCGATCAGAGTCAAAATTGGGACCGCTCATATGCCTAAGTTCCCATAAAGCAAAAGATGGAGGGAGCACACTGCCTCACATCCCAGCACTCAGTTCGCCCCAATGCATTATGGTAAATGCAGTGCATGATAACATTTACTTCAGTGAAAGTTTTTAGTTTTCATCCTTGTTGGTGCAGCCAGTGCTGTGTATCTCTTGACATATGTTTCAGGATAAAAGTCCTTCTAAAATAAAAGTTTTGGGGGCCCTGGAAATGGTGCTCAAAGTCTTCTCAGGTCTCTGTTCTACTATGGAGTGCCGGTGGATCAACTAGAGCTCTTCAGCTCATTAGCTCATTAGCCCAAGGCAGCCTTTTCAAACAAAGAAGGGAGGTAGCACACAGCCTTACATCCCAGCACTCAGTTAGCCCCAAAGCATTATGGAAAATGCAGTGCTTAATTTGAGCCAGTGGTTTCCGGTACTTGGCACCGTCACTTATTTGTCAACATCTGTGCTTGTGACAGTCTGCCACAAGGTGGCGCTGTCTCAGATAATCACAGCAACAGCCTATTATTAATTCAATAAACATTAAAAATAACTATTACCTGCCGCCCAAGCCATTCTTATAGCTTTGGGGGCCTGGAATAGTCTGAATTGTCACACTTGGAGGAGTGTGATGGTTAATAGGTGTGTTGTTGTTATTACTGGCAGCATAGCAGGGGCAATGTTGTGGTGCAAGCTGCAGTGGTCTCTTGACGAGAGCCCTGGCACTTATTTATTTACAAATTAAGCACAGAGTGCATGATAACACTTACTACATTGACAGTCTTTAGTTTTCACCTTTGATGGTGCAGCCAGTGCTGTGTATCTCTAGACATGTGATTCAGGATAATTGTCCTTCTTTCAGTAGAGAGTACACAATTAATTTGGGGGTGCTGCAAATACTGCTTAAAGTCTTCTCAGATCTCAGTACCACTCACTAAACACAGGTGGATAAACCAGGGCTCGTTAGCTCATTAGATAAAGTGAGCCTTTTCAAACAAAAGAGGGGGGGAGCACATGGCCTCACATCCCACCTCTCTACTGATGAAGGACAACTATCTTTTAACATGTGTCGAGAGATACACAGCACTGGCTTCACCAAAATGGGTAAAAAGTAAAGACTGTTACTAAAGTAATTGCTATCATGCACTACATTTACCATAATGCATTGGGGTAAACTGAGTGCTGGGATATGAGACAGTGTGCTCCCTTCCCCCTTTGTCTGAAAAGGCTCCCTTGAGCTAAGGAGATGACAACTCTGATTAATGCACCAGCACTCAGTGAGTGGTACAGAGACCTGAGAAGATTTTGAGCAGTATTTCCAGCCCCTAAAAATGACATGTTGCACTCTACTGATGAAGAACCAGTATCCAGAAACACCTGCCTAGAGATACACAGCACTGGCTGCACCAATATGGGTGAAAAAAGTAAAGTCTGTTAATGAAGTAAGTGTTACCATGTCCTGCATTTATCATAGTACATCGGGACGAACTGAGTGCTGGGATGTGAGGCAGTGAGCTCCTAGCCTCCTCTTGCCTAGCTTCGCATGTTTGCATGTTCCGTACCATGCTCATAATGACCAATTTACGCAATAACAATGAGTGGATTGGATTATGCACACTACAAGAAATATTTAGGATATTTAGGAAATCCAAGTCGATTTACTTAGTCCAGGCTGCTGTAGTTTTGAAGACTTCCAGAGTTCTTTATCTAATGTGTGCGGAGCTGCACTGGAGATGGGGACCTCAATGAGAGCCTTCAACAAAGCATCAGTGAGCTCATCTAGAGGTTGAAGTGCATTTAAAATCATATGGGAGCTGCGATCCTGAGTGCAATAGGGGCAGAGGCAAGAAGTTTGGGGACGAGCCCTTTAGCATTTTACTGTAAGGAAAATGCATGCAAAATATAAAACACACTCTTTAAATGAAAAATAAATGCAAGGTGAAGTATTTGGTGGGAAATGCATTTTTTATGACAGCTCCAATGGTTAATGTATCATTGCAGATTTGAGTAACAAGACAGGCACAAAACTGGATCATGGTTGGTGTACTGGAGAATAGTGATGTGTATTTATAGGGCTGCAAAGTCCCAGCCTGCAACTGAAAGCACTGTGAATATGCAAGTAATTCTTTCTAAATTGTATTACATTCAGTACAAAATCATCTTCAACAAAACGTGCAAAGAGATTTAGGGCCTGATTTAGACTTCAGCAGATAGTACTCCACTCATCAGGATAACGAAGGACATTACCTCCACCGCCCTGATGGACTTCCATCCGCCAAGTTTAGAGATGACTGCCAGCTCATCTTTCTTCTTTGTTCCTTGAAAGCAGCCGTTCTCTTCAAGGTACAAAATAATTGGTGGTTTTGATGGGCCATTCATCAAACTTTTTTGTTTCTCAGAAACAAACTCCCAAAGCTGGCATTTGTTTTGAAAAAAAAAAATGAATGACCCCCACACACTGGGAGTTTTCTTTTGGGGTGTGAAGAACATTATTTTTCTGTCCTGGTGATGAGGGACACACAAAATGACATTACATCATCCATCCTAAATAGGAAGGGTGGTGGAATGCCCTTCCTCCAACAGCCCATACTCTATCGGGCCATTGGAGGAAGCTTCCCATTGACAGACGCAACAAGACCTCCATGGACAGAAAGCTTGCAGCCTGTCCATGTCAAATGCGGTAGGCAGATCGAAAAATTGGTGTACAGGGTAATCCGTCACATTTGCAATGCAGTACCCTGTCTGGCAAACTCAAAATCAATCCCATAGCATTTCAGATATAGGAAGTCCATTAAAAATATATATATATATTTTGTATTACGTGTTCAGACTGTACCTACTGCATACCTTTTTTTTCAAGTTGCCATTACAAGGACTTAACTCGAAATTATACCACTATATTGCCTCTCAAAAAGAATAAATATTTGTCACCATGAAACCTGAATGACTCTATCAAGATTAGCCATATACTGATTCCGAAGCAGACTTTAGATCGATTAAAAATTGCACACATCTATATTTCTTCCAGGTAGGAGGCAGCCAGTCAAGAAGGCTTGTTTTTTCTTTCGCTATCTGCCACATCCTTGACTTCACAGATCTGGAGACCCTCTCCTCTCAGCCATAGGCACCTGAGAATTAGTATTATTTATTGTGGAACAGTTGTTTTTTTAACAAAAAGGATGGAAACTGTTACTGTAAAATTAAAAAAAATATTGGTAATATCATTCCAAATATATCCTTCTCACTTCACCCACTTAGGTTGCACAAAAGTCATTTACAGATAGAGACCGCTGGCTTCATTTTTTCATCGCTTCTAGTGGTGCCTCATGGTGTCACTTTCTCTGTCCCTAATCAGCCCACTTGCAAGGTGCCCATAATAGACTTGCGCCCCAACTAGGTACTGTGAGGAGCAGAATTCCTGCGTGGAATTCTATTCCGCCCAATTAGAAGAGGTGTGGTGTTCTTGCACCCGGATTTAGTGAGTGTAGGAACGACTAACCCGATTTTTCCATCTAAAAGATTCCATCAGAATGTAATGGAGAGAGACTGTGATATTTTGTCATTTGTATTGCACTTTCCTTACCATTGAAAGACCCAATGCTCAGCTACAGCAGAAACATTGTTTTGTTCAATTTTCTTAATGCTTTGAACCCATTTGCCATTAAAGATAATGGGGTAACCCAGTAACCCTCAGAACCTGGGTATTATAGTGAAAGCAAAAAACAGTGGTTCTTTCGGGAAGCATACAAACTTATTTGGGTATGTACTTAATACGAATAATCAATGCGTAAGGACACATTCAATGAGGGACAACGAAGCACACACATAAAGACAGAGTTGCAGAAATTGAATTCGTTTTACTGGACGGAGTGTATCAAAGTTCATATAGAAACACCGAAGTATTTACAGGATAAACCAACCAGGGAGCATGTACAAAATAAAACAATTAGTGATTCACCGTGCAATTTGACCAACCACAAATTCACATATCACAAATATGTACAATAAACAATACATAAAGATAAACAGGCAGATCCAACTTGAAGCGCATGGACCACAGCAGGATATAATTTCCTAATTCTGTTTGTGGAATTGCATGGAAACATTGGACAAGTAACGTCAACGTTTCGACCCTATACGGTGGTGCCCATTAGTGTGCATCAAAGGTGGGTCTTCATCAGGACAGATGAATGGTTGGTGGCCTGGGAAAAGGATTCGTTCTATTGGATATGAATTCCTGGTGTCACATTAAAGGAATAGTCAGCCGACATCTAATTTGGTCATGAATTCTGGATGACGGTAATTTCATTTCATGTAGATGGGTGGTGCCGTCATAACGATCGCCACATAATGGTATCCTTAGTCTGGACGTCTTTATCCGTCAAAAACTCGGCCGCTACTCATTTGCAACATCAGGTCCTATTTAAAAAGAATCTCAACGAAAAAATGCTATTGTCTATCATTAGGTTTAAGCAAGGATCTTCATTAAAGCTCCAGCCCTCCAGCCCTCCAACCCTTTTCCAATTTCCTGATCCCATGTAAGTGTTGCCTTAAGCAAAGTGTATTGTGGGTGCTGTAAGCCATGATGTACTGTGAAGTTCATAAGGCCTTTTTCTTCCATAGAGGCTGCTTTGAGGTTAAATGAATGCGCTCTCTGGCCTCATACCTGCCTGAATCGCTGAATTTGCATCTCCCAAGGGTAGCTCTCATCATCTCTGTGCACTTTCTTAGCAATAAACACATACCACTCCATAGATGGCAGGTATTGGCTTTCCTCACACTTCTCTATTACGCCTCTGAGTAAGGGCAGCTACACATTTGTTTATGAGAGTTTCAAGCATATCCATACACCAAAACATTTTCAACATAGGTTAGACTGCACTCAAACACTTCTGTCCTTCAAATACAATCGAATGCTTGAGTAACCAGTTCCTCACTAGTTTTTGCTTCCAATGAAGCCTGAGGCATAGCAATTACACTTATTAACTTATAAACTCTGGTCATAGTCCATACAGGCCACATGAGAAACATTCACTTTTCCATCTAAGGCAGTTCACAGAGTAGCATGCTACTGCTCCACAGATGTGTTTTTGCATCGTTTTAGGAGAATGAAGTAGACAGTAAATACAACTACAGTACATTACAATATACTTGAAACCTACAGCACTGCGAACCATATTACAGGCAATATAGATCAAGACAAGTCTTGTTCGACCTAGCCAACCCGTGAATTTCATAAACCTATAGGCTCTATTTAGACCCCGATTCAAAGGGTTCTATGTGGTGAAGCAATTTACATGCTCCTTACAGATTTCTCCAGAAGAAAGTTGGAGGAAATGAATCAAGATAAAATGCTACGACATACAGGCAAAACGTGGCGTATTTGGTGTGGTAAACACCAATTTCACATTTTAGTCTTCATTCTGAGGAGAGGTACTCAGAAGAAGTTAATTATATTAATCATTAAATATCCTACACCAGGGTAGTGGTAATTGTCATGTCCACAGATTATGACCTGAATTCTACTTAACCTGGAACTATGGCCTTAGTCTCCAAATCCAACTTTGTGCTTCTATCATAATGATATCCATACAGGTGCACAGCTCACAAAATATTAGTCTGAGTGTGGGGACATCAAGCCCACCTAGTTGGCCCATTTTTCGATCTGCTGAAAACTCAAGGGTTCTAGTCAATCTCTACCTCTGTCCATGCAGTGACAATACACTTACATATTATGGACACAGGAGGAGAGAGTGGAGTGTGGGTTTGTGTGGGGGGGGAGGAATGGGACCCTTTCATTCTGTCCATTTTCCAGCAGCTCTCTCTATACACTAGGGCAATGCTAAAATCATAGAGGACAGCTGAATAGACAATCAAGATCATACACGGATATTGATGATACACAAAGACCACTATACTCGTCTGATGGTGTGCCCTGAAATATGGAGATGGGCATCGTGATGGCACGAAATATCGTGACCAGAATATCAAGTCTAAAATCTCAAAATGTAAGCAAGTAGAGATTTTCTATACCTAACTCTACTTATATGTACCTTGATGATATATATGTTCCTGTCACATAGATGTGGACTTAGACATAGTAAATCTTGACTTCTTCTATATGCATGTACCTTTCAATATTTTGTCGCTCGGTATAGTGTCCAGGATAGTCTGATACCACAATAATTCCATGCTTGATATTGCATAGTGAAATCTCATCTGGTATGCCAAATGCCATGCCTATTATAGCCTTGTAGGGCATGCTAAAGTGAACATTTGAAACTTGGTGAACAGTCAGCAGATCTGTCAACGGGGATAAGCCCATGACCTCTGCCACTCAGGTACAAGTCCACCTGCCCTATTTAAAGAACCCCCACCTGCTGGCAGGATATCTGAGCTGTGAGGTCAACTGCCTGGTGGCATTCCCTTCAAAGTACAGCAGCCTTGCTGAGTAGCATCTTTTATAAGTTACTCACTCTGGAAACTTTTTTGTATTGAGAAAATACACTCTCAAAGTGGAAGTTTGTTTTCTCAATGCAAAACACAGATAGCCTGACATGAAGGGATTTTTCTCGCTGCATATGGTGGGCATTCTACATTTTCCCTGTCTTATTTACCATGCCATGGCTATGTTGCTTCCATTCCCTAAAGGAGCAATAGAGAGAGGTATTCCTTCTCTTTTGTTGCTTTCTCAGTTTAGAATGCACTCTCTTGGACTGTGCAAAATAAAGGACCATTCTGTGTTTATCAAGGCTCTTAAAATCCATCTATTTTATTGGTTATCTTCATATCTTTTCTGATGTTTTTTAGTGTCTTCCGTGACAAAATGGCTTAGGGTATTCATTGCATTTTCCAAGTAACAACTCAACTCACCTGATATATTGCATGTATGGGTTTTCAATATATTTACTGGGTGCACTTGGGCACAAAGCACAGGGACAGTGGCAATTTTAGAAGAAGTTGAGCAGAAATGATGGGTTGTAGCTCTTGTCATTTGGTGAGGGAGCATTGCCACCTGAGGGATAGCTCAGGAGTCTGGCGCCTGCTCTATGGGTAGACCTAGAGATAACTCAGCTATGTGAGGCCTAAACATATGTCTAACCAGAGGCATACCTCTGACGCCTAAAGCAAATGCCTCTATCATCAGTTTCTCAGACTGCAGTATAAGACCGATGTAAAGTTTGCTTAACTATATTCCTTGTGTATGTTTTTTTCTCATGGATAATGTTCAGAGGACATATTCTAGCACTTCCCTTGTTTCGCCTTTGCATTGCTCTGTCCTGCCTCTTCAAAGTAGTGCAGTTAGACAAGCAAAATGTTTAGAAATCTAAATTCTGTGTCAAACTAAGCCTGAGTCTGTTAAAAGCAGTTTATCTCTGATGCTGGGGGGCAAAATAGGTAACCAATGCAAAAATGTTGCACGATGAAAATACTACTTTGTGCACTATTTGTTCCAGTATTACAATAATATACTGGTAACCATGTTGTTTCTTTGATCATTCACTTGTCCTCCATTCAATGGTGGCTCTTTCTCTGCCCTGATCATGCTAAGTGCTATTATTAGTATAAACATTTTGGAACCTACATGATTGAGAATATGGTCATTCTTCCCAAAGGAACTTTGGAATTCAAATGTGGTTTATAATGCAGATTCTTCGCAGACTAATAAGCATGCCGCAACATTGCCAACTAATTCTCCCTCACTTATTCAATCTCAGCAGAAATGGAGGATGCATTAGGAATCTTGCCAGTCGCACATACCAAAAAGTTAGATACCTTAATCCAATAAACTCAAACTTCTGAGGCCTCTATGTGTGTGGCCTCTAACAAGCATATGTTGCAACATCCCAAACAGCAGACTGAAAACACACTGTTGGTCAACAGTAAGGCAGGAATTTCTTTCTGAGGATGGAATTAAAAATATTTTATTTGCTCTATGTCACTTCACCAAAGGAATTGTCAAAAAGGTTAATTGCATTGAAATAGCTTTGCAAAAACTGTCTCTCAAGTGTGCTGTATTGAAATCTGTACAAGTTGCTTTGTAGTTGTCAAATTACTAAGGGGCATATCAGCAACACCCGGCGATAATTATTGCTCAGCGCTCTTAGCGTGAGGATAATTATCGCCGGGTAACGTGCATTTTTTTCGCTGGGATAGCGTGCTATTAGCAACGCTTATCTCCTCAGCGATAAAAATCCTCACGCTAACTGCCTAACGTGAGATTATCGCTGGAAACCCAGCGATAATCTCACGCAATGTGGTGTTAGCTTGCTGATAGCGACTCACAAACTTAGCCATGATATCCACCTTCCATAGGATATCATGGCTAAGTCAGTCCTGAAGCAGGCGTAAGGAAAGTAGCGATAACAGGGGTTATCGCTACTTTTCCTGACTCTATGCTTCATAGCGTGGGGCTTGATGATAGGAGAAATGTCGCTTAGCGACATTTCTCCTGTCATGTTAGGTCAGGAATGCCCACTTTGCATCTCATTAGAGATGCAAAGCTGGGCGTTAGGAATCCTGACGCTAAAGCAAGGTTTCACGCGTTAGCGTGGCCTTGCTAATTAGGCGATAAAATTATCGCCGCTTTTCGGCTGAAAAGAGGCCGCAAAAGCGGCGATAATTTTTTATCGCCTGCTTGTAAGTATGCCCCTAAGTTCCCGTTTTTAAAGATCTCTGTAAGTAGCCTAAAAACATTGTTAAATCCACTAACATGCGTTGTATTATCAAGGGGTTTGACCAGTATATTTAAAATTCACAATGTTATCACTCTATTTTGGGATTTTCCTTAAGGATAGCTCTACCCCATCCCATGATTGAAAATGATAGCCCTGCCTCCATTGGCCGACCCCGTTAGCCAATCTCGCACCCACCCTCTCTAGCCTCCCCCACTCCCCTTTGCTGGTCTAGTTGTGTGTTCCGGTTCAAATTCAGGCTGTTGTTGAAAATAAACGTTTCAGATTAAACCCAGCCAGTCAATACATATTTTATTCAGGCCAATGATCTTCTTTGAGGCATCATTCTCAATGTAAATGCACGCTTGTAATTGGAATTTAGGCTGCTAATCTAAATTCTAACATTAATTATTTACATTGTTGTATCAGTCACCATTTCAGTTATTTTTTAAGGTCAATTGAGATTTAAGGAGGCACCTGATGAAATTCGAAACTATGATCTAATCCACTCCCTACCTCTAATTTAAGGATTTAGGGGCTTATGTACAAGCCCCTTGCACCGCGTCTGTCACTTTTAATATGGGAAAAAGTGATGCACCGGCGTTTTAGATAGCTCCAACACCACCTCAAGGCAGTGGAGTACTTTCATGAGCACTAGTTACTTTTTTTGTGCAGTTTCATATGGCGCGAACACCACCCGAAGGTTTTGGAGCACTTTACATTACCATCACTTCCTTTACACACAGGCACATTCATTTTTGTAGGCACAAGAAAAGTACGTGTTTTCCCCAGGTCAAGGATGTTAGACCAATGCCAAAACTCAAACCCGGTTTCCCAGCTCCATAGCCAGCTGCTGTGTACCCTTATGCCACTTCCTCTCCAAAGAGGACGCCACATCGTCTCCCTAGCCTAAACCCCAGTTCCACATTTTGTGGTTACTACCAAATCACTTAATCTCCCTGTGGCAGCCTGCATTTGCTGTTGGTTGCTCATCCACCTTCCACCTGTCACTGCTTGCCCTGCTGACCTAGGGTGACCAGATTCACAGAATGAAAAACCAGGACACAGCCATAACAATAAAAATAGGACTATGCTGTGCCAGGCCAAATAATGGTGAGAGAAGGACTACACTAAAAAACCCTTACTATATATATATATATATATATATTTTTTTTTTTTCCCTTTGCTCTTGTGATGGGACCCCGGAGCAGGCTGCTACAGATCCTGGTTTGGTGTGATGGAACACCTATTCACCCCTCATTAAATCCTGCTGTGCTGCATAAATGTGGCGCGGCAGCACAGCAGGCAGCTTTTTTAAACTGAACTTCTTTAGTTCTGTGAAGAGAGAGCTCTTGAAACCGCTCAATTTCTGTTCCTGGTGTTAAGAGAGGGTCAGAGGAAATGTGAACCTGCACCACAATGATTAATGTGCGCGCTCACCCGACCCTCTCTCAAAACTGGGACATATCTTTGTTTTAGCTAAAAATGTCGTGATTTCGGGCCAGTCCTTGAAAAACTAGGACAGTCGGGGGAAATCCAGGACGTCTGGTCACCCTACGTTGAACTCATTTGCACAGATCCCCTCACCCCCCTCCCCGACTCTGCTTTTCACTTTTTTTGTTCAGTTGTATATAACATCAACACCACCCGAAGGTACTGCAGCACTTTACATTAGCACCAATTACTAACCCCCTCCAGGCGGCGAGTCTCCCTTCCCTGCTCCCCCCATCATTCAAACCAACTGCGCTCTGCTACCTTAAATCACCACAGACAACTTTCTTGGGTGCCTGAAAAGGTCGCAGTTTATTCGTAAAACAAACAATTTATATATATTTGTATCACATTGCTCATGTTTATGTACACGTTGCATTGCTGGCCATGTCATATCTTCTGCTCGTTTCGCATTGCCTTGCATTATAGACCCAGCCTTCTCAATCACCTGGGAGGGGAGGGACCCCTTCTTTGGGTTTCTGATTTTTGGGTCTAGGCTTCAGCTTGCTACCGATTTGGTGGGTTTCCATTTGGACCTGTCCGGGCCGCAAGTGCCGTCCCGCTCGCCCTGTACCCTTTCGTGGGCCCTCCCTTCTCCCAGAGGTCCCTGCTGTGTGGCATCCCAAGGACCTATCTTGAGCCTCTACTCTACTTTCTTGCGACTGGGTCCTTTGCTTTCTTCTCCTTCTGAAACCCCTGCCGCGAGGCATTCCAAGGGTCATGGGAAAGCATTATCTCTAATCTTTGATGGCAGCATGCCGCCCTCGGGCTCCCTCAGTGCCCCTGCCGTGCGGCATCCCAAGGACACTGTGAGAGCCTCCCATCTATCTTCTAGTGAGTTCTTCCCTTTTTTGCTAATTTATTTAGGTTAGCTCCGCTATCCTCCACCATGCGGCTGGGACGCCCGTCTCTCAGGTGTGGGTGGGTGGGTTTCTTCTTTCTCGGTCCCAAATGCGGGGGGGGATGCGTGTTTCCAATAGGGCCGTGTGTTCCCTTTTATCCCCCCCCGGCCCCTCCGCTCGCCCCCTGATTGGGGGTGCTTGTTAACGCCAAAGGGGGCCAATCCTGTCCCCCGAGGTCCTATCCTTTATGCTAATGTGAAAGGGGGGGCGGGCGGGAGAGGGCCACCGCCCCCGGATGGCGTTTTGCCCGGGCCTCTACTGGGTCCAGCTTTGCCTACCCGGCCCGGGTCCTAACCACTTCCAGTCGGCGAGTCTCCCTTCCCTGCTCCCCCCATCATTCAAACCAACTGCGCTCTGCTACCTTAAATCACCACAGACAACTTTCTTGGGTGCCTGAAAAGGTCTCAGTTTATTCGTAAAACAAACAATTTATATATATTTGTATCACATTGCTCATGGTTATGTACATGTTGCATTGCTGGCCATGTCAAATCTTCTGCTCGTTTTGCATTGCCTTGCATTATAGACCCAGCCTTCTCAATCACCTGGGAGGGGAGGAACCCCTTCTTTGGGTTTCTGATTTTCAGGTCTAGGCTTCAGCTTGCTACCGATTTGGCGGGTTTCCGTTTGGACCTGTCCGGGCCGCAAGTGCCGTCCCGCTCGCCCTGTACCCTTTCGTGGGCCCTCCCTTCTCCCAGAGGTCCCTGCCGTGTGGCATCCCAAGGACCTATCTTGAGCCTCTACTCTACTTTCTTGCAACTGGGTCCTTTGCTTTCTTCTCCTTCTGAAACCCCTGCCGTGAGGCATTACAAGGGTAATGGGAGAGCATTATCTCTAATCTTTGATGGCGGCATGCCGCCCTCGGGTTCCCTCAGTGCCCCTGCCGTGCGGCATCCCAAGGACACTGTGAGAGCCTCCCATCTATCTTCTAGTGAGTTCTTCCCTTTTTTGCTTATATATTTAGGTTAGCTCCGCCATGCTCCCTCTGGTTTCTCGATCAGAGGGAGCTCCCCCCAAACTAACCCTGCCTTGCCCTACCGTTATAGGAAACCCCTCTGCTCTAGTACCCCTACAATATTCAGTAGAAACATATCCATGCCCACCCCTGTGAGGTGTACTCCGTCATCCATGTGGTACCCCGGGGATCTGAGGTTTATGAACCCATGCCTTACGAACCCCCACCCTTTGGCCTTGCATACCTTGGCCATAGTAATATTGAGTTTCCTTCTGGATTTCTCCACTGCTCCCAGGTCTATTGCCCCCCGCCAGGCTTTCCTCGCTATGATCTCTGAATAGATTATTTCCGCGGGGCGTGCCAGGTGCGCCACTGCTGTGAGGCCCTTCTGCATTTCTTCCAGGAGTGCCCTCTGCCCCATTGTTGTCAAGTTATTGCCACCCAGGTGGACTACCACCGCGTCTGGTTCGCTACCATGCTGTAAAGCTTCCCGCACCGTGGGCAGCAGTTGTCCCCATTTCATCCCGGGTCGCCCCAGCCATTCTATTTCAGTGTCCCGAAGTCATATTCCGCCAAAGTCCCGTCTGGCCGCTGCCCACTTTTGTGCCCGCGTCACGTAGGAGTGCCCCACGATCGACACCTTCTTCCGTGAAGTGTCAGGACCTGGAGAGGGGGGGGGGGAGAAGAGTGGGCTTAGTACATCGTTGGGCGTATGTAACGCTTGTATGCGCCGTACGCCCATCTCCCTATCCCCTTTATTACCCCACAGTCCATGCCTAGTCCTGCCGCCGTGGTGGCGGCCCCTATTCTAAATGAATGTGACCCATATTCCCGAGCGGGGAGCCCCAATGCCCCCAGGGTCTTCCTCATTACTGCTATGAACAAAGCGGCTGAGGAACGACCCATCCCTATGCTGGAAAAGCGGCCCTTTCTTTCCTAGCCCGCTCTCTAGGTGTTCTTTCAATAGACACACCGGGCAGTGAAAAGCGTCCTTCGTGCAGTGTAATCTGGTCCATCTCCCCTTGCCTGCCTGGTCCGTCTTGGACCGCCGTAGCAGTATGTCCATGTGGCCATTCTGCATGTCCACTTCCCCTCTGTGTATGCATGCCGATCCTGGATCCACCACTGAAGGGGCTACCAACTCGCTGATCCTGTATGCCCCGAAAAATGCCACTGCAAACGCTGCCCGGAATAATGTGATTTCCTGTCTTGATGAGCAGATCCGGGCCAGGGCCCCCAGCATCTCCTGAAGCAATTTGAAGTGGATGGGACGCCTAGCGTACTCTGTTGCCCGCTGTAGCCTACCCCACCTCTCATAGCCATTCGACATTCAAACTCCTTAGTTGGGTCTTCCCGCCCTGCCATCTTTGTGTAGTGCACTACCGCACTTAAATGTGCTTGGGTCCATGCTTTCAACTTTCCTTCCAGGAAGGCCCAATCAATGAATTCTAGGACTTCCTTCTGAGTGGCCCATTGACCCCTCTTTAGCCCTGTCTTGCCCCTGAATGTCTCCCAGCATTTCCTGTAATGGATGTTGGTCTTAGGGACCAGTGCGTTGTCCAGTAAAAACCTCAACCCGGTTCCACCCATGCCCACGCTTCCTCCGGCATCGGGGTCATCCTTCTGTCTGCGCCTGGGGCCAGCTTCCTGAATCTTTCCCACTGAAAACGAGAAATGGCATCCGCAACTATGTTTTCCACTCCCGGAATGTGTCTTGCCCTCAGTGCTATGTTGCCTCTCAATTGGCAGCCCACTAGTTTCCGCAGCAGGGTTGATACTGCTGGGCATCGCGCAGCTCCCATGTTGATTGCTTGCACAACTGCCTGGTTGTCAGACCATAGCGTGATTTGTCTATTTGCTAGTTGGGGGGCCCAGATGTAGACGCTAAAACTATGGGGAAGAGCTCTAACAATGATATGTTTGTGGTTAGCCCGGATGCGTGCCAAGCCTCTGGCCACTCCCCCGCCGACCAAGCATTCCCTAGAATTGCTCCGAAGCCGTACCCCCCTGCCGCGTCAGTGTAGAGTTCCAGCTCGCTTGCCGTTACCCAAGGGGCCCGCCATATCAGAGTGCCGTTAAACTCTGTCAGAAAACTCTCCCATTGACCTAGGTCGTCCTTCACTCCCTGTGTGATGCGGACCCTGTGGTGCCTCTGTGTCATGCCCCTCGTGAGCCAGGCTAAGCGACTGGCGAACGCGCGCCCTGCGGGGATTACTCTTATGGCAAAGTTCAGTTTTCCTAGCAGCTGTTGTATCTCACCCAGTGTCGCTTTCTTTTGTTGTTTCAACCTCTTTGTCGCTGAGCATGTCGGCTACTTTTTCTGGTGGCAGCTTGCATGTCCCTGCTACCGAGTCTAGCTCTATCCCCAAGAAAGTCAGTTTAGTTGTGGGACCCTCTGTTTTATCCTGTGCTATGGGGATGCCTAGTTCCTGCGTCATCACCATGAAATTACTAAGGAGAGTAGCACAGTCTTCTGTGTCTGCCCTTCCCACAAATAAGAAGTCATCAGGTAGTGGACTCGCCCCCCTCTTGGTGCGCGTTTTCCCAGTTCCCATTCCAAAAAACTGCTGAAGGCCTCGAAATGTGCACATGATATTGAGCAGCCCATCGGGAGGCACTTGTCATAGTAATAACCCCCATCTAATTTAAAACCCAATAGATGGTAGCTGTCTGGGTGTACCGGCAACAGTCTGAATGCTGACTCTACGTCTGACTTGGCCATTAAGGCCCCCGTCCCTTCCTGCCTTACCAAGTCCACTGCATCGTCCATCGAGGCATAGGCAACCGAGCATGCCCCCTGTTCTAGCCAGTCGTTGACTGATTCCCCCTCTGTACCTGTTTGCCATGGGAAGTGCATGGGCCACGTACCCTGTATTGCCATATTGTCCCCAACCTGTTGGAGTCCCGCGTTAACCTGTTGCCCCATTCCGTTTTGGGGCCCCGGACCCCCTTTGCGCCCCCGTGTGCTGCGCGGCATTCCGTGCCTACCCTGGGTGCTCTTCTGGTGTCCGTCCTGGGGGGATGCCGTGCTGGCTACAGACCCCTCGCCATCGCTGCTGTCCTCCGAATCGGAGCTGACCGCCTGTTCTGGTGCCGTTGGGACTCTGCTTCTGGCCGCCTGGGGGGGCCTTCCCTTGTTGCTTGACCCAGCTTTGCTCTTGCGGGGGGCTGCCGTTTTGGCTGCAGGCCCCCATTTGCTGCTTTCTTTGGTGGTGGCGGTGTTGTTGATGCTTGTCGTTGCCGCTTTCCTTTTCCCAGGGCCCCTTCCTTGATTTGCTGGTCCATCCAGCTTCGGCCTTTCAATGCCACCAGGGCCCTGGCTTGCTCCAGCATGTCTTGCAAGTTGTCGTCCAAGTCGTGTTCCTTGCGCTTCTTCAGGTCATTCTTTGCTGCGGCTGGCTTCTCCTGCACCTCCCTGAAGCGGGCCGGGGGCTGTTTCTTCCTCCCCGTTGCCCCTTTCCGGCTTGCCATTTATTTAAAAAAAAAATTTTTTATTTATTCCCCGTCTGTCGTGCCGGTTTCGTGCAGCTTTTATGGGCAACCTGCTTCACGCAGGCTTCCTGTGCCCTCCAGCGCAAAGGAAAGCTACTGATGTCGAGATAACGCTAGCAGAAAGGGATCCTGCCCCTTTAAGGGGGCGCGCCACCCTTGAGCGGGCTCCTCCCTGCTTCCGATTGTCTCCGCTCCCCGTGCTTTGGCGCCGATCCGCTGTGCTGAAAAAATGCCGGGGGCGGGAAGGTCGTGGCTGTTGCTGCCTCTAGCGTGCTTCAATACACGGCCCCCGGCGATGTCGCTCAATTTTTTGCTTGTACTTCCCGCTGCCGTTGGTGGTGGAGGCTCTTCTCGTGCTAACCCCGCAGCACGCTGCTCGCTGCCGGCGGTATTTGGCCGCCGGATGCCTCGCTCCCTTGGAAAGGGCGAAGGCGGGTGGGGGCTCCTGCGTACGCTGCTCTGGTCCTTCCGGAAGACCCAACGGCTCCTGGCTGCACACTGCGGACGCCTCACTCGTTGCCGGCGCTGCCGTCGGAGGGAAGCCAGATGCCTCTGCCCCCTTTTTCTCGGACCACGATGGTGGGGGTGGAGGCTCTCGTACACGCTGCCCCCGTTCGTCCGCTGTTGAGGGGGCGCCGTCACCGGTTCGTGATCGCTTCCGGTCTCCGAGGATGCCCTCTGCCACTCCGCAACCCCGTTGCCTGGCAGAGCTGACCCGTCGGCTGGAACGTCGCCTGGGGCCGGAAACTGCAGAGTCCTTGCCGCGACGAAAAGTCAGATGAACGCCTCCAGGTATGTTCCGCCGTTTCTTCTTTCTCGGTCCCAAATGCGGGGGGGATGCGTGTTTCCAATAGGGCCGTGTGTCCCCTTTTATCCCCCCCCGGCCCCTCCGCTCGCCCCCTGATTGGGGGGGCTTGTTAACGCCAAAGGGGGCCAATCCTGGCCCCCGTCGGCCTAGCCTCTATGCTAATGTGGAAGGGGGGGGGCAGGCGGGAGAGGGCCTCCGCCCCCGGATGGCGTTTTTACCGGGCCTCTACTGGGTCCGGCTTTGCCTACCCGGCCCGGGTCCTTTTCACATGGACATCGTAAACTAAGGCAAATCACTTAATCTCCCGGTGGCAGCCCGCATTTACTGTTGGTAGACTGTCAACCTTCGCCTGTCTCTGCTTGACCATGCTGAACTCCCATTGCACAGATCCTCTCTTCCCCTAAATCCATTTCTCCCCCGACTGCTTCTCACCTTTATTTTTGTGCAGTTGTATGTAGCGCAAACACCACTCAAAGGTGTGGGAGCTCTTTACATAAGCACCAGTTAGGTTTTTTTTGTGCAGTTTTATATAGCTCTAAACACCACCTGAAGGTTTTGGAGCGCTTTACATCAGCACCAGTTACTTTACACAAGGACACATTCATTTTTGTAGACGCTGGAAGGTAAGTGATTTGCCCAGAATCAAGGATGTTAGCCCATGCCAAAACTCAAACTGGGTTTCCAGCTCCATCGTCTGCAGCTCTGGCCCCTACACCACATAGTCTCCTAAGAAGACTCCACATCGTCTCCCTAGCTTTCGCCTCAGTTCCACATTTTGTGATTATGGGCAAATTACTTAATCTCCCCAAGGCAGCCCACATTTGCTCTTGGTTGCCCGTCTACCTCCAGTCCATCGCTGCTTGCCCCCGCTGAGCTCCATTGCACTGATTCCCTCCTCCACTGACTCTGTTTTTCACATTTTTTGTCTAGTTTTTGTAGCACCGACACCACTCAAAGGTTTTAGAGTGATTTACATAAGCACCAGTTACTTTTTTTGTGCAGCTTTATATAGCGCCAACACCACCCAAAGGTATTGGAGTGCTTGGCGAAAATTAAGGATTTTAAGCCGACACCGAAACTCAAACCCAGTTTACCAGCTCCCTAGTCAACAGCTCCGGCCCTTACGCCATATCCTCTCCCAAAAGGATGCCATCTCATCTCCGTAGCCTCAGCCTCATTTCCCCATTTTGTTATTACGGATAAATCACTTAATGTCCCTGTTTTTCTATACACAACAAGCATTGGTTACATCAGTAGGTTTCGCCTGTGAGAAATCTATTGCTTTTATGTCTCGGCTAGACAGCGCATGCTCTTCTCAGCTAGACAGCACATGCGCTACTTCAAAGAGACATGTTGTGTTCTATTTGTGGGCTTACTGGCCACACATCTCCTACCATTGCTAAACTTCTGCATGGTTCTCATTTTCTTTATGCCATTCATCATGGCATGTGGGCATCATTCCCTCTTCTTGTGTTTGGCCCTCCTATAGTGCGTGGACCAAGTACATGTCCCCTTACTCTCCTATTTTTTCTTTGTTTACACCACATCCTTGTTTTACTTCAAAGCTTCTCAACTGGTTCTCAATATCACTTCCACATTTGTTCAGCACCACCGAACAAGCACTGGCAAAGCCGAAAGAACGCTGCAATGCCCGTTCTATTGGCATTGTCAATGTTGATAGGGCCGGATTCTTGCCTACCTGGTTCTCTCCAAGAATCCTCTCAGGCCGGCAGGATCTTTCTATCTGCTAAATAGTGTAGAGGGGAGGAAATTCAATTTTCAATACTTTATCACCAGAATAAAATCTTATCTCAAAAAGGACCACTGACTCCGAATCTAAAATTCGTGGGATTTTATGACAACCAAAAATAACTGCACATACAGACACCTTAGCACAAGGTGAAGAAGATAAATGGGCACTAGAACAAACGCAAGTATACGCAAAAGTCCCATACGACTCAGAACAAAAAGAATAACCAGCTCTAGGAGCATAAGAAATGCAATGGTCAGTCCAATATCTACATTAGGAATAATTAGCTTAAAAAGAAAAACAGTTAGTCTATCCCTACTCTGGCTCTAAGGTGACATCCCTACTTAACATTTCCCTCCCAGGCAAGAGTGTAAAAAGGTGTCAGGAGTGAAGACTTCCTTAGAAGTACATTCACTTAGTCGGAGCACGTTCTAAGATGCTCCTTCTAGCGGCCCATCTAAACCTCAACTGCTCAACCCTCGGGGCACTGTCCCTAATACAAAATCCCAAAAACGTAGAACACGCCCTTCGGCACACCTCTTCAGCCAGGTCTTCTCCCAGTACTTTTCCAGTGAAACTTGTACTCCATCCAACGACGGTTAGCTTGACCTTTGGTCCCAGGCACCTTCTTTGCTGAAAGTATCATCCGTAAATTCCAATGTACTCCCCTGTTGGCTTCTCATACCATCCTAACTCCTAAAACAAAGACCTAGTCTCTCTAATGAGCTAAATGTCCTTGCACCTGCAACAGAAATATGGTAACGAAAAACTTTTCTCTTCTCTAAGATTTTCCATTCTCCTAAAACCCAAAGCCTTTACCAAGGGAAATCATTTTCGGCCTACAACGTTAGCTAACATAAGAAATGAACAGGCCTTTCTCTTAAAACATATATGCAATCAGGCCTTTACACTGTTAAACACATTACTAAATCACACGTTAAGCATTAGTTCATTATTCTTTTAAACGTAAATAAGCAAACTTCACGTGTAACTTTAACATGGCACACGTTTAAACTAATACATTGCATTACATGAAAATCAAACATTATGCATTTACGAAAATACATTTGCAATGCTCTACGACATTACTCTTCATAAAAGCATGATTACATTTCTAATCACACCTATGTTAAACGATTCTAATAATATAATTTCTATTTCACACTTAAACTACTTCGAATAATATATGGGTGCGGACTAACAGTGATTATGATGCACCCCTACAAATTTCAGAATAACATGACGCTCTATCAGTTCCCCCCTTTGATGACAAATGTCATCACACCATCACACAATTAATTCCCTTGGAGAAAGAACCGACCTAAACAGTACTTGTCGCCATCCTCCCCTGTCGGAATCTCTCCATATTCTTAAAATTCTGATACTGACTGTCCTGCAGTCTAGCCATTCGCATTTTACTCGCTCTGAGAGCTCTTTCAATTCTGTTTCCTCTGTACCACTTATAAGCTCTGATGAGACCCCACAAACAGATCACACAAACCACAACAATGATAAGGGGTCTTAATACGAACCCAAGGAACCCTTTCCCCAAATTCGCAAACCAGTTTCCCACACGACCAAATCCCTTACCAATCTTTTCCCACACACCCTCTTCAGTCAAATCCTCAATCTCTTGATGAATCGTGGTAATGTTGTCTATGTATGTCTCCAGATCCTTGCTGTTGTCTGGAATATACGTACAACATTCCTGAACCTTCAGTAATTTACAGACTCCGCCCTCTTTTGCTAATAATACATCCAAAGCAAGGCGGTTCTGCAAAAACATCGTCCTTATCGATAACATGTGTCCATCCACCAATATCAAAGACCTTGCTGTATTCATTGACAACTCATCAACCACAGTCGCCAGCCTTCTGATTTTCACATCATTCAAAACCACACCCAAATTCGGTATTATCACTCCAAAGACATCACCAATCACTGCTCCTGCACTCACAGCTCTCTTGGCTCTAGAATGATGTCCAGTCTCCAAAAGCTCCAAATCTTCTGCATGATAGATTTTCGGAAAGATAATAGCCAAATAGCATGTACCATACCAATTCGCAGGCAACCTCACATAGGCATTCCTTCCACTCACATAATACACAGTTGGGATCACTTGCACTGAACCTTGCAAAAAGTTCTTAGCTGAATCTTCCATCGTGAAGACATGATCACACGTACTTTGTCCTACCGAAACCTTTTCATAGTAGGTCTGAGGATGTCTCACACACAACTTCCCCTTTTGCACCTGGTCTAATGCTATGGGTCCATAACTCCCCTTAGATCTGTGTAATCTCTCCTCATCAGTCCAATCTACTGGACTATCTCCTGTATTTCGTGTTTGTGTTAGTTTTCTATATCTATCTTCTACTTGACCTATGAACTTCTTCTCTGTGTCTGACAATGAACACGTCAAATTATGTTGGTGAGCATAAGCCGTATCCAGTTCCAAAGACGGTATGAAATACTTCCGGAGTCTGTCTTCCGATTTATAATAATCATATTTATTCAAATGCTTGTAAGCTGGAACCTCAGGAAGTACTGCATCGTAATTGGAAAAGAAATACTCAAACTGACCTCTTTCATAAAAGATACTAAGCAACAGACTACAAGAAATTCCATACGTTAGTGGAAGGTGATGGTATCTAATACCCTCATCTACGGAAGAAGGTAGCTGCATGCACACATAACAATCTTTCGCATCCATCGCATCAACATACTCGTACAACAACTTTGCATACGCATTAAGCTTAAAATCACTTCTAGACAGGTCTATGTGAAATCTACCACTCTCTTCGATTAGTAAAGCTCTTTTAGCTCCTATAGTAACCTCCTTTTGGCTAGAAGTGGTAGGAGTAGGTGTACCTCCACTTCCTGCTCATGTGAAACAATATACAAGGCTATAACTATTATGGCTATAGAAACTATTACCAACCCTATGAGTGTACCTGTCACTAATTTAGACCTATTGTGAGTATTTCCAGCATCTACCATCTTTGCAAAGTTCCCAAAGTTTTTGGTCTTAGGAACAATTAAGAGTCTCTTTCTCCTCCAGATATCGCTTGTCATCCAGTTGAACGATACTTCAAGAGCTGGAAATCCCCTTGCAACTTTCAGTTCCCTATTTACACAGTCCACAAAAAGACTTCCCTAGCCCACTTTCGTTGTCTCGATGGAAAGTCCCTAAGTTTATTCTTCTTCCACTCGGGCCTAGGTTATCTTCTCTAGATTTTTCCGTATAAGAAAGTTCACCTCCAGTCCAAAATAAGATCAGCTCCCAAGATCTCTAAAACACGCTGCAAAAGTTCAAGACGAAGCACCACTAGCTCCTGATGCGGTGGTACATAACCAAAGGTTGGAAAAACCAACCTCTCCAGGATCAGCTCACGAATCTTGCTCAGAAGTGGTGGCTTCGGAATAGTGAGAGTCAGTATTCCTTCGATCTCCACCCCTGGAACCAGCATCAGCACATCCACTTTCAGGTTCAGAGAATCGCCGACCAGTGTCAAGGACCTCAGTCTCCCTGAGATCAACACTCCTGGCATCAGTCACAGCGTATGCCCACTCTGGTGAGGCGTACCTTTGACACAGCACTCTTCTCCTCCTGGGCCTTCTCAAACCACCTCGAGCTTGCTCTTCTTCGCTCTGTTCAGATTCAGATGTTTCAGAAACTGGGGCAAGATCTCTTTCAGGTGCCAATCTCAAGTTCAGCCATCTCTAACTCACAGGCCAAACCTCTTCTGCTCTTGCAGCACCTCTGCTCTCCCTTTGGGTACCCTGTGCACTGTTTCCTCTTTCAACTGAATTTGACTCTACTCCACCCACATCAACACTTTCTCTGTCTGAGTCAAATTCGGGGCTTTGATTTGCACAACCCCTTTCAGCTCGATTTAGTGCACAACCAACTGCATCAGCAACCCTCACAGCTTGGCTTGCCCTCTCAGATGGCCCTGCCACCTCAGCTGGATTTTCATTCACGAGAGGGGCTGTATCTTCCAAGGGTGCTGGAACTCTGCGGGTATGGGAGGCATGCACCCAGTTCGGCAGTCCCCCACACTTCACTGCCGTGTTCGTGACCAGTATTACCTGGTACGGGCCACGCCAACGAACATCCAGGCAACTCTTCCTCACGTGCTTGCGGACAAGCACCCAGTCTCCCGGGCACAGGTCGTGGCACAGGTCACTTGCAGCTGGAACAGTTGCTGCTTGCACCTGCTGGGACACAGAACGGACTACGTCAGCCAGTCCCTTACAGTAGTCGAGAATTAAATCATCTGTGATGTTAATCAAAGCAGTAGCAGGTATTGCTGGTAGTCGCATTGTCCTCCCGATCAGGATCTCGTGAGGTGACAACCCCGTTCTCCTATCAGGAACACTGTGAAGACTCATGAGGACCAAGGGCAATGTGTCAGGCCATTTCAGGGATGTCGAAGAACACACTTTGGCCATCCGCGCTTTCAAAGTCCCATTAACTTGTTCCACAATCCCAGAAGCCTCTGGTCGATAACTGCAATGCAATCTCTGATCCACATTCAAAGCAGTACAGAGCAATTTATTGATCTAACTGTGGAAGTGTGTCCCTCTGTCCGACTCCAAAGAGGTCGGAAATCTGAACCTAGGGATAAGTTCCCCCAACAACAGCTGAGCTACAGTGAGTGTGTCGCACCTACGTGTTGGGTAAGCCTCCACCCATCTTGAAAAGACACATACCACAACTAAGATGTACCTCAACCCATTACACTTCGGCATCTCGATAAAGTCCAACTGCATCCTATTGAAAGGACCTCCCAATGTGACTCAAAGTTACAACATTCTTCTTTCCTGCATTCATCTGTTGACATGTAACACACCTCTGACACACAGCTTCAGCAACCGCACGAAACTTCGGATTCTACCATGTCTGTCTGAACACTCGCACTATTGCGTCTCTACCAAGATGTACTGCACCATGTATCAATCTTGCCATTGGGTTCAACAAATTTTCCGGTAGCACAGCTCGTCCATCACTCGAGACACACACATCCACATCTCCCTTCTCACATCCTGCTTGTATCCAGCTATCTCGTTCTTGATCAGTGACCTCATCCTGCAATCGTTTTAGTTCCTCCCATGTATCGGCCATGGCTAACATCATGCTGAGCTCGGTTCTTTCTTGGCTTTCTTCAGTGTACCCTCCTGTAAATATATATCATTTTTCTGCACAGAACCGGGCAACTTCATCTGCATAATTATTTCCCAGGGAAACAAAATCATTCCCTTTACTGTGGGCAGAACATTTGATAACCGCAATTTCCTTAGGACACTGCAATGCTTCCAACAATTGTCTCACATATTCCCCATTTCTAATGGGTGAACCAGAAGATGTCATGAACCCTCTCTGTGACCATAACTGTCCGAAATCGTGAACCACACCAAACCCGTACTGACTGTCAGTGTAAATCGTTATCCGAATCTGATCAGCAGTCAAACAGGCACGGGTCACAGCAATGATTTCAGCTACCTGTGCGGAGTGTACTCCCTCTAACAAGCAGCTTCAACCACTCCTGTGATGGTACATACTGCAAACGCTGCTCTTAATCGACCAACTTCGTCTCTTAAACATGAACCGTCCACAAAGAAAATTTCATCAGGGTCAGGAAGCGGTTCATTGACAATGTCTGGTCTCGGTTTGGTGCATAGTTTAGTCACATCGAGACAATCGTGATCCTCACAATCTTCACAATCAACATTTGGAATAGGCATCAATGTTGCGGGATTCAAAACAGAACACCTCTTCAAAGTCACATTCTCTGCAGCAAGTATAACTTGCTCATAACGTGTTAATCTGTTGTTCGTGAGGTGCTGTGTTTTGGTCCGCGTCATCAACAGTTCAACAGAATGTGGCACATAAACTGTAAGTGGATGTCCCATTACAATACTCTGGCATCTTTCAATACTGATACCTGTTGCAGCAACGGATTTGAGACATCCGGGCAACGCAGAAGCTACTGGATCTAAAGTAATTGAAAAGTAGGCAACTGGTCTACGGACACCTCCGTGGTTCTGAGTCAGAACTGACAATGCACAACCTTCTCTCTCGCAACAAAACAATGTGAATGCCTTATTGTAATCAGGCATCCCCAAAGCTGGAGCGCGACACAGGGCTTCTCTCAGCCTCAAAAATGACATCAAACAGTCATTGTCCCATGGTACCAGATCACTCACATCCTTGTGCGTCAGCCGTTGCAAAGGCTTTGCTTCAAAGGAGAAGTTGGGAATCCATTGGCGACAGTAGCCAACCATCCCCAAGAACATTCGGACCTCTCTCTGAGTGGTGGGCACAGGCATGTTCATAATAGCCTCAATGCGATCTGGTGACACCTTTCTCTTGCCCTTCTCAATTCTGTGACCCAAATACTGCACTTCACTCAAACAGTACTGCAATTTATTCGGGGACACCTTGAGTCCGTTCTCAGCCAAATGATTCAGTAAAGCAATGGTATCAATTCTGCAAGCATCTTCTGTTTCTGAGGCAACAAGCAAATCGTCAATGTATTGCACCAGAACGGAGTTCGGCAGCAACACAAGACCTTCAAGATTCTTCTTCAGGATCTGACTAAAGATCGATGGACTCTCTGTATACCCCTGTGGGATACGACACCACGTTAACACACAGTTCTCCAGCCGGAAAGCAAAAAGAAATTGGCCTTCCTCATGGAGTGGGATCGAGAAGAATGCTGGCACAGATCAATCACGGTAAACCACTCAGCTTCACATGGAATTTGAAACAGTATCACAGATAGATTCGGTACCACCGGACAAAATGGAACAACTATCGCATTGACCTTTCGCAGGTCTTGTACGATCCTGAATTTCCCACTGGGTTTCTATAGTCCCATGATAGGTGAATTACATGGGCTACCCATGATCTCTTTCAGAATTCCCTGCTTCATAATAGACTCAATTACAGGTTTGCGCCCTGCAATAGTCTCAGGTGACAAATTATACTGGGGTGTCCTAGGGAACTCTACAATCGACTTGACCTGAATCTTCACTGGCTCTACACTTTGATCAATCCAATCTCTTCTCCACTGAAGTCCCACACATCAAGTGACACAGAGTCCCTCAAATCAAGTGGAAGTTCCTCCACTGTCAGCGCTGGGTACATTTCTATGCACAAATGCTGATTTGCAACCTTAAAGGTTGCATCATCATCTCTTGTCTGTACTTCAACTCACTTCGGTGTGCAATAGACGGTGCAATTTAACTTGCACAACAGATCTCTTCCTAACAGGCAAACTGGACTCGAGTCACACACCACGAACTGGTGTCGATCTCGGAATGTTCCTGTTCTCACAGGAATTGATTCTGTCAATGGGCTAGTCAATTTCTTATTTGCTACGCCAACAACTTGGATCGATTGTCCCGAGAGGGGTAGGTTAGGGACTACTGCTGATCTTACAGTAGACCGGGTAGCACCAGTGTCAACCAAAAAGGTGGTAGGGTGACCATCAACATCTGCCTCTACAAATGGTCCCCTCTGGTCTACCTCCAAGACTGCTCCAAGTGTGCAGTCTTCTTCCCCCTTCAGGCACCGTCATGCCAATGGGTCTGGACCGAACTCCTCACACCCTTCGAACAAGGGCATCTGTTGATAAGTTCGGACTCCCTGCTGAACATTTTGAACCCTAGGTGGCCGAGGAACTTGCACCTGTGGACTACTAGTCCCCCCTTTCACCATCCTAGGTCTAGTCACCGTGGGAACTACAGGTACCTGAGTTATCTCTACTTCTTGCTGTGCCTGATTTATTGGGTTCAAGGGACACTCGCGTTTCCAATGTCCAACCTGGTGACAAAGATGATACGCGGTGGTCTTTTTCAATGTCGCCACATCCATCCCTGTCTTGGGATCAACTGACTTTGGTCTTCCCTGATTCTGGGCATTCTGATTTCCTCCTTGGTTATTTCCCTGCTTCCTTCCTAAAGTCCCTCCACCAGACTGAGCTTGAACCGTTTGCATCTGGACAAGCATCAACTTATCCTTCAATTTCATGTGCTTCGATTCTATCTCATCACTACAGTACCTGGCAAACCGTAAAATCTCATCTACAGGCTTATTCTGCCAGCAAATCAGATGTTGCTGTATCATGAGACTAACCTCTGGTCTCAACCCCAACCCAAACTTTGAGACAAACTGTCCCATGTCTTTAGTCTCTAAGGCATCTAATCCGCTGTACTGCTTGAAAGCCTGCAAGAGAATTTAATAATACTCATGCACTGTCTCTTTTGGTTCTTACACTGTCCGATCTATCTTAACCCAATCAATATCCTGAGGTGAAATTGTTGACTTTAACCATGTGATCACCTGCTCGAACTTCTTCATGACTATGGGTGATGGACCATTCGAAACAGGATCCCTTTCGGGCTCTGAAGTTGGCCACTCAACAGCAATTTTACATTCGGGCCATAATTCACCTGGAACCACAATGTCAAACAACGTATTCAAGTCAATCCACAACACCTTCGAGATCTTAAACCGATCAACCTACTTATACCACTCAACGGGCTTCTCCCGCAAGCGGAGGCAAATTTCCACTTATTATTTTGTCTACTTCCGCTTTTAACCCTACCACATCTAGCATCCTCCCTTTCAAAGCTCCCTTCAGTATTTCTCGACAAGCTGCCCCATTCCATTCATCGTACTCGCATTCCTGTTCTTGACATACTCCTAGAAACGGAATGATTTGCTAAATGGCCTTGTTCCCTTTCTACAGTTCTCTCACTTTGATTCTGATTCCTCACCGGCGGTGCCCACATCCGCAAATCTGATCTTGATTTGTCCCTTAGAGGAGTCTACGGTGGCTGGCAGTGGCGTACTCCATTCTATAGGTTTTGGAGTCTGCTCCATTCCACTCACTAATCCATTTCCCTCAACCACACTCCTCGATCCTACAGCTGACTGTACTAGACTACCAACTCTCTCTTGATCTGGGTCGTAAACTGAGACAATGGGTCCAATGGTAACCGGTACCTTGAGAGCATCTGGTAACCTCACACCTCTCCCAACCTCTGCGTTTACTACAGACTGATTTTTCGTGACCTCAGTTCCCATCAAGATCTTCCCTTCTACTCTCACCTCTGACTGAGTCTGTGATCCACTAGTCTCTTCTGCTTGAGCCGACTTCCTTTCATAAGAATCTGGATTGTATGGAGGTGGTCTCTCAGGCAACAACCTCTCTACTAGACGGTCATCTGTATCACTGTCATCGTCATCCACACTCTTTGCCTTAGCGCTGTCTGTCTTTACCAGTAGCGGGTACAACCTGTCTCTCTCTATCGTTTCTACTCTCCACCTTTTCTCTTGTGCATCCCACCTCGCATCCTGGAATGCCTTAATTGACTTCTTCACCCTTTCTTGATTTCGATCCCTTTTCCTGTAATGCACTGCTCTAATCCATGCATGCAACGCCTCAAACTGAGTTGGTCTCTGCAAGGGTTGCAACGAAGACATTACAGATTTCAACGGATACAACACTTCCAACCTGAAGGAGCCATATCGCGGGAAAGCCAGTTCTCCCTCACCATGAGTCATTTTATGCCAATTTTCGAGCCAGATTATAGTATGTAATCCCACATTTCTTGCCATATAATGTGCCGGAGTATCCTCGGGAGGGGCTTCTTCTCCCCCTCGAGTAACCACATGTTTATCACCTCTACATAATTCTCGGAAAACCTTAAAACATTTCATGGTTAACAAAATTTCAATCACGCACAATGTTTTCGTTCACTTCCTGATGTCAATCCACCAATGGCAGCGCGACTCACACCAACCGACCTATCGCAGCGCGACACCTTCTGATGTCACACTTCCTCAGCTCGCAGCAGTTCCCCTCCTTCACAATTCGCATCTCACCCTTGCATTCGTCCCATTCACACGCTGAAGTAATTATCTGTCCACGAAATGACCGGACAATCACTTCTCTGACTGTCTCCGACAATCTCTCGAAATTGTTGACCTCAACTGGCAACTGTCTGTCCGCGAAACGACCGGACAATCGCCTCAACTGATAGGTTCCATTCACTCAATGTTCCATATACAACAACCCACGACCAGCGTCGGTTACTCATGCACTCGCACATTCGCTCCCCCTATCTCGGTCTGGGTAATCGATGACGTCTCACGATCCCCTTTAGGTGGTCAACAAAATCTACCTTGGGTGTCTTCTACACCCCAATCACTTAAGCTACTCGTCGAGCCTAAGATTTTCCCGGGCTGTGCGCGCTCACTGCCTGATCTCACAATCACTCAATACTCACTCCAATTCCGCAAGACATCACACATTCAAATGAACACCGCAATCTACAAAACATCTCACCCTATTCATACTCACTCCTCCACGAACTGCTGCTATCCGCCGCACCGCTACTCTCCATCAATCTCCATCAGCCGCCGCAGTCCGCTGCTCACCATCCGATGGGTCACCATCACTTGACTTCTATGGGCCTCTAAAATCTCTTCTCTTGATCTAGATCTCCCCTCAATATCAGAGATAACCATCCAACTCTGCTACCAACTGATAGGGCCGGATTCTTGCCTACCTGGTTCTCTCCAAGAATCCTCTCAGGCTGCCAGGATATTTTTATCTGCTAAATAGTGTAGACGGGAGGAAATTCAATTTTCAATACATAATCACCAGAATCAAATCTTATCTCAAAAAGGACCACTGACTCCGAATCTAAAATTTGTGGGATTTTATTACAACCAAAAATAACTGCACATACAGACACCGTAGCACAAGGTGAAGAAGATAAATGGGCACTAGAACAACCGCAAGTCTACGCAAAAGTCTCATATGACTCAGAACAAAAAGAATAACCAACTCTAGGAGCATAAGAAATGCAATGGCCAGTCCAATATCTACATTAGGAATCATTAGCTTAAAAAGAAAAACAGTTAGTCTATCCCTACTCTGGCTCTAAGGTGACATCCCTACTTAACATTTCCCTCCCAGGCAAGAGTGTAAAAAGGTGTCAGGAGTGAAGACTTCCTTAGAAGTACATTCACTTAGTCGGAGCTCGTTCTAAGATGCTCCTTCTAGCATCCCATCTAAACCTCAACTGCTCAACCCTCGGGGCACTGTCCCTAATACAAAATCCCAAAAACATAGAACAGGCCCTTCAGCACACCTCTTCAGCCAGGTCTTCTCCCAGTACTTTTCCAGTGAAACTTGTACTCCATCCAACGACGGTTAGCTTGACCTTGGGTCCCAGGCACCTTCTTCGCTAAAAGTATCATCCGTAAATTCCAATATACTCCCCTGTTGGCTTCTCGTACCATCCTAACTCCTAAAACAAAAACCTAGTCTCTCTAACGAGCTAAATGTCCTTGCACCTGCAACAGAAATATTGGAACTAAAACTTTTCTCTTCTCTAAGATTTTCCATTCTCCTGAAACCCAAAGCCTTTACCAAGGGAAATCATTTTCGGCCTACAACGTTAGCTAACATAAGAAATGAACAGGCCTTTCTCTTGAAACGTATATGCGATCAGGTCTTTACACTGTTAAACACATTACCAAATCACACGTTAAGCATTAGTTCATTATTCTTTTAAACGTAAATAAGCAAACTGCACGTGTAACTTTAACATGGCACACGTTTAAACTAATACATTGCATTTCATGAAAAGCAAACATTATGCATTTACGAAGATACATTTGCAATGCTCTAAGACATTACTCTTCATAAATGCATGATTACATTTCTAATCACACCTATGTTAAACGATTCTAATAATACAATTTCTATATCACACTTAAACTACTTCGAATAATATATGGGGGCGGACTAACAGTGATTATGATGCACCCTTACAAATTTCAGAATAACGTGACGCTCTATCAATGTGAATATGTTTTAGCCATGTTGTTGATCAGCACATGTGGTGTTAAGCATGACCAAAAGTCACGAAAAAAGCTATTGCGATGTGGCCAGCGAAGGCCATGTTATAGCGCTTTTTTGTGTTAAGAAGGGCATGAAAATAAACTCAACATGAGGGGAGAAGAAACTCAGTGTCAGCTCAACAAACATCCTGTGGTTCTAGGCTTTCAGTGACTTTCAGCCATGCTGAAAAGTAGATGTGCTGCTAGACAACATGGCTAAAAGACATTCACATTCACAAGACCAATAACTCGGGCATTGCCGAGACCTATTGGCCTTGCCAATGCTTTTTGTTAATTATTTGAATATTGCAGCCAATATGCTATGTCAAAGAACCTACAAGTCTGGGTGTATTAGTTATTTGTGGTGTAAGAATTGTTCGGTAGGAACGAAGGTTCATTTTTTGGGCACGTGTATGTGTAACAAGTCACGTGGGTCATCATGAGCGATGTCTGCCGTCCACTGTGAGGGCCCACAGTCTATAAGCTACTTCGCCACCAATGTTGGGTTTACCTTGGTGGGTCACACGATTTAACGCGTACAGTTGTCCTAAATTGTGAATGTACAATGTGCTGGGGAGTGGGCGGGGTAGTCCACCCATCTCCCGCCTCCGATTCTAGGCAAGTCCCAAATATCAAGTCACGTCACTTAAACCTGCAAATACTGCAGGGGAGACAGGGATTTTGTTTGTTTTTTAATTCATTAGCCTTTTTAACACAGCAAAAAGAAACACTGCTGTCAGGAGGGAAGCAATCTGACTGAATATGCAGCAGGGGAGTTGTTAATAAAACATGTTCTGTTTTCTATAATTAATATGACAATTTTTCTGGCTTAGCGCGTGGCATGAGTCCCAGAAAAGAGGGCGCCAGCGTGACGTGACTGCGCAGGAAAGCTGGCTGAAGTGAACTGCGAGCTTTGCATCAAAAATTATTAAAAGCTGCCTTAACTTAAAGGTAGTCGGTATCGTTTTAAATATGGTGCCTGCATGTTCGTTTGTGAACAAAAATGTTCCTTTTGAAATAAATGCATGCAGGCTAAAAATCCCCAATCCTAAATTTAACAGGTCGGTACAGTGCTAAGTTTTCCACAAGAGCTAAAGCACGCACACGGAAATACACAGAAGCATTTTAGATTTTTATAGTAAAAAGAAAAGGGGTAAAACCATGAATCTGCGGGCCTGGAGGAAAATTTGAAGAGCAATGTTCACATTTGTGGAGGAAATTTGTCAGATGGCCAAAGAGGAGCTACTGGGTCCAACCGTGGGGTTGAGGCCTTTTACTCCTCATTTCCCAGCGCCCAGCTTACTAGCGACTGGGCGAAGTACTCCTTTAGCACTTGACTCTCAAAAGTAGCTTGGGTCGAGCAGTCTAAGTCTTCTCGGGGGCCGGGGTGAGATAGATGCAAGGAGTAAAAACAGGCTCACAATTCAAAATAAGTTCAATAGCAGCAATTAATCATTTTATAGTCAAACACTTGCATTTATGAAAAACGTAGCATTTATATATGACTACAGAGTAAAATATGGCATATACAAATCAAACACACAGTGCCCTAAGGTCAGTACTCTAGTGTTCAATAGGCAGGTCCCTGAGTCAAATTTGTCTCTCTTTAATGGTAGTGGCTATTGCTCATTCACAATAGGCCCCACTAGCAGTCCAAGTCTGATGTGTCCCACTCCAACTCTTCCAAAGTCAAAAGAGTTCTAGAGCCTGAAGCGCTATGAGGCAGAATGAGTTCCCCTGGTCGCTTTGGCCGAGTTTACTCCATACACTGGCAAAGGCCCAGTTGGCACAGCAGTAATGCAATCTTCAAGATTGCTCCTTATGGCATAAGGGGTCGTCGACTTTCTCCTGCATATGAATGACGGCCCAATCGGTGCAGCAACGGCTAGATTCACGGTTGCCACCTCTAGCATACGGGGTCGCTGACTTTCCCCAGCACATGGGTGACAGCTTGATCGATGCAGCAGCTGCTTCCTCACACCTGAGAATGTGGACTCTTTCTCCAGAATCCCCCAATGAACCTTGCTCCCTCCAAGCCCTTGCCTCTTCCTCACAGGGTACACTGGCAAGCAGGCAGCACTAGTACTCCAGGCTTAAGTCAGGTGGCCCTGGATTTCCCTGCGTGATGTCCCCTCACCCTGCTGGAAGACTTGCAGACCTTGCCCCCAAGTCCTGGTCACAGTCAGAAGTCTTGCAGAACGTCTCCTTGGCATACAGCCCAAATGGCTGCTTGGCAGTTGACAATTTTGGGACCCCGTGCCCCCCTTCTTCTAGTCCATTTCCAGACAGCAAGTGTGATTTAAGGTCTGAGCCTTTGAAGTTTGTGCTGGGGGTCTGCTTCCTTTTGAAGTGCCCACTCCTCTCCTTCGCCATTCCTCTAGAATGTAGACTGTCACAGCAGGAGCGACTCCAAATCTGATAGCCTCACAACACAGGCCATGCGAGTGATTATAGGTTCATATCCGAATATTAGCCACAGTGAAATGTGACATGTGCATCAAAGGGCCACGGGCACTAACCATACTCTTTATGATTCGCTTATCAGACCCATCTCCTCTCTAAGATGTACCCAGGCCCCTTCCCAGTGACCCCTCTCAGAATCAAAGAGCGCCTTTTTAAGTGTACTGAAGAGCCTTGTTCCTCCTTCCTCCAGTATGCATCCTACTGAGCTCTCAGGAATGCAGCAATTCTCAAATCTGTCTGGGGGGGGGGGATCTCCTACCTCTCCATGCTCCTTCAATCAGCCCTGGGTCTACCAAAATGAAACCCAGAGTCTTCCATGTATTGTACTACTCACATGCACAAATACACCCGGCACATTCATGAAACAAGACATGCGCTTTGCAGAGCTACATACTAATTTGATGTATGTCAACGGTGATTTAAGCACACAACGGTGAAACGTTCCATGAGTGGGGCTGCAGGCATACACTCCAGTGACACAGGTAAAAAGGCTTGTTCACTTCTACTGATCTCTACACGGTATGCCGTAAACATATTCCACCCACAGGTGTGAAAATATATTCTATGCACTCTAAAGGTGAAGTAAACTCATTCCAGTAGTCCTTTTTGCCTTTCAGTATTGGGTGAGGGATTGACTGTGTGTGGCGCTTAGACTTCACTTGCTATCTTGTGATTTGTCCTTCAGCCATTTTTTAACCATGAATGCGCTGCAAGCGCTGTGCTAATAATGTGCCACCCCCCCTTTCTTTTATTTCTGGTTTCCTTCCAGGTCGCTTTGCCCCAAAGATAAAGGTAGACTGCACCAATTTTTGGTAGTTCTCTTGTGATCTTTTCTATTGTGACCTTGTTCTTGGCCTCTTTGGAAACAACTGCCATTGTTGTCACGCTCATGCAAAAAGAACATTTGAAAGACAGAATGCAGAACAATGTCATACATTCACCCCAGTACAGAGATCTGGGCCCAAATCCATTGTTTTTTGCTCACCATGCCATTCCACTTTGGACCCAGCCATATGCAAATCAGTCTTGAACCTGCGCCCAATGGGAAAAGTGCAGCCCGAACTGCCAAGCCAGGTCCTTCCTGGACTGGAAACAAGCATCCTAGGACTGGTTTCGGGCTTTCAGCCCTCATCAGCCAGGATAGCGTGACTCCAGTGGCATGGAGAGCACGGTACCCACGTCTGGGCATACCTGTCCCACTTGGGGTGACAAATGCAAAAAGAACAATTGATGGACAGAATGCAGATCAATGTCATACATTCACCCCAGTACAGAGATCTGGGCCCAAATCCATCGTTTTTTTGCTCACCATGCCATTCCAGTTTGGACCCAGCCATATGCAAATCAGTCTTGCCACTGCGTCCAATGGGAACAGTCCAGCCTGAACAGCCAGGCCAGGTCCTCCCTGCATTGGAAACAAGCATCCTAGGACTGGTTTTGGGCTTTCAGCCCTCATCAGCAAGGATAGCTTGACTCCAGTGGCATGGAGAGCACGGGACCCACGTCTGGGCATACCCTTCCCACTTGGGGTGAACAATGCAAAAAGAACAATTGATGGACAGAATTCAGAACAATGTCATACATTTACCCCAGTACAGAGATCTGGGCCCAAATCCATTGTTTTTTTGCTCATCATGCAATTCCAGTTTGGACCCAGCCATATGCAAATCAGTCTTGACCCTGTGCCCATTGGGAACAGTCCAGCCCGAACTGCCAGGCCAGGTTCTCCCTGCACTGGAAACAAGCATCCTAGGACTGGTTTTGGGCTTTCAGCGTTCATCAGCTAGGATAGCTTGACTCCAGTGGCATGGAGAGCACAGGACCCACGTCTGGGCATCCCCGTCCCACTTGGGGTGAACAATGCAAAAAGAACAATTGATGGACAGAATGCAGAACTTGTTGTCACGCTCGGCACCTGCAAACTATGCCTTTTTTCCCTTTCTTACAGTGGTATTGGTCTTTAACTTGTTTGTGCCTCTCTGGCCCATTTAACTTTGGCTGAGGCTACCTGCATTTGTTTTTTTCAAATGCAGCTGCGGTGTTTCTGTTGGTCCTGGTCTTTGCCTCCATGCCCCTCTTGCTGCTTCCAAGGTCCCCAGCTTCTGGACTTTGTGTGCCCACTTTGTTGTGCTATTCAACCTTTGGGGGATGGGCAGCACGCATCCTTGACAATTCTGCAATCCCCATGGCAGAGGAGGTGACCTGGCTTTCAGCCTTGTTACTGCTCCTACTCCCTTTGATGTCTCTGGGCCACTGCTATTTCCTTCTCCCTATGGTGCAAGAAATTCAGCCAGTGGATAATAGTCCACATTTTCAATTGCTTCCAAAATTTAATTGGAACCCCCAAATGCTCTGTTTACGTCTGTTTTGAGAAGTAGTATGAGCCCTCATGCAAAGAGGGCACATTAGCAATTTACAAAAGTCATTGGATAGACTACAGAAGAGCAATAACATGTGTGTGCCCGCAACCTACTACTCAATCAAATCAATCCTGGCATCAAGGCTTTAATTGGGGAGGAGCCCAGCGGGTCTCAGACACAGCAGTAATTAAATACTGGCATTGAAATGGATGCGTATCATGCTCAAAGACTATAAAAAATGTTAAGGTAATCCAGGTCGACGATGCAGTCCTCGCTTACATTTCGCTTGTTTTACTGAATCTTGCATTTTAGAGTGTTCGTTTTTTCCAGGATCTTGTATTTCTATCGTTTTTTTTATTTTTTGTGTAGCATCGTGTATAGTACTTTCTGTTCACTGAGTCGCCTCTAGATATTAGGGTGAGTTCAGGTTGTGGCTCGCTGTTTTTGACGGCGCATATTGTGCTATGCCCAAATATGAGAGAAGTTCCTTGGTGATCAGAAACCTATACTGTGTAGTCGAACCAGTGTTTATTTATGATGAGTCACGATTGAAAGCTCTGGAGCCGAGGCTAAAGGGAGTGTGAGCTTCTTCCAGTGCCTGCCAGTAGGTTATGAGTGGGCTTAGAATGCATACTCATCCAATCCCTGGCATCTCTGTAAAGCACACAGAAAAATGGCCATATGTGGCAACTGTGATTGTGGAAAGTGTGTGAAGGAAAGTAAGAAAGTAAAAAAAACTGTTGTGCTTACAGATGAGTAGTTATGTGTATAAGGGATTGAGAGGTAATACATGCAGGAGTAAGTGAAAGAGGGTGTGAATAGTGAAGGGACAAGGTGTGAGATATGCAGATGGAGGATTTCAGAAAGAAGTGGGGAGAAAAAAGGCATGTGTCTAACAGAGTGACTGCACAAGAATGTTTTGTGAAGGAGAGAACAGGAGTGATTGAGACTGTGAAGACCTCTAACCCTTCCACAGCAGTGGTTAATTTGTAAAAACAAAATAAGTGTTGGCTCTAGTCAGGAGGCAGCTTGCACCAGCCCATTTCTCCTGTTAGCGACACTTAAAACAGGACCAACTACTAACCACGAAAATGTGGAGAGGATGTGGCATAATGCCCAGAGTTTCTGACTTCGGAGCTGGGGAAACAGGTTCAAGTCTCAGCGTTGGCTTAGCATCCTGTGATTCTCCCTATGCCTATCACGAATGAATGTGTCCTTAACTGGTGCTCATGAAAAGCACCAGACCTTACTAATGTTTAATTCACAGTATCATATTTTCAGAATTTAAACATTTTCAGAACAACAAATCATCATTACTCATTTATCTTATACAGAAAATGCGAATCGATAGAGTTCTGGATTGTTTTATGCAAGTACTCATTGATATGTTATATGACTGGATGTATTAACAGAAAGCCTAAAGAGAGTCACCACTATGCTGGTCCAGTGGCACACTATAGGAAGTACAGAATTCTGGTTAAGATGGTTTATGCCACACCCTAAATTACATAGGCCATGTCCTGTTTAGAGACACCTCCCAACTTTTTTTAATCCACTTAAAGCCTGACCTGAGAGAACAATATCTAAAGCAAAGAAAAACAAGTTCCTTGTTTTATTAGGCCACATCTCTGTCATAGATGTGATGAACTAATTAGCAACTTTAGAATGAAATAAAGTATGTGGTAATTGTTCTGATCAATAAAGTCTTATATTGCCCTCTCCTTGATCAGATCAAATTTTTTTTTGTCTCTTTGAGGTTAATGACTGACTGAATAAATGAAAAGAAGTATAGTGCAGAACTTTGAAAATAGATCATGTCAAGGTGTTTCTACTTCTGGAATTTGCCAAGAGCTTTTGATTTTCATAACATTTGATTTATAATACTTACTCATAGGAGCTTTCAGCCAGCCATTTTAATATATTAGTTTATTGATGCCTCAATCACATTTTTCTCTGCGCACTACAGAATACAGAATGGGTCATGCTCTTGTGACATGAGTCACTCTGCCGTTACTTCTTGGAGGCAGCTAAGCATCACCAAAGCTTCCACATGCCGGTCCTCTATGAAGCTTAAGAACTGCACACAGTCTGTCATGGCTGCTCTGTCTCCCCGAGACCCTTTATTTTCTATCAGCTTAGATACTGCACTTTGAGTGCCATTGGCTGCCTTCTATTTTCTTGCTTCTTAAATTGCCATTGCAGGTAGGCTTCCTTCCTCTTCATGTATTTGCCCTTTGCCTGGAGCATGGATGCCTTACTTGTGTCCTTCACTGCTCATTTTGTTTGGTGCTATTTTTTACTTTGGATGTAAGCACTCTATTAGGGTATGCCTTTTTCAGCTGACTCCCTCATATACTTCTTTCCCCTCCGTGTTACTCCCCTGTCCATCTGCTTGCCTAAACTCACCCTCCTACCTTCAGTTGTTTGTGTTACCCCACACTCCCTTCCACCATCAGTTTGTTGTCTGTGTTGGTTTATCCTCCAGTCTCTATCCCTCCCTCCATTTGTTGTCTGTGTTGGCTTGTTCTCACTCTCCCTCTCTCTGTTGTTTGCCTGTGTTAGCTTGCCCCCATCCATGGTCCATGTTGGCTTACTGCAACTCTCCCTCCTTGCCACTGTTTGCTGTCCGTGTTAGCTTACCCTCACCCTTCCTTCCTCCCTCTGTTCATTGTATGTGTTGGCACACCCCCACTCACCCTCCCTCCTGTGTTCGTTGTCCGTGTTAACTTGCCTCCACATTCCCTGCCCCCTGTCCTGCCCTCCCTCCCACAGTAAAACAAACGTGCTATGACCCGGCCCATGCTAGCGGTGTAATAGCATTTTTCTTTAACTTTCAGCCATGCTGGGCAACAGCCACGCTGCTATACAACATGACTGTTATGTTGTGTGGACCACCCCATGCTGGTATTGTTATGGAGGGGGTCCTACACTATACCCCTATCATGCGCACAGATTTGGTATGCTCCTCACCGGAAGGGAACATAGGAATAAAAGAGGTCGTGACCGGACATCCGGGTCAGACCGAGAACACCACACATGTGTACGTGTCAATTCATGCCTGTCTGCAGCTACGCAGCATTGTACAGTGAGTAAGTTCCCCCTCACCTGAGAACAGAACAACTGGCGACGAGGGTGTCCTCTTCTGTAAGGACCCACGGTGGCCGTTACTGCCGGTGCTTCGCCCGCTCCATCATTGGGGCATTTTTTCTGCGCCCTCCTGTGGTGCCCGCTACGCGGCGAAGACCGTTGCTGTGCCGGGTCCCGCCAAGTCTGCGGTGAGCCCTGCCTGACCGCCGCTGGTGAGTTTGTGGCCCCCGTGCATATGCTGCATCCCGTACCGGCCCACGGCCCTGCATCTTCCCCGCTTTGATCCCCGCGCACGTGGGACTGTACGTGCGCGCCCTGGGTGATGTCAGCGGTGCCGCGCTGTGCCGGATCCCCAGTGCCTGCGGCCTGGTGGGCTCATCGTGTGCCGTCTATGAGAACAGGCATCTCAGATACGTCTAGGGCAACAAGGAACAAATTTAAAATACAAACAAAGAAGTAAATGAAGGCAGTTCTGCCTAATCACGTGCGCTGGCACCACAAGAGTGGCTACACAGTCTGGAATTCCTTTGGAGCTGTGCTCTTTGCTGAAGTCTTTTTCTCATTTGTGCACAACCTTCCCGGCAAGCTGCCCTTGTATTTTATTCACAACCTTGGTGCTACAGGGCATACGCCAGTCACAAGTCTGCTGTGCTGTTTGGATGCTTGCCACGCAAGACTCAGTAGTGCATTCAAACTCCACATCCATTGTTCCCCTCAAGAGTGGATCATCCTGTGCCACCGGCAAGTGGGCAAATGGCGACTGTTCCCCCCGTTGAAGCCTTTGTGGTTGATGGTCAGCCATCTGCGCAGGTAGCAAAGTGGAAGGACTGGTTGGAACGCCTGGAGAGCTACTTTGCAGCGGTGGGCCTGAAACTGGAACGTCAACGGCCCATGCTCCTGCATCTGGGCGGTCCTGCGATCCACAAACTGGGGAAGTCTGTGGTGAAAGCTGGTCTGCCCCATACCTATGCCACACTCAAAGCTGCCCTGACCGCGCACTTCGAACCTCTGGCCAACCCAGATTATGAACGTTTTCTTCGATGCCAAGCACGGCAACTGCCTGAAGAGTCGGTCGACACATTCTATGCCCGTTTGAAGGAATTAGCAAGCACATGCACGTTGACGCAGACAACAAAATAAGGGCGCTATTCATTCAGGGGTGTTCGTCCATCAAGTTGCGAGAGAACATACTCCAAACCCCAGGCATTTCCATGGCTGACATTCTAACAATGGGCCGAACCAAGGAATGGTCCAAGGTACGCGCGGCGCACATGGAGGCAGCCCTCCAACAACAAGTGAAGACCGAACCGGTGAATTCGGTGATAGCTGAATCTCCCACGAAGCCCTCCACGAGGAAACCCGAGCGCCACAAGCCATCACCAACAACTCGGACGTGCTATGTGTGGAGGAACCTACCCTCATCAAGGCCCATGCCTTGCTCAAGGGAAAAGATGCTCGGAGTGCCGCCAGCTAAATCACCTGGCGAAAGTATGCCACTCAGCTGGGCGACAACGACAACGTGGCAGACAAATCAATGCTGTGGATGCCCCACATGTGGGGGAGGAAGAAGATGATATGGATGATGATGATGTGGAAGGGGACGTCCATGTCATTCATACACTGCAACCAAATGGATGTCCGAGACGGCGAGTCCCAAAGTGCAGCGTCATCGTTGCTGGGCACCCAATACAGGCACTCATCGACACGGGAGCGTCTATAAACATCATGGCTCAATCCATGCTAAAAACGCTCCTACTTGAGCTGCTCCTGCGGCCAAAGGCCATACAAGTGTTTGCTTATGGTTCCACAATGCCTCTTTCGGTGGTCGGCGTCTTCACAACCGACATTTCCCATGAATCGCGATCCATCCACACCAAGGTCTATGTCACTCAGGAAGGGTCTGGTATGCTTCTGAGTTGCCGCATGGCGGAGCATCTACAGCTGGTAGCCTTCGCATTTGCTGTGCACCAGGAAGATGTGGAGTCCCTGGTGGAGGAGTTCAAATCCCTATTTGACGGCATAGGATGCCTCAAAGACCACATGGTCCGGCTCCATGGGGACCAGTCGATACAGCCGGTCGCTCTCAAACATCGACGAGTGGCATTTCATCTGTGGCCAAAAGTTGAAGAAGAGCTGAGGAAGCTAGAATCAGCTGACATCATCGAGCGCATGGAGTGTCCAACTCCCTGGGTGTCTCTCATTGTGATAGCTCGCAAACCTAAGCAACCAGGCGAGGTCAGGATCTGCGTCGACATGCGTCTACCGAATCATGCAATAAAGAGGGAACGTCATCTAACCCCTACGGTTGATGACATCGTTGCAGAAGTCAGTGGTTCACACTGGTTTTCAAAGATCGATCTACGGGCGGGCTGTCATCAGCTCCTGTTAGACCCAGAGTCGAGGGCCATAACAACGTTATCCACACATGTGGGTCTACGCAGGTACAAGCGTCTCAGTTTTGTAGTGTCCAGTGCGGCAGAAGTCTTTCAAGACACCATTAGAGGAGTACTATCCGGCCTCAGAGGGGTCATAAATGTCAGCAACGACATTTTGGTACATGCACCCAACCTAGAGGAACACATGGACCGTCTCTGCATCGTTTTACAGAGACTACAAGATAGCGGCCTCACCCTACATCGTGAGAAGTGTCCATTCATCCAAAAAGAAGTAGCCTTCTTTGGATACCACTACTCTCAACAAAGAGTGTTTCGCCGATCCAGCGAAGGTCCGTGATATCCAGACCATACCAGCTCCAACCATCGTGACTGGTGTTAGAAGCTTCCTGGGCATGGTCACATACTGTGGCCGTTTCATCCGCAACCTAACAGACCTCACTGCGCCATTACGAGAACTCACGAAGAGTGGGGTCCTGTGCAGGAAAAAGCCTTTCTGGACGCCAAACCTGCCCTCTCGGCAGAGACCATGTTAGTCTACTTTGACCCAGCGCGCGAGTCAGAACTGTCGGTTTATGCAAGCCCCATTGCACTGGGAGCAGTATTGTCCCAGAAGCAGCCGGACGGGGAGAGGGCCCCGGTAGCCTACGCAAGCCGGGCTCTAACCGACACTGAGCAAAGATACTCACACATCGAAAAGGAGGTGATAGCAATTAATTGGGGTGTCAACACTTCCATCTGTACCTATATGGTCAACCATTCACAGTCCAAATGGACCACAAACCGCTGATCCCACTCTTCATGGGAGTTTCGTCGAAACCTCCACCGAAGATGGAAAAATGGATCCCGCAGCTCCAGGAACACCAATTCAAAGTGATCTACCGCCCAGCAACACTAAATCCAGCAGATTCCTTGTCCAGGCATGCCAGGCCGGTGACCAAAGAGGAGGAAAGTGAGGCCTATGAGTCTGAAGAATACGTTAGGTTGGTGTTCGAGCGCTCTTGTCCCCGTCCTGTCCTGCTAAATGAAATCGTGAAAGCAACCAAGCGGGACGAGTGCTGGGAGATGGCAACCTCGGTGGTAATATCGGGGAGATGGCATCTCCTTCTTGAAAACCTGGCATGCAGAACTGAAGATGCACAAACGGCGCTCAAGGCCCTGCATAACGTCCGCTCAGAGTTGGCGATTTTCCCGGAAAGGTGCTTGATGAGAGGTACTCGCCTGGTCAATCCCAGAATACTGCAACAACGAGTGGTAGATCTGGCTCACATCGCTCACCAAGGAGTAGTCAAAACCAAGTCACGTCTGCACAGCAAGGTATGGTTTCCTGACTTGGACAGTGTCGTAGAGCGGACGGTCCGCTTGTGCTCCCTCTGTCAAGCTGTTGGCCCAGCTGAACCGCCTGCACCGATTGTGACGGAAGACATACCTCCTCACCCCTGGCACAGGGCGAGTGCTGACTTCAGGAGCCTACCTGATGGCAGACATATGCTTGTTGTCATCGACGATTTTTCCAAATATCCGGAGGTTGAGATACTGGACTCGATCACGGCAAGCAGCACGATACCTCGGATTGAAAAGATAATGGCCACTCATGGGCTGATCAGGAAGCTGCGCATGGACAATGGACCACCATTTTCTAGCCATGAATTCACGGAATACCTTCAGTCCCGAGGGGCTCGGCACCAGAAAATCACACTCCAGTGGCCCCAGGCCAATGGAGAAGCAGAACGTTTTATGCGCACTCTAAACAAGGTCCTGAGGATCGCTGTTGCCCGAGAACAAAACATGGAATGCGCCGTATACTCTTTTCTGAAAGAATATAGACTAATGCCTCACTCCACAACCATGGTCAGCCCGGGGTCGCTGTGTATCCAACGGGTGTTAGAGGATGTCTTCCCTCATGTGACACCATCATCTGACCTACGTGATCAAGTTGCTGAACGGCTTCGGCAGCGGCGAGCCAAGAATGATCAAAGGTCCCGACGGCGGCATGCCAAGAATCGATCGTTGATAGCAGGTGACCTAGTATTGGTAAAAACTCAACATCCACGAGGGAAGTTGTCACTCCCATTTGAACTGGACCCCTGGGTCATCCAGACAGTAAAAGGGACAGTGGTCACAGCTCAGAAGGGCAGCGAGACAATCACGAGAAACATTTCGCATTTCAAAAAGTATCAGTGTCCTGCGCCTCCCAGAGTGGTGGCGCCAGATGTGGATGGTGGTGAATCTACCAGCGGATCCCGTACCGAGGAAGACTGGCTACCAACTGATAAGGACTTATCTCTACCCAGTGCTCCCAGTGACGCCACTCCAAGGCAAATCAGGACTGAAGACCGCAGAGATGGGAGTGAACGTCGAGGAGGACGGAGATACCACCTCCGGGCCAATCCTACGGTGTCATCTCGACTGAGAGGTTTCATTTTGGACTAAATATTTTTGAAGTGGGCAAAATATTCTCTCTCTCTCTCTCTCTCTCTCTCTCTCTCTCTCTGCCCATCCAACCAGTTTGATGTTATTGTTTGATTTGCATTTTCATGATAAAGGAGGAATGTTATGTCGTGTGGACCACCCCATGCTGGTATTGTTATGAAGGAGGGGCCTACACTGTACCCCTATCATGCGCACAGATTTGGTATGCTCCTCACCGGAAGGGGACATAGGAATAAAAGAGGTTGTTACCGGACATCCGGGTCAGACCGAGAACACCACACACGTGTTCGTGTCAATTCATGCCTGGCTGCAGCTACGCAGCATTGTACAGTGAGTGAGTTCCCCCTCACCTGAGAACAGAACAATGACTAAGAAAATATTGATAAAGATAATACCTCGCATAGGCGAGACCTATTGACTTTGTCAATGGTTGTTGTCAATGGGCTGTGTTAACTGAACTAGTTGTCCCTTTTCTATGTTTATAGCGGGATGGCTTTTGTGAGGGAGTTATGCTGAGGTAATACTCCACCCTCCCTCCACCCATCCCCCACACTCCTTTTTAACCACTCCCCTGTTTTCTGTCTCCACCGCACATACTTCTAAGGGGGAGTGATGCGGAGAAAAATAAGATATCTACCCTCGTATCACCGCAGAGCCGAAAACCTCCAGCACAGGACTAATTCAACTTCATGTCAGCATGCTCTTTCTTACCTTCAACCTACGTGTTCCCCACAGCTTAATCATTAACATTGCTGTGTCCTTTGTGTCGATGACATCTCACTGTTGTGTATCAACCTGCAACAGCGATCTGATCCTTACTAATAGTACTTGGACAAGCTCTATCACATTTCGAAAGTGGACCAATGGTATAAAATGGCAGGCTTGTACTGCAAACTGAGAGCCACTTTTCAGAAGTGACAAATAGGAGGATTACTTCTTGCTCCAGACCATGTAAAGTCCCACGTTGTCCCAGAAGTCGTACTGTAACCACAATTGTTACCATCTGGGGTTTTGCTCCCTGTTTTGCAAGTTCCAAATGTTTACAGCACATCCCCTTGGGTGTCCAAACATAGCTGCATCAGGGGCTTAACACAAGCCCCTGCAACCCCTGCGGCACGCAGCCCTTCTAAGGGCCCCATACCCTTTGGGAGGGGTCCTTCTAGACCAAGGCCAATGTATATCTGTGAGATATCGAATTCACAGGGGACCCCCTTCACACTCCTCAAGGGGGGGGGGGGGTCTTCATTTTGTATTACACCACTGAGGTGGATATTTACCATGTAGTAAATGACACAATGTACAGTAGCTTGGACGACTCTGCCATTCTCCTCTGCTGACCATGGGCGGTGCTATTGGTTCAACAATAATTCGTAGTACTTTTAGTAGCAGTAGTAAAAACAGTAATTAACGCCTGTAGATTTGGGCCTCCAACATTCCGTCTGGCGCCTTCTGTCATTTTCTGCTTGTGCAAAGGCTTGGTTCAGAATACCTTCTTGAAACAAACACTCAAGTGCTTGAGCTCATATAAAAAGCCATCTAATAAGGCAAACACACGTTACAAGAATAAATAAAGGACTGTATGTTTCACTCCCTTGAATAATAAAGATTTTGCGACAAAATACACGTGGAAACAGGCAGAGCAGTCTATAGGCCTTTTAGAAAAGCTTCCAAAATATGCCATAGTATGTGGATTTTTTCATTAATATGGAACACCCAGGAAAGGAATGGAACAAACTGGCGTTTTAATGTTTTCGAGTTGGGGCTGCGACATCGGGAGCTGAATCCTGGGATCCTGCCAACCTGCTTCCTTGGTGGGCGCCCGCAACGGAATTTGTTCCATTGCACCGTAGGCGCAGTCCTGACCATCGGACCTGCACCCAATTCGATCCTGGCATGTGGTGAGCCTCCTTCCGCTTTTGTGGTTTGATCGCTGCGTGCGGAAGGCATCTGGTGGCCGCAGCGGACAAGCCGGAGAGTTTTCCTGGACCCTGGAGACACTTGCTGCCTAGGATTGAGGTTAGCGGTCCCCCCACCGCCTCCCCAGCGCGAGGCTATATGGCGGCTCCTACCGCGCCGCTTTCCGTTTTTGAGATGCGTCCCAGTGCGCTTACAGAGATGGAGCTACTCCCAAGCGCCTGGGAGGTCTTGTATCTTTTTTTTTTTCAAGAGTTAAGAGAGACTGGCACTTCCTTCCATGCAAAGTTCTGTCGCACTCTCATGGTTCGGAAAAGGGTCCTATGATGCCTGACCCTAACATGGCCGCCAGTGGTGACTTTCTTTTTTTCCCCTTCCTGATCTTTTTACTTGCATAACCCCTACCAGGACTATGCCTGACCTCAAGACGACGTCTGTAATTCTCTTGGACCATGGCTCTACCCCCCCCGGCACTAATCTGATTATCCCTGAGTTCACATTATCTCGACTGCGGAGTCCGAGCACCATGTCTGACGCCCGATGGAGCTGCTCTGTTCAGTTATCGAGGAGATTGGCCTTGGTTCACCCCCTGACCGTCACCTACCCAGCCGGACCTTGGGCACAGTTTTTCTCCATCTCCCTGTCTCACACATGCTCCCTCCTCATCGTATTTCTGCAATTTTGCTTTTTCCTTATATCCTTTCTGTCTATCCTTCTGACCAATGACCGTTGGAGCTACTTTGCGAGCTATAGGGGAGACTGGCTGTCAATTCCTCCTTGTGCCGTCACCTACCGACTCGGTTTCTGGGCTGACTTTACCCTTTGACTCTCATTCCTTCTTCCCCCACGTACTCTCCACTCTCACTCCCCCTCACCCCCTTTCCCCCCCACTTGTCTCTCCTTCTCTCCCTTTAAGGTGTCACATATATTTGATGTATCGTGCAATTGTTTTGTTTATTGTAACATTGTTGACCTTATGTAAAGCGCTCTGATACCTTCGGGTCTAGCCAGCGCTATATAAAACTGTCTAAATAAAAATAAATAAATAAAAGGGCCGAAGTACCACTGTACAGTTAGCCCAGAAACCGTACTTGTACCAAAGGTCATGTAGGCAGCATATGGCAGGCGTGAAGGTCAGAAGGGAGGGGTGGGGGGTGAGCACCAGGACTATGCAGCAAGAGAATGTAAGCGAAGAAACGGGTATTGGTGAATAAAAAGTGAAAATGAGCCATTTGTCAAACTAACACACTCTGCTCTGAGCATGTTATGGGGATGTACTCATACTGCTCCGTGAATCCCAGGGGAACTCTGTGGGCCCGATTCACAAAGGGGCTTCTGTGTAGTAAAGTTACGAGTGCGGAATCCCCGTTCAAAAAGGTAGAATGATCGTAGAGGCAGCTCAGGAGCTAAGGTGTCATTAGGATGGCGGGCGGATCGCCACCGCTGGCTCAGCAGTGGAGATCCGCCCACCATCCCAGCTAGATTTACCCCCTGCCATATTATTATGGCGGGGGGTACCGCGGAGGATGCAAAGTGCGTCTGCTGCTTTTCCGCTGGTCGGCAATCGTTCCAATTGCCAGCCAGGCAGAGCTGAGGCATAATATGGTGGCGGTGCCGCGCCATCCATATTATTATGCCTGGTTCAGAAGGCCTTTCAATGGCAGCAAAGCCGCCATGGAAAGGCTGGCGAAAATTGCTTTGGGGACCCGTTGCGGGCCCCGGGAGGGGTGGGAGGGTGGGGGGCTGCACTTAGGGGGTACGTATGGTACCCCTCTTCATTGCCATGCACAAGGTGGCAGGCACGGCGCGGTGCCTGTCACGTTGTACATAGCAATGCACAACATGCCTCTTTGGCATTGCGGCGGGTGCTGCTTACAGCAGTACCCGCCGCAATGTCAAAGATGCGGAATGCGACCGGCACGGTGGAGGTCGCATCCTAATTGGTGGTGCGGGACCGCCGCACCGTTGGCGGCCTGTTCCAGCACCGCTAGGGTGGCGCCCACCATCCTAATGGGGGCCTAAGTGTCTGAATACCGCTGAGAATCCCTGGTCACTGGAGGTGGCACTGATCTCCACACACTTTTCTAGTCATGGAAAGACAGCACACTGAACACGGCCGGATTCACAGCACTGGCAGGACTGGAGACTGGAGGCTCAGCAAAAGCAGCCTCGCAAGAAGAGTCATATTTAAATGGACAGAATCTCACTGCCACAATTCTCAACACATGATGGCATGCATGCATGTAAGTACTATTTGACAACATACCCCATCCCAGCCAGGCTGTCCAATAAGAGGACAGTAATGCAGGCGAAACACTTGATCACACTTACTTCCACCTCTACCAGTGGTACCATCTCTCTGAGTAGTGCAGTGATGCATGACTGGGCAGCCTCATTCTATTGCCCTATTTGTGCTATGAAACGTCAATACAGAAGATATCTTGTGTCCTACTTTCTTTTGGCTTTTTCACCTGCTGGTTTGTGATGTTCAAAATCCATCTTCGCCAACTGTGTAGAACTATAAGCTGGGCTTGGGTGCAGGAGGGTATATACACAGTGATGCTGATGTTTCTGTTAAGAAAGGTGGGCATCGTGTGATTTCTCAGGACCTTGTTTCTGCCTCTACCGTCTTTCCAGACATTCATCTCTAAGCAAGTAATTGCTCACCTGGACGCCTGACTGGATTGTACTGAAGCCAGTTAGCTGGCCATCCTGGCTAGCATTTGGAAAATACTCAGTGCACAGTGGCGACTAATACCTGAAACCAAACATACCAGCATGCACTGAATGAGGAACATGTCAAGTGTCAGGACAATGGAGACTTCTTTAGTAGCAACCAGCGCCTTTCCACAAACACCCCAAAGCATCCAGAAATTCAGATACTAGACAGAAAATAGGCTCTTGATTTCTTCTTTGGCTCCTAGGCCAGCCAGTGCTTAATTTGATCCGGTGCTTGCTGGTGCGGGCCACTGGCACTTTTTTATTTTCAGGGACCAGCACTTATTTTTCTGAATCAGACATTTACTGAGAACAAAGCAGAGGAAAACAAATGAGAATGACGGAGGAAGAGAAAGGCCATCCTAAAGAGAGAAAGCAGGAACCTGCAAGACAGTGCTTAATTTGTAAAATATTAAGTGCCAGGGCTCTGACCAGGAGGCCACTGCAGCTTGCACCACCCATCGCCCCTGTCATCGCTGCCAAAACAACTACTAACCTGCTCTCTTGCATGTAAATGCGACAGTAAAGATTATTCCAGGTCCCCAAAGCTACAGGAATGCCTGGGAAGGCAGGTATTAGTAATTTTTTTATGTATATTGTTCCCCTAACAATACTGCTCCTCTCTAAAATACATGAGCAGCGCCACCTTGTGGCTGACTGCCCTAAGTGTAGTGTTGACAATTAGGTGCCGGTGCCAAGCACCGGAAACCAATTAAGTGCCGGTGCTCAGCACCGGAAAGCTCCGGCTCAAATTAAGCACTGCTGCAAGAATGGGATTGAGGGGAAGGGAGTGTCTGGCAGTGGACTAAAGAAGCATGAGGTGGATTAAAGACTATGCAGCCTTGCACAGAGCTTTGGGCACCAGCACTCATTCTTTCACAAAGTAAGCCCTGAGGTCAGCCTCCTGCAGTAGTGTGAAATTGAAGTATTCACCTTGGACATATTCTATGCATTGTACAGCATCTCGAGATCAACTTTTCAAACAATGTTTCCATCTCATTCCTAACCCCAGAAAAGCAAAACTCAGGTTAAATGGTAGGCCATGTTAGGGAAGCAGAACCCAGAAGGAGACCCCTGCACATCTACTCAGGTGTTTCTTAAATATCTTGTTCTCTAATTTCCACAAATAGTCTTCATCTGGGTCATTCATGCTCCCGCAAACCAGCCCTGCAATATTAGGCCAAGGTTTCTTAAACATGTGGGACTGTCCTTCAGAAGGTATCCAATGCAAAGTGTATGTTGGGATTTAGTATCAAACGCAAATCAAATTTTGCGTTTGATTGTTCCCCAAAGTAACACAAAGTTGCACTATGCACTACTTTGCATTACTTTGCATATGTGGGCATTCCATGGACTTTTATGCAAATCCCTATCTACAAACATTCATAAACAGGGATTTGCACCAACATCTTGCACCTCTTTGGAGCAGGCGTAACAAGGAGAGGTGTTTTAATATCTCCTTGTTTTGACTTGTGGTTTTCTTTGTTTGACACAGTCTGAGGACCATCTTTGGAACAAGCACTTGAATTTGTTTGGGTTGTTTGTGAACATGGTGCACCATTGGTTTGTTTTCGGTACGGTCTGAGGACTGTCGTTTGGGAAAAAGCACTTGCAAAATGATGAATTTGGCCCCTTCTTGAAAATGCCTGGAATGAGCTTAATCTGGTCTCTTGTTGTCGTTGTTGCTCTGAAAATGCCCATTGGAAGCAGATCAGCCGGCACCTCCAGGAGGCACTGTTAATATTGATGCGAGCGAAGAATGGTCTTGGCCCTATTATGTTTAGTACACTATGGGACAATGCTGAGTTGAAATGGCCGTTGATGGGCCCTTAGGATGAATGGTTTAAGAAAGGAAGAAGGAATGTACAAAAGGGGGTGAATTTAAAATAAGAAAGTTATAGAGCGTGATGTAAAAAAAAAAGGGGGCGTTGATGGCGCCCAGATTTCATCTATAGCTTTAGGCATTGTTCAATGACAAAAGCTGCTTTGAGTCTCAGATATAAATTGCATTCTAAAAGTGTCATGCAGAAATTAGGTGCGTGACAAGAGAGAAAAAAAAGGGGATGAATGAGGCCTGCTCAGATGCTTTCAGTCTAATGTAAAATTATGCTCAATTAATTAATTCATGATTTATTTGAGTGTGTTTAATTTAGGTTTGACCTCAATATAGAATGTACATAAAATTTAGGAAATGTGTTTTGAACTTTCAAGGTAGGATGTATTTGTGCTGAAGAAGAACGCATTTTAAAGTGTAGGAGAAAAAGCTGAAATACACAGCTCGTGATTTAGTCTGCTTTGGAAGGCTCACTGTTCAGCCTTGAGATAAGAATGGAATTTCTTTCACCATCCCTGCTCTGTCTCTTCATGGAAAGGACACATGCAGTAATACAAGGCCTTTTTCCTTGAGTTTTGCACAAGGAAAAGGAGGGGGGATTGGGCAGCTTCTGTGAGAAGACACAGAGAGGCTGACCGAGATAAAAAGTGCAGAACGAGGGCAGATTGAGATGCTAAAAGTCTAAGTTTTATGTTTTGACTAACAGGCTTTGTACAGTTTTAATTTGTCCTATGCATTTATTTATCTTTATGGGAGATTTTGCAATTATTAATTATTGATCAAGCTATATGTTGAACACACCCTTGAATTATATTTCCTGAACACTTTAAGAGTCCTAACTGACTTTTATGCCTCACTTTCTATAGAAATAGGATTCTCTTCCTTTATGGGGTACTTTGTGTGAAATATGCTTTGTGAGAGAATAGTTGAGGATCTATACGGCTGTTCTGTCTGTTTCCGCTGCTTCTGCTCCTGCCATGTCGTTCAGGCTGTGTTGGCTATTTCACATCTTGCTTTTCTTCGTCTCCGCCACCTGTGGCCATTATGAGTGTTAGTACCCCTGACACACATATTACCTCAGTTTCCTTTTTCTCTAACGCTTATGATTGCAGCACAGCCAACAGCGATGATATTGTCTAATATTTCTGTTGCTACTCCCACTGTGATTTTTCATCCCACGATATTAGTGAGTACTGGGACACGGGTATGTGGATTTGAGGATAGAGACTGGACGAAATTGGAGGAACGTGTGGGTCCGTACGTGTGATATGAAGTGGGAAATAAAGGAAAGAGGGTAATAACTAATGCAGGTGCTCAGTGGGTTCGTGTGGTAGGTGTGTGGAATGTGATAGAAATAATGAGCCTTTTTTGCAACAGTTTGTCCTTAGGAATATGACTGCTATATATTTCTTGGTTTCTAGGAGCAGTGTTTTCAACGATGCTGTGCCGCAGATTTTGTGTGATATTATAAGGGATACTTATTTTGTTAGGCCGCATTGTCATGTATTTGGGTAATGTAAGTTAACGGCTTGTCTCCAGGGAAAAGATGTGAGAGTGAAGGTGTTGCTAGATTATAGTGTGCAGGATTTGTGTCTTAAAAGGGGATTTGATTGTTTGTTCACAGATTCGTTCCTAATGTGTTTTCTGAAATAGCGGCCTGGTTGTAGACATTTGTGAGTACTTGGTCTACATTGCCTCTTTCAGTTGCATATTTAACATGGCACAATATTATGACTGTTTCGATGGGTTTTTCAGACGTATTAGCTGTAAAACACATTTTGCTCCCTCTTGCTTTGACTATTGGTCCTTTTACCGTGGATTCTCAGTTTGTGTTAATGTCTAATTATGGTGAGAATGTGATGGGTTTGGCATCCTACTACTATTGCTCTCCAGCAGGTGAATGTATGAGGATGGGGCTTAATGTAAGTAGTGAATAAAGTTTGTCCCCCCCCCCCTGAGTTTTGCAGATGCGCCATTTACTTTATGGGTAACAGGCGATGCAGAGGTGGGATTGCTACAGATATCGCCGGTTTTGATCTAAGCTATAGGCAAGCTTGTGAATTGTAAATGTAGTACCCACCGAAAAGTAATAGATGATGTGGGAATGGATAATGAGTTTGCAGATCAGACAGCTAAGGAAAGTGATCAAACTGAAATGAAAAGGATGTTTGTAGCAGGCCCTGCTGGGTGGGTACCGGAAGTCACGTTGTTTGAATAGAAAGTATAGCACAATTGAAAGGATGAGGGATGGTGAATTGATAGGCCACGGAAGGAAAAAGAGTGTTGCCAGATGCATATGTATTTCCCGTGGTTATGATCACACATTGCCCAGCCCATATACTATATGGTGCCCATGATACACAATTCTGGAAAGGGTACCCGTATGCCCCCGGTAATTTTGCATCAAACATTTTTCCTTTTGAGATTCCTCAGATGAATAATATAGGAATGGACAGATGTAATAATTCAAAGGATGTCCTGATTGTTCTTTAAGAGTTTAGTAAATGGATTGATGCTTTCTCCACTACTCTTTGTTGAAAGAGAGAAAATATATTAAGTTTTATCTTTGCCAGTTAACTGAAAGTTTGCATTCTATCCACTAATAGGTCCAGGATGCCCTGCAGTCACATCAGAGGGGCCCGGGCGCGATGCCCAGCCTGGCTGCTTGTTATGGGCAATTCAAAGTGAATAAGACTGAGACGGAGCTGCGGGGAAATGAAGTGCTGAATGAGGCAGTACCACTGAAAAACAAAAGAGAGAGGGGCTATCCAGGAGCCCCAGCCTGTTGGTCCACCTGTGCTTGAGCCCCAGCCTATGGGCTCACCTGTGTTTGAGCCTCTGACCCTTGTTCCCCTTGAGTCTGACCCCCTTTTCCCTGACCCCTCTGTGCCTGGAGTGACAAGGTACAATCTACGCCCCGACGGAAGAACAGTGCACCAAAGGGAAAGTCAGATTAGTAGGGATGGACTGCATTGCTGAAGAATAGGGCGAACGTACCCTGCCAGTGGTACCAATGATAACTTAGGGAATAGGAGATTGGTGCATTGTTTGGACAGTCAACAAACAGGGCAACTGGACTGCATTTCTGAAGAGAAAATACCTTGCCCTGCAACGTAGGTTCTGGATCTGAGCTAGACGAACAGCTCCACTGCCGGTGTTCAACAGCGCCTACGCCTGATAAACAATAGGGGTCCACCAGCAGGACCAGAATGGACGCTGGGAACATTGTACCATTTCCTTGCTTTATCCCCATTGGCTGCATTGCATGTCCTTTCCTCTGATTCAAGAACAAAAAAATTTACCCATTTGGTTGCTCCATTAGGCAGGAAGGACAGCTCATTGCCACCCTCGTTCGGGAAAAAATGGCCTGTTTGGTCAGGGTGGTCTGGTAAGATATTCTGTGCATTCTTTGATGGGTACAACGCCTGTTCCCTCTGAACACATGATTGATACTTTGGCTCCTCAAAGAGGGGAGCACAGGAAGACATACACGGAAAATTAAATTGTTTTGATTGGTGCACAGTCAATTCCTTTTCTTCTGTTCCAGATAGGACATTTATTGATTTCCACACTGCAAATGAATGTGTACATTGGGCAGATGTCTGTAATGGTGGTTAATATGGCAGTTTGTTTTGTATCCAGGGGGCGAGGGAGATTAAGGTGGGTAAGAGCACATGTGACTTCACTTATAGATTGCTTGACAACAAGTCTGCCTCGGACCTTACTTCATAATGTTTACTTTACCTATGGATCACAAATTCATGTTTGGCCTATGAGGGAATGGTCGGACAGATGTTGCCTCTCTTTTCTTTTTCCCCAATACTTGTTGCCTCGTCTATGTATCATACATTCTATCAGCTACAACGTGAAAGTATGTTTCTGCCCCAAGCCAAAGGGTTGCTGACACAAAAAGACATGCCCCTGTATGCATTCATCCCAGTTTGTTGCGCACATCCAGTTAAAGTTCTCATTCCAGATTAGTTAACGCCAGTCTGTAATACGCATGTTGTAATTGAGCTTTAGCAGGACTGCTAAAATGATGCAATATTGATGAAGGTATTTTTGAATATTAATAATGCTTGCATATTGATATACTAGTAATGCTTTCCTTGGTATATGAGCCATTCTTGATATATTGCTGCCTATGCTCGAGCAATTTTTCCTATCTTTAGAATTGTAAAGACCCTTACCTGATGCAACAATAAAATTTAGCATGAATGCTAAAAGGAGGGTCTGTTAGAATTGAAATATTATTATCCTATTTCTCATGCTTCGTTCTGCACTAAGATAGCATTCATGGCTCCATTTTATTAATGGACGCCATTTTCTCTTATTGACCGAAGCTTATTTCTGCTCTCTCAGCTAGAAAACTGCTGTGATGCATTTGTGTCTCCAAGGTTAGGCCTCGCTGAAAGCATGAGAAAATTGCTCATTAGCACATACCTTTCCCTTTAGATAGAGGTTCGCTCCCACTATTCCAGCTGCGGGCACAGACAAAATGACCTTGACAGAGAGATAGTGTGTGCCCAGTCTGAGACTCTTAGCTCATACTTGTGTGCCCCTTTGTTTAAACTGTCTCCCTGTGGAAAGTTACAAGGTAGGCGTGTTCCTGCCCAGTTGCAGAATGTATAATTGTGACCTTAATGCTTGTGGAAAGTAGTCCCTCAGCAGTCATCTCAGGAGACTGGTCAGACTGGGCTACCCTGCAGCGCAATATTAATAAATGCTTTGGTTTGTATGCTCTACTGTCTGATCGACTCTTCATTGTTTGGCAGGCAGAGAGGCGGTCGTGAGTGACCCGGGTGGCCCGATTTGGGTCACTTCCTTCATGCTTCAGGAGATTACTTTAGGGGCTTCCAGTGATGGTGAGAGTAAGCTTTAACATACTGGCCCTGGAATTCAAGTGTTTGTATGACATGCAACTGAGTTGTAGCTCAACTAATCTTTCCTTCTATCATCATCTCGATTATCATGATAATGTTTTCTTCTGGTATAGTAGAGGCCACTGGTCAGAGGACAGTGTTACCTACCCTCCCTGTGAGACTGGAGCTGGCCAGTCCCTTCCGTCTCTCACTCTCCCTTGCTTTTCAGTGGGCATCTTAGGTAATGAATGCCTCTGTCTCTCTTGCTCTCCATCTCTCTCGACTTAGCAATGTTGTCCATGCACTTAGGTTCAACATCCTACAATGTCCTTCATGCTGGCTTACATCCCACCTCTAAATCTAATTACAAAGAAATATTCACATTCATTCAAAGTCATATTCCCTTCTAATTTGTAACAGAACATGGCATGGAATTTCAAACACAGAAGTCTCGGGAAACATCCAAAGGCACACATTCTAAACCATTATCACTGCATACAGAAGAGAAAAGAAATTAGCCTTTATTTTTACCTCGGACATCTCTCTCTGAATCAAAGTTGTTTTAACTCCTTACATGTGTCTCAGATATCCACAGTTCCTCATGTCAAGAATTTTGTTATTGTGGTAGCTTTTTCTAAATGTGCAATCTTGGGTGACAAACTACTTTTGAATACTAATGATTTTTATGATGAATCTAGTTGTAACCAATAAATTATTCATATTCCACGTGAAATTATTTTGATTAGATGTTCAGAAGTGTGTTTATTAATGTACTTTACTTGTGAAACATTTTTGCAGAGACACAATTTAATATGTTGACGCTGTTGTAGTGTTCTTTTCAACTTGCACCTGCTCATTACCTATCCCAATCAAGGTCCCCCTGCTTGTCTTCTCTCACCACAATCTTCCCAGAACAACAGACACTGTGACACAACTGGTTATTTTCCTTAGACAGCATGTATTATGAATTAAACTTTCTTTGTGTCCTGAATGTGTCAAACTGAAGGGCACCTCCTCTGGAAGTATTGATGTGGGTCTGCTAGAATACACTAGTGTATTAGTCTCAGTTTGAGAATGCTTGATATTGTGTTGAACATCTCCAGACTATGCTGCTGCTATAGGAATTGATACAATTGCTTTGTTTAATCATCTAGATGAAAATGGACGCAAGGTTTCCCCAAATAAAATGCAGTATTGTAAGAAGGAAGTCATGATCTTCTATACCATATTGAAAAAGGTGTGAGAAGAGTCCCAAAATAATGAGTTTTTTTACAGTGATGGAAACGAGCGAGCTGAACACCCAGTGGAAAGTTGCCATGTTTCTTGGTTTTCTTGGGTACTATCGTCAGTGGATTCTAAATATCTCCTGGATTGGGAAGCCTTTACTAAAGTTGACATGTAATAATGCCCAAGATACTTACATTGCCATTAAACAAAGTGAATGGATTGTTTTAGTCCATACTTTAATTGTATATGTCCCACATTTGGTCGAGATTCTTTTCACGAGAACACAACATACAACCAACAGTAGACTTGTTATGAACAGATCATTCTTGCAGCAGAGAACACATCTGTTAGAAGAGAAAATCTTTTTAACCCAGCAACACTGCTTCCTGTTTCAGATAAGAGTTGTGAAGACAGGGAATATAATTAGATTGACAATGAGTTAGATAACAATTGCATAGAAGTGACGGAGTTATGTACAAAATAAAGACCAAACATTAAAGAGACACCTTTGAAAATGGCTAATCTGACATTGTAGGCAGTTCATGTGTGAGACCAATATGGAGCTTGGAGAGCTGCATCTGAATTATGTCCCATTTCTGAAACTTAAGAAGCATCTTCTCTGCCAAACATAATTTTCGCACAAGTAGAATAATTGGTTGCATAGACAAGACATTGCTGCTTATTAAAGAATATGTATGTGATGATTTATCCAGATAGCCAGTATGGTTTTGTAGTTTTGTCCATGACTAAGGTCAGTTATGGTCACAAAGGAGTTTTATGACATCATTAGGAATTCATACGAAAAATAGTTCTTTCATACCAGACTTGTTGAAAGTCATACACAAGCCAAAGGAAATTGCTGCTTTCAAATGTATGGCCCGCAAAGCGAGAAAGAATGCAGATCAAAGATGAAAATAAGTATGCAGACCAAGTGGTAAAACATTGTTCTTTACAGGATGAGAAAGTTGTGCAAGAGGGGGAAAGTGGAGAATTGTGAACAAAGTCAATACAAAATGAAGAATAAGTGAAGTGTTTCTTTAGTGATTCAATGCAGACTTCTTTGGGTGAACTGAAAGATTCACAGGAGGATGCCCCAGATGATGAGAAAAAGAAATGGGAGAGACTAGGCCACAAGAAGAATTATCAGGATTTGTGTTGTGTCGTAGTAAGAAGTTCCAGTAGACTTGGTTAGGTTAAAGATGATATAAGTTTATTGCTCTTAGAAGTTAAGTAGGTTTTCCAGTAAAGATGTAAATAAGGCCCCACCAGGAGCAGCCTTTCTGCTGCTCATCCCAGGATCCAACTGACACTCTACCTCACAGCAATCCTCGCATTCCAATGACATCACCATACACACAAGCATTCTACCCGAACCATTCACACTGGCTGAGCTGCAGAGGCAGATAAACAGGGAAGATGCATGGTATAAAAACCTTAGATATAACACACCTTCCCCCTTTACAAAATGCACAAAGCAAAAGTGAATATAAGTAGAAACATCACAGTAATACAAAAGAAACTTGCTAGAGGAAGAATTGCAATTGCAAAGTAATTATGCAAAACATGCCAAATTAAGCAAGGTGGAAATATGATATTAAAGAGAAACAATAAAGGAAAAGAGAATAAGTAGCAAAATCCAAAATTGTAAACAGCATTGCAATAAGTGAAACATGAAAATAGAAGAGTAGAATGTGTAAGCTAGATAAGACACACATCTCCTTCCTTAGCAGAGCAAATATGAAATAAGAAATTTCAAAAGGAAGGAAACTGTCCAAAAATGCAAAAGCAAAAGGAGAAAGAGACATACATAAATAAGAAAGAAGTATACCATGAAAACAAACAAGGAAAGAGTGTTTCAAATTACCACCACAACCACACCAGCTAGCCAGACTGGCGAAGAAAATGGGAAACAAAGAACTCAGCAAAAGGAAAAAGAAAGGACAAAGACTTACAACCAACCAAAAGTAAGCAATGGGTGGCTAGCACCCAAACAGAAAGCAAGCAAGGGGTGAATTACACCCAACAGGATGAGAATACACCCAACCAGAAAGCAAGCAAAGGGTGACATACACCCAACCAGAAAGTAAGCACGGGGTGACTGGTACCCAAACAGAAAGCAATCATAAGTAAGCAACGGGTAGCTGACATCCAAACAGAAAGCAAGCAACAGGTGACTGACACCCAACCAATAAAGCAAGCAACAGGTGGCTGACACCCAAACAGAAAGCAAATAATAGGTGACTGACACCTAACAACCAAGAAAGTAAGCAACGGGTGGAACACACCCAACCATAGGATAAGGGAGATCTACGCCCCACAGAAGGAAGGGAACTCTCCAAATAGAACACGCAAAGAAGAGAGTGATCTAGATGGACCACACCCCACAGAAAAGAAATGGTGCAGGCACATCTCAAAATAAGACCACACAGGAAAGAAAACGAAGATAAGTGCTTATACAACCAGTAGTACAGAATAGCAAAAATGCATAGTAAAAGTAGATCAAGTGAGGAGTAAACGTTGCCCATAGACAACCAAGAGAAAGAAAACGAAACACCTGCAATACAGGAAGGATACATGTTAACAGTACTGTCATATGTAAATATCAATGTGGAAAACACACTATCATGAATTAAGTTAAAGTAGGAATATCAAAAAATATAATAGCAGTACTATAAGAAACAAACGAGCATCAAACCATTGTATAATAAGAGAAACATTAAATGACATAAGTGAATGGCAAGAAATAGTGATGGAGAGAAAATGCTGGTATGAGAAGAAACAGAAAATGCATAATAGTCAAAACGCAGTACTTATGGGGCCAAAATGAGACTGCAAATCACGTTGCTTCAGTGTCTAGATAACTTGAAGTTCAGCACTTAAAGTGAAGCAACGAAGAAAACTGCATAGCGTCTCTAATGTAAAGGCAGCAAGGCTGGAGACAGTAAAACAATTTCCCCCGAAACACCAAACAAATCCATGGCACAAGGCAAATTTATTCAGAATTTAATAATATTAATACAAATGAGAAGTTGCAACCCAAGAACTTTTCCCCACAACGTGATGGCGCCTCCTTGGCTCTGTCGCAGGAGGACTCTCATGACAGACAAGGCAACTTGCTTGATAAATGGACGCCTCTTGACATTTCTTCCTTTTGTAGTGTTTTAACTAGCATTAAATCTGGCTCTCCTAAGGATCCTATTCCCACTTCCTTGCTGCAAAAGCTGGACTTACCTATACTTAGCATCATTATAGAACTCCTCAACGCATCGTTATGCGAAGCAAGGGTTCCAGCGGCCTGGAAACATGCTATGGTCCTTCCCTTGTTAAAAAAGGCTAATTCTGTTCCAGAGGTTCTGTCAAACTTTCATCCTATCTCCCTACTTCCAAAATTCGGGAAAAACACATTAACCTTCAGTTGACGAAGTTTGTTGACTCACAGAACATTTTACACCCTTCTCAATCGGGTTTTAGAACAGGTTTCTCTACGGAATCCACGCTTTTGGGAGTCACAGAAATTATTCGCCAATATGTCGATAAAGGAGACACTGTGGCACTCATTTTACTGGACTTGAGTGCTGCGTTCGACACTGTATCCCATACATCTCTTTTACAAATATTACATCTGAGGGGCATTGTCAGCCCAGCACTCAAGTGGCTGTCCAGCTTTTTGTCTAACAGGACCTTTCAGATCTCTTCTTCAATTGCTAGTTCTCGTTTCAATGCTTCCCCACATGGAGTCCCTCAGGGCTCTATACTCAGTCCACTACTTTCTAACATCTATGTTAGCCCCCTGGCTAAGATAGCAGTGGAGGCTGGGCTGACCATTTATTCATATGCGGATGACACCCAGCTTATTTTCTCTCTATCTTCTAAAGAGACTTCGAAGAGGTTATCTCTCCAGTTGGGGCTAAAAAAGATAGCTGACCGGATACACGCTAACAAGTTGAAATTAAATGGTGGGAAAACTGAACTCCTCCTTATTCGGTGGAAACAAAACTCTCTGGGGCCCCCAACATTGGCCTCCTCAAATGGGTGACCTCCCCCTCCCTTCACAATCGGCTCGCAATCTCGGCATAATCATTGACGACCAGCTGTCTATGAAGCAACAAGTGGTTAAGGTCGACTCTACCTGCTTTACCATTTTAAAATGGCTGAGAAAAATTCTCTGGATGCTTCCACCCTCCACGCAAAAAAACGTCAGCCGGGCTTTGATTGTGTCCAGACTGGACTACTGTAACATGCTGTATCTGGGCACGAGTAAGGAGGTGCTTCGAAAGCTGCAAGTGGTCCAGAACTCCACAGCCAGACTTCTATGCCAACTACCCAGAATGGCCTCTACTACACGTCCACTCCGTGCCCTTCACTGGTTGAGGAAGGATAATCGTGCTAAATGTAAAGCCCTCTGTTACATGCATAGGATTAAGATGTGCTCAGCACCACACTATCTTGGTGCCCTGGTGCATCTTTACCTCCCTTCACGTCTCCTAAGATCTTCCAATCAGTTAAAATTCCAAATTCCCAGGCTCAAACGAGCTCGAATGGGCAGCCGTTCCTTTGCCTATCTAGCACCTTCCCTATGGAACTCACTCCCGTTTCAATTACGTCATGAAACGAGTTATCACAAATTTTGTAAATATTTAAAAACCTGGCTTTTTAATCATTAGAGCTCTGGCCCTTGTCTCCTTGTAGAGCGTGTCCGTAGGCACCGGGAAACCTCCGGGCAGCTGTGAACCATATAAATTAAAAAAAAAGAAAAAAAATTCCCTTGTGCAGAGCCCTAGCATAACCTCAAGCTCCTTCTGACATATCTTAACCAGCTGAGTACTGCTCACACGAAGATGCATTACGAAGTTCCTTACAAATAAGAAAAACGCAGAGACGACAACACATAGAAAAAAGTACTTCCTGGTTGGCTCTGGGCATGTACATGCTGCGAAGAGTTGTGCACAACTGGTAACCGATTGAAAAGAGCATCTCGGACTCACCAAAGCACATTCATACACACAAGCGGCCCATTAAGTGGGGACCGGGAGCCAGAAGGTCAGGTAAGCAGGGTACCAGGGTAACCACAAGCGGCAGACAAAGATTCTAAATGTCAGGCTGTAACTGTCCAGTAGCACAGTTTGAAATTTAAAATACCACAACACAGTTTACTCTCCAGCAGGTTAGACCAGAAAAATTGCCTCAAAACCAACACTCGCGGTGCTCGATCTATGCACCCGAAAGGCTATTTCTTACAAACAAAGGCAGGCAATAAACTCCACAGTGATCTTGCGGAAATGGGAAAAATGGAGGTGCAGCACTTGTTTGTTCCCCCTAAATTGAAGCTGCCAGTACAGCGCTGATGGTCACCGATAAACTGCTGCTGTAACACCAGAATGTTGCCCAAGTCCAAGGAAAATACATGATAGAGAAATTCCATCATCTGCGCACAATTCAAGTTAAATCTCAGCTGCATTTCTCTTCTGTCTTTTGTAAACAAAAATTGCCACTGTATAAGCTGTGTTGACAATGGCAGCAGAAAACACACACCTGGTCCCTGGCAACAAGGGGTCAATGGCAGCAGGAAACTTATGACATGACATTGGCAGCAGGAAACATACGCCCTGTCAATGGGCTGTCCAGTGAAACTGGAAACTGGTGGGGCGGTAGGGCGTGAAATCCTTAAATAGGTTCTTTATAAGTAAAATCTTGAATAAAAGTTCCTTATGAAGCTTGAAGTAAGTCCTCACGCGTAGTTTTGATCCAACTCGTCACCAATTTATGTTGTGTCGTTGTAAGGAGTTCCAGTAGACGTGGTTAGGTTACAGATGAATACGTTTATTGTTCTTAGATGTTAAGTAGGTTTTCCAGTAAAGATGTAAATAAGGCCCCACCAGGAGCAGCCTCTCTGCTGCTCAGCCTGGGACCCAACTGACACTCTACCTCACAGCAATCCTCGCATTCCAATGACATCACCTTCCACACCAACATTCTACCCAAACCATTCACACTGGCTGAGCAGCAGAGGCAGAGAAACAGGGAAGATGCATGGTATGAAAACCTTAGATATAACAATTTGTATGTGAATGCTGAGCATAAATATGTGATACCTGACTCAAGGTTATCCACATGTGCAAATATTTGCACAACAGGACACATGCCGGTAGGAATAATGTGATAGAATAGTTAAGAAGTACTGAGAAAATGCAAGATTTAAAAATGTTGCTAAAGATGTTTACAGTTGATATCTAGTATGATATTTGAATAAACAAGGCAAAAGAACAGTTACTGCTGTGAACCATATTGGCAAATCAGGAGGCCCATTTACAAGACTCCATGCAAATTTTATTGAGATGCCAAATTGCAATGGTTTAAAATCCATCTTCGTAATTATCTGCTTGCTTTTTAAATGGATAAAGGCAACCCCATTAGGAGATCAGATAGCCTTACAGTTGCCAAATTTCTGTTGAAGAAGTTAATTCCTAAATGTGGCAGTCCTATTTCTATTGAGACTGATTGTAGAACTCATTTTAAAAATGAGAATTTTTCAAAATATCTGCACAGCACTTGAGATTAATCAAAAGTTTCATTATAGTTATTGATCACAATCTTCTGGTATTGTGGAGAGAATCAATGGCAATCTCAAAAACAAACTACCGAAAGCCTATGCTTCAAGTTGTTGAAAGTGGCCTGATGTCCTTCCTTTTGTTTTGATGAGCATGAGAAGTACACCTGATAGAAAGAGAGGTTTATCACCCCATGTGGTTGTCATTTGAAGAGCAATGAAACTTGTATATGTGTCTTCAACTCCTCTTGTTTCGATAACTGATGGTATCATGCTAGATTATTGCAAGGGTCTGTCTGATATGGTGAAATCTGTCTCTCATCCGGTGATTGTAGCAACAGAAGACACAAGAGACATGGTTTATTTTGACTTGAAGACTGGGAAATGGATCACAGTTTGCAAACATGTGTGGAAGAACTGCTTTGAAGAAAAGTAGCGAAGCCCAAATCAAGTGATTTTGATGATTAAGACTGCTGTGAAATATGTTGATGTGCCACCGTGAATACACGCTGCTCACACGAAGAGAGTGAAAGTAACTGAAACAGTGGATAAAATGCTGGTTTAGAGTCAAGCGCACAAAATCAAGTGAAATTCAAGCTCAAATAAAAGCTCAAGTTCACAACATGAATTCAAAAAAGGGTGACAAATCTGAACATTTTCAACAGTTTGAAACTGGTGAAGACAGTGAGAAAAAGCAAAACAGAGTAGTAAAGTTTCAGGTTAGTGAAAGCGCTTGTGAAGAATCTGAAACTCCTGAAGTCAATTGTCAACACAGAGTGAAGAGCTGTTACGGAGTCAAAGACATGATTGGCAGCAAGAAGAAGTAGCCTCTGATCCAAGCAGTGAAATGTTGCAGTTGAAGATTAAAGTTACAATGACCAAAAAGGAAAGAAGTTCACAGTGAATAAAGCACAAAAACACAAAGCTGATCAAAGTTCCAATTCAAGTTTGAGCTCAAGTCAAAGTAAAGAGACTCTGAAAGGACTGTTGCTGAATGACAAAGAGTTGAGGAAGATATCCCAAGGAAGGGAACTTGCAAAAAAACATTGTAAACCAGAAAAAAGCCTGAGAGACAAATAGATTCTGAAACTAGTGGAAGTAAATTAATAATGGCACACAGGTCATTGAGAAAAAGGGTTTCAAATCAAAAATATGTCTCACCTGAACAGGGTTATGTAGCGACAGTTTCAGAAAAAGAAGAATATGAAACTGTGTTGGAAGGCTATGCGTTTGTGAATCAATGGCAGTACATGATTGAGAGTGAATCAGAGTCTCAGTTTAAAATCGAAGAGCTGCCTTGAATTAAATAAAGAGACTTTTTGAGATGATTGTTTTTATATTGCTGTTGAACAAACAATTGAAAATCAAACGGACTTTTTTTTTTTTTTTTTTTAAATGAAAGTTTTAACTATGATGAGGTTTTTTTTATGCTTTTTTGACTGATTTTAATGTGCCTTTAGAGGATTTGACCTTTAGGAAAGACAACACAGAAATTAAACATAGTAAATTTCTGAGAGTCCTTGCACAAACCAAGTATAATACTAACACTGTTCAAGGTCACGGGTGTCTTTTGAGTAGTATGGAGAATCCTTTTATTAAAGAATACAATGAAAGAGGAGAAAAGGTTGTGAGAAAGTGGAAAGAACAGAAGATGGCTTTATAAAAAATGAAAGCGGAAGAGGAATTTAGATTGTCACATTTGCATCCTAGATTGAGAATGGAGCAAGAGAGGCGAGGTGAATTATGTATAAGGCATAATTCTTCCAAGGGAGGTAAGATAGAATTTTATAGTAGAAAGTGTGTGATACAATTAATGAAGTTAGTACAGACTTTTTGTTAGGTAAAAAACCTATTTCGAGGGGAATTTATTATGTTTGCGGGAAAACTGCTTATTCCAATCTGCAGAGAAATTGGGTTGGCTCATGATATTTAGCCTTAGTGTTTCCCACATTTTATCATATGAACGAATTAGATAATTAACACAGATTGAAAAGTGTGAGATGTAGTTTTGGGCACACCGTTTTGGCTATATTATGTGCTAATTTTCCTTCTGTAAGTGTAGCAATGAATGATGTGAAAAGTAGGTGTTTGTAGATAGGCTTGCAGTAGATGCAACAGGAGCATTTAAGCAAATAAATTGTCATTCATTAGATATTATTTTGGCTAAAGAGGGCTGAGCCTTAAGGTGATAAAAGCCAAAATGTGTTCTACATTTGTCCATGATAACAGTAGAAAGCTGTTGAATAGTTGGTAATTTAGGTAAAAATGCTTTCCAAGGTACATCAACTTCTATAATAATTATAATGATTTGTGCATTTGTTCTGCTTCTTTTGTTTCCGAGTGTATCATGAGTAGATACAAAAACAGAGGCAAAGGGGAAAATAGGTTGAAGAAAAGGAAATGATCAATGTAAATGGAACTTGGAGTGATGGCTGATTAATAAAGATTTATTAATGTTGGTTTTAGTGATTATTTAAAAATAATCAAGGGAAGTTTGTGTCAGCTTTGACAATTTTGTTTTTGATTGCTAATGATTTTTGTGATAAATCTAGTTGTGATTGATCAATTATTACTGTTGCACTTATGTGTATTAGGTATTCAGAAGTATCCTTATTAATGTAGATTAGTTGAGCCACACTTTTGCAGAGACACCATTTTATTCATATGAATGCTTTTTTGATTGTCCATTCATCTTGGTCCTACTCAGTACCCCTTCTAATCAGTACCTCTCTGTGTCCCTTCCCTCACCATAGACTTCACACAGCACAAGACACTGTGACACAAATGGTCATTTTCCTTGGTGAGCACGAATTGCAAATGAAACTTTCTTTGTGTACTGAATATATCAAAATGAAGAAGATTTCCACTGGAAGTTCTGATGTGGGTCTGCTAGAATACACTAGTGTATGAGCCTTTGTGTGAAATGTTTCATATTGTGTTGTACATCTCCAGACTATGTTGTTGTCGTAAGAGCTAATGGAGTTTTCCTTTCCTTAGAAAAGATTTTTGCGTATGACGATTATAATTCTGATTTACGCAATGTGTGTTATCATTAGTCATGCCATGTTGAATTTGCACTTTTTGCTTATTATCTATTCATAAAATGTGCATAACACCTGTTGTTTTTTAATGTTAGCCAGAGACTTTTTGTTTTCCTCACAGGACTCTGTCAGTTTAGAAAGATTTTGCTGAACATCCATTAGCTAAGGATGCTGTCCACTCTTTTAAATATCTGCTGCTTATTGGGACGTAGAATAATTCTGATTTCTGACTATGTATTCTGTGTTTGTGCCTGTATTGCATATATTTTGCATTTCTCTGTAATGCTTGATGCGAGATTTTTGTAATAAACCCTTTAAAATTTTCTCTGATCTAGAACTCAGTTATTGAGCAATCTCATTACTTATTCTTCTAATTTTGTTGGGCCTAATGTTGAAGATGGTCCTGATTCTTATCATAAGATCAAGAGTGCTGGAGCAGAACTGCCTGAGGTAAAGTTTAGGGGCAACTAAAATATTGGGCTGGATTAAAATATTGGGGTTTTGCTCCCAAACTATTTCAGACTCCATCTAACTGAAAGTAAAAATGTCTATCTTTATATGAAGCAGAAAGTTTAATGATCCAAGCATCAGACCAACCAGACACATTTTGACTCACACTTTCAAATGCTTCTGAACGTCAGAATCTAACTTCTAAGAACAAAGCCCCAGTCACCACAGTGGAAACATTCTGACTCAAACAGAAATTCTTACAACTTTAGTGATCAGACTTATACATAAATCCAAAATGCCCTCAGCATCTCCTCTAAACATGTTCACAAGCGCAACAACAATCAATGTTCTGGGAAACACTCAAGAAAAGCACTTTATGTGAGTTAATTGCACAGCACTTTAACATAAAGAGGTATTTTGAATTTCGCTCTTCCACATGGATTATCACCTCGGGATAAGATGTAATAAGGAATGTAATATCGAAGAAATAGGAGATCTTAATTTTACAAATTAGAATAATAAGTATAAATAATGCAATTTATATTGTGATCATGTATATCATGGAATGGGCAGTGCTGATGCCTTTGTTTTTGGGGTTTGGGTTTTTTCTAAATGCACTTTTGGGCTAGTTATTTGCCCAATAAGGTATCATTATTATATATTTTTTTTCTGTATCAAGTAAATAGTATGATCCAATATCCCATCAAGCTATTTTAGTATTTTACATGATAAATGGATAAGAGTGGAATAAGAGCTGAAGCGCTTTAATATGACTCTAAATAATGTTTTGGGAATGGGTACACTATAAGATGATTTGGCATTTTAAAAGACCGGAATGCATTGCACTTTATTAATAGCACTTTGTCTAGTCTGAATTTCTGGCATTATCATGTTTTCAAAGGATGGAATTCTAAAATGCTTGATGTAATTTTTAAGGATAAAAATAATGATTTGATATTACGACCTTTAAACAGCTATATTCAATGTGAAATTGATTTTTTGATGATGTAAGGTTCTTGTAATAATTCTGCTCAATAAAAAATAAAAAACAATCAATGTTATATCTTTCAATCTCTGCTCTGCCTAACGTACACATTGCTGCTCTCTCAGTGGCCATCTGTAGACTATTGAGTGTAAGTCACCAGCTGCCGGATGTAGAAAAATTGAATCTCTCTTCCTTGATAAGACTGACTGTCCCACAAACCTGATGTCTTCAACTCATAAACTTAACTCACACTTCTTCAAACACAATAGACAATAGTATCAATGCACACATCCAAAGCGACTCATCTCCCAATTTATCTATGTGTGAGCAATTGGGTTGGTGGTTGAGGGAGGTGAAACCCTACTAGAGCAACAGCCACAATTATTGCCTGGGTGAACCATAAAAAGTAATTAAATTAAGTGGTGCTTAACCATCTATAACTTGGCACAAAAGCAGTTAGGCTTAACTTAGAGGCAATGTGTGAAGTATTTATGTAGCACCGAAACAGTAATAAAGTAAAAACACAACACAAGAAAAATCCTACATTAATTTACAAAGGTAGAATCATTCATAATAAACTATTGACACCGAAATGCCAAGAATCCAATCAATAGAACCAAAGTTATGAAAGTTTGAAGTGAAAAATAGCACCTAAAAGATCAAAATGCCATCCTCCGACATCTAGTCATGCAACACCGTGGCAAAGACGAAAGTTAAGGCCGACAGCGATAGAGCGTGGATCGGATACACAAAATCGATTGGGCTTGTCTCCACTTACCTCTAGACTCAGAAGAAATTTTGAAGAAAATTGTCTAAGAAGGTCAAGTGCCACGGAAAAAAGGCAGCCAGGGGTGTCCGAGGAGGTGGATTCATTGTCAGGGAGCCACAGGACAAAGTCAAAGTGAAGATTTCTACTTTTGAATGTAGTCACTTTTATGTAATCAAAGATTTCCAGCGTGACAAAGCTGCATGTGACAAAGGCTGCTCCAGCAGGCTAGATACCCTTCCATGAAGAGCATCTGAACATGATTTGCTGCAGGGGAGAAGAAAAAAAGAGGGTGCTACCATCAAGTAAGGCCAACCTTCAATGCTGCCTGAGCAGATCAGCGAGCAGGTGGGTCACGGTTTCTTCTCGGTTCTCAGAGTACTTTTTAGCTGGAAATTTTGTAAGTCCCACGTTTTGGATTTCGGCTATGTAAAGGCACTTTTAGCACCACATTCAAAGGTTCAGGCATGGAGGGGCTCCACTTGGAGGGTCAGAACTCACTCAGACTGGGTCATGGTATGGTTTTAAGATGGTTGGAACCTTTTTTGTCCCCAAGGCTCTAAACAAGGGGCCAGCCAACTAGCCCTTGGAAACACTCGGGAGTCCTGGATTCAAGTAGAAAAGCAGGTCTCAAGCAATAGGGCACAGAATAGGCTTCCGGCAGCAGGGCAGGCCTCTTGTTGCAAGGGCAGTCTTCTGTTATACACAGCAAGCCACAAGTAGCAAGGCAGTCCTCTGAGAGCTCTTCCACAGGTCCAGAACTGAACTGGAGAATGGGTCTGGCAGTCCTAATTTTATATCTGGTGCCAGCTTTTAAGTGGATGAAATGTCTGGAACGTTGCCCCTACAGATGTGCCTGAAATCCCCTGCCTCCCTGCCCTGGACCCAGGCTCTCTGCAGTCACAATAGGCTAGTGTAAAGTTCCTTGTGTGTGAGCTGAGGCATTGTCTTTAAAGTGCAAGTAGGGCTGTGAAGAGCTCCCTCATCCTGCTATCCATCATTCCCTCTATGGTGTTGCTGTCTGGGAAGAATACACAAAGACCAACTACCAAATATACCTAGTCATGTGACCCAGGGAAACAGTCTGCAGGCACCAAATGGCTAGTGCAAGAAAATGTCAGTTTTCTAAAAGTGGCATTTTCCGATTTGTGGCTTAAAATTCAACTTTACCATTATACATTTCCTCAGACACTAAATATGACAGTCCTACTAGCTCCCAAACAAATGTTGCTGCTTATTAAATGTAATAAGTTAACCCAATGTCACATAGGGGAGAGACAAGCCACACACAAATTTGTGAGTTTTTCACTACAGGGACATGTTACATTTAAAAGTACATGTCCACCTTTTTAAATACAATGCACTCTACCTTACGGGTCCTAGGGGTGACTTTTATGTATTGAAAAAAAGGGAGTTTAAGGCTCGGCAAATGGGTTATTTTGCCAAGTCAGAATTTTAGTTTAAAACTGTACAAAGGCTGCAACTTAAGTGGGTGGCACAGTAGGTGCTGCATGCCTGCTAGTAACATTTAATTATCTGGCACTTGGTGAATGTAGTACCACTTTACTAAGGCCTTACCCATAAATTAAATGTGCCAATTGGGTGTGAGCCACTTTTACTCTGTTTAAAGAAAAGAGCACAAACACTTAGCACTGATTAGCAGTGGTAAAGTGCACAAAGACCTAAGGCCAAAAACACTAAATTCAGAAACAGCAAGGCCAAAGGCAAAATGTTTGGAAGTGACCCTACAGAGAGGGCCAACTCCATCACTATGCCTCTGCTCTGCTCCACACTGTGCTGTAAAAACTAGCCACAGGCAAGCAGAACTTTTCACATTCTATTCAATTAAGACTTTACAGAATGACTGTTTAATATCTAACTCAGCTACCTTAATCTGCCTCCCCTTGGCATATTGTTCATGCCAATCATCACAACCAAAGGAAGGCATGCAACATTGGTTCCCACATAATAAATCTTAGTGAGATAATGATCACATCCACACCTACTTCTAGCACTGTCTTTTTATCCTTTAACCACCTTCTACACCCTTGTCGATCGACAGCTATAGATAGTGTGGCAGAAGTGATACTCACTAATATTCTTGACCGACTAATCGTATCAGAAACCCAGTTAAACAACTCCTCCAAACCAGTAATGGATCTCCTCGCCCGGTTTATTTGATAATGCGTCTTCACTACAAATGTATATATGGTGGCGAGGCAATCATTCACAGAAGTTGAAGTGTTTTTTCAAAATGCAAATGATTCTCCACCTTCCACTGTCTGTAAGTAGAACTGCGCATCACAATCACAAAACATACCAAATTGCACACCATATATCAAACGATAATGTTCTATTCGTCTAATAACTGATTGAACTCGTAGAAAACTCTGGTTCTCAAGTAACCCTCTTCTTCTACAGAATTACCTCTTCCAAGCATGCTTCAATTACACCCATGAATGCCATCAATAATTAGCTTGGATGGCATTTTGAAATAGGAGACTTTGATTCCAGTTAACTGGTTGATCACTTCTGTATCCCTTTTACCCCCTTCTCACTTCTCCTACTCCTGGCCAACCAAAATGACACAAATGTGTCAGAGACTATTAGAATATTGACAGACTGTCAGGCTGCAAGACATGGCTGGGCACAAGAGTATGGAAACTTGGAGAAGATGACACACAAGACAGTGGAAAATATGAGCGTGCACTACATTTCCCAGATTCGCATGCACAGCAGCAGCCACTAGAGGACCAGCATGCTGGGGCATACTTCCAGGTTATTTTGTCAAACCTAGTATTTAAACACCATTTATATAGAGTTTCCTTGTATGGCAACAGTGGTTGTTGTAATGCTTTTCTCTATAGTTCGCACTTGACTTGTTTGACCCCTCTCCTTTGTTGTTGTATCCCTTATTTGGTTCATCTAGGGCATCTGGTTCACCTCCCATATGTGGATGATTCCTGCTTTATACTCTCTTGTCAGTTTGTCTCCTCGTCTAGGCCTCCTCAGTCCCGGTGCACGGTAGGTTTTAACTTCAGCCCATCTGTGGGGTCTGTGGTACTCGGGTGCTAGGTACAGTATTCCCTCTACTTGCACCAGGTAAGTTCCACACCTTGTTAGCCTTATGTTTAATGGTTATTCCATGTGGTAGTCTCTGTAGTAATTGTGTTTTCTCACGCTTAGAAGGAGATCTTGATATCCTTAACTCGTCTCCAGGACACTGTGTCTCCAAAATCTATCCTGGGATTTCTAAATACCATCTTGCAGGCATATGTGTCTCTCTCACTACTACATCCTCTTTAACATCCTTGGTCAAGTGCAAAAAGGTTAAGCTGACCTAAAGTGGGGGACGGAGGGATTGGTCTCAACATCCACACTTTTGAAACACTGTGTTCATGACACAGACTCACCCTTGCATCATATCTCTTCAAACCTCTGAAACATCCTAACTGAGCTCAGAATAAGCTTCTTCTGGGATCATTACAATAAGGCAAGAGCGGAGATCATTGATTATCTTGCATTCCTAAAACAGAAAAGAGAAAGAAAATCAAGAAATGTAACAAATGGTACTCAAAATATCTGAATGAGGAGAGAAATTTTTTAGATCCATCGAATGCATCTGGTGACAAAATCTCTTGCAGGAAAATCTCAAAAGACTATGTAGTTAGCTAGAGAATACACAGGAGGAAATGGCTTTTTGCAGGTTTGACACCATTTGTTTCCCCACTGTTTAACTATTAGGTGCTGGTATAACGAATCTGTAATGGACTGAACCCTGCTGAGCAGGTCTCAGTGCTAGTGCTCTGACTCACAAAGGTTTTATGTTTGACTGGTGTATACCCAATTGTCATAGTCTCACTTACTTAGAAGTCCCTAATATATGGTACCTGTGATTCCCAGGGCCTGCACGTTAAAGTGTCCCTTGCAGTAGTGGCTGCTACCGGAGGGGGGTGGTGAGGCGGCGGCTGGGGGGGATGGCTACAGGAATTTAAAAAAGCAACAACAACAAAAACATACCTGGAACGGTTGGCCGACGCCTCTCCGCCATTCTCGTCCTTCCAGTCTTCAGACTCTGCCGGCAGCAGGAAACACCCAGGCACACTAGCTCCCCTGAGCCAATCACAATGCTGCCATGCAGCATTGTGATTGGTCTGAGCGCCGTGGCTTGGTGCTCAGGCAGAGACAGAAAGCCTGTGCATGTTTCTTACCAGGCTGTGTAATGCAGCCTGGTGAGGAACATGCAAAGTGAGCAGGAATGGCAATAGGAATGGCCAAACAGTCATGAGCACTTAGGGAGTGCAAACCCCTCCTCCCCCTGCTCTAGCCAGCCCGTCCCACCACTGACTGCAATAGGAAAAATAAATGATAATAACATTAAATTATTATCATTTTATTTTTCCTTTAGAGCAGTGAGGCAGCACCCCTTCGTCTTAGTGGATGAGCCGCCACTGGTCCCTTGTGGACTGCAGCACTTATTATGCTGCCATAAGTGTGACAAAGTAAAATATGTCTTCAGCCTACCATCACTGACTGATAGGGCAGTTTTAATCTGCTAACTCATCTTTACATGTAAAGTAATGGCAAAGCTCAAACCTTTTTTTTCAATATATATGTTATCCCTAAGGTGAGTCTAATAAGCCCTATGGCAGGGTGTTGTATATTAAAATAGTAGGCCATATGTTTTTACATGTCCTGACAGGAAAAGACACACAATGTTGTTTTTAAAGTAGAAAGGCTATTAGCCCCATTGGCAAGTACAGGGTTACACTGTGACTAAAACAGCTGTATTAACTCCTGAATGGGAATACTAAATATGGTACTTCAAGGTATTAAAAGAATTGTTACATTAAACCTGAATTATTGCACATGTCAAATTTAATGTAACTTTTGCACACATGGCAACTATAGTAAGTAGCCACTTTGCTGCCCAAAGTTTTCTGTAACTGTTTAATGTTGCACATAAGCATTATAATGAGGAGAGGTGTGAACAACTCTCAGGAAGGAAGACAAAGGAACTACCAAGGCAGGAGACATGACCTCCTCCTGGCAGGAAGGCCAAACAGGGTGTGAAAACGCAAGGCAGGCTTCAAAGGGCAAATAGTAGTCAGACACTAGAGGAGCTGCGGTTTTGTTTTTGCAGACAGGCTGGCATAGTGGTCAGAGAGGGAGAAGCCATTGCCAAATCAGTTTTTCAAGGGGTGTGTAGCCCCCAAGCAGTCACAACCCTGGGATGGGTTATAGAGTTCCATACACCAAGAGAAGAGGTCTACCATGTTGGGAGTGGGCAGAATAGTGTACACTGGGATAGGGAGATGCCACACTTCACAGGAAGTTGTCATCATGTGGGAGGGACCTAGTATTCTGATTGGATAGCAAGCCTCCCCATCCACCTGAGCTTATAGTGGGCATAAAAGTGCCACCTCTGTCACCCTAATGGGAGATCACGCCTGTGCTGAAGAGAGGACTGAATAAGAACTGCCCTGATGTTCTCTTGACCCTGCAAAGTGCCTGTGGTGACCTGCTGGAGGAAAAGTAATTCCAAAGCCTCAGACACAAAAGCTGAAGAAGCCTGCCTTGGTGAGTAAGTAGCCAAGAATGCCTGACCACCACTGACCGCCAAAGTACAGCTTGTGAGACCTTAGTTCGGACCCTCAAAAGTTGCACCTGAGTCTGCGGGACCAGGAAGAGTCGCCGGAGTGCAGTTTAGGTCACCCAGCAAGGGAGTTATTGCCAGTTAAAGGGAACCACTTGTTCCCAGAGCCCGGTATAGATCAGTGGCAACTAGTTTTGGCTGGACTTCATCCCGACTTCAAAGTACATTGACACCTGTGGCCAAAGTCACCTCACCAAGTTTGTGGACCGAGGGGATGCCCCACAAAGACCAAATTTACTTGTTCAACATCCTCAGCATTCTTCAGCATCCTGTATCCCATGCATCAGGATCACTCCATTAAAGTCTGTAATGGCTTGCCCATAGAGCCTGGAACTGGACTCGAGAATGCTTTGATGCGATGTAACCATCCAACTGGACTTCTTTGGTCCCTATGACTTACTCCCTGCCGGAGCTGGTCACCCTCAGCGGACGACAGTATTATTTCAACACTTTATAAAAGTTTTACCAAGTTTATTGCTAGTGTGGTCTATTACAATGATTTATTACAAAAAGTGAAAAAGCAGTGCTGTATTATCCCTTTCAACATTCATATCTATGTAAAGCTCTGTTGGAGTTTTGTGGCTGAGGTGTTTATTTAAAGATAAAAATACAGCCAATTTTTATAAATTGGTCTTGGATATTTACAGAGTCTTGTTTCTTCCTTATCAGCTGTTTTGGTTCTTCTTAATGCTTTCCATTTGTTCCTTTTATAAAGCCTGACTGGTTGGATCCACAGCTACCCAGAGCTGAGTTAAGGTTTTTTTAATTAATCTGACTGGACTCAGTCCAGGTACTGACAACCACACCATATAATAAAACACTTTTCTCACAATACAAATTTCGGATTTTGAAGCTAAATTAACATTCTGGAAATTGTTTCAGCTGCAAACCACCAAAGAAAACTTTGAAGTTGGTGAAACAGAAAAAATCTATTGCACCAACCCATGTTATGTGCCTGCATTTGGCCCACGCAGCAACGCAGCACATTTTCTTCCATTGTCCTCTTTCTGTACAATAACATTTTACAGTAACATTTTGCACATATTTGTGTGCGGGACAATGTTGGATTCGTTTCTCGGAAACTTCTTTGCTTACACGCAACATTATCATGATGCCTTTAACACCGTGTAGAAGGCCTTGCAAGCTGTACAAATGTCATCCTATCCTCATCCACAGGGCAACAGGGCTATCTGCAAACCCATAACAGTGCTAATCTGAATATAAATTGAAAGGATGTTTTTTAATTATAAATAAATAAGCATTTCCGGGGGTTAAACAGAGGAGACAATTCTGCTGACATTGAGAGGTCCCTGTATGCTGAGGCTTCACCAAGCAGCTGCCTAACATCTCTGTAAGGGGTGTCCAGTTCCTGACAAAGACGGGGTCCTACATTCTGTCCCGCCAGGTAATGGGTTTGGATCATCCTGTGGGGGGATTCTTGGCTACACACTCACTAACACCCTAGACACCAATAGGGTAGGGATTGCATAGTAGGAGTATGACTGGTTACTACTTGTTTGATATGCTTGTATATATGCACTGTTCTTAGCATCCTGGTGGAACAAGACTTGCTATTCACTATGTTGGTGCATGTAATCACTTTCATATGCTTCTGTATACCGATAACACAGCACATGTATTCTATACAAGAATAACGCTGGTTCAATAAATATATTAAAAAGGTCCCATTGTGTATTCTCTGTATACTTCTCTGAGAACAAGAGTGCATGAGTGACTGAGCGAAAGGGTTCTTGATCTGCTACCATGATCCTTGAGGGGTCAGAGTTGTCATGTTCAGTGGTTGCCAGAAACCATTCGCTCCCTGGTAGGGGTTGGGATAGGGGGGCTTCTGGTGGCACTGTGAGCTAGCTGGTCTCTAGGCCAACATTTACTACAGGGGTGCATGGAATCAGTCAAGGCACCTCACCCAAAGTTTAAGTTGTCCACAAACGTGCAGATACTTGGGATTAGTGCAAACTACATGACACCCATACCCACTGTAATAAAACAAATAGAAAAATCCACCCAATTATTTGAGGAGAAAGTAAAAATATTATTGAACTTTCCCTTAGTGAACCTAAACCTGAACATACCCGAGTTACCCCACTCTTGAAATTTTCATCCAGCAGGACCATACTATAGCAAAACTCAAACCCTCCTCCCATTTCTTGGATCTGATCCCCACTAACATTCCGAAACACAACAGCTCCTGTCCTCATGTTACTAGGGGCAATAAATGGCTATAAATAGGTCATATAACATCTTTGTTAAGAAAGGATGCCGATACAGACGATGTGAAGAAGTTCTGCCCCTATCTAATCTTCCGTTCCTAGCCACAGCTTTGCAAAGTTGTGTAGAAATTCATCTTAAACAGTTCACCACTGAAACTTATCCTAAAGGTGGTAGATAATGTACTATGCATACCAGGCAAGTCTACTTATCAGCAGTATGTGGCATGATCAGTCATTTCTCTCTTGGAAGAACATATGGGGTTGAACAGGATAATTCTTAACTGGTGTTTATTTTTCAGTTTCTAGGGCCTTTTGCAAGAAATAGAAATGTCAAATGCCTCTGCCACCCCTCCCTCCTTCTCCAAGGGTTTCCTCCAGGTTCTCTGATATCTCTGCACTGATGGCACCCAACTCTATATATGAAAGTTTATTCCTCCACAAACACCACCCTCCTTGCCTAGGGTCTATTCAATGTCCAATAGTAGATGTCCATCCAACATCTTAAATTTGAACCATGGGAAAACAGAATTCCTTACAATCTCCACACAATGGATATTCAGCATGTTCGACTGTGAGCCCACCACATTGCCTCTGCCAAATCTCTGGGATTCATACAGGGCAAAAATCTGAAAATCTGTGCTTAGGTAAATTCTCTACTTGAGGTTGTTCAGAATCAAATTCTGCTCCTCAGAGTAATAAAATGTTTTATTTGTAAGGCTGCCCTAAAATCACTGGTAAAATCATCTCTTGTGTGTTCTAGGATTGCTTACAGGAACACCCTACTGGCAGGCATTCTCTAAATGCCAGCCTTCATGCTGCTGCATGGTTACCCTCAAGACTCAAGAGATGTAATATTACTCAGATCCTGGTCACCCTCATACAGAAGCCAGCATTCGTTTTAAACTTGGCCTGTTTAAAAGCATTTGGCACACCTCAAAACCTGGCCCCAAAAAACTAATTTCAAGGAAAAAATAACACTGAAGCAAGCCTTCACAGGAAGTGCACTCTGCAAGGCGGGCCTGGCCGTCTTGGGTATCAGGGTTTTCTACTAGAGTCTGCAAGCCTGAGCGTTTTGTTTTGTTACTGGGGGCCGGTTTTGCTACTGGGCGGGTCAGTTTTGCAGCAATGTTGCTATATCGGCACCCAATACCAAAATCAGCAGGTCAACATAATCCACTCAGCACTTACTTTCGTTTCCAGCCTCCCTGTGTTTTGAATTATGTTTAAATTCTTAAAGGCACATACTGCAAAGTTCCTTTTATAGCCAGTAGTTTTCAGCAACAATAAAAGTGTCAAGATGTCCCTGGTGGTTAATCTTCCTTCTTGAAAAAGATCAGAGTTTTGTCTAGTGGCAGTATTAACTCATCTAAGGTAGTGCAGAGGGTAAATATGCCTGCTGCAAAGAACGTGTACCATGTAGATCACAGAAGGGTTACTGCTTTTATCACAGAGACCCTTTTGTTACTGTGCAGTTCATAACTTACAATCCTAATGTAGCACAGTGAGCTATGAACTGCCGTCGAAGAGCTGCATGCAAGTTGCATGGTACAGGGTAGAAAGTTATGTTTTTTTCCAGTCTTTCATTATCCTAATGTTCTTAAAAAGGGTTTGTTGGGATAGAAATAAACTCCTCGTAGTAAAGTCAACCCTAATCATTATAAATCCTGAGTGTGTGCTTCTCCAGGGCAAGCACTCTAAAAAATGTGTACACCTCGTGGTTCCCTTCGTCTTATGTAAACAAAAATAACACACTTACTTTTTATTGTCTTAATGTGTGTGTGTGATGTAAAGTGCTCTGACACCCTACACTTGTATGAGAGGTGCTATAAACCAAACACATGTGAGAGAGTGGCTATGGAGAGATGAGGGACACTGCTGAAGGGTGATAGTGAGGGAATCATTGAAATGCCCCAAAAGAGATTGTCATATCTTGGTGCACTGTAAGGTCATCATGTACTATGCTTTAGTAAAATGCACCATTTGTGCTATTTTCTTAAATTTTTCTTTATTGGTCATTCTTGCTCACTCGCTGCGCAATGTACTGCAATTGGACTAACAAAATTTCCCAGGGCTGCTTTGCGTTCCCAGTCCATCCCTGGCACTCTGTGCACACCACCAATGGCTCCTATAGAGGATTTGTAAAGCAGGCGAAATGACGTCTGTTTCAAGTGTCACTGACATGTTTAAACTTGCAGGACATTGGCACTATGAGCCACATGAATTAACAATTTTTGCCATCGGAAACGGCCGATCAGTTTGTTCCCGACCGCAAAAATGCTTTTCGATATGCATGAAACACAAATTGCGATTCGGTAACACGTTACCGAATCGCAATTTGTGTTTGCAATTCAGTATTTGTAATGGGCGTGTTTAGGGCGTCCCTGCCAAATACCGAATCCGAATGGGATGTATGAATGTTTTGCGACCTAATTACGTTCGCAAAACATTCATATTTTACTGACTCCTCGAAGGAGGTGGTAAATCATTCGCAAATGGGAAGGAGTCCCCAGGGTGCCCCTTCCCCATTGAGAATGGAGAATTTTTTTTTTAAAGAGCAGGAAGTGGTCCCTGAGCTCAGCAGGCCACCATCCTTGTGATGGCATGGATTCCTAATGGCTCGCTAATTGCGGCCTACCTCATTAATATGTATGAGGTAGGTCTATTTGCGACTCAATAAGAATCGCTAATGATATTGAAAAGAGTTTCATACATTAGGATTAGCGATTACCTAATTGCGATTCGGAGAAAATCGCAATTATGTAATAGCTACTTGTAACAATGATATATGTGGCCCAAAGTCTTTGTTATGCTGCAATTATTTACCTTACTTGCAGTGACATATACTTCAGCTGCTCCTCATTCCTGGAATATTTAGGGCCATTCTGCACATTATTCAGACACTTTAGGCTCCTAAACATCTGCCTGACTTGATGTCATGTACACTGGCATTGTTTCAGATTCCCCGAGTATTTTAAGCAACTGCCCAAATGCATGATATCTTTTTTACTACTACATTGTATTTCACACCGACATTATTCACTGTCGATTATTCTATTGATTGAATGTCTTTTTTTTTACTCTGAAAGCTACCTTCATCTATGCAGCTCTGCAAATCATTCTCTTATCCTTTCCGATCGGTGCTACATGAAATTGCAAAGAAATAACTACACATATAATCACTTCATACTCTTGAGGTCATCAGAAGTGACTTCTCTACTACTTCTCCACACTAAGGGCAAGTCAAGGTTCTAAAAGACAGAACTGTACCTGTTCCGGGGCCCAAGCTATTGAACAGTATATATATCAACTCCAGTAAGGCAAGACCATTTCCTACTGTCCTTCTAAAGCCTTGTTAAAACTGCTCTTATAATGACTCGGTGGTAGATAATTCCCTAAAGGAGTCTCAGTCAGTCTAGTTCTTAGATACGGTTAAGTCTGTGCTGTTTCACCTTTTGCAAATATTAAATGAATAACTAAAACATAAATACGTTAAAAAACACAAAGGAGTAAATTGTGTTGTAATAAAACATTGACAAACCATGATCATGCCCCATCCTTGAACCATTATTTGCACGGATGACGGACACAATAAGCTGTTTTGCAGTTGTCAGTCATTCTTGCACTGGTAGTGGGTGCACGTTACGCCAAATGTATCTAGTACTGGTAAATCATTGCTTGGAGCTGGTGCACAGTTGCCTGCCACGAGTGCAGTTTAAAAGATGTGGGGGCAGATTTACAAGCCCCTTGCGCCACTTTTGCATCACTTTTCCCATGTTACAACTGACGCAAAAGTGGCGCAAGGGGCTTGTAAATCTGCCCCGTGGCCTCTTGAGTGAAAGAAGTTGCATGCTAAGGGGCAGATTTACAAGCCCCTTGCGCCACTTTTGTATCACATTTAACATGGGAAAAGTGACGCAAAAGTGGCGCAAGGGGCTTGTAAATCTGCCCCGTGGCCTCTTGAGTGAAAGAAGTTGCATGCTAAGGGGCAGATTTACAAGCCCCTTGCGCCACTTTTGTATCACATTTAACATGGGAAAAGTGACGCAAAAGTGGCGCAAGGGGCTTGTAAATCTGCCCCTAAGAATGTAACACGAATGGTGTGAGTGGTGAAATCATAGCACTATTCAAGCTGATCCATATACTTGCACCACTTCCCATGCACTGAGTCATGTGCATGTACAACGTCTACCAGCCTTACAGCCATGGACTTGCCTGGGCTTATTGAAATGCAGTCCTTGCTCTAGTGTGTGGCAATTCCATAGTGATATTTACAACGATGACTAGTGCAAAATCAACAACTGTCTATTCAAGACTGGTTGAATAGTGCTACACAGGTAACAATTGTCGTTCTTACAGTAGTTTACGACAGAGTTTACAATAGTTTTGTAGATGTCGTTTGTACCCCATTACCAGTGTAACACATTTTAATAGGAATGGCTGGTATTCTTGCCCCAAAACATCTGTACTTATAGGTTTTCCCCTTGGAACGAGGAAAAACCGCATAGACCAAGGGATACAGGGTTCTTTTACAATGTGTATTCCTTAGTTCAGGTGAGAAATTTGCTGACATTTTTCTCTTGTTCGGAGCAGGCAGGTGATGTTGCAGGAGTGTCTGTGGGTGGTGGGGTGCTGCGGCCAGAAGATGGGTTGGTCAAAGGATGCCAGGGCACAGCAGGGTTCGGCTGGTGGAGTCGGTTCTGTGGGGAACCACAACAACTCTATTTCTGCCCTGCTAAAAGATCTGTGAAACCTTACCTACAAGATCACATAATATCCCCTCTTTTGCCAGGTGTCAAGATTTCAAATGTGATTTAATACAGTGGCAGCAGAAACATCTAACCCAGAAGTAGCATTGAGTCTATTGTCTGTTGATTCGCTTGGCATGGTGGAGCAGTGTTTTATTTCTGATTCACTCACCATCCTGTTGACACCTACTAATATCTACCCACCCCCTACTTTCTCTGTAACTAGAGCCTATAACATTAAGATCACATATTCAATTGACTGCCAGATATAGAATTGAAGATGCTGGAAAAGCTGGCAAATGAATCACATTGTCCACGCTGAAGTTTTTTTACCATACATGTTAGAAAAGGTTGAATGTTAGTAAGGATCGTACCCTGATGATTAAAGTCAATTTTATGGGATTGAGCTATGATTCCAGGCTGAACTAAATAATTTTGAAGTTACCATCTTTTAGGTCAGGCGATTAGAGTAAACAAATCCTGAAAAATTGTCAAGAGGTCACTTCTCATCAGGTATATGTTACCGAAAAAGTACAGTATTTCTGGAATTACGCTGGTTGAATTAATATATAGACTCCAAGAGTCTCTTAAAAATGTGCATAATATCACCATTAACACGAATTAACCTATTGTTGTAATGCTGGATGCCACTATGCCCATACAGAACATATAGGGGCCTATTAGGATAGCGGTCGGATTTTTTGCGGCCGCCACCATAGCGGAGATCGGGTCCGAACTCCATGCGTGCGGCGGTCCCACCCATGGTATTATGATGTGAAGGCCACACGCATGGCTGTGATTGGGTCCGTCCGCCAAGCTTCCAGCGGTCCCGCCCGTTGTATTATGATGGGCCTGCCACCGCAGCGGTCAGATTCCGCAGCTTTAACATTGTGGCGGGCGGGGCTGGCAGCAGCACCGCTGCATCGCGAAAATGCGCATGTTGTGCATTTCACTGCACTACGTGACAGGCACTGTACTGTGCCTGCCACTTGGTGCAGTGAAATGTAGGGGGTACCATGGGTACCCCCCAGTGCACCCACACCCCCCAAAATGTGGGGAGCCTGCAATGGGCCCCCAAACACAATCCCCACCAGTCTTTCCATGGCTGTGAGACCACTGCGGAAAAGCTGGCTTCCGCATGCATCCTAATCCAGATGACGGAAAAAGCTAGACACCAGCACCATTTTAGCAGTCCAGCTCCGCCCGCCAGGCCAGTGGGCGGATTGCTACCGGCAGAAAAGCGATGGACGGATTTTCACACCGCCACAGTCACCACCGCCATCATAATCTGACCGACGTTTTTCAAGGTTACGATCGCAGTGCGGTGGCCACCGCCGGTGGTGGCGATCTGCCCGCCATTGTGATAAGCCCCATAGTGTGGCAAGAAACTAAATTTACTTGTCACTCTGTGCAGTACAAAAGAATATATTTTGCTTCAGCTCATCTCTTAAATTGCTTCCAAAACATCCAGCAGGGCATAGTCTATAAGTTATGTTATGTTATATAGTTTTATATAGCGCTCTGCTGCCTCAGTGAAGAGGCATCCCGGCGCTTGCGGCAGTGTCAGTAAGAAGCTAGGGCTAGAGCGTAGGGAAAAGGTAGGTTTTAATAGCCTTACGGAATGACAGTAGGCAGTCTAGCTGCCGGATCTGGACAGGGAGGGGGTTCCATAGTTTAGCGGCAAGAAACTGGAATGACCAGCCCCCCGCTCTGAGGCGCTTCACTCAGGGAATCGTTGCTAGGAATTGCTCAGCAGAGCGTAACTGGCGTGTAGGTACGTAGGGGACTAGCAGATTAGATAGAATCTCGGGGGAGGACAGTTTTAAGGTTTTAAAGGTCAGGCATGATGCTTTGAATTGGATCCTTTGAGGAATGGGTAGCCAGTGTAGGCGTCGCAAGGCTCCTGACGCTGAACTGGTTCTGGGGAGCCTCAATAGTACTCGGGCGGCAGTGTTCTGTAAGCGCAGAAGGCGAGTGACTTCGGCCTTGTTGGCGCCTAGCATGAGAGAATTAGCGTCATCTAATCTAGACAGGATAGTCGCCTGGACTATCAACTGTCGGGTTGGAGGATCAAAGAAGCCCAGCATGGGCCTCAAGCCCCGAAGGCGTCCAAAGCACGTACTAGCGGTCTTCTTGGTATGTTCCTGAAACCCCAGGGTGGAATCAAACCAGATCCCTAGGTTTTTTACTGCCGATTTAGGGGTAGGTGCAGTGCCCAGAGACTCCGGCCACCAGTGTTTGCTCCAGAGCCCCTTGTCCCTCCCCACCAGCAGCACTTCTGATTTGCTGGCATTAAGTTGAAGGCAGTTTGCGGTTATCCAGTGCGCGACTGCCGCTAGGCCACTCTGAAATAGTACGGCGCCCAGGGAATGATCATCGGAGAGGGCCACGACTAGCTGCGTATCATCGGCGTATGAGACCATGGTCAAGCCATGATCCCTTGCCACCGCTGCCAGGGGTTGGACATAAAGATTGAACAACACGGGGCTTAAAGCCGACCCCTGGGGAACCCCCTGTTTGATGGTATGGGCGTGTGAGAGGAAGGGGGGGCTGACACCTGGAATGAACTGTCAGAAAGAAAGGAACAGAACCACTCCAAGGCCAGGCCCACCACCCCCGCCTCTTCTAGCCGAGGCAGGAGGAGCTGATGGGATACCGTGTCAAACGCAGCGCTAAGATCGAGCAATATGAGAGTCGCAGTTTGTCCCTTATCCAGGATGGTCCGTAGATGTTCACTCACTGCTATGAGCGCGGTCTCGGTACTATGACCCGGGCGGAAGCCATTCTGGGAGCGATCCAGGGCACCTATGTTGTTCAGATAGCCTGAAAGAATGGTATTGGTGTGGGCCTCCGCAATTTTAGCGACCCAGGGCAGGAGGGATATGGGTCGAAAATTTTCTGGTTTAGTGAGATCAAGTGTCGGTTTTTTCAGCAAGGCGACCACCCTAGTTTGTTTCCATGAAAGGGTACCACCGATGTGGAAAAAGAGGCATTGATGATCTGATGCAGAGGCGTCATAAGAACAGGTAGTGTATCCCTGAATTGGGTCGACCTCCTGGGATCTATAGGGGAGCCTGATTCGACTTTTTTGCTCAGAGTGAGGAACTCATCCTGGGAGATAGGGGGAATCGCTACCATGGTTTTGGTGAACCGAGGATCTGATGGAACCATGGGGTCCAGAGGGCAAATAGAGAAGGATTTATAAATGGCTTTGAGTGACGAAGAAAGTGCCCAGATCATTGCATTGCGTAATCCACGGAGTGGAGGGGTCCTTCCTAGTTTTAAAATCATTGAGGATTTTGAAGATGCCTTTTACCAGATTTTTACTTGTCTTAATCTCATTAGTGAGATAAGCTGATCGGGCCCCATGTATGGCCTTGTGGTAGCATTTAATCGCATCCTGGTACGTCTTTTTGGCCTGAAGGTCATTTGCCCTTTTCCAGACCCGTTCTAGCTTCTTACAAATGCTGCGCAGGGCTGCCAAAGAGTCATCATACCAGGGGTTGGAGTTTGGACAGCGACCCTTAGACCATTTGGCAGGGATCAAAATGTCTAAGGCCTGTAATATCCAGTCACAGAATGATTTATACGCTTGCTCAGGATCTGTGTCTAAGGTGGGGGAAGTGGAAGCCAAAGTGGAGAGCAAATCCTCTATTTTAAGTTTGTGCCAGCAACGTCTAAGAGTGGCTTCGAGGTTGGTTCTAGGAATAGGCTCAGAGAGCGGAAAGAAGATAGTAACTAAAAAGTGGTCGGACCAACACACTGGGCTAGGTGTCTTGACCAGGAGAGAAGGGATGTTAGAGAAGACCGGGTCAAGTAAATGCCCTGCAGAGTGGGTGGGGCCCAATACCAACTGGCTTAACTGACAGGCATCTAAGTCAGCAAGCAAGCTGCTGACTTCGGGGTCATTAAGGCAGTCAAAGTGCAAATTAAGATCACTCACGAGGCTGAAATTCGTAGCTGTCAGTGCCAAGGAACTCACGGCCTCAATGATGGCTGACTTGAATTCCAAGGTAGGTCTGGGGGGGGGCGATAAACTAGTAGACCAGAGAAGGAGGAGTGGGCATTGAAAGAGATCTTAAAACGAGTGCATTCGCACCCCGCTACATCCTCCTTGACAAGTGAGCAGCGGTAACAGGTTTTAAAAATAACAGCTATGCCACCACCTCTAGTCTCTCTATTAAGTGTCAGGATACTGAACCCTGGAGGAAGAGCGAGGCCATGTTCAGCCACCGTGGCATCAGTCAACCAGGATTCAGTTATAAAAAACACATCCGGTGATTCATCCTCAATGAGGTCATGGATCTCCATATAGTGTTTAACTAAGGACCGGACATTCAGATGGAGGATTTTCATAGTGAGTCTGGAGGGAGTTGGGGGCAATACGGGGCAGGATTTATAGCCACAATTGGAACAGCAGAAAGGTCCTTCCATCATGTCCCCCTGATAATGTCCACAAGGGCTGATCTGCTGGCCAATAGACATCAGCTGCTCCCTGGTGTATATTAGCACCCCAGATTTCAAACCGCCAGCATGACTGGCATCTGGCGACGTCCAGGCGCAGACGGGCGTAGACGGTGTTGCCTTTGGCGCGCCGCTGGCACGCCCGCTGCGCGTGTCTGCTGCGCTCCCACGCCATGGGCCTCCTAAATAGTGTGTCCAGGCACAGGGAGAGGCAAAAGACTATACCGCCTCCCTTAACAAGATGGCGGACGTGGGATGGCAACTGGAAGTGGGGAAAAGATCACGCTGGCCGGACCTGTGCAGTGCTCCCTCCACATCAATTTGCCCTCTAATGGCTGCGGTGGACCGGGAAGGTTCAGAGGCCACACAACACACTTTGGTACCAGGTAAGTGCAAAAGAACAAAATGCGCCTTTTCGTAAGTTTGTGCAATATTTAAACGCTTTCCTTAATTTTTTTTTATGCGCAACAGAGACTCAGCAATAGTTTCAAATAGAAGTTTAAAATACAAGTGTAGCATTCAGGCAGCGCGCGAAGCCTACGAACCTCCGTTCGCTTCTACCAGCAACTGCCGATTAATTAAGTGCGCTCCCACGCCATGGGCCTCCTAAATAGTGTGTCCAGGCACAGGGAGAGGTAAAAGACTATACCGCCTCCCTTAAAAAGATGGCGGACGTGGGATGGCAAACGAAAGTGGGGAAAAGATCACGCCAGCCAGACCTGAGCAGTGCTCCCTCCACATCAATCAGCCCTCTAATGGCTGTGGTGGACCGGGGAGGTGCAGAGGCCACACAAGTGTATAAGTGAAACAAGTTTCTTCTTGGGCTGATGTAAAGTTATTGGCTACTGTGTTTTAGGGTGCCTGCCTGCCATTTACATTGTATCCGTTCAGGAACCGATCTGAGAACCATTCCATTTTGCAGCTCTGTGTTTTGTTATCATGCTGATGTGTGCATTCTACGAATGACTTGCTTAGCGAGAAAACACTTTGTGTTTGCAGAAGAACCATCATTATTAACTGGCTGGAGTACTGTAATACTGTAGGAACCACCTTTTTCTTTACTTACTGGTAATCTTCATTACTCAGGGCCTGATGTACGAAGCACAGGTTGCAACCCAGCCTGTGCCAATTTCACCTCAACTGGTTTGCGGCCTCAACTTCATTTTGTGATGTGACTGATGAATTAATGAGTTCCATCTTGAAGTGTGGATTATAGCAGGCCCCAAAGACCCTTGTCTAATAAAGATTAATTAATTTTCAGGAGACATTCTGACTCCCCACCCTCAACGAAAGTCTTCAAATTTGTGGATGGAGGATTGCAACAAGAGACCTCCATCATCGTGTTTGCATATATGCCAAGTTAATATTTTTAAGGTCAGGTCCAGAGACAGCCATTTTGTAAGTCTCATGTTTAAAAAAAATGATGATAAAAATCCTTACAAACAAATGCCACAACAATGTAGGCAATAGACTATGGGAATTACAGGCATGGAGGGATTTGGAGCACCTAGCGATATAGGCATAACCATACTTGTAGATCTATGGAGGCCGTAGGGGGTTATAACGATCGCTTAAATAGAAGCTGAATGTACACTAATTCATATATGAATGTTCAAGTACATGCAATTTAAACATGCATGTCGGCATGAGTGCACATCTTTGCGAGCATGTTTGAGGATACTCCACTAGATTACAGACTGCTGGAAGCCAGACTGCAAAACAGTCTTTAGGCTTTAGGCTAGGGAGGAGGATGTAGACCCCCTAGAGGATGGACAGCAGGAGTAGGAACTTCCATACTCCAGTAAAGTATTCATAAGACATTTTTTTAGACTAATCCAGTTGAAAATCCATTGTAGGGTTTATTACATAAAGGTTCAACTAAAGACATTTTTTGCAAGTGATAACATATGCATCCATGGATGTGGCTAAGAGGCACTTCCCTTCACACAAGTTGGAATTGCCCAATAATAAAATCATATTAGAAATGGATAGACAGGGGGGGCATGGCTTAGACGGCAAGGGGGATGCTTCCCTGAGTCAGCCGCTCCATCGTACCTGGGAGTAATTGCAACGATTTCAAGAGTTCACGCCGAGCAAAGTGAACGAAAATGAGATCCCAGTACGCCAGAAGGAGACGAAGATAACTAAAGCGGGAAAACGACCACTGAAAATAAGGGTGTTTTAGCCAAGTTTCCAGGAGGCGGAGTGCAAAATGGTGCCATGAAACCGAAACTGGACACATAGAAAACCAAGCAAGGTGAGCCCGGGACGGAGAGTAGGCGGTGCGCTTCCACCCGCGGTGGCTGCCCGACAGCGAGGAACAGACTCAAATAGCACCCTGCAGCCCCCCACAATGCGCAAGCTCACGCAGGCTGAAAACATGCCTACCCGGTGGGGGTGGAACAATACGCATTGCAGACAGCAATGGCACCAGCGATAACGCATAGAAGAGTAACGGCCCATGTGGATGCGGGCTATGATCAGCGGGAGACAGCGAGGCAAAAGCGAGGCAAAGTGCACTAGTACGGCCGATGGGGATAAACAGATGAGGCCGAAATAACAGGAGGAAACGAAACTGAAACCCAAACAGGCGTACACTAAGCAACGAGGCCGCCATCTTGGGGAGGGGACTCTGCGCTCTGAATCACGAACTGAAATGGAGATCGGAGAACACGGGCTACGATCAGCAGGAGACAGCGAGTTACACCAAACGTAAAATCCCGATCTATGCAGCAGTCGCGCCACTTATACAAAAGATACAGCACATACGCCGGTGTAACTGACTGCAGGAAAGAACTCCGTGCTTCCGCGAGGTGGCAGGCAACAGCTAACGTGTTGCTAGCGTGAATGTGAAAGCCGACTATAACCAATAAGGTAATGCGCGCTAAAGTGCACTGGGCCGACTGTCTCAAACGCGCTGTGGGTGGCCAGACATAGCCGGAATACCAAAATGAAACCCAGCAGACGCGCACTACATGATGGAAGCCGCCATCTTGGGAGTGGTGCGAACGGACCGGGGAGCCACCAACAACTTCGGAGGGGGGGGAGAGGCTGTGTCCTACGGTAACGGTGTTATGCGCTTCGGCCCTTGAGGCTGGAGAACCCTAGTGCAGTGGGCGACGCGGACAAGACAAAACAGACTGGCGGGCCGAACACAGGCCACAGCTCAAGGAGATTAAGGAGCTTCCACCGCTGCAAACCAGTACGCGGAAGACACAGCCCCCTTCATACAACCATTAAACCCGGGACACCCCTGCAAGGGAAACACACGGTGGCCAGAAGAGGCTACTAGAAGGGGCAAAGCAAGGCAAGAACTTGAAAACGACTGCAGTGTGTGGGTGTAGGAGAGAGCACTTTCAGGTACGCATCCCAGACAAACACAACGAAGTGGGAGCAGAGTGGCCATAACACCGTCAGAAGGGTGAATCCGAACAGGAGGTCGGTGCATGACAGGTGTGATCGCCAAAGGCAGAAGGGCCAAACTCACGTCGCTGGATCACTCTAAGCAACACTACAAACAAGCGCAACACAGCAGGCAGTCGTGGGAGCAACAAGACCATACTGCAGACCTCACACACACAGCGCAAGGCGCCTAAACGAAGCACAAAGAGGATAGGCGCTAATCTCTTGACAGGCACACAGAGTCAAACAGAATCGCGCTAGCAACTAGGTCTATCAACAAGAGCTCCCCGACAGCCAATCACCCTTGCGCCGATGGCCAATGACCAGAAAACTGGAAAAGGAGTAGACGGGGCTAGGAGGCTAACCGGAACGTGGAGGAACCAGCCCTGCGAGCCACTTGTGAGTAGCAGAATACAGAATAACCGTGGAGCACAAACAGTGGAATCACACACAAGGGAAGACAACTCAGGTTCACGGAACTCAGCTCGCACGCACCTCCTAGTGGTAAAAGGAGATTTGTCCTACAACAAGAGAAGAGAGGACTAGCAAACATGGCCGGGAGCGAAGCAAGACTTCAGCAGCAACTAAAAAAAAATAAAGTTGAACCCACGTTAACAGACTCACCTATTAAGCAGAAACCGGACATTAGCATCACACTAGAGATGATCCTAAAGAAGCTGGCGGATGTTCATGACCTGGCCAGGACCACAAAACAGACCACAGACGCAATACAGCTAGAGCTGGCAGCAGTGAGGGCGGACATGCATGCGACCAACAAGAGGCCATCCGCGGCGGAGCAAAGAATAAGCGATATTGAGGATGGGGACCTGCTGGTAAACAAAGAACTAAAAATTCTAACCAAAGCCACGGCAACACTCCAGAAACAAATGGTGGAGCTGGAAGACCGAAACAGACGCGGGAATATAAGAGTTCTAGGGGTCCCGGAGGGAGCAGAAGATAAAGGGGGAACATGCCTGTCTTTCCTTGAGGACATGTTACCAAAAATCACTAACCTCAAACTCGACCACCCGTTAGAGCTGGACAGAGCCCACAGAGTTCCTACCTTCAGATCCACAACAAAGAGCGGGGCTCGCCCAATGATATGCAAACCGCTGAGAACGCAACACACAGAAGCCATTTTCAACTTTGCAAGGAAAAAACACCAGATCACGTGGAACGGCCACAAGATTATCCTCACGCAGGACTACTCCAAGCCCACTGTGGACATTAGGAAGGGCTTCTTGTCCCTACGAGACAAACTGAGGAAGAAAAACATACTATTCTCATTCATCGGACCAACAAAATTCCGGACAACCGACAACGGCAGCTCACATGTCTTCGAGGATCCAAGAGAGCTAGGCAGATACCTGGAGGGCCCAGCAGCTCAAGGTATGGAAACCTCCCAAGCAGGCACCAGTAAAAGAAGAGCCTCACCGGAGCTGAGGGTGGAGCGAGCAGGCTGGAACCCGTTAAGACGCTTGTAGTGCACTATTATAGCCACCACAGCTACCTCATAAACTATCTAGTCGTTAACCAACATGCACTAACCACCTATCTACCTCAAGAATCTACAAGAATACGAACTGCACAAATAACCAGCAAACCTCACTGTAGGCCAAGTAACCCAAACACAACGGCCCCAACCTCACAATGGACCAGAAACGAACACCCTCATCAAGCTAGGGGTCCAACAAATGTCAGCGGGGGGAGATTTACAACCCCAACTCCTATGCAGCGACGAGTGACCAAGCGCAGATGCACCAGACCTACAGTACACAGCTACAGCAACGACAACCTCGCTGGAGATCTCTCCACACTACCTCAAAGGGACTGTGCCCAAGCCAGCAGACACTTGAAGCAACAAATAACGCAAGCCACACAGAACTGAGCACTATCACCATATCCTTTTTTAACCAAACTATCAGGGTGCCGTAAGAGGGGGAGGTAGAGGGGGGGGTGAAAAACTAACAATGACTTATGCACGGCGAAGAGACTGTAAAAATAGACTCGAAAATCGCACTCTTGGGTACGGCAAGACACAGAACAGTAACTAACAACTCCCGGGGAGAAGAAACGGCGACCTTGTCGTCACACGTTCATCATACAATGTTTTATGTTACTACTATTCCTTCACTTCCTTCTTCTCACATTCACTTACAAGAAGATACACTCTGAACCGTATAACACCCAACCAACAACAGATAACTGAACCTAACGGGGGGAGGAATCACAACAAACGAGTGCAGGGACCGCAGATTAGAACCACCAGACATTACCCACCATAGATAATGGCCCCCACCAACAAGCTTAACCTGGCGTCTGATCTAAGGATAGTATCCCTCAATGTCAAGGGCAAGAAAATACTTGACTATCTCGCTAAGAGTAAAGGGGATGTGGTCCTGCTACAAGAAACCAAATTGTCCTTGGAAGACCTCAAACTAGTAAAAGCCAAATGGATTTCACAGGTGGCGTGCTCTCCAGCAGAAAGGAAGAAACAGGGGGTAATTACACTGCTATCTAGAAACTCCAACCTAACAATAGAGTCACAATACCACGACGAGGTGGAAAGACTCCTGTTAACACACTTGAGAAGGGGGGAGGAGCTCATCAATGTCGCCAACATTTACGGCCCTAACACTGACGACCCCGCATTCTGGGAGGGTGTAGCACATAAACTGGACAGCCTACCACAGGACAACCTTACGGTGGTGGCAGGAGACTTTAACATGCCTCTAGAACATATACTGGACAGACAATCAAGCTGTCACTCCCAGCCCACAAACGCACTCTCCATGCTAAAAAACATCTGCGCCAAACTCAACCTCAACGACCCATGGCGGCTCCAGCACCGCACACTAGAGACTATACCTTCAACTCCAACCCGCACAACTCATATAGCAGGATAGATTACATACTAATCACAAGCCCACACACACACCTGATAGAACATATGGACATAGTGCCGAGACTAGTATCAGACCCCTCATGCATTAGCCTAAAGCTGAGCGGGTGCCACAACGAAGAAATCCCACGAAGATGGCGTTTTAACTAGGGGTGGGCGGAATTTGCGTAGTCGCTCTATGCAAAGCTCCACGAAACGGTAAAATATCTCAGGGAACACGCTGAAAGTCCGCGAACGCGCGGAATTGCTTGTTCGTAATGCTTTTTTCCTGTTCGCGATCGCCGTTTGCATGCTCGGGGGGAAATATTTCACAAACACGCATTTTGTGAATGCGAACAAGCAAAAAATTCCGCGAAGCCGCGGAATGCAGAATTTTGGGTAATTCCGCGTTCACCCAAATTCTACAAATTCCACGAGCGGAACGGAATTTACGGCCCAGGCCTAGTTTTAGCAGCGACGTCTTGACAGACAGGGCCAAATAAAGACATACAACAATGCAAACTGCTCCTGTGTAAGGCCCTCGCACAAAAGAAAAGAGGGGGCGGACCATTGGAAGAAAATATGGGAACATAAAAATACCACCAAGGAAAGGGAATGGCTCAAAGTCTTCGCCCTGATTAAGCAGAAGAACCCAGTGCAACTGTGGAGACAAATAAACCAGCTGAGCAGCAGAGGACTCTCAAGAGGAAACGGAGTAGCAGAAAAAGACTGCCTGATCCATGTCAAGCAGCTCTACCCCATTGCCCCCATACAAAGACAGCACAGAAGGGGCCAGTGGTGGGGTGGGCTGAGAGTGGCAAGCAAACACAAAGCCAGGAGGTACGATCGCTAGCTAAGGCAACCTGCCCATGGGTAACAGAACTCTGGTGGAAACATACTGTACACCACCAGCCCAGATAAACCCCCAAATGGTCATCAAGACCTTCAAGAACATGAAGAACGATGGGGCCCATAGGCCCAATGGGATTCCAGCACCGGTATTTAAAAAGGCCCCCGACTTCTGGGCAGCAATGCTATCTCCACTATACAACTACCCTTTCCTGACAGCCATAACCCCCGATTCTTGGAGGAGCTCCATCTTGGTCCCCATTTTCAAAAAAGGAGACTGTTCAAAGCCATCAAATTACAGGCTCATCGCCCTACTTGACCTCGAAGCCAAGGCTTATGCCCGCCTACTACTAAAGGACTTGGAGACGTGGGTGGAAGAGAACAGCATCATACCTTTTTACCAGACGGGCTTCAGGTCACAGTCATCAACCATGGACAATGCACTGGCGCTAGCGCATTTATCAGCCCAGGCAACCCTTTAGCTGCAGTTTTCTGCCGCTAAAGCGGCGATAATTGTAACGCGGTGCTTGATAATATGCCCCAGTAAAATCAACTGAGATCCATTTTTGAAGAGCCAAGTACGACCCAGCACACCAGCCTATAAAAAGCGATCAAAACACTGAAGATTGTGGAAGAGAGCTTACCACGGCCGGAAATCCCCCTGAATGCTTGGAAAAGAGCCATAAACAAACAAGTGCGTGAAACCTCATTTGATCTCGACCGCAAATCTCTCCGCTCAAGTTCACATTTAGACCCGTTGAACAGCTCGTATATGGCAGGTAAAGCTCAGCTTTACCTAAGCAAGACCCTCACTCCATTGGCCGAAGTAAAATCCTCTCTATAAGATTAATCACTCTAGGAATTGCGGATTTCAACCCTGCATGGGCCTGAAGGGGGGAAGCCACGAACTGCACCTCCTATGCTGTTGCCCCAATCTTATCAACGAATGTTGGCGACTACTGCACCCTATTTGTACCACCGACGGAATAAAATCCTGCAGCGAAGTGTCAGCTATGTGCTTTTCTACTTCTAACACAATGACCCTAGCAAGACTGGGGACATTTATCCATCACATCAGGACTGCCTTAAAAGCTGTTAATGAATGCAATAAAACTAGTGAAGAGCACTGTAAATCCAGCGGAAGATAGCTGAGGGGGTTTTCATTGAGCACTGACGCCTTTTCGCATTCCCAGTACCCCCTCTAGGATAGCGCCCTATAGGATGACTAACTAGAGGTTAAGTGGAACGAGTCACAGCTTGGTAATGCTGCCCATTCGCATGGAACAATGTGGGACTCTCGATTGTGAATAAGGCCACACGTCCAAGATTACAGACCCTGGGGAAGGCTGATCGTGTTGGAACTGGGGAGGGGAGGCAAATTTTATTTATCAAAAATTTTATATACCACAAATTGAAGTTTTTATCATTGTTTTAGCTTTAAATAGGTTGATTGCTTTTACTGTAATGATTTTAATTGATTGTACAGTTAACAAATAATTACAATTACAATCACTTGAGAATAAAAACATGAGATCAAAATGAATGAATGAATGAATGAATGAATGAATAGTACTTATAGAGCGCATGGCTACCAAAGGCCTCCCAGCGCTAGAGACAAGCCGCCAGACAATCAAGCAATCAGACAGTTCCGAGGAACAACAAGGTCTTCAGTTGTTTGCGAAAGATGAGGTGATTGGTCTCAAGTCGGATGTGATCCGGAAGCTGATTCCAACCTCTAGCCGCGATGAGGGAAAAAAGACGTCCCCCACTCCGGGCTCGATGTACTCTAGGAATTATAGCTAGATGTTTTTTCTCAGAGTGGAGGGATCTGTTTGGAAGGTACGGGAGAATAATGGATCGAAGAACCGGCGGGGCCTTAGCTGAGAGTACCTTATGGGCAATGCACAAGGCCTTAAACTGAATTCTCTCCGCCACCGGGAGCCAATGCAGGGATTTGATGTGAGATCTAGCCGATTCCTGCCTATGAACCTGCAGCAGCAGTCAAGCCGCACAGTTTTAAACTGTTTGTAATTTTTTGATGGTTATGGATGGAGACCCTAAGTAAAGCACATTGGCATAATCAAGCCTCGAGAGAATCAGGGCTTGTACCAAAAGCTTCCTGGCAACAAAAGGCAGAAGTGGAAGAACTTTCCTGATCATTTTCAGGATACCGTAACAGGTACCTGCCACCCTGCATGCCTGTTCCTTAAAATTCAAGCTCTGATCCAGCCACACCCCGAGACTTTTTATTTGAGTTTTGGGGGCAGGTAAAACCCCCAAACATTGCGGCCAAAGCGAGTTGATGTCCATATTCCTAGTTTTACCCAAGAACATCACCTCGGTTTTGGCCGCATTCAATTTTAAGAAGGAATTGTCCATCCACACAGAGATCCCCTCCAAGCAGCTGGCCAAGTTGCTCTTAGAAGTATCCAAGCTATTCAGGGATACAATCAGCTGAGTATCATCAGCATACGTAATGATGTTAACCCCAAAGGGTATTACCAGCTCAGCCAATGGGCGCAGATAGACATTAAAGAGTGTCGGGCTCAGCGAGGAGCCCTGCGGCACTCCACATCATAGAGGCATTCTTTCAGAGCTGATACTACCCTCAAAGACCTGAAAGTACCTGGCTGTCAGGAAAGATTCCAGCCATTTAAGTATAATTCCTGACACCCCCCCCACCTCTCTAAGTCTTGTGATCATAAGTTGGTGGTTAACTGTGTCGAATGCCGCACTGAGATCGAGCAATATAATAGCTGCGGACCCGCCACTGTCTACGATTTTCCTGGCTTCTTCGACCACAGCTAGCAATGCTGTCTCTTTGCCTTGTTTGGGAGGGGTGTAAATGTTCATTCCCCTCCAAAAATGTGGAGAGAACATGATTGATGTGTTTTTCACATATCTTTGCAATCCCTGGTAAGAGTGAAATTGGCCGATAATTGGCAAACACTTCGGGGTCCAGGGAGGGTTTCTTCAGTAATGCTCTGACCATAGCTCGCTTCCATACGGACGGCACAATTCCAGAGGACAGCAAACTGTTAATAAGCTCCAAAAAGGTTGGTGCGACAGAGTCGGAAACCCGATTAAGGGTCACAGGAGATGCTGCATCTCTTGGTGAGCCTGATTTCAGCTGCTCCATATAGGTTTTCAGGGAGTTTATATCTAGATGAGGGATGGTCTCAATGAGGGGCTCTGAAAAACGGGGCTCTGCCTCTGCAGGGGTCATTCCTGTGATCAGAGGAGGAGTAAAGGTGGAGTAAATGTCATCAATTTTCTTATAATAAAATTGTGCCAACCTTGTACACCGTCCTGCGACGTCCTCTGATGGCAATGGAGGTGCAGGGGGTTTGATAAGGGTTTTCATAATTTTAAAAATTTCCCTGGGGGAGTAAGATGCGGAGATAATCTTTCCTCCATAATACTCAGCTTGGGCGCTTTTAATTCCTGCTTTATAAACTTTAATAGCTTCTCTGTATTTGATTTTCTCCACACTTGAAAAATCCCTCCTCCAACATCTCTCCAGGCATTAACATAGTTGTTTCTGTTCTCTAAGTTTGGGGGAGTACCATGCTACACAGAGCCCTTCTTTCTTCCTAGTCATCCAGCTTTCTGGGATAAGTGTATCTGAGGATGATTCCAACCATTGCTGGACTATATGATTGTCCCGTTCAGGGTCATCCCCTAACACCGGTCTAGAGTTGTCGAGGGTAGATGCCCAAGCTTCAACAGAAAGTTTGGACCAGTTTCGGCACCATATTTTTCCCTTTCCCCATGGCTGGCTGCCCTCCTGAATTGTCCAACCGAAAGGGACCAGGTAATGGTCTGACCAAGGCAGGGGGTATGCTTTCCTACCACAAGACTGTCAATATTGGACAAAAGTGGGTCGAGGAGGTGGCCCTTCTGATGGGTGGGGGCGAGCACTTTCAAAGTGAATGTCAAAGCACCCAGATTGTCTATGATCGCCTCAGCATCTGCAGACGTGGATAAATCCAAGTGAATATTGAGGTCACCCAAAACAGAAAAATTAGAAAAGGAGCTAACCGCTTTAGCTAGAATATATCCGGAAGCTCTCTAATAAAGAGGCCAGTTGGGCCCGGCGGGCGATAAATGAGGACTCCAGAGAAAGTGCATGTAGGTGAAAAGCCAAGTGAAAAAAGCGAAATTTCACAGTCTGGGTTCAGGCCGGGTATAATCCAACAGTTGAATTTGTCTTTAAAAATAATAGCCAGGCCCCCTCCTCTGCTCCCTTCCCGATCCTGTCTCAGAATCACATATCCAGGGGGGAGGGCTTGTACTACCGCTGGGTCAGATACACTTGAGAGCCAAGTTTCTGTAAGAAACAAGGCATCTAAACCATGTTCCCTAAGGAGCAGGCAAAGCTCTATGGTGTGTCTGGGTAGTGAGCGGCAGTTTAAAAGGGCCATCCTAAAGGTCGTTAAAAGTGGCAGGCATTTCTCTCCTGCGGGCGTACGCCAGGAGTCTAACTCAAAGCCGCACCGGGGACATTTATAACAGTCCTTGGCTAACCTCTGTGGGCAGTTATAGGGTGACATATCTCTTACCTGGTACAACTGCTCGGAAGTGTAGGATATTTTTTCTCTTATTAAGCGGCCAAGGGTCCTGGCCCCTGGGCCCCGTTGGGCGCGGACGGGCGCAGACGGGCTTGCCTTAGGCGCGCCTCCGGCTCTTTTGAGGAGAGATGAATGTACGGGCCCGCGCTGCTAGTCTGCTACACCCGCTTGCAATAAGTAACTAATGGTCCCCCCGGGGCATTAAAGTAAGCTCTTTCCCGCCTCCCATGCAAATAAGCAATACAAGTTTTCATACACTTTTAAAACTCCCAACACAACTTGATCCCTGGTTCAGAGTGAGTAGCAGCAAATTCAATGATTAATAGCAGCATAAAAACGTGTTTTCTATTTTAAAACCCCCACTTGTTCCCCCAGAGCGTATTTCTTTTAGCAGCACAAATCGTTCACCAGAGTAGCACAACCGATGCCTGCGCCGATCCGCTACTGATCGGGAAGGCTATGTCTCGTGGTGCGGCCGTGTCATCCGCCTCTTTTGAGGAGAGATGGACATATGGGCCCGCGCTGCTAGACTGCTACACCCGCTTGCAATAAGTAACTAATGGTCCCCCCGGGGCATTAAAGTAAGCTCTTTCCCGCCTCCCGTGCAAATAAGCAATACAAGATTTCATACACTTTTAAAACTCCCAACACAACTTGATTCCTGGTTCAGAGTGAGTAGCAGCAAATTCAATGATTAATAGCAGCATAAAAACGTGTTTTCTATTTTAAAACCCCCACTTGTTCCCCCAGAGCGTATTTCTTTTAGCAGCACAAATCGTTCACCAGAGTAGCACAACCGATGCCTGCGCCGATCCGCTAATGATCGGGAAGGCTATGTCTCGTGGCGAGGCCGCGTCACGCTCCATAGCGCCACGAGGGACACCTTTCTGAACATAAGCAATCTTTATAGGCAATTTGCTCTTTCTATGGGTGCTGCATTCTGCAGCACCCTTAGAAAGACCCAAAAAGAGGAGAAATAAAAGTATTTCTCCTGGTTGCACCAATCTAACGCCTGCTATTCAGTGGCTTTAGTTTTTGGTGCAGCCTCAGATTTACAGATTCTTGTTAATCTGGGGCAGCGTCAAAAAGCAATGGGTGTTCTGGTGGAACGCCCACATCAACACCCATTGTGCGCCCCTTTCACACAGAAAACTGTGTGAAGGGGTACAATATATCCAAAGCAGCCTTAAGCCATGCAAAGTGGCTTAATGGCGCTTTGTAAATAGTGCAGGGCATTGCGCCACTTGAGTGTCAGAAAAAGTGACGTTCCTGTGGCATAATCCCCTTGTAAATATGCCCCTAGGTGTTCTGCATTTTCTTTTATTGCATTTGGTGCACCGATCTTAGCCTAGTCACATTTTCACCTTCTTGTGTGAACCTCACTGACAATGAGTGACTTCAGTGTCCTTTTGTCAGCCATCTCGCCTGCCTTGAGCTGCAATTTTCTTCTCTGTGTTTTTGCTTCCCCCATATTCCACAATACTGTTGAATCATTAAGGTGCCTAACCTTGACTGGTGCTAACAAACAACTGTGCACACCACTGCGAAGAGACCCTGCAGGAAATAGTGAGGACTTCAGAGTGAGTGGGTTGGGAAATCAGTCATTTATAAGTCACGCAAGTAAAACCGTACAGACCATTTCTTACACCAAAACCGTCAAGTACTAGATTGATAGGCATAATTAAAACACGATTTCCACTGACAGGTTTCCTCATGAAATCTCTGTAAACATCAGCTTAGATGTATATGTCAATTCCAATACCAAAAGCCAAAAGGGGTCTGACCTGTTTGGTCGGCTTACCAAAGATAGCCACACTATGCCTTTTCCAGAGCACTAGGTGAGATCAGAACAAACCATAATAATCAGCAATGTAGTAGAATACGTACAGCACATAAGCAATGAGAAGTGATCATTTTCAACTGGTGTCTCTTTTCAGGCACCATCTTGTGCTTTTTGGACTTCTGAGAAGACATTTCTCTATGGAGTTTGGACCACTGCACACTTACTAACTTTGAGGAGGTCCTCTCTCAGCCTTAATTTCATAGGTTTGAGCATTTCCAAAATGTTCAAATGTCAGCCGTCCAGTCTCCTAGTTCCAACACAAGTGCTCTCTAAGATTTGAGTGTGTACATGACTCTAAGCACCTTGCACCGTTCACCATGGCTAGCCCAAGAGCCGGAGCCTCTGCACGCGTGTCAAACAGCAAGTTTAGCAAGTTCTGTCCTACAGAACCGTGTCCTGTTTGGTGGAAAAGAGCATAGCAAAGCCTTCAATGTTACCCATGTTGAGCTGCGCATGGCGCCATGAGGGTAACAGGGTCCTCAATGCTCTGGAATCATTAAGACCCCTCGTTCACTGCGCCTTTCATATTTCCTACCTGCTCAGAGCAAGCCTTCGGTCGGCAGTGCGATATATCTTTACCTGTAGATCCTGGTAATCCATAACGGCCATAGATGGGATGTGACTAGATTTGGCTGAGCCTAGGTATACGCATTCCTACCGAGTCATGCAGAATGGCTCAGGATAGCACCGCAACAGCAGGCAGAGGAACGCAGAATTCTCAAGTTGTTCTATGTCTCTGGTCATGGTACAACTGTGCATGGGCCCCGGTCTGTTATGTTTTAGACAGCTTCTAAGCACAGAAGGGCATATCTACAAGGCGGGGATATAAAATTATCACCGCTTTTGCGGCCGTTTTCGACCAAAAAGCGACGATAATTTCATCGCTATATCAGCAAGGTCACGCTATCGTGTGAAACCTTGCCTTAGCGCCTGAATTCCGAACGCCCATCTTTGCATCTCTAATGAGATGCAAAGTGGGCGTTCCTCCCCAGGATAACGGGAGAAATGTCGCTAAGTCATGAAAAGCAGCATAGCGACAAGAAAAGTAGCGATAACCTCTGTTATCGCTACTTTCCTTACGCCTGCTTTGAAACTGACTTAGCCATGATATCCTATGGAAGGTGGATATCATGGCTGAGTATGTGAGGCCCTATCACCAAGCTATCGCCAAACTTCGTGGGATTATCGTTGGGTTTCCAGCGATAATATCACATTTGGCAGTTAGCGCTAGGATTTTTATCGCTTTTGAGATAAGCGTTGCTAATAGCACACTATCTCAGCGATAAAAATCCACGCTAGCCGGCAATAATTATCCTAGCGCTAAGTGCGCTTAGCGATAATTATCGCCGGTTGTTGCTGATATGCCCCAGAGTCCCTGTGTGAACATAGACACAGGGGTTGCACAAGCAAACGCTGTGGGTGGCTGTCATCAAGATCGTCCTTGTTGCTTGTAGGAGAAGTCCCCCATATGCTAACTTGTCTAAATCACCAGTTAAGCGAGCACATCCAGCCAGAAAAATATTTGTAAAAAGCATGCATCCTAAATTTTAAACAGTCTCCATTAGCACTAATCAGGACACTGGGCAGGGAATACATTTCCGTAACATCTTTATTAATTAAGATTATGCCTTTACTTTCCATCCACTAGCCAGCTATAATTATGTGTGCAGCAATTAATTCATGGTTGCATTACTGCATCATCCTTTGGAATAGTTTACCCAGTACTAATTGTACAGCTAGATAGTGAAAAATGTCAGGATGCATCTTGGTTGCGGGAAAAGAAAGAGTGAAAGTGACTTGGACAAGACATTGATTACAGTACTCAACTTTGTGTAACTCAATGAGATATGTCTTTATGTTCCTGTTAAATAACCCTCAAGTCAACCATGAGGGGAAAATACCTAACTTTGCAAGCGAGTGCTCAGCTGATGTTAAACCCCCACTAGTGTGAAGGATTTAACTGGCCATAAAAGGGGCTAGATCATTAGATTCTAGGCGGCCCGGCTCTAGCCAGGACTCCTTCACTTCCTTCTGATAATACTCAAAGGCACTGATATTTTAACTGATCTGCTAGATTGCTGGAAGTGCTTAGATGCCAGCTGATGGTGCCTTGTGCTAAAGAAGCTTTTTTAGGGTCAGTCAGTGCAGAAAAACTTGTGACAACAAAGAAAATGAAAAGTGCCAAGAGCATTGCTTCAATTTCCTACAAAATTCACTAAACCTAGCGAAAAGGACGTGACAGAATCAGACACTTAGGGACATATTTATGACCCCAGTTGCATCGCGCTTGCACCTCGCAATGTGGTACTTGCGTGACGCAACTGAAAAATAAGATTTATGAAGGCATGCAAGGACACTGTGTGTGAGCCTGATTGGCTTCAAAATCTCGAGTCAAGCAACACAGTGGAAATTGCTGCATTTCCTTACTCTGCACCAGGGGGGCATTTCATGGGCGTTGCATGGGTTTTCCCTCACAACTCCCATGGTTTTTGATGTATTCCCAGATTTACTAGAACTGGTACACCTGCCAATGCGCCAAAAGATGTGCCTTCTCAGGAGAGGCATACCGAGGAGAAATATCTTTTTTCTCCTTGTTACTTCCTCTGTCTATGCGCGCTGCATTCTACAGCATAAATAGAGGAATATGTTTCTCAGGATTGTTTTTGTGCAGGAAGGTACCCCTTCCTGCACAAAAACAACCCTGCATGCAACACAGGCGCCCTTGGACCATGGGGCAAAGGTGCCTGTGTTGGCACTAGGCAGCCAAAATGGCACCAGTGCAGGGACAGGGACAAGAATGCACCATATTCTTTGAAATAAACGACATTCCTGCCCTTTCCCGATCCCACGGCTCTGCAAGGGGGCTCGCTGCACTGCATTACTTTTTTGTATAAATATGCCCCTCAGACGCAAGGGCAGATATTTTTAACCTCAAAATCTCATTGCCTGCCTGTAGGCCTTTCACCAGAAGCAGCAAGTGAGCCATGGCAGGTCCACATCCATGGTGTCTTGATACCATCAACCAGCACTACATGTCCTCCAGAGTCCTGAATCATACTAAGGCAAAAAAAAGAACTTTGGACTTCTCCAAAACACAACCTGTCTGCCTATTTGAATCTGCCTGGTACACTTTCTCTTGTTTGGACTGTTTTAAGGATAATTATTATTCAGTCCATCATTTTGCTGCATCCTGCTCCTTGCAGCTTCAGCAGCATTTCAAGATGCTTAAGAGCTCATTTTGGTTAGTTCTAGATTTTCAAATAAATCCCAAGAAATTCCAGATATAATAATGTTAGTGAATGTGGTAGAAGAAATTGACCCTAGTCTCTATTGCCATATTCTGATTTGTTCCCATTTTATGTTTTCTGTTTTTCTGGATTCTTCCTTATGCCTTTGCTGCTCAAAAATATTTGTATTTCTGCTTTAATTATTATTCGATAAAGGAAGCTTCATTATTTATTTTTCAGGCCTACTTTAATTTCTCTGGACTTTCTATACTTCATTGTTATATATCAAGGCCTGCCCATTTTTGATTCCTACACTTTTCTTTTAAAATTTGAACCATAGTCTTGCCCAGCTTTTTGGAACATGTACACTGCTTGACAGAGTTGCAATGTGATGTTTCCCAACCAGATCACATCCGTGTTCTTGCACAGTGCTTCCATGGAACATCACTTTTTTGTGACGTTCCTGTGGTGATAAAACCTTTGCCTTATTTACAAGGCAGCGTTAAGCCACTTAACGTAGCTTAACGTCGCCTTGTAAATAAGGCCCCCTTTCTCATTACACTTAGCGTGAAAGAGGCGGGCAATTGATGTTGTGGTGGGCATTCTGCTGCAACACCCATTGATTTTGATGTTGCTCCTTATTTACAAGGGTGGCATAAATATGGGGCAGCGCCAAACTAAAGACCAAAAATAACCTGGTCTTAACATAGCGAAACAAAGAGAAATGATTAATGTCTCCTTATTTTTGCTGTTTCTACATGTGCTGCATTGTGCAGCACACATTGAAACAGCAAATCGCCATGAATGATCATCAGAATCATTAAAAAAATGTCGATTGGCAACTTATATGTGTTCTGCACAATGCAATAGGAGTTACAAATTACCATTAATGATTGTTTATGTGCAGGAAGGGACACCTTACTGCACATAAACAGCCATTCCCTCAATGTAGACACCCTTGCACTATGGTGAAGGGTGCCTGCCATGGCCCTAGAAAGCTGAATTTAGCACCAGCGCTAGGTAAAAGACAGTGGTGCGCCATATCATTGTAAATACTGCACTTCCCTGCATTTTCAGAATGGCGGAGTGCGGCGTAAGCAATTTTAGCTTAACGCCGCGCTCCGCCATTTTATTGTAAATATACTCCAGAGTGTTTTATTTGCATAGCAGTGTCTCTTTTCATGGGGTGATACAAAATGTCAGAATTTAAATATTGCACTACAAAAATATTGTAGCATAAATATCGACAACTCAGATATCGACATAGTAAGTATATATAGGTGTGTATAGGTTTACTTTGAGTAACTCCACCTTTGTTATAGTTTAGAACACTTTATTTGTTTTTCTTCACAAACCAAACCTAAACTACACAAAGATTACAAATGATAGTGTTATAGTTATATCTCAAATGCATAATTTAAGCACCACCTTTAAATTACTATAACTTTATTTATTATTTAAATACAAAACAAACGAACTACACAAAAATTATAAATTCTAAACCTATATTTGTGCCTTTAATTTATAATTTACGCAACGCCTGCAAATTATTTTTATTCAGGCACATCCATACACTGTGTATTGCTCTCGGTAACCACACTACATTTGACGTATAGTGGAGTGACATAAAGTGGAGTGGTGTAGACTGGAGTGGGGTACAGTGGAGTGGCTTAGAGTGGAGTTGCATACAGTTAAATAGCAGGCAGTAGAGTGACATAGAGTGGCATACACTAGAGTGGGGAACAATTGAGTGGCGTAGAGTGAAATAGTGTATGGTGGTGTGGTAGAGTACAGTGGCGTAGAGTGGAGTGTGGCAGAGTGTAGTGCCGTACAGTGGAATGGTGTACAGTGGAGCGGGGTAGAGTGGAGTGGTCTAGAGTAAAGTTGTGTAGTGTGGAATAGCATGTAGTAGAGTTGAGTTGAGTAGAATCAAATGGTGTACAGTGGAGTGAGGTACAGTATAGTTGTCTAGAGTGGAATTGCATACAATTGAGTGGCTTTTAGTGGAGTGCCGTGGAATGGAGTGCCATAGAGTGGAATAGCGTAGAGCATAGTGTGGTAGAGTGAAGTTGCATACAGTGAAATAGTGTAGAGTGGAGTAGCATACAGTGGAGGGTAATACACTGGAGTGGCGTACTGTGGAGTGTCGTAGAATGGAGTGACATAGAGTGGAGTGTCGGAGAACCGAATAGTATATGCTGTATTACCATAGAGTTACTATAGAGAGGAGTGGCATACAGTGGAGAAGTGTACAGAGGAGTGGTGTAGAGTAGAATAACATTGAGTGTAGTGGTGTTGTGGAGTGGAGTAAAGTAGAGTCAATGGCACATATTGGAGTACCATAAAGTGGAGTGGCATGGAGTGGAGTGTTTTACAGTGAAATAGCGTACAATAGAGTGACGTACAGTGAAATGGTGTAGAGTGGAGTGGCATAAAGTGGAGTGGTGAACAGTGTAATACCATACAGTGGAGTGTTGTAGAGTGGATTGAAATATACTGAAGTGGGGTAGAGTGGAGTGGCATAGAGTGGAGGGTCAAAGAGTGGAATAGTGTACTATGTAGTGGTGTACACTGTGGTGGTGTAGAGTGGAGTGGCATTGAGTGGAATAGTGTAGAGTGTAGTATCATAGAGTGAAGCTGTGTACAGTGGAATAGCGTAGAGTGGAGTAGCGTATAGTGGAGGGGCATACAGTGCAGTGGCGTACACTGCAGTGTAATAGAATGGAGTGGCGTGGAGTGTAATAACGTACAGTGGAGTAGTTTAGAGTGGTTTGGTTTAGAGTAGAATGTGGTAGAGTGGAGTGGCCTACAATGGATTGGCCTAGAGTGGAGTGAAGTACAATGGATTAGCGGAGGGTGGAGTGGTGCATAGTGTAGTGACGTACAGTGGAGAGGTATAGAGGGGAGTGGTCTAGAGTGGATTGTGGGACTTGAAACAGAAATAGCATGAAAGTGGGTGAACTAGTGTGGATATAATGTGCCAGGAAAATAGATTAGGAGGTGTAAATGCTAATTTTTGTTAGTAGGTGTAAATAGTGTAAGTAGTATTAAAGTTATAAGTGTTAAAATGCTTAGTGATATATTGACCCATGGCATACCACAGTAACTTTGTGGTATACCATAGTACATGCCCATAAGAAGGCAGTATCTGACTGGCTAATGACTGTCTTCACAAAACATAAAAGGCAGGCTTGTAGTTTTCAGCACACTTTAGCTGCATTGTGGGTTAGGGCCTTTTATATAGGTAAGTGTTAGGTTTTATATCTTTTGCCATGAAATACTGCAAAATATCACGCTAAGTTAAAATACCTTATAACTTAAAAAAATACTTACCCTACCTACCTGTAGTACCCAAAGGGATCATCTGCGAATCATAATGTGTAATCCTGCCAAATGTCATAGAAGTCCCACTGGCTGCTACGCATGAGTACAAAATCTATGGAAAAATGTATTGGAGCCCAAACGTGTTTGGGACCACCCTCTCCTCTTTCATATTTGCTCCCCCTTTGTGGAAATATGGATTTTTATGGTCGGTTATGTCCCCTATCTTGGACCCCAACGGTTTCATGTATAAGTCACAAGTACATGTATGTTCCCTCCAGTTCCAGTTATGAAGACGCAAACACATGTGCGTCCACCGTCAACATGTCCTCTTTCAGATCCGCCATGAATGGGCTGGATATTCTATTCCTAAGTATGAAAGGCCACCGGCTTTATATGGTTCATTTATCCCATTTTACAGTCCAGGCGAGTAGGCCCTGATTCTGCCACCAAGCCTTTTCCTGCCTTCTGCCTCTGAAAGCTCCAGTCCGAGTCTGCATCTGTGACCATGAACTTTGTCTTACTCCCTGCGCGGCTAACGGTGCCTGATCCAGCCCGTCGCCTGCCAAAAACTGTATTTCACCTTCGAGATTATCTCCTTCGCTCCTCATCCGATGCATTCCTGTCTAGCAGTTTAGGTAAACATTCCTCCAGCTACCGTGCAAAGGGGCCAGGCCTCGCTGTCCTCATGCAAGTAATTCATAAACCCTGTTACCATGGAATATTCCTACCCCCTCGCATCTAGTGTAGACACTTAGACGCTTGTACACGCACTAACAGTCAGTATAGTCAGTATAGAATAAGATTCTATCCTAAGAGACCTCTCTTTTTGGATAACACAGTTCTTTAAACATAGGATATTAGATATGATTTGGGATTAGGTTGACATAACCCCAGACTTTTGTCTCCACATGTAGAGCTAAATGTCAAGTCCCATTCTCCCCCTAGTTGCACGTCAAATCACACGTCATGCTGCCGCGCGCGCATCTCTGCCAAGTATTTTTGCTGACATTGCGAAATTCTTTCATGGAACCACCCATTTGTGACATCATACCTAATGACGTTCTTTAGTTACGCCTAGTTACACCCATTTTAGTTACGCATGTATATCTTTATCTCTGTTATCAACTGTTACGCCTCCTGCATCTGTTTCACTGTAATGCCTCTTCTATAAAAATGATTACCTGTCAATAATGTATTGTCCCTTCCTTCCTGAACTTTCGTGGTGATAGAATAGAAGGCCCATAATTCGAATTGTGTTCCTTTGTATAGGAATAAAGCCCGTTCCGAATCTCTAATACCACGGATTCTGCCTCTTATTTTACTGAGCTATTCTTATTAATTTTCCGCATCAAATTAAGTACCGGTAATTAAATTATTTACCACATATATGGCGCCCGAATAGGGACACTTTCTCATCTCACGCGCCGGAGGTGCGTTGCAGGCCCGGTCTCCTGCCACAGCTGGACGGACAACAACGCGTACCCACAGGATTTCCTGTATCTCCCTCCTGCCGAGCGGGGGTAACTGAGGCTGCGATCAACACCCAGACGAGGCGGTGAGAAGTGCGAAGTATCCCGACCAGAGCCTAGCTGAGAGAGCAAGATCCGAGGTATACAGAGGCCCACCAGGTTCCGAAGTTCCGAAGTTTCGAGTCGAGTCGAGTCCGGTCCAAGTCCAGTTCAGTTCAGTTCCGAGGCTTTCCGTTCCGAGCTACCCGGTGAGTACCATTGCCGGGGAGGCGTTCTGACGTGCACATAGGTTGTGCCGGTCAAGACGGGTTTGGGTACACAAATCCGGTCTGCACTGTTTCAGCAGTGTATCTGTACTGTTTAGCAGTATATCTAGTATGTCTAGTATATAATTCAGAATACCTAGTTAGTGCCGAGTATTATGCTTAGTGACTAGTTCCCTAAATGGCCATCATTGTTGTTCATTAAATATTAAATGTTAAATGTTTTAAATACGTTCTGCATATTGTGGTGTGAATGACTGTTCATTATTGTGTTTTGTTGTATTAAACGTGTTCAAAATTAGGTCTCAGATCAGTTCTCAATATGCCGCTCTTTTCGAAATTAAGACAGATCAAAACTAGAAAAGGGGTACTCGAAGAAGCTGTTCCCATTCCTCCTAGGGACACTCCAGGGTACTTCATGTATCATAAACATGGCCTAGACGCCATATTATTTCTTGATTTATGGGTAGACTACACCAAGGAATTACCAGAAAGTCAGAGGTGGCCCGCAGCTGGGACCTGGGATGCAGATTGCATCATGAAAATAGAGGAAGAATTATGGAAAAAGAAAGCTAGACAATCACAGAAAGATGCCATTGAATTATGGCGTAAAGAATCGTATAGACGTACAGAAAAAGCACTCAGACAGGAAGAGAAAAGTAAGGAGAATTCAAATAAAGTCCGAGAAAATCTATTAATTGAAGAAGGTACCCGAGCGAAAGCAGAACAAGTAGACAGACAAAGAAATGCCCTTATGAATGGTATGTATCCTCTTCTGGCCGAAGGGTTACCTAAGGCTACTCCGGAGATACCAAAAGACTTGCCACCTCCATTGTTTCCGATAAAAGCACATCCCAAAGGGCATCCCAGAACCGCAGAAGATGTTTTCCTTTCCTCTTATTTAGACGACGCAGCTCCCGAGTATGCTAATACTGCACCACATAGACCGCCTGCCGAGGGGGTTCAACGCCAAGACCCTCCGTCTGTACCTCCGCAACAACAAACTCCGACACAAGTTCCGGCAAGCACATCTGTTTCTACAGCTGTACCCACACCTATGGTTGCTATATCACGTTCAACGAATCCTTTCACATCCAGCACCCCAGGCGGTGCTACAGGAGGTACAACAAACATTTTTTCCACGCCACCCAGAGTAAATAAACTTTCCTTTCAAGAATTAGCCCACCAACGTACGCCCAAACTAGTAACTCCCGACATGCTTAAGGAACTTCTAGTAGATTGTAGATATGACCCTGTGCCCGGCAAAGAGGACGAAATGCTGCTGGCATCATTACGTATCCGACGAGCTGCAATATATTTAGGGAGGCTACCAGGAATGACTACACATTTAGAAAATATATATCACTTTGTCCAGTCAGGGCGAGATTCTGAAAGTATTAATAGAGCCATGGAGTACCAGAAAGTGGAGATACAGGGGGAACTGTTACGTTTCCTCATAAATTGTGTGATCAGAAATCAAGACAGACCAGGGGTAAATCCGGAAGAAATGCGAATTCTTACCACATGGAGTCGGAATATATCAGAGGGGAGACATGATAGATTATTAAGTATAGTAGCTATGTGCCGAAAGATCCGCAAAGAAGTAGAACGAATACACGAAGAAAGATTGGCGGTAGACCAGCCTGAACAAAACGAGGAGGAGGAAGAATTAGAACTGCCCACAGGACAGTTAGAAACCATGGCCTATGTAGGTAGAGGAAGATCTTGTAATAATACTAGAGGCTTTACTGATCCGATACGTCCGATACGTCCAGAAAATAACAGAAATTTCCAAACCCCTATAATAAATATAAGGTCCCCCGAACATTCGTTCCAAGCCGCTGACAAATTACTCCGAGAACGAAGGGGTTATCATATACTCGATTCTATGGACGAACAAGAATTAGCCAGGTCAGCCGTTCACTGGGTTGACAGTCCCGGAAAATATAGTGATGATACACTAGCGCACACGTTTTTGAACCTCACCCCAGATGAACAGCGTTTAGCTGGTATCTACATGATTCAACAACTCCTTATATTATATAAAAGCCAACACTCCGATCCTAGTCCCTTACCTGATATATTGACTGAATTACTCACGAATAAATGGAGAGGTTCAGGTACTGAGTTAATTAGAGAAATACTAGAATCCAGAAAGCAGTACATTCTTTTTGTATGCCCCGAACATGTCTCACTGCCCATCAAGGAAAGAACGACGTATTATATGGATAGACAGAATCCCTTACGCGAAGTGCACCCGATAAAAGGTGATGACAATCAGTTTAAACGTGTGTTTGTATACACACCCATATCTAAAATGGAACTATTAGAAATGAAGAAAGTGGTACCCAGTCATGACAAAGACCCAGCGGGTTTCCACCGTGAAATTAAAGACATGCTGCTCATGGGAGAGTATACCTATCCCGACATTATGAAAATATTAAAGGTATTAATGCCTGCGGGCATTTATGAAAAACTCAAAGAAAAGGATTGGGAGGTGGGAGACCAAAAGATAGATTGGACAGCATTAGAAAACGAAGAAACAGCTCGAGGTCCAGGTTTAGGGCTTGGGGAAAAGACCAAAATGCTACCAGGTTTATTAGTACAGGTACTGCCACGTTTATTAACTACGAAAAAGGAAGACTGGGGTGCAATTTCAGCCTGTAAACAAAAGCAAGATGAAGACACTAGTGATTTTTATGCCCGATTCGAAAAATGTTTTGGTATAAATAGTGGAATAAAAGCAAGTAGCGAATCGTATCCACATCTGTTTGTGACAAAATTAGTTGAAAATGCCTTGCCCCAAGTTAAGAATAGAGTATTGAAATTCGAGAGTACCTGGCAAGGTAACACTCCGTCACAAATGTTACAAATGCTACAGTACCATCACAATAGAATTAGAGAGGAACAAGAACATGAACAAAGACGCATGAAAGACACGAAAATGAAAATGCTAGTTTCCCAGACAGTTCCAGCTGACGGTCATAAAAAGGGTATGACACAGTCCAGTGTTTCAGCAGGTTCTGTAAAAGGGACATGCAACTATTGTAAACAGCCAGGTCATTATGTACACGATTGTCCAGTTTTAAAACATAATATCGCCATAGGTAATACAAAAGAAAGACCACGGCCACTTAGACAGGATCAGAACCAACAAGGAGCCCCGCAGCATGCACAGTCCATGCCAGCTTCGCAACAGTCTATGCCAGCTCCACCACCGCAGCCTATTGCTGCCACACCAACAACGACACGACAGATGTACCAGACCGCACAGTATGACTACCCTGATTATCAACGATACTCATGAAACAGCCTAGAGAGGGAAGTTGGCTTACCCCTTATCGAGGTCCCTGTAGATCAAGAAGGACCTTATGTACACAGTGAACTATTAGGCCAAGATAGAAATTTTTACTTGATACAGGGGCAAGCCGAACAACAATAAAACGTAGTGAAGTTCCAGGGGCACCCCTCTCAGGCTCACAGAATATTTCCCTTGGTTTTTCAGGAAAACCTATCATTAACGAAGTATCACAGCCTCTTCCACTTACGATTGGTCCCTTGACACGAACTACAGATTTATTGCTTACTAAATCATGTCCAGAAAACCTGTTAGGTATAAAAACATTGAAAGCTCTAGGAGCTATAATATGTTGTTCTCCGGAAGGAGTAAGATTGTTTTTACGTGATTTCAAAGGGCACTATGTGTCCCGAGACATGGATCACCGACTGCAGACTTTACCCACACATTTATGGGCACAAGGCCCTACAGATGTTGGTTGCATGAACATTACACCATATCGAGTCACACTAAAGACAGGAGTGGTACTACCACGAATGCGACAATACAAGTTACCCCCAGATGCTGTAGTGGCTTTACTGCAAATCATTGACGAGCTTATTACCCAAGGAGTGGTTGTGGAAACCGACTCCAATGTATGTAATTCCCCGATAATTCCGATTCTTAAACGAACTGATCCAAAAGCCCCGCCAGTATATCGATTGGTTATTGATCTGCGCGAATTAAATAAATGTATTGTACCACAATACCCCGTAGTTCCAGACATTTCTTCATTACTGACAGCCATTGATTCCGAAGCAACATTCTTTACTGTAATTGATCTCAAGAATGCCTTTTTCAGCATCCCAATAGATCCGGAAAGCCAATACTTGTTCGGATTTAGTTTAAATGGACGAAGCTTTAAATTCACACGCGCACCTCAAGGATTCACAGAAAGCCCCAGCATCTATAGCCAAGCACTGAAACGAGAACTTAACAGTATCCACATGCCAGTCAACACTGCCCTGCTTCAATATGTCGATGATCTGCTGATCACCGCTAGAAGTGAAACTGAATGTGAAAAAGCTTCACTGACGGTTTTACAATTTTTGGCCGAAAAGGGGCACAAGGTGTCCCCTTCTAAGCTGCAATTCTGTGTCCAGCGAGTTGTTTACCTTGGGCACTCGCTGTCCAAGGAGGGAAGGCAGCTTACGTCAGATCGCATCCAGTTGATTGCTAACATGCCAATACCCAAGACACAAAAGGAGGTATGGGCTTTTATAGGCCTCACTTCATATTGTAGGCAGTGGATCCCTCAGTATGCATTTCTAGCAAAACCACTCATTCAGTTGACAACACAGGAGGCGGCCACATCGACTGTCCTCCCTTGGACTCAGGAACATACACAAGCTTTTGAAAGCCTAAAGAAAGCTTTATGTCAAGCACCTGTTTTAGCAACACCATGTTACAATAAACATTTTACGCTCTTTGTTACAGAACGCGAAGGTACTGCTTTGTCAGTACTCACACAGGAACAAGCAGGATCACACAAACCATGTGCTTATTTTTCTAGTACATTAGATCCCGTAGCTCAGGCTCTGCCTGCGTGCCTGAAATCAGTGGCAGCGACAGCTTTAGCAATCAGACAAAGCGATGCCATAGTGTTAGGACATCCATTGACAGTACAAGTACCACACGCAGTAGAGGTTCTTGTGAACCGAACGCAAACACAACACTTGACTATAGCAAGACTTACCGGTTACGAATTGACATTGTTTCAGCCACACATAGAAATCAGACGTTGTAGTACATTGAATCCTGCCACACTTTTGCCAGTAAACGGAACAGACCCACTAGCACATGATTGTATTGAAGTTATTACTATCACGACGAAACCCAGACAAGACTTGACAGATATCCCATTGTCAGATCCAGACCTGACGTTGTATGTAGATGGTTCATGTATGAGAACAAGTACAGGAGAGCTAGTGGCCGCGTATGCAGTCACAACAGACACTGAAGTCATTGAAACAAATTGCATAAACACCTTGTCAGCTCAAGCAGCAGAGCTCATCGCTCTGACACAAGCCTGTATTCAAGCCACAAATAAGAAAGTCAACATATACACTGATTCACGTTATGCATTCGGAGTTGTACATGACTTCGGCGTACTGTGGCGAGAGAGAGGTTATTTAACTTCTCACGGTGCCCACATTCAGCACGGACCCCTCATTCATGCCTTATTAGATGCAATACATCTACCCACTGCAATATCAATTATGAAATGTAAAGCTCATACGAAAGTTACTGATATCATTTCCCAAGGCAATAACCTAGCTGACAGAACAGCTAAACAGACTGCTCAGAATCAAACTCACACATCTGACATGACAAAGACAATAGTTCTGACACCAACACATTGCATGACGGTTAAGGATCCCGCTCTTGACGTAATTGACATACAGACACATGCTACACCAGATGAAATAAAGAAATGGACTGAATTAGGAGGGATCCAAACGAATCAAGGATGGATGACGAAGGAAAAATCTATATGGTTTCTTCCCGACTCTATGGTTCAAGTTATCATTAATACAATACATAGTCCAGCGCACCTAGGAGAAAAAGCTATGCTAGACAGCATTCAACACATTTGGTTCAACAAACATTTACGAGCAGCAGCTAAACAAAAAGTTCGTACCTGTATGATCTGTTGTCAGTTTAACCCAGGTAAAAGCATTCCCGTAGAACAGGGTGGATTTCAGCCTCCTGATCACCCTTTTGAAGTCCTCCAGATGGATTATATCCAGATGGAACGATGTCGAGGATTCAAATATGTTCTCGTAGTTGTCTGTGCTCTTTCCCGTTGGACAGAAGCATACCCGGTTTCAGATTACACTGCCCCGACTACTGCCAAACAGTTAGTTCGAGAATTCTTCCCACGGTACGGTTTACCACGTGTTGTCTACTCAGATAACGGCCAGCCGTTCTCATCCGAACTAATGAAACACGTTTCACTTTTGTTAGGCTATCAATGGAGATTTCACTGTGTCCGACACCCCGAGGCAGCAGGTCTCGTGGAACGACATAATCAAACTCTGAAAATTAGATTGTCCAAAATATGTAGAGAGAAAGGTGTCGATTGGGTAGTAGCCTTACCAGTTGCACTCTTTTACATGAGAATGGTAGCGCACTCTCGAACAGGGCTATCCCCTTATGAGGTGATCTTTGGCAGACCACCAAATATGTGGGGGACGCCTATACCACGCAAAATAACTGATGTTGACTGTAATATGCTGACAGATTACCTGGCTTCCTTGATGTCTGCACTACAATCTTGTCGTTCACAGGTAGCTGCAGCCTTTCCCGACAACACCGAGGTGAAACCCCATGACGTAGTTCCCGGGGACCTGGTGTTAGTGCGTAATTTTGACCGGAAGACTCAGCTGGATCCTAGGTGGAAATCGCCTCAACTTGTACTACTCACCACGAGGACAGCCGTGAAGATCGAAGGTCGCAAAGGATGGTTACATTCAAGTCATATCAAGAAATTTCATGGACTACCGTCTGATGTAAACGTTACACCTTGCGTGTCTTCACCGATTGACTCAAAGCTCCCTTTGGTTGAACAAAGCGATAAGGAACTATACAAACTAAAATTACGGTCTAATAAGTCAGACAATTTGATTGTTTAAGTCCTCTCCAAGGTGAATCGGTCGAATTTATCTCTGACATGTATCCCCTAGACCTGAATAGAGAAAGAAACCGAAAGATGCAGTTGAAAAAGCATGCGTACTGTAAATCACTGCGTAGTCATTGCACAGTGACGTTATTAATTTTGTTTTTCTTATGTCTTTTAATAATCGCTGCAAGTATATTGTTGCACATATATTATCCTATTTCTAAACATGTTTACAATGTTACTGCTGAACATTCTTTTAGTGAATTACCCCCGCATGAGTTGTCCTATAGATTTGCGCTGCGCAATAACACTTTTATTAGTATGTTACATCATTCCCATCAGACTAGCAATGCTACAAATTGTTGGATATGTGGCCGACTCCCTCCCTATCAGAACTATAAGGGAATTCTGCCTCTCTTTCCATATCCGTTCACACACAATGGCTCCTGTGGAGCATGGTTTAGTTTAATTAATTTCTTAGATTCAAACTCAGTAGCTTATCAAGACAACTGGGTATGGGGAAACCTGAACTTAGTTTTGCTTAAAGTCTGCTACCCTAACAAGGAGGGACTTCCCAAAAGAACAGGAACTGATCTAGAAAATGAAGTATACGGATTAGGTAATTTTACACTTAACCTCATGATCCTGAACGTTGAATCTGAAGCTACACCAATATTGCCCGCCATGTCCGTATTCCCAGTAAAAGGGGAACTATGTATAAGAAAGAATGGCTCCATACACATGGGCCATAGTAAATGCACCACTGTGATAAAATTCAGTGATCAAGGCAAGTCTACATTTAGAGCTTCTCGTCATTCCTACTTTATATGTGGCCAGACCGCATATATACGCCTACCTCTAGATTGGGATGGTACCTGTTACATAGCATTCCTCCTACCACCTGTTTTCCTAGCTCCTCCTGATTATCATAGAAATACTCATTTAGTACACAATAGACAGCAGAGCGATCTCCCAATCGTCGATTACACTGAAACAGCATGGGAAAAATACACAGATTTCAATAAAGGTTTCTTTCCCTATATAGGTACAGTCACTAATAGTAAATTGATACGTAGATTAACCAGAACCCTTGAAGCAGTAGTGAACGAAACTATTTCCGCCTTAGGCAATTTAACAGAAGAACAGTCTGCTATGCGGATTGTTGTGCTTCAGAATCGTCTTGTCCTTGACGTCATCCTGGCCGATAGGGGCGGAGCTTGTAGGGTCATCGGATCAAGTTGTTGCATTTTCATACCAGAAAATTCACCGTCAGTATATAAAGCCATAACCCGCCTTCATAAGATTGTGAGCCAGATACACCAGAGTCCAGGCACCTGGACTTGGTCCGGTTGGTTCTGGGGCGTGTTGTCAGCCTGGGGATGGAGAATGCTCTCCTTCCTAGGTATTGGCTTTCTCATACTATTCAGTTGCTGCTTATGTCTACAATGTGGGCCAGCGATTTGTGGTCTGTGTGCCACCTCGTGTATCCCACATCCAAGTTTTCGTTCGAGATCCCGGAAGAAGAAAGAAGAACAAATGATGTTATATGAACAGATCGATGGATTGATGAAGATTGATATCTCCTAAGGGCCAGTAGGGGACAAGGAGAGAATGTGGAAATATGGATTTTTATGGTCGGTTATGTCCCCTATCTTGGACCCCAACGGTTTCATGTATAAGTCACAAGTACATGTATGTTCCCTCCAGTTCCAGTTATGAAGACGCAAACACATGTGCGTCCACCGTCAACATGTCCTCTTTCAGATCCGCCATGAATGGGCTGGATATTCTATTCCTAAGTATGAAAGGCCACCGGCTTTATATGGTTCATTTATCCCATTTTACAGTCCAGGCGAGTAGGCCCTGATTCTGCCACCAAGCCTTTTCCTGCCTTCTGCCTCTGAAAGCTCCAGTCCGAGTCTGCATCTGTGACCATGAACTTTGTCTTACTCCCTGCGCGGCTAACGGTGCCTGATCCAGCCCGTCGCCTGCCAAAAACTGTATTTCACCTTCGAGATTATCTCCTTCGCTCCTCATCCGATGCATTCCTGTCTAGCAGTTTAGGTAAACATTCCTCCAGCTACCGTGCAAAGGGGCCAGGCCTCGCTGTCCTCATGCAAGTAATTCATAAACCCTGTTACCATGGAATATTCCTACCCCCTCGCATCTAGTGTAGACACTTAGACGCTTGTACACGCACTAACAGTCAGTATAGTCAGTATAGAATAAGATTCTATCCTAAGAGACCTCTCTTTTTGGATAACACAGTTCTTTAAACATAGGATATTAGATATGATTTGGGATTAGGTTGACATAACCCCAGACTTTTGTCTCCACATGTAGAGCTAAATGTCAAGTCCCATTCTCCCCCTAGTTGCACGTCAAATCACACGTCATGCTGCCGCGCGCGCATCTCTGCCAAGTATTTTTGCTGACATTGCGAAATTCTTTCATGGAACCACCCATTTGTGACATCATACCTAATGACGTTCTTTAGTTACGCCTAGTTACACCCATTTTAGTTACGCATGTATATCTTTATCTCTGTTATCAACTGTTACGCCTCCTGCATCTGTTTCACTGTAATGCCTCTTCTATAAAAATGATTACCTGTCAATAATGTATTGTCCCTTCCTTCCTGAACTTTCGTGGTGATGGAATAGAAGGCCCATAATTCGAATTGTGTTCCTTTGTATAGGAATAAAGCCCGTTCCGAATCTCTAATACCACGGATTCTGCCTCTTATTTTACTGAGCTATTCTTATTAATTTTCCGCATCAAATTAAGTACCGGTAATTAAATTATTTACCACACCTTGACCAATCACAGTGAAACTTTCCATCCTCTGCCAATGTAGAATAAGAAATAGGTCTGGAACGTTTTGTGGAGATTCATCAAATAGGTACAAAGTTCTGGATGGTGAAAAATCTGAAAAATTCCTATCTCTGGTAACCCTAACTATAACTGCAGAGTGGCTACCACCACCGTGGGATATATATCTTCAAGGTAAATAGATGTGGAGTTAAGAATTTGGGGCCAGATTTATCAAGGTTTTGTGTTGCGCTTGCACCAAGCACAGGGGCCCAAGGGCGACGCAAAGCCTAAGTGAAGTTTATCAAGCCATTCAAGTCAACCTTGCCTGGCCCTGCACAGAATGATAAATCGAGAGTAACGCAAGGCAGTGCACAGCGCTGCATTGTGTTTCCCTGCCCCAATGAGGCATTCCAGTGGCTGAACGTGGGTGTTCCTATGCATCCACACAGGGATTTTAGCACATTACCAGTTTTACCATTAGTGGTAGACCTGGGAATGTGTCAAAATGCTATGGCTCCCCAGGTGAGGCGTAACAAGGAGATATATCTTTATTTCTCCTAATTCCTTCCTCTTTTTATGAGTGCTGGATTCTTCAGCACACATTGAAAGCGGAAAATGCCTCTCAGGAGTACCTACAACGCAGGCACAGCTCCTGCGTTGGTGCTAGACAGCCAAAAGTGCACCTGCGCTAGGAAAGGACATGAAGGCGCTGTATAATGTTAAATATGGCGCATTCCTAACGTTTCATGCAGTTCAACAGCGCAAGGTGGCTTGCTGCATAGCGCTGCGTGCAAAAATGGTAAATACGGGCCTGCATATCTATACTTACCAATATATACTTGTCTTCACAATATTTTAATTTCACTATTTTTGCTACGATTTTCTAGTAGCACAATATTTCTGTTGTCACTATTCTTACGTACAACTCTTTCCATCATGTTGGAAATCTGGGGCATACTACCCTCTTTCTTTTTTGAACTTTTCTCTAGTGAATAGCTGTACTTATATCCAGTGTCTAGGTCTGTGATTATGCTTTCCAGCAGTTGGTTACTTCTCATAATGACCCTGCATTCTAGGCCACAACACCACAGACAGTCCACGGATAAACCTCCTTTGGAAAATTCACACCGGCAGAGACATACGTCTGCAAAGAAAACTGCCAAATTGTGGTGTGGGAAAACAGTAGTTAAGTTAAAAATATTATGAAGAATTCAAAGGTGCTGTGGCAAAAAGGTGGAAACAGGTGCATTGGAGGTTATCAGAGGTTAACCATTCATATAGTTTCAAATAAATACATTTGAGCAAAATGCTTACCTACTAACACATTTTTATGAGCAATTTCAATTCTATCAATTGACAAAGATCAGATTACTATTCCAACATTAGACATCAATGATACATGGGAGCATGCAACCACTGTACAAAAGGGCCAGCTTTATATTTGTTAATACAGGCAGCTTGTGACGTCTCCAGAGGCCTGTAATGAAAAAATGACGGAGCTGCTCAAGTATAATAACTTATTACAGTTGAGGTCTGACATCACAGTGCCTGCTGCTGCAGCCAGCATTCACAGTGAAAGGCAATCCACAGAGCATAATTACAGCTGTAGCTTAAAGAAAGAATAGGAAATGATTTTTCTTTCTCCAGCTCTGATTTTCTAGATGAACAGTGATAAGCAGAAAGTATCTATTTAGTGCAACATGATTATACTACTCAATATCGTAGCCAACAATATTGTGGCATATTAATATCGAAGACAGAATGTCAAGGGACGAAATATCAAAAGGTAAGTGCATATGGAGAATATAGAGAAGTACAGATTGACTATTCATAACCCCCCATCTATGTACCTTGAGGCTATATGTACCACATAAGTACATAGATGTCGAGTTAGGTATAAATATCTAGACTTACCTGTTGATATTTTATTTTCGATATTCTGTCCTCAACATTCTGGCCCAGCGATGTTGTTGATTCGAAATTCAGGGGACACAACATGTTTATTTTTTTTGCATCTTTTAGATAATTATTGGAAAGTTATCATCTCTCTGCATGTTTCTTACACACTCTGAGCTACCGTATTTTGGGTCATATTATCAAGCACGGCGTTAAAATTATCGCCGCTTTAGTGGCAGAATACTGCCGCTAAAGCAGCGATAATGGGCTTGATAATATGCCGCAGAGAATTCCAATAGAAGCCCATGTTCACACCAGAACATGGTCTTCTATGGGAATTCTCTGCGGCATATTATCAAGCCCATTATCACTGCTTTAGCGGCAGTTTTCTGCCACTAAAGCGGCGATAATCTTAGCGCCGTTTCTTGATAATATGCCCCTAAATTTTTCAACTCTGACTTGTATTGATCTGATTCTATCATCTTTTTGCAGCAAATATCTAACTGCTTTTTGTTCTGTTTAATCGGGCACAGCAGACTCTACTTGTATTCTTCATATCTGCAAATATCCTATCTCTTTCATATGAAAGAGCAACATATCTGGAATTTACGAGGTTTGTAGGGAGTGTGATAGTGCGATCATGTATCATTAAGAATAAAGTACCACCCATGCCGTACATTTTAAGGATACTGCAAATCACCTTGGAGTTCCATAGAAATTGTCAGGTAAATCCTTGGTGGGGGCAATCTCCTTATAAATGTACGGAAGAGGGTACTTATCCACATATATATATATATACATACATGTTTGCAGTCAATTCTGCATGACCGTCAAATGTTACAGTGTCAAAGAATTTAGAATGGCATTAGATTACATTTTCTCCTTAAAAATAAGCGTATCATATTTGAAATAATCTGTTGTATTGTTGTATGTACATTTACTGCCCTTGCTTGTCCTTGCCTGAAACAATATTCACTATTTTCCTCTGGCCGTCCAGATGACGGAATCTTTACTTGTTGTTACAGCACTTTCGACTTTTATTTTGAAGGGAAAGTGTGCCCTCTACTGGTTTTGTATAGCATTGCACAAATCCATGTAACAAGAATAGAAAAAAATAAAATTTTCTTTATTTCTTTCAGTTTGGAAATCACAAGTATTTCAGAGTCCATTGGGGAGACGAGCCACTTTCCAATGGAGAGGTGTTCTTTATGTATATTGTGTGACTAGCAAGAATATAGACCTTTGAGCAACACAGTGATCTCATGCATGGGCGTAGGACCTGTGGGGGACTCGGGGGACATATCCCCCCAGATTTTGGAGTTGGGGGGACGCAGGGAAATGGGTGGGGGGCACGAGGGGACAAAAGAATTTCCCCTCTCCCTTCTGAAATTGGCATTTGGGAGGCCATTGGCGCGTGAAAGTGCGACCTAATGGCCTTGCACTTGACCTGGCTGTGACCTGCCTCTCCAGTTACCTGTGACCAATCCGATAGTCACAGCAAAAAGGTGACGTCACAGAGTCCACCAGCCCTCTGCCCATTTCAACTGTTACACCCCTGAGGCTCCGGGAATTCTATCTGACCTCCACCACAGCTGCCCCCAGTCTGCACTGCACTGATTGCTGTCTGACCTTGCCCCGTGTCTGCTGGCAGCACAGGTGGGGGGAAAAGAAAAAGCATTTCGCTTTGGGAAAAATCTTTAAAATATTGCGCTATTAAGTATAAAGTACACAATTTTCGGTTTTTTAAAAAGATGTTCCCCAGCACTCTAAGGATATCTTTCACTTCTCTCACTTGGGGATTTAGTCTCGTTACTTCTCATGTTTGCCCCTCCCCAATGCCCATGCAGAGAGCCCCAACTGTCTCCTCTCTCCTCCCTCCTCTTCCTGTTTTCCCCCTTTGCTAGAAAATGCAGGCTCTCAGTGGGGTCGGTTAACTGGGTGACTTCAGAAGAGGTGAGGGGTCATTGATTTATTAGTCCAAGCTACTCTCGTATTGCCCTTTATTGTCCTTGCCAAACCTGGAAGGGGGCTACACAGTGGCCACAAAAATACTGCCCACCCAGTGCTTAATTTGTGCCGGTGGTTTTTGGTGCTCAGCACCAGCACTTAATTCACAGGGCCAAGATATACATTTTTCTCCTCACTCCGGCGAGCTCAGCATCACCCAGTTGCCAGAGGCTTGCCTGTGCCCCAACATTGGCACTCGAGCGGGTTCATCATTCTCCCCGGTGCCAGCTTCTGCATGTGTCCTATTACTGGCTCTCTGTCGGCCGGCAGTTACCAGGAACAGGTTGGAGATTCCTGCCAGACCTGTACTGGTACCTGCGCCTCAGCTGCCTGCTGGCACTGAAAAAGGCCTGGATGTATGTAACCTCTGGCGCCTGACCCCCTCATGCGTACCAGATGTGCCCCTTTTCCTTCCAGCCCCTCCAGCCTAGCACCAGGCCCCACGCTGGCGAGCTGCCCGTCTGGTTCATGACACTACTTCGTGCAGCGGGCATTTTGTACAGGGCCCAGTTCACCCTGCCTGAGGAGATGTGAGACACCTTATTCCCCCTCCTCCACTGCGCTGTGGAAAGTCATGATTCCTCCCACCCAGTACACATAAAATGCAAAATTCCAGGGCACCTCAAATGCCGTTTTTGAGCACCGGGACTTAGGGGCATATTATCAAGACAGGCGATAAAATTATCGCCGCTTTAGCGGCAGAAAACTGCCGCTAAAACGGCGATAATGGGCTTGATAATATGCTCTGTGGAATTTCAATTGAAGCCCATGTTAGATGTGAAGGACATCTAACATGAGCTTCAATTGGAATTCCATAGAGCATATTATCAAGCCCATTATCGCCGTTTTAGCGGCAGTTTTCTGCCGCTAAAGCGGCGATAATTTTATCGCCTGTCTTGATAATATGCCCCTTAATCTTTTACAAATTAAGCACTGTGCCCACCCAAGGAATATTGGAGCATATTAACAATGCGGCGATAACAAATTATCGCCGCTTTTGCGGCCGTTTTCGGCCGAAAAGCGGCGATAATTTTATCGCCTTATCAGCAAAGACACGCTATCGCGTGTTTTGCTGATTTTGTTCCTGTTTCCAGCACGCCTAACTTTGCATCGCTAATGAGATGCAAAGTAGGCGTGTCTGTGGAAACAACATGGGTAAATATCACAAAGGCAGCTTCGCGATATTTACAATGCGGGGAAGCGATTATTTAAATCGCGCTAAGTATGCCTTATCGCAGGAATTTAACGTCTGTTAAATTCCTGACTAAGGCATACTTAACATGGGGGGTGGATTGTGTGGCTAAGACCACAGGCCCCTATTATCAAGGGTATCTCCGTTTCCATGGAACATCACTGGAAAACCAGCGATGTTCCATGGAAAACATCGCTATTGCTAGGATAATTATCGCCATTGCACTGAGCGTTGTTAATACAGCGCTAGCATGGCGATAATTATCTGCGATAGCCGGCGTTAAACATTTTAACGCTAAGAGCGGCCAGCGATAATTATCGCTGGCCGTTGATGATATGCCCCATTGGAAGTAAAAAGGAACAAATTAACCTTATGCCCTGAAGGCATCTTATTTTTGTTGATATCTGCTCTTCGTAGGAGAGGTTTATACGTGAACGGTTGGCCTGTCTGGAGCGGGGGTTTCATATATATTTGATTATGATGTGCCGTTTAAAGAATTGTACCAGCAACAATGCAGAATTGTCCTGGCTGTCTGGGAGTTTGCTTATATAACTTACAGCAATGTTCTGTCAAAAAAAATTGTAAAAACAAAAAAATAAAATTTTAAATGTGCTTCGTGTGCAGCTTAGAAGGGAAGAAAGCTACGGCCAACAATAAATGCCACAACTTGCACTCTGCCTTCTACCCAATTCAGTGCTTTAGAGAAAACCGTGACCTCACAGCGCCCTATTTCTGCCTTTATTGAGGGTGATGTAAAATATGATGTTGACCCTATTAGATGATAAATAAACAAGAGGGCATGTACAGGCAGAACGCAAGGGTGTGTAACAACTGAATTTTGCCCTACGTGGAGGAGGGAAGGGCGGAGCTAAGTAACACTGACGGACACCATTGAGCCCAAAATGGCGGCGCCATGACAATGCAAATGAAGGGCTGTGCATAAGGATGGAAGGACGGGGATAATTAACATGGACACGGTCGAGCAGAAAGTCATTGAGGCGCATTTAATAAATAAAAGTCAAAGGAAAAAGCACCATCACTGTGAATGCAGCGGTTACAGCCAGGAAAAGGAAAGGCAGCCATCAGCTGAGCACCAGCGCTACTCGTGTCCTGCCTGGCACAGCTGGCAGGAGAAAGTCCTTTATTTACTGATGGGTCGCAGACAGACCAGATTGGTTTTATTCACACCCACACACATTAGCGCCACTTTACAAAGTTTACCAGTGAAGCGCTACTCTCCTTTTATCTTCTTTCTTTGCACAAAATTGTTTTCCCAGGGTGGGGAAGTGCACCATTCCTGGAGGGAATGCAATACCTGGTTGATGGGTGAAGTGGAGAACGTTTAAGGTGATCCCTTTAAGTGTTATTTCCTTATTTTAGCTTATAGAATTTGTACCGCAGCTCTGTGTTCAGGAATGTGGTCTTTTTTAACCAAACTGCTTAGGTTTTGTAAGGATATGAGCAACGCACATTGAAACGGGTCCCTTCTGGGCCCTGTATTCATGTCCCTTACTTTTCAGGAAAAATCACTCACTGATTTCTGAATAATGAGAGTAAAAGCGTTAAGGTTACCAAGTTCCTGCTTACATTCACATGCTGTACTTAAACTTGCATTCCCTATGAGTGTTTGGTTTTTCCAGGATGTTTTAGTTTGTTTTTTCAGGCAGCATATTGCTCTTGTCTAGTGCATAATTTGAACTGAGTCACATCCAGGTGTTTATAGCGGGGCACAATTGGGTTTTATTTGAAGGCAGTGCGAGTTTCTCTCAGTGGGGAAGTGTGGGGTTCAGTGGAGAGAGGATGTGTCACTCTGGCTAGAGCTGTCGAATTTGGAACTGGGGAACCAGGCTCAGCCTTTGTGACCAGTCCACTCTCACAAGGGAGCACATTCCCATGCTACACATTAGAAGGCCCCATAGACCTGAGAAGCCCAATAGCCATATTACAGAAAGTGCCCCAGGGCGCAACAGGCATTTGTGCCCGCTTTGCATGCCCACGTGGCACTTTGGTATTACAGAAGGGACCACAGACACTTGTCATACCATTAGCGCTGGAGCAGTTATAGCACCAGCGCTACCTCAAAAGAGCATGGGGGTGCTGCCCCATTCAAATGAGGGGATTCCTTTGCCTCTGTGCCCGCGCTTTATTACAGACATGGGCGCAGAGGCAAAGAAGCTCTCAGGAGGCGCACCTAAAATGTGGCGCACTGTCAGTGCGCCTCCTGAGAGCAGCCCTCTGGAGGGGAGAAAGCGAGTCCTATGGACCCCCCCAGACATCCCCTTTGTTTGTAAGGTGCATGAAGATGCAAGATTCATATACATATTTTCTTCCCATTTGGTCTAATTACTTTGTGAATGTAAATAAAAATAAAGCGTACTTGCAAACTGCGACTACATGCCAGCATTTCTCAATATTTCTCTTCATAACTATGCGATTGTATACATTTACCGGCGTACAGTCTCATACAATGGGCAATTTGTATAGGGTCACTCGAAAGTCCACAAGGTTGTCCCTGTCCCCCCCAGAAATGTAGTGTCTCCTATGCCCCCGATCTCATGTCTGGTCGACGCAAAAAGGTGGCTTCTCTCCAACCTTCGAACTGCATCGATACAGTGTTTATAAAAGATATCAACATTTTAGGGGCCCGATTCTCAAATGTTTTTGGGCTGTTTTTTGCTTACGGTCATAAACAGATGACCTTCCACCTGAGAGGTATTCAGAAAAGGCAAGTATAAAACCATTTACAGCTACATATTTGCACACCATAATTGCATACAATTATACCTGTGTAAATCCCTTGTAAGGGTGGGAAATGGACATTTCAAGGCATGGTTACTTTTGTGAGCTTGTTTATTCAAACAAACATATCAGTTTGTGGGCATTAACAAACTCCTCTCCAACCCTTTTCCACTCTAGAAATGGTGGGAGTTGTGGAGCTGCCAAGAGGAAGAGCAAACCCCATTCCAGATTTGGAAGGGGGACAGAAGAATTACAAACTTAGTGGTGGTTGTAATGGAATGTTGACTTTCCCAATGCAACATTGCAGTGTTGTGGAAATGTTAATACCTGAAGAAGTCTCATGACTTGCTAACATACTGATGATGAGTTGGCCTAATCGTGTATGTGTCTTGTTACCCCAAATTAAGTTGTATGAGATCATGAAAGCTGAGTTCGCTTTTGGCATTGGCTGTATTTCTTGTAAGTTTGTGTGTACTTGCTTTCCTTGAAGTCTCTGTCCTCATGACCACTGATTTCTGATTGTGGAATGTCACCATGGAAATCTCTTTGGGACAGCTGGTATTGTGAAATACCTCCAACCAATTTGAGTATGAGGGATGTGTATGGTACTCTCACTGTTGTTGTGTGGAGTTGATCTGGGTGTACAACTCCCATAGAAAGACATGTTCTAAAAACTTTTATCAAAATACTGCTAGTCACATTTGGACCTATTTCGGCTTGTTATTTACACATGGATCCTGCGTGGTCTCATGTTTTAACCGTGCTTTTTCAATTCTAGTGTTCCCATGATTTCTCATTTTTCTTTGTAAAAGCACTCTGTTAAAAAATCTACTTTACTATTTCCAGTGCTATTCATGCCACCAATTATGTGAAAACATGTTACTTCATTTGCTGCTGACTTTACAAGTGGTGGCACGCAACAATGGTGCTCATAATTAGAATAATAATAACGTATTTTTATATAGATATTCTTACAGCACTTTTGCACAGTGCTGTAGATCACAGGTGTTTCTATTACAATGTATAATTATACGTAATTCTCTGACCTCGGAAAACCGGAAGGATACACTGATCTTGCTGGGATTTGAACTCATGATCTTCAGAACACCACAAAGGTCACCAGTGACTAAGGATACAACACTGAGGGCCCGATTACAAGTTTGGCAGTGAGGCAGTGGGACCACTCCTCCACCCCCCACTGCTGCACCTCCAAACTCGCATGAGAACCGCCCGCCATATTATGACTTTTTTAGTCACGGGCGGTTCCTTTGGCGTTCCCATGGGGGTGCCTATAAAATAGCCACCATAAGGGGAACAGCAAAGGAAGTTCAATCATGGCATGGAGTGTGAAGTCCATGCCGTGCTGGAACTGGGGGTGCATGCACACAGGGGGGCACATGTTGTGCTCCCCTGTGTGCGACCACATGGAGTGAGGAACAAGGAGGCCCTGTAGGGTCTCCTTTCTTTCCTCATCGCAACTGTTTTCATGGATCAAAGAACTCCATACAATCATGATAGTCATAATATGCTTGGCGGCACTGCAGCAGCCCTGCCAAGAATATTACTATCTCAAGACCACTGCGCCCATCACCAGTGGATAGTGGTTCTCTGCCAAAATCGGCGGTCCTAGGGTGGCACGACCGCCAAGGTCTTAATGTGGGGGTCGGAAGACCGCCACCGCCGCCTCACCACGGACCACCAGACTCGTAATTAGGCCTTCAGTGTTAGCTGGCTATACTTCAGATTTTTGTTGGAATATAGAGAAAAAGAAGGGAAATGCATTAATTGCAAACAGGAGGCAGTAATACATCAGGAGAGACCATGGTCCCTCTCACAGGCTGGGTCTTCCTGAGTAAGGTTAGCCCAAAGGTGCACGTTTGGCCCATCTGCGAACGGAGAAAACAGTTTCCTTTTGGCCTTTTCCTTGTATGGATGAGCTGAAACCATGTTCAGACTGTTTCTATAGAAGCAGCGCATCCAACAAGCTCTAGGCAAAAAGCAGAATGAATGGGTAGTAGGGGCTGGAAATGTGGGCAGATGGTCTCCGACCACCAGGCTTAAAGCAGTAGAATAGCAATCAGCCCACTGTAGGAAAACATAAGTCTTTTCCTTCCTGGCATCTGGATACAGCATGAATGTAGGCCCCATGCATAATGAATGAGAAGGCAACAGCACAGCAGTAATCCTTCTTCCAAAAGCAATTCCAGAATGGACCCTGATCAGGCCCTTTATCTGCATAGGTGAGCTATGGCATCCTCTGTGTCCCATATACTCTATCATGTTTTCTTTAATGGCATTTTGTCAAAATTGTGTAGTGGGAGTAATATAACATATTGACCTGACTCCCATAAAATCAAAAAGCTAGAAGGAAAGGGGGTGATTATGACTCAATCTATATCTTAGTAATAACCCTGATGTGCCCCAACAAAGAGCGGACTAGGGAATTCGTCAGGAGTACAGGCCCTTTTCTTATCACTGAGTCTGATGGTATAGAATCTTATTGTTAGGAATATATAACGTTACAACACATGCAGTTACAACGCATGCTTTTACAACGCAGTTTTTAAATCGCAACTAGCATTACATTGCATGATTTTACAATGCATGCCATTATAACGCATATCATTACAACGCTTAACAATTTTAGGGCAACAGTAGGGTAAGTGTTGGATAGTATAGGGTAAAAATTACTATTCCCACTCCAGTGAGTACAACAATAGGGTAAGTGTTGGATAGTGTAGGGGTTAAAATTACTAAGTGTTGGATAGTGTAGGGGTAAAAAGTACTATTCCCACACCAGTGAGTGCAACAGAAGGGAAAGTGTTGGATAGTATAGGGGTACAAATTGCTATTCTCATGTACCCAAGAACCCATACCCACCCTAATACTAAAAAAATCTCTATTACTTACTTTATAATGCTTTGTAATGGCATGCGTTGTAATGGTATGTGTTGTAATGGCATGCGGTGTAGTGACATGCGTTGTAATGGCATGCATTGTAATGGCATGCGATGTAAAGGCAGTTGCGTTGTAACAGTTGCGTTGTAAATGTAGGTCATAGTAATGACTGCGTTGTAATGGATGTTTCCCATTGTTAGATAAGAACCATGAGAGACCACATTTACCTCAGTACAAGGAGGGCAACAAGCCTGCACAAGCTGACAATGAGACTATATTCCTGTCCGTCACTATAAATAATGATTAATTAGAGAAATGTGTCCAATGTGGGAGCACCTAATTATGAAAGTACAGGTGCTACTATCTCAAAATAGGAAAAAGTGACGCACCAGCAGCACAAGGGGCTTGTAAATAAGCCCCAGAATGTTCATTCAGAACGAGGGAGGCGCCAGGATGAAGCGTGCCACATTGTGCGGATGAGGGCGCACTGCATCCTTTTAAATGAAAGATGGATAGAGAGCCTAACATTTGTTTTCTCTGTAAAACAACCCTTTTCTCCCCAGGGGCCTGGGTCACCTGTTTTGTACATTATTCCACACACTTCCGGTTAAAATAAATGCAAGGTTTATTTCTAGAACGTTGCCTGAGCCCAAATAATATATTGTAATATGTGTAAATTGTATTTAATAGGATTTTTTCCCCGCATTCTAAATAATTAAAAATATATATTTGGCCAATTCTAGAGAATTACTTTGTATTGCCTTGACTATTACACACAGATTTTCTGAGGTACACCAGGTTCCAATAGTCTGTTCAGTATAATAGTTATCTCAGAATACCAATAACATTGGTTAGCAGGGTTACATGCACAGCTCTTGTTAATAGTAAGGCCCCAAGACTAAGAATCTATACAGCTATTTTGTATTGAATAGTGTAAGAAATTTGGTTATTAGTTCAGGAGGTTGAGCGCCCCACTCAAGTAATAATCACAAACTGTGTCAGAGTAAATCACAAAAGTCACTAAATAAACTTGTGCTAAATTCTCTTGTAGCTTGGCAAAACAAGCATTTGCAATGCATTAGGTCTCGCATTTACGAGAGTTTGAGCTATAGGCATTGTAAATGAAAATAGCTTAAACTCTTGCAAAGTTGACAAACAAATGCTTTTGTTTGTGCCTACATAAATACTTGCTCGCAGAGACCCTCGGTGAAGGTGCAAAGCAATGTCCATTTGCGCAAATATCTTCTGCAGTTGCATGCGTATCTAAAACTTACAGAGACCTCATCTTTCCTGCTGACAGAAAGAGCGCTAGGGCACGGCGTACCCACTAATGACGAGATGAAAGCTTGCTGAATGCACTGTCCCTCATCACAATGGATGCAACAGGACCATAAGGGTTCTTCAGCCATGTCCTTATGCCCTGTAAATGTCTCCTCTATTAAGTCACCAACAATTTAGGGACCTCTGGAATGAAATCCATCAAACATAGTGTCCTAACCCTTGATAAAAGTCAATGACTCCTGAAAAAATTATTGCGATCTTTAGGGTAGTGGGGGCGCGCATGTACTGTTGTGGGAGGGATAGTGGGTGGGAAGAGAGGGCACAGCCAATCAATCAGTGAGCCCTTTGGCACTGTAACCTCCATGCAAGCTGACGAGTAGAGAGCCGGGGACCCATGTTCATGCCTCAGCGTCGGCTCAATATTTTGTAAATATTTTTAGATTTTTGTAAATCACTTATTGTCCCCCATGCCCATGCAAATATCGCTGAAAGAAACAAAACAGCGATCCTAGTGATTTTGTAGGGGTAGTGGGGGGCGCGCATGTACTTTTGTGGGACGGATAAGGGGGTGGGGAAAGAGGGCACACAGAGATAAAGTATACTAAATGTAATTTAAATTAAGCTAAACCCAAAAGAGGCAGTGATGTTGGAGGAGTGGTGGGGGCGGGCAAGTAGTGTTTTGGGTGAGATAGGTGGTGGGGAGAGAGGGGACAGCCAATCAGTGAGCCCTTTGGCACTGTTACCTCCCTGCAAGCTGCCGACTCGGGATCTGGGGACCTATGTTCGAGCCTCCAAGTCGGCCTAATATTTTGTAAATATTTGTACATTTTTGTACATCACTTATTGTCCCCCTTGACCGTGCTACTTAAATGCACGAATGTAATAGATTTTTAAAAAGCAGCGATTGTGTAGGGGTGGTGGGGGCACGCATGTACTGTTGGCGAAGGAATGAGGGGGTGGGGAGAGAGGGTACAAGGAGATAAAGTATATGAATTATAATATAAACTAAACCAAAAAAAGTAGTGATCTTGGAAGAGTGGTGGGGGAGGGCAAGCAGTGTTGTGGGGGGACGGCACAGGGAGATTAGGTGAAAATAGGGCAAATAAAGCTGCCAAACCTAGGTAAGTAGAACCCTTAACATCAGAGGCAGGCCAACAAAGTAAAAAGAGTGCTCTTGAAGCTCTCTATATAGCATCACGAGTTAGAACACATGTAACAGAGGCAGTCCTCAGGGGAGGGTACAACAGAAGACAGGCAGGTACTAAGGAGAGACTAGTAAGCCTATTAACGATTCAAATGCAACCATTTAGAAAGGACAGTAATAGGAAGCAATTGAAAAGATGGGTGGAAAATGGGCGGAGCTTCAAGTCCATACCTGAATACTTCAATCAGGGGCCCTTGTGTCATCCTTGTGCCCTTCTGCATTAGGTATGGTGAAGCCTCCAATCAGGAGCAGCAAGGTGCTGTGAGGCAAATCCTGCCTTGGCCTATGCCATGCTGCAACAGATTCAGTGAAGCTGCCGATCAGGGACTGGGAGGTGCTGCAATGCAATCCCTGCGTTGGTCTGCACCACGCTGTGTCCGGTGAAGCCTTCAGTTGAGCGAGGGGGGAGTACTGACTCCAGCCAAGGGTCCCGGATCTTGAGGACAGCACTCGGGGGGGTCAGTACTCACTCCCACAGACACTAGCAGAGGGGACCAGGTCAGGCCCAGTTAAGCCTGGTCAGCTGGAAAGCAGGAGAGGCCTCTCGGAGATTGTTTTTTCTCTGTAGCTCAAACAGTAGGTCAACCAACTGACCCTTGGAGCCACTTCTGGGATCCTGGGCCCAAGGCAACCTTCCTTTTTCAGGCAGCAGAGCAGTCCTTCTTCAGAAACCTTCTCAGGCCCAGGAGTGTTCTGATTAGAGGTTCCGAGGGTGCCACTTTTATACACTGCGGCAGCCTGCATGTGGAGAGGTGTGGTATCCGCCTTTGTCTAACCCTAAACTGGTTCTGGTCAGTTTTCCCCTTTTCTCTGGATCTGGCTCCAACATCTGCTGTGTAACAAAGGGCAGGCAGGCCCATGTTTGAGGTGCATTTGCCAATAACAGGGCAAGAATCTTCGGAAGTCAAGAAAGGGTTGGTTACAGCCCCAGGGCTACCCTTTAAAGCTCAGGAAGTGCTCAGTCCAACTCAATAAACCATCCTGCTCAGGAGAGGAACTTCTTTGCCCACAGCCAAGGCTCTTTTTGCCTCCTGTGTGGAATGTCAGGTGACCCTGGACACTGGCAGAAAGGCACATTTGGTTTAGGCAGAAAAATGTCAACTTCCTAAAAGTGGTGAGCAAAAAAATGATGGATTTAGACCCAGATCTCTGTACTGGGTGAATGTATGACATTGTTCTGCATTCTGTCCATCAACTTTTGTTTTTGCATTTGTCACCCCGAGTGGGACGGGTATGCCCAGACGTGGGTCACGTGCTTTCCATGCCACTGGAATCAAGCTATTCTGGCTGAAGAGGGGTAAACCCCGAAACCGATCCTAGGATGCTTGTTTCCAGTTCAGGGAGAACCTGGCTTGGCAGTTCGGGCTGGACTGTTCCCATGAGGCACAGGGTCAAGACTGATTTGCATATGGCTGGGTTCAAACTGGAATGGCATGGTGAGCAAAAAAACGATGGATTTAGGCCCAGATCTCTGTACTGGGGTGAATGTATGACATTGTTCTGCATTCTGTCCATCAATAGTTCTTTTTGCACTTTCTAAAAGTGGCATTTCTAAAATAGTAATGCCAAATCCCAATTTACAAGTAAGATGATTTGTCAATACCTGTAGAAAAACAACACCAAATGCACCACTTAAACAATGTAATTCAAATAGAGTCCAAGTTCTTAAGGTATTTTTCGTTTTTCAAAAAAGCTCTTCTTTATTATGCAGTAAATATTGCAATTAAAAAACAATTTTCCAACACAGCCAAAGCAGCCGACGCGTTTCGTCCACCTCTGGACTTCTTCAGGGCAAGGAAACTTGAGAGGGATTAATGACGTCTTCGGGTTCTAAGTTTCTTGTTTCAATTCCCTCATAGCTTCAGATATCAAAATTGTAGGAGTTAGAAGTCAATGTTTTTAATGTCGAGTAGAAAACTAAATAATCGGAGTAACGAAGCTGTCTGTTGGTTGGCCCAAATGAGGCTTGACAGAAATAGTGGTGGTCAGTATCAAAATTCATTCAAATTGTGAGGGCAGCTATAACATGGTCAGAGATACCCGAGTCCGTATCTCAGAAGTGAGGTCAAAATACACCTGTCCTGTCGAGCGGCAATTTTCCAGTTACTGGAACGGCATTGTGCTGGCGGGTGTCAACCAAAATTGCACACTTAAGGTGAATAGACTGTATCACCAACGATTACACTGAGTTATCTTAAATCTGGTGCTGCTCTAGAGGGCTACCGCTAGCATTGTGGTTTGGTTTTTCATGATTTGTCAATACCATTCAAACATATGAAACATGAAAACGCTACTCTTCTCACAGCTTAACAGTGTATTAATGAATTCCCAATGCTAACCTATGAGAGAAGTTGGCCTCACAGTAGGGAAAAGGAAGTAGGCTGTTTGTCACTACCAGGACATGCAAAACATACCAGTACATGTCCTACCTTTCATTCTTTCATTTACACAGTCCCCTGCCCTTGGGGCTACCTGCGGCCTGCCCTAGGGGTGACTTATGTGTAATAAAAGGGGAGTTTCAAGCTTGGCAAGAGGTTTTAAAGACCAAGTCAAAGTGTCAGTAAACTATACACACAGTCCCTGCAATGACAGGCCGGAGATCATGGAAGTCATTTAGGGGTCGCAAGGTTTTTCAATTGTGACCCCTAGCTTGGCCACTGTGACCCCTAGCACTGTCCTTGCATACCCTGAGCTCAGGGTGCAAAGGGTAGCATAGGGGACAGAGGAACCACATCATTTTCAGCTAAAAATAAAAGCATCTGGAATTTCCAGACTGCTCTTGCTGGGGGTCAAGTAACAGTTACAATGTGTAACTGTTCAAAAATTTCCCTTAGCTAAGGGTGTTGTGTAAGTGTTACCTAGAAAACACCCTTCAAGGCCTCCCAGGCCCACGACTCCACCAGTCAAAACACCCTTCACGTGCAGGCTCTAGGAGGAGGGACAGCACTGAGGAGTTACCAGGACTGTTGTCAGTAGTGGGTGCCTGTCTCGCTGTGCTTCTGGACCAGAGGCCGTTTGGGCCTGCAAAAAAGTGCTGCCAAAAGCCCTGCAGCCAGTCACAGTAGGTGCTTTAATCTTTCCTTTTAGCACTACTGTTATGTTTTGAGATTGCCATTGTGTGACATGTCGATGTGTTTAGCTGTTATTTAATTGTCTCGTGTGACACTTTGAGTGCCTTCTTGTTCAAGTAAAACCAAACAGTTATACCTTGGTAATTAGATACATTTCAGACATGAACTCTCTGCCCCTCAGCAGATTGCCTATACCTGATCCTCAGAATGGCGTTCAGGCTCTCTACTTTGCGGTAAAGGAAGGGCGATGCCCTCTTTTCAAGGGAATGCTATTGTATCGACCTCCTGGCCCGAGGACCGACTTCATGTATAATCTCCTCCAGTATCTGGAACCCTACTTTGGTCAAGAAAACTTCTCCATTCTAGGGGATTTTAACTACCATTTAGAACGGCTTGACCTATCAGATACTTTGTGTCTTATTGATGCTCTGGTGTCCTGTGGACTCACGCAGCGAGTCCGCGGGGCTACCCATCGTGCAGGCCACATTCTAGATGGTATTTTTTCTAATGACCATCGTTTGACCGTTAAGGATCCGGTACATCTGTCTTGGTCCGATCACCTTGCGGTCCCTTTCCTTTTGGAATGCCCTCAGATGGATGGAAGTAAAACAGGGAAACACACAATGGGAACTGGCAGAAATTTTAGAAATATTAGTAATGATTCCCTTGCGCCATGGGTTGTTAGCCTTTCTACCGCGGGCTTGGATAGCGTCCAGACCGCGGTTGGCCATTTTGAACAGGTTATCACTGAGGCCCTGAATGAATTGGCTCCATTACAGACCCGTCGTCGAGCTAGGAAGAGACCCTCTGCCCCATGGTATTCGGAATCCCTTAGACTTCTCAGGCAAGAAGTGAGGAGGATGGAGAGGCTTTGGCATGCTGGCTGGGACCTCAAGAATAAGGAAGCTCATAAACTCCTGGTCAGGAAATACAAGGCTGAGATTGTGAAGGCCAAACAAGACTACTTTGTGGCCACGACAACTTCACTCTCCTCGCCGAAGGAGCTCTTTAGAATCGTTGACTCCTTAGTCAACCTACAAACACCTGATCCGGTTGTACCCTCTCAAGATCTGTGTGATAAAATTGCTTCCTTTTTTCACACCAAAATACAGGATATCTACCTGGCTCTTGAGATACAAAGAGCCTCGATCAGCGGACCCTCTGCCCTGGTTGAGATGAATAGGACCACGTCTGACATCTCCCCATTGAGCATTCTGGACTCTTTCCCTCCGTTGGCCCTACAAGATCTGGAGATCTTGCTTAATAAAACCAAATCTGGCTCCCCCCTAGACATCTGCCCCCTGAAGATCATCAAGCAGTGTAGGGAATCCCTTTTACCGCCTCTACTAGAAATCATGAATCTAGGTATGAGAGATGGTGTCTTCCCTTTGGAGTGGAAGAGTGCAGTAGTTAAACCCCTGCTAAAGAAAGCCTCCCTTGATCCGGAGGTCCTAAAAAACTTCCATCCGATCTCGCTGCTTCCAGCCCCTGCGAAGATGCTTGAGGCACATCTAAACAAGCATCTCGCTGCCTTTGTGGAAGGCTCGGGCTGCTTGGACTTTTCCCAGCATGGATTTAGGAGGGAATACAGTACTGAGTCGGCCCTCACTATCGTGCTTGATAAGATCCGCACTAGAGTGGATGGGGGCCAGACCACCCTCCTGGTCCTGTTAGATCTAACTGCGGCCTTTGACACCCTCTCCCCCTCAGTACTTATACATCGTCTGAGGGAAGTGGGGGTGAGGGACGCAGCCTTAGATCTGCTGACCTCCTTCCTTGGAGGAAGGGAACAAAGAGTCAAGCTGGGGGAGTTCCTATCTCCATCCCGACCGGTGCTATGTGGGGTCCCGCAGGGGTCGGCCCTTAGTCCGACCCTATTCAACATCTATATGACCCCACTGGCCAGATTAATTAGAACTTTCGGGATGGAGGTAGTTTCTTATGCAGATGACACCCAAATCCTCGTCTCTCTTTCCAAATCAGATGTACCAACTGCCTCCAATTTTAGATCTTGTATGGAGGCAGTTGGTCAGTGGATGGTTCAGAACTCACTCAAACTGAATGGGGAGAAGACTGAGGTGATGGTGTTTGGAGGGAATGAGAACATTTGGTCAGCCAGCTGGTGGCCTGACTCTCTAGGAGTATGCCCTTCCCCCACGATATCTGCTAGGAATCTTGGGGTGATGATAGATCCTGCCCTGGACATGGGCGGACAGGTTAGTAGAACCATCTCTACCTGTTGGGGCCTAATTCACACCCTGCGAAGAATCAGGAAATATCTTTCCCTACAGTCCAGAAAGCAAATAGTTGTCGCTCTTATCGGCTCACGACTGGACTACTGTAATGCGCTGTATGCGGGGGTAAATAGGAGCCTACTACAATGCTTGCAGGTAGTCCAGAATGCCGCTGCCAGGTTTGTTCTGGATGTTCCCAGACGCTCCTCGGCCACGTTGGCCAGGAAAGCGCTGCACTGGCTTCCGGTAGAATATCGAGTACGGTTTAAAGTCTTATGTATGACCTATAGAGCCATTGCAAGGAATAGCGACATGGGAGTTGGCTCTATCATCTCCCACTATATTCCTGGAAGGGACTTGCGTTCCTCCAGGAAACTGCTCCTGACAGTCCCCCGTATACGAAGAGCTAGGTGGGGTGGCAAGGCTTTCTCCACTTTGGCTCCTAAGTGGTGGAATGATCTTACTTTGGATCTTAGGTCGTTACCTTCCCTACAGAGATTCCGAAGTGCCCTTAAAACTCGCCTCTTCCTGCGAGCCTATGTGTAAGGCTGTACATGTACATTTCCATTTCTGTTTTGTTAGGCGCCTTGATACCTTCGGGTTATTGTCTTGCGCAATATAAATCTTCTATCATCATCATCATCATCACCTCTTGACCCTTTTGTGCAATTCGAGGGAGCATGTTGCTTTCTGGGACTTGTAGTTTTGCTTTTATATGGGTTCCATGTTTGGAAACCCCGAACTTGCTGAAAGTGTGTCACATTCAGCGTATACAACATACGCTTAGTAAACTACAAGGCCAAACAGTAGTGATGTGAGTTTGTCAGGGGAGTGCAAACCATGTTGCATTATCATATCTGCCTAAGCAAGTGTAGTAATTCACTTTTGGCACCTCTTACAAACAGTAACATGTTGTATGTGGGGGCTACCTGACTAGATGGACCCTTTGGCCAGTTGTACAAGGCCATTTTGCAGTTGTAAAGCTGGCGTTTCACAAAATCACTGGGTTTGCAACTGCAAAATGTCTTTTTGATATATACTAAACCCATTTTGAGAGTCAGTAAATGGCTATTGCATCACAGAATGGTTCTAGAAATGCATAACGAATCGGTATTTTGACGGGGAGTGTTTGGCGTCCCTTCCAAATTGAAGTTCATAATGCAAGTGACCACCACAAACATAATGGTTTGCTGACCACAGTCGGCAACCATACTTGTGATGGTCATCATTTGGAGTGTGTCACAATTTGCAACCTACCTCATGAATAGTAATGAGGTCGGCTGGATTTTAAATGTGATTTTTATGAACGGATGTATTAGCACATTGGTTGGTTCGAAAAATTCTATTCCATTTGCAAAACGCTGGGGTAACCCACTTTTTGTGGATGGAAGTTTTTTGCATCTGATCCCCTGTGTTTTATGATTTGGGAAGGGTTAGTGCTTTTACTGTTGTCTGATTCTTAGCACCTAGGTTGATGTAGGTGTGGACATTACCCGTTAGCAGACCAGGCAGCAGGTATTGATATGCTTAATAATTTAAATGTGTTGTCAAAATGGATGCATTTCCGGGATGATCGGTGGTAGACAACAGTCCAGTGGTGCTGCTTCACTAGCACACTCAGTGCAATATTCACTGCCAAAGGCTTGTTTGATTACCTTTCTGCTTTGTCCGTTCAGGTTGCCGAATCACTGTGGGCGGGTCGAACAACTGCCACCTTGGGCCAAGCAGCCTGCTTACAGGTTGAAGAGTCGAGCCATGGAGAGCACGCTGTCAGTGCTGTGAAGCAGGGTCAGTCATTGTTCCGTTTGTGACTTGTCAGTTGCTGCCAGGCTCAACCGTCTCATTTTGTCCGTGAGTGCACGAGCAGCAGGTTACGTGTTGCGGAGTGCTAGTGCCGGGGCCACGCCAAGAGGCATAGTGACTATCAGCTGCTGGCTAATCAGATCATATAAACCTTTGCAGGGAATTTGCCCTATGGTGACCTGGCAGTGCCATTTGTCAGCTCATCCCACTGGCATGCTCCACACATGGCAGAGACCCTTCTTAATAATAAGCATAGCCTCTATTCCTCCCTAGTTATTTCCTCACAACTGTCTGGTGCCTTGGTGATGGCACTACACTTGAGGGGATGGGTCAGTGTAGAAACAATTTTCATAGAGGAGCTAAGACTACGCAGTCGGCTTTCTAAGTCAAGTTGGGTCTTGTACCAGATGCACTGAACCCTGTCATAACCAAGGCATAATGTCAGACTTAGGTCCAACCAGCTATGATGTGTCACAGCCCTGTCAGGAATTAATCCCTGCACTACCATGAAACGAGGAGAAGGGATTATAAGTAATGCTATCAGTTTTGTTTAAACTGCCAGCACTGAATGGCAATCAGTGGTGTAGCTAGACCTACTGCCACCCAGGGCAGCCCCTAAGTTTGCTGCCCCGTGCACAGGTAAGAGCGGGGGGTGGCGGCCGATGGCTGACTTGTTCCGTGGGGGGGGGCCAGATGGACGACTTGTTCGGGGGGGGGGCAACAGACAACTTGTTCTCGGGGGCAGGGGGATGGTGGTAGTGGACAGACACGACTTGCTCACCTGAAGTGGTAATGACTATGTTCACAACACATGAGCACCACTTGTGTCATCACTGATATAAAGTCTCACCTACCATAGGCTGGGCTGCACCTAACTGTTCCTGCCCTGCTGTCTGTGTAAGCCCTCCCTGTAGGAGCCCTGCACTATCCCCACCTGCACTGCATATCCAAGTGTGGCCCACGTAGGACCTACAAGTAGAGAGTGGTGATGTTGTGGGGGAAGTGCTATTTTAGCCTAAGAGGAGGAGAACAAAGCCGGGCACCCCTCACTTAAGCCGCTTAGCTACTCACTGACTGCCACCACCTTAGCATGTTATAGTGTCAGTCCTAGCTCAAACCTAAGAGGGCTTCAATTCACATCCAAACTGGTCATGGCTGGGGTACTCTTTGCACATGTGTAGCCAATAATTCATGCTTTCTTCCTAGTAGCACTGATTAACTAGGTAACTAAATGCAGCTCAGTGTAAACATTGACAGATGCACTCATACTTTAGGGTCCTCTGCATGGTTGACAGTAAAAGTGCGGCAAGCTGGAAGATAGTGTGCATCAGTGATCATGCATTCCCTCATCTCTGAACTCCCTTGCTCTATTCACCCTTCACCTATGCAAAAACTGCACCTTCTTTCTCCCCTCCTTGCTTCTTTTATCACCCTTCCTGCTTCTTTCTGTTCAATCCCCATTATCTCTCATGTCTCCAACAGTTCTGTCATTTCTGTCTCCTTTAGCTTTCCCTCCCCTCTCTTCTCCTTTCCTTGCATCACTTTCTGTATCTCTCTCCATTCCAGTGCTCTTTCCCTTTTCTCCCTGGCATTGACATCTGCTTTCCTTGCTCCCCCATTGCCTCCTTCCTACCCTTTCACTGCTTTGCCCACTGCCCCTGCTACATTTTTAGGACCCTCTTTTCTTTGTTTTTCATCTCAGATACAATAACTTGATTTCCAGCCCAGTGTTTCTTTGCAAAAGAATGTACTTGTAATCAAACAGCAGAGTTAAATACTAACCAATACAATTCGTGAATACTGGATCAGACATCTGATAACAATCCCCCTGTGGGTGCTACACTCCCTCCTTTTTTACATCCTCCCTCCTGCCCGGGCAACCCCATTGTTGGATGTATGACATTACAACGCGGGTTTTTACCACGCGTGCAGTTACATCGCATTCGTTACAACGCATGCGATGTTACAACGCTATGCCATTCCAACGCAAGTCTTTACATCGACTTGCGCTAGATGGCGTGCTAACATTAAAAAAGTGTAATTTACTATTCCAACTCCAGTCCACTTAACAGTAGGGAAGGTGTTTGGATAGTAAACTACACTATTTGTAATGTTAGCACGCCATCTAGCGCAAGTCGATGTACAGACTTGCGTTGTAATGGCATAGCGTTGTAACATCGCATGCGTTGTAACGCATGCGATGTAACTGCACTGCGTGGTAAAAACCGCGTTGTAATGGCTGTTCCCCCATTGTTATATTCCCCCGGTAGTCTTGACAAGAGGCTTGAATTGGGATTAGGGGTACATCATATTCCTCACAGGTTCAAATATGCAGTCACTTGGTTCTTACCCCAGTGTTGTTGTGTTTCTCACCAACATCACGGTTCTGCGTGCCATTGGTAGAGCCAAATCACAGTCCACAGCAGCAGCCAGCTGGGCACATGCATTGTGGAGATTTGAGATGCCTTTTAGGTGCAGCTCTGGGTGGGAAACGTGAAGCAAGATGGAAAACCCCTTGAAGCACAGGCATGACATCCTTTAGGGGTCCTAAGGGGTCGCAGGTGCATCCCCTCACTTACCCCTTGTACCCCCTGGCACTGCCTTTGCGACCCCTGGCCTCAGAGGTGGTAAAATCAGTGCCAGGAGCACAATGGTAGCTTGTTCTTATGGATGTTGGTTGGGGTGCCACTCTCTTTGTTTTCTGTCAATTATTTGTTATGCTAATAGTGATTAATATTATGTTATTAATATTATATTTTATTATTCACTATTAGTTCTTGTTAGGATACAGTACAGTGTTCCAGATTGGTGTCCGCAGGAAGCAATGCAGAGAGCTGGGTTACACTCACTAGGATATAGTTCAATGTGTCATCAATGTGTCAGGTTAGGGACCCTAGGAGCCAATGCAGTGTGCTGGGTTACACTCACTAGCATATAGTTAAATGTGTCATCAATGTGTCAGGTTAGGGACCCTGGACCCAATGCAGTGTGCTGGGTTACACTCACTAGGATATAGTTAAATGTGTCATCAATGTGTCAGATTAGGGACCCTGGAGCCAATGCAGTGTACTGGGTTACACTCACAAGGATATAGTTAAATGTGTCATCAATGTGTCAGGTTAGGGACCCTGGAGCCAATGCAGTGTGCTGGGTTACACTCACTAGGATATAGTTAAATGTGTCATCAATGTGTCAGATTAGGGACCCTGGAGCCAATGCAGTGTACTGGGTTACACTCACAAGGATATAGTTAAATGTGTCATCAATGTGTCAGGTTAGGGACCCTGGAGCCAATGCAGTGTGCTGGGTTACACTCACTAGGATATAGTTAAATGTGTCATCAATGTGTCAGGTTAGGGACCCTGGAGCCAATGCAGTGTACTGGGTTACACTCACAAGGATATAGTTAAATGTGTCATCAATGTGTCAGGTTAGGGACCCTAGGAGCCAATGCAGAGAGCTGGGTTACACTCACTAGGATATAGTTCAATGTGTCATCAATGTGTCAGGTTAGGGACCCTAGGAGCCAATGCAGTGTGCTGGGTTACTCTCACTGGATGTTGTACAATGTGCCAGGTTAGTGTCTCGAGAATGGAGTGCATTGTGCTGCATTACTTTCGCTAGACTGTAGTGCAGTATGCCAGGTTAATGTCTCTAGGATACATTATAGTGTACTGGGTTACTTTCAAGAGGATTTAGTACCGTGTACAATGTTAGTGTCCATAGCATGCAATGCTGTGCAATGGGTTTACTCTGAATAGGATGTAGTACAGTGTGCCATGTTGAAGTCCCTGGGGTTGCAGTGCAGAGTGCTTGTTTACTGTTACTCTTTAATCTCAGGTTGCTGCAATGTGACCTTCCATGGCAGCAGAGGAAAGTAAAAATGTATGTTCTGTGTGTGTGCTTGAGACTGAGAGTGTGTTTGTGAGAGAGAGTGTGTGTAAGTGTGAATGTGCGTGTATGTGTAAGTATGAATGTGTGAGTGAAAGTGAAGGCCAAAGGGCATGTGATGGCACTTCTGCTACCCCTGGCATTTTGGTGAATTGACATCCATGCCTGAGGCAGATTTGAAAGACAACTTGCGTGGGAGGCACAATCAGTGCTACAGGCCCACTAGTGCTGCGGCAACTAGTAGCATTTAATTTACAGGCCCTGGGTATACGGTATACCACTTCACAAGGGACTCACCAGTAAATCAAATATACCAAACAGGTGTAAACCAATTACACACATGTTTAAAGCAGACGGAGCATGCACTTTAGCACTGGTCAGCAGTGGCTTAAGTGCTTAGAGTCCTAAAGCCAACAAAAAGACGGTCAGAAGAAAAGGAGGAGGATGGCAAAAAGCTTGTGTTGACCCTTCGGAGAAGGCGATTTTACAACACTGTTTTAAACCCAACTGAAGACCTTCTTGTTCCGTGAACCTTAGAATTTCTCCTTCTTTCCTTGTTTTGTTCTAGCACCAGGATGCTTCTTATGAAGCTTCATACATGTATTTTAATTCATTCATTCAAAGCTTCATGTTTAGAGGCAACAAGAAGTGAATTGTCACCCAGCAGTTATCATACAGAGCACTCGTCTGCCATGTGGAGCACAAAGCTTAGGGCCCGATGTACAACCCTTTTTTGCATGCGAAAACGGGTTTGCGACCCACATGCACATGCAAAAAACAAATGGGCCATGTACTAACCCTATTTAGCAAGTCGCAAATGATTTGCGACTCACTAAATAGGATTAGCGACTCGCTATTAGGAAGGGGCGTTCTAATGGCGTCCCTTCCTAATAGCGAGTCTGGGCCCTATGTAAGACTGTTTTCCGACCACAATTGCGGTCGCAAAACATTCGCAGTTTACCACCCTTTTCAGTAAAGCACTCGCAAACGGGAAGGGGTCTCCAGTGGACCCCTTCCCCTTTGTGAATGCAGGGGAAAATATTTTTTAGGGGCAGGCAGTGGTACCAGGGAACACTACCTGCCCTTAAAAAATTAAACGAAAACGTTTCATTTTTCTTTTTTTAAATGCATCCCGTTTTCCGTTAAGGAAAACGGGCTGCATTTTTTTTTTTTAAAAAGACTGCTTTATTTTAAAGCAGTCCCTGACATGGAGGCCTGCTGAGCCCAGCAGGCCACCATACCTGGGAGGGCCAGCCATTCCTAATGGGGTCGCCAATTGCGAGTTCCTCATTAATATGCATGAGGCATGAAATTTGCGACCCCATTAGGAATCACTAACAGTGTGTCTGACACTGTTGTGCATTGATGTTTGCGACTCGCAAATTGCGACTCACAATTTAATGCAATTTGCGAGTCGCAAACATCAATGGTCGTACATCTGGCCCTTAATGTTTAGCGGTAACTAGAAGTGAATGGCCGCCTGGTGTGAAAGGGTATCAAAGTATTACTATGAGCATGAGAAGTTCCCTGAAGTGAATGCCACCTGGAGAAATGATCATAGCCCAGGTATTTATGGTCCCGCCGACTTCAAGGAAGGGCACAGGCTGAGTAGGAAAGGTTCGTTTCAAAGTGAAGCCTTTGCCAGTAAACCTGTGGCCTTTTTTCGTCCAAAGTAAACCAGTGTTGTCTGAAATCCTGGGACCCGAGTGGGCGATCAAATGAGGCGACACGTCTATGGCACCTGTCTCTTTCCTCCCCTGTCACTGATCTGGGAGGCCGCTCCGCCATCGCCACTTGCTCCTGCTGGCTCACACTGACAAGGTTGGTGGTTTGAAGTCGGCGCCACGGATCACAGTGCACAGCGGCTTCCTGGGAGCCGCGAGCGTTCCCACCAGGCCTGGCTTGCTTTCTGACTGCGTTGAAAAGCTCGCAGGGAGACGCAGGTGACAGGCTTCCATGTTGTTTGTGCAGGGTCCGTTTGAACAGTATTTCTGGCCTCCTATGCCAATGAGAAGGGAACCTTTGAAAGCGGGTCCCGTAAAATCATCTCTTGAAGACACAAGCCGAACCGACCCGATCGGAGAAGTTCAGGTGTGTTTTGAATGAGAAGAAAAAACAAAGCAACCCCCTTTGTCAGAAGCGAAAGATCGAGCTCGGCTCATTATAATGGCGGTCTCTTTGTGACAGGCTCTCGCGCCTGGAAATGGCGCCATTATACGTACAGGCGCACCTCAGCATCCCTACCCCTGCCTCCGTGAAGCCAAGTGGAATTTTATTTACGGCACTCAGGAAAGACAACGCGCGTATCTTACAAAAATGATGTCCCTCGTCCCTGGAAAGATGCCATTTTCTGCAGCCAGTGCTGCGACGCAGCGTTCTACGAAATAATGAGCACGGAAGCCGCGTCTAGGCTCGACTTAATGAGAGATGAGGTGACACTCGGAGCAGAAACCAGACTCGATGCATAATGTTCAGAACAGAAATGAAAGACGGTTTCCATTTTAATGGGAAGTAAAAAATCCCCATTGTATGAAAGTGAATTTTCAAATGACAAACAATGCCGCAAATTGGGAATGAAATAGAGGACAAACTAAGCCTTAAAAAAGAAATGTTTTTTGGGAAGACAGCTGGCTTGAGAATGCTGTCTTTTTCGTTTGGTTAGTGGCAATTTATTGTTTGTAACAGGTAGTTTTAATAATACGTGGACTGAACTAGAGCCACTGAGGAGACAAGACAGATAGTTATATGATTGTGTGCTGATCACGAGGGGCTCTTCGGTAAAGCTATACAGTCCGGTGGTCGTGGGAACATTGGATATAAAACAGAAGCGTAACTCAAAATGATGGGGCCCCCAAGCAGACTGTGAAAAGGGGCCCCTGTGTATCCCATATCTCACAGATATACATTGGCTTGTGGCTGAAAGGGTGCCCCCCCCCCCCCGAGTCTTGGGTCTGCATTAGGCCCTTGGTATGAAAGATATAAAAGGGAAGTAAGTCCTACAAAGTATCCTAACTCCATTTTGCTTACACTCGTCACTAATTGATAAAATCTACTGATCGTAACATACAGACCTGCCTATCTTTTTGCTTATATCTAGATCTGGGAAACATTTTGTAGCCCATGGTAAGCATTAACAAATACTGACGTAAATCCACTATTTTCGGGACATCCACTTTTGCCTGCAATGGGCGTAAAGAAGACCAACTCCAATGGTGGGTCTGGTGTGCGGAGGCAGGAGATGGGGCAGTTGTGGCAGGTGAACAGGATTTGGGTGTCCTTTGGTGATACAAGGTGTCAGCCGGTAGAATGTCTAGGGTTGAGTGCATTGAGGGTGCTGGTGTCATAGTGGTGGAGGCCACGGAGACTAGGGTCTCTGGCTCTGGGTGCGGTCTAGGTGCAGACGGGTGCAGACGGGCTTACCTTTGGCATGTCTTTGACACACCGCCAGCTTCATTAAGTAGTGCTGGGGAGGTGGGAGGGCTGGTCAGCTGGGAGGTGGGAAACTGCGCTGTAAGGGGGCAAGGTCGCGGTGAACGAGCAGCGGCGGGAGTGGAAGGGGGAACATGGAGGAGGAGAAAGGGAAAGAAAAGGTGAACCAGAGCAAAAATAAAAGGACAGAACCGTCAATGAGGACAGAACAGAAGTAAAACTGAGCAGAAGTGAACAGAAAATGAAAAACAGAAAAAGGCTCTAAAAGAAACAACAGCAGAACAGAAACAAGAGACAGGCTTACCACTGGGCTACCAGGGATGTGGCGCAGTCGGGAGCCTGTGGGTAGAGGAGGACCTTGAACAGAGAGCCTAGGGCTCAGCAGGGCAGACCACTACCAGGTGGAGCTTCGCGGTGGGGGGAGTAACACATGCTGACAAGGTCAGTGAGGTCGCTCCCTCACCGTGCAGCGACCGCTATTAAGTTGTGATGGGGAGGTGGGAGGGTTGGTCAGCTGGGAGGCAGGAAACGGTGCTGGAAGTGGGTGGGGCTGCGAGGAACGAGCAGCTGTGAAGGCAGCAAGGGTGGAACATGAAGGAGGGAAAAGGGAAAGAAAAAGCAAACCAGAGCAAAAATAAAAGGACAGAACAGGCAATGAGAACAGAACAAAAGTAAAACTGAGCAGGAAAGAACAGAAAATGAAAAAAAGAAAAAGGCTATAAAAGAAACAACCGCAAAACAGAAACAAGAGGCACACTCATGTCTGGGCCACCAGAGATGAGGTGCAGGCGGGAGATGCGGATGGAGGAGGGCCTCGAACACGGAGCCTAGGGCCAAGGAGGGCAGAACACTACCAGGTGGAGCTGCATGGCGGGAGGAGCAAAACATGCTGCCAAGGTCCATGAAAGTAGCCACTGGTAGCTCCTCGTAGCTGGGCCTAGGCTCATGGAGGGTGATTAGTAGTTTTGAATTGTTCAGCTGATGCCTGGTGAGCGGGTTGCTGTTTTTTTCATGTAAATAAAAGTTCAGAGGCTCAGCAGATGTGGGACCTTTTGCATATATATTTTTAATTACATTTAAAGTTTGTGATCACTGCACGCTGTCATCACCCATCGCAAACATTAGGATGCCTGAAAAAATAAAACAGGGCTTTACCCATAACTGTTCTTCCACATTTTATTATAAAATACAAATGGTATTTATAAGATGAAAGATAAGGGAGGCCCATAAAGGGCCACCCAAAGGAGATTCTTTTTTCTTCCGGTCTTCCTTTGTTTACACTAGTCTTGAGGGAATCCACATTGCCTCATCCTTGGAAGTCCTCAGAGGATTCGCGAGTAACCCATGCTCAGATGCTAAAGTTCCTGCATTCACAGACTCCCCTACGAGGACGGAAACCTGACACCAGCCTGATTAGCTGGACCTTTGAAATTGTGGAATGTACTGAACAGTGTCTGGTCCTTGACTCAACTTAGTGAATACAACCTAGACCTCCACATCAGCTCACTTATCTTTTCCTCAACTTGGATTTACCTAGAGCTCTTGTTGATGAACTGTGTCTAGAGTGTTGATCAGGAGTAAGGCTCACTTCCACCCGGTTGGGACTAAGCTAAGACTCTTCTGAAGCTCGGCGTCCCTGCCTTACTGCTTTCTTTTACCAGCATGAAAGTCCCAGCTAGCCCCAGTATTTTTGAATCTATTAGGAGCGAATACACCATACGTCTGCTGTTCCTTTCACAATGAGATGGAGGCGGGCTGCCGAAAAGTCAACTTTATTTGGCTGAATTTCACAAACATATGCTGACTGCTAAGCCCCATGAATGGTGCATCAGCACCAGAGATGGACTGCCAAGCGATCAACCGTGTTGCTCCTTAGTCATGCTGTCTATGTCTCCACAGAAAGAAAGCCCAGAGGTTAGCCACATGATATTTGTAATGTTCCAAGTGGGACAGAACGTTGACAACAGTATATGATGCAGAAAGTTCCCTGCTTGTGTCTGGATCTAAACATTACCTTAATTCTCTGACTTAAGTCCCATGAATGCACCGCCAGCCTGGAAAGACCGAGGTGGCTTTAGTTTTGGTGACTTGCATAATGCCAATGGATTCTTGACATTTGAGGAGGGTAGATTTGGACTCCGACTGGAACAACTTCTACTACACTCACAACTGGCAGGAACTGCGAGACACTCCAGGGAGGGCTTTCCAGGCAGATTACTGGAAGCCAACACACTTGCAATATTGTGTCCATTAATGGTAGGGAGGAGGCCTCCACTAGACCCTAAAGATCATCGCCTATCGACAGCACTAGGTGTCATGCCAAATTGGAGAGAAACCTGGGTTATCAGATAATGGAGGCGGACTGGGAGTACACTTAACATGTAATGTCAGGTTCTTACTCACACATCATAAATTATTTCACAGAGCCTACCTCACTCCTCAAACCCTGAGCTGAAATCAATAAAAACTTGTTTCCCCTCTCAAGTAGTTGTGAAGGTGGTGACTCTCTGGGAGACGCCCCTGTCTGCACCACCTTTTATTATTTTGATCCATTTTCTTCACTTGTTCCGTCTAATTAGCTGTGATTGGCAGTCAAGCTATACGACTAGCTAAACCCACGGACATTCTTGGGCCACCCTGAGCCTATGTGCTCTTGAGTGCCTGTCGTGGATGTCTGTGGGCAACCCGAGGTTAGAGTTCCTTCATCATAATCGTTTGGTGTTGACACTAACTTTGCAAAAGTGTCTACTTGTTTTGCAGATACTTTTCACACTCCATTTTCTGTTGTGTTTTCTTTACCTTGTTTTATTTTAGTGTTCGTGTACATCTAGGTTTGCGAACAGTATTTACATATATCGTACCTGTCTTTGGCTGTAGATGATACGATTCTCCATGTTGGTTAGCAGAGTAGGCATCGGGAGCACAAGCTGTTTGAGAGTCGTCTAATGCATCTTTACTGCAAGAATTGATTCTGAGTTCTGTGTTTCCTGAGACAGCCAGCCAAACACACATGTGCACTTAGAAGTGCACATAGCACTCCTCTTACCCTCTCTCAAGGCCCCGGCCCGCCCCTCCCTACTGCACGCTGGCTCAGCCAGCAACTGAAAAATAAAACAATGAAATTATACAGATCTATTTTTCAGGTACTGGCTCTGAGACAGTGGGGCAATGCTCCTCCACCATTGCGGAGGCGCCGCCCCCTGTGGTCGCCGATTGATTTCACCTGGTGAGGCGAGTAATCAAAACTTCTGTTCTCCCCTTCAAGTGTTCTGAGTCCTGTTCCTTCGCTCTCACAACTATGTTCTAAATGCAGACTTACACATTATAAACAGTTTAACGGAAGGGGGAATTCAATGAATTGCACTTAGAAAGTTAAAAGCCAAAGGCAGACGTTACAAACATCTGGCTGCCTTTAGCCATTTCAGGGGCATATTATCAAGCACCGTATTAAAATTATCGCCGCTTTAGCGGCAGAAAACTGCCGCTAAAGCGGCAATAATGGGCTTGATAATATGCCGCAGAGAATTCCAATAGAAGCCCATGTTCCCATGTCATCTGCAGCTGATAGTCTATTTGTTAATTTCAAGCCAAAATCATTCAGCTGAGTTAAAGCAGCTTGATCTCTTTCTTCTCCTTCTTCAGATTAGATTATTATGGGAAGCAGCTCTTAGTGGTTTATGCAGTTGGTAGCTGTATCTCAATGATCCCTTTAGGATTTTAGCCTTGGGTGAAAGGTGCGTGAGCATACGGAAGACTGAACATGGAACAAGATTGGATTTTTTTTCAAGAGTGCACTTACCTGTCTGTTTCAGTGACAAACACAGGGGCATATTTACAAGGAGTTAACACCACCAGAATGTCACTTTTTCCGACGTTCTGGTGGTGTTAAGTCCTTCGCCTTATTTACAAAGTGGCGTTTAGCCACTTAACATGGTTTAACGCCGTCTTGTAAATAATGCCCCTGTTCATGCAGCACTTGGAGTGAAAGGGGCAGGCAATGGATGTTGCAGTGGGCGTTCCACTGCAACACCCATTGCTTTTTTACGCTGCCCCATATTTACAAGGTATGGGGCTGCGCCAAAACTATCGCCAGGGAATACCTGGTCTTAAGCAGGCAACATTCTGCAGCACACATAGAAACAGCAAATCGCCTGTAAAGATCATGTGCAGGAAGATGTTCCTTCCTGCACATAAACAATTGCCCCTGCAGTGCACGCACCTTTGCAACATGGTGGCAGGGTGTCTCTGCTGATGCTAGGCAGCTTTTTTTGTGCCAGCGCTAGGGGAAATGCAGGGGTGCGCCGTATTTTTGTAAATATGGGGCATCCCTGCATTTTGAAACTGATGGATCGCGGGGTTACCAATTTTGGTGTAACAGCGCGCTCTGACAGTTTCTAGTAAATACGTCCCCTAGGTATCTTCAATGAGAGGGGAGTTGCAGATTTTTAAGGGGCCATCTAGTGCAGTGCCCACTCCTACATTACTAACAATCACCAGCAAGAGACGTTCTGGAACGTTGCTTTGTTTGATGACTTCAGTTGAGGTTTTAAGATGTATTGTGACATCAGTCACCGGATGGCCCCTTTAAAGATGGCGTGTGTAAGAAAGTGTATTCTTATTTAGGGTGGGCAACTGCTTTATCAATGAATAATAACACTATTGGTCAGGGTGAACCCTCAAAGTCACTTAGTTAAACTGAGCTCAAGTTAGGGCAATGTGTAAAGTTTTTATGCAATACCAAAACAATAGTAAAATCAAAACACCAAGCAATAAAAATACCAAACCAAATTAGAACAATTGAGCAAAATGTAATAAACAAAATTGCACCAAAATGACAAAATTCCAAGAGGGGGAACCAGCACTATGATTTTTCAAAGTTTCAAGTAAAAATATCACCAAAAATGCAAAGTGCCAATGGTAGTCAATCGTCGCGATAGACCCGAACCTAGGCATAATTTGAGGTTGACCGCAAAGGAACCTGGTATGGATACACAAAGTGGATGGATACTACTGAAAGTCTGGAAGTCAAAAAGTTTGCAAAGGTTTCAAAGTCCAACTTCAGAGAAAGATTGTCATTTTTTAGAAGGAAAGTATTGAAATTATTTCTTCTAAGTTACAACTCAGAATAGAACTTTGTCTTTTGTTAAGAAAGCAAAATCCTTCTGGTGCGGGATGCCTCTGAAATTGTAGCTGCCACTGTGGAACCAAAGGCCACATTTCTGAAGCAGCTTAGGTCTGCTGGTACTTTTGAGTCCTAAAACAGAATATGACTAGTCATTTTTTTTTTCAGTGGTATGGGGAGCTTTCAGTGGGATGGCACTGAAATCCAATTTGCTGCTATGGAACTGTAGGTCAGATTGTGTTATGGACTAGTCCCTCTGAATTTCTGAGCTCTGGGGAAAACGTTAAAAAAAATCCAAACTTTGTCTGTTGCCCAAACAATAACAGGAGTGTACTTCTAAGAAAACAAGGACCTTAGGGGAAGGCACCTAGAGACTCTCAGCCTGTCAGGCAGAGGCTAACAGCAAAGACAGTCCAAGTCGAGTTACCACTGGTCTGCTGGATACTTCAGGGAAACATCTTTGCACCTTGCTATGTTCCTGTAGGCACACAACTCAACAACCTGATCCTTGAAGTCAACTTATTTGTCCTGGTATAGGAGGGTGAAGGTCTTGTCCTTCAGTGCTCCTCCCAGGCCACAGATAGCAAGCCCAGTCCTCGTCTGGTGTTCTATAGGTCAAGAAAGGGTTCTGAGGATTGTGCCTTGAGGAGCAAAATATATGCCAGGCACCCTCTAGTCAATAGGGGTGACTCCTGGCTCTTCCCTAGCCAATGTTTCCAGGGTCAAACTACCCACTTTTGAAGCAGTTCGTGTTTGCCCTAAATCAAACAATCCCACAGTGCACCTTATTCCCAAAATCCAAGATTTGGAGACACTTGTCCCCTTGTACAGAGCTTGCATGCCCACCCGGAAGTGTGACTAGCGTAACAAGCAGCCCCCTCCTCTGGTCACCCAAAATTAATTCTGGGGACTGCTTCCCTCCCTCTGGGTTTGATGCCAGCCTTTTCAGTAGGACAAAAGGCTGCTTCCTGCAGGTCTCCCCCTTACATGTACTGATGAAAGTACAAATCCCCTATCAAGTTAATGAAGTTCCTTTTAAATATCCAATATATTAATAAAAAACTGACTTCCCCATTAGATTGGATTTTTATAAAACATAAGAATAAGTCTTTGAATGGTGTCTATAGCTAGCAGAGGTCAAAAGTAACAAATTAGCGTAATAAAGCAAGCAGATGGGGTACGAAAAGGTGAATTTCCTACAGTGGAGAATGTGTTTGGACATCTTTATTGTAGGAGAAGATGATTATAGGAAAGTTGATGGTGCTGATGATAGGGTATGTGGTGCCAAATTTGGGCCTCAGCTTGGATATGTTTTGCTTGTCAGATATGGTGTTTGGAGGTCTGTGTTTTGTCTGATGGTGTTGATTATATTGTCAAAGAAGTAGTTAATGCCAACTGATGTTTTTACTGAGTGCAGAAAAAGAAGGGGGTGTAGGTTGAGGTGTGTTTGGCATTGTTGATAACAGGCTTGCTCCCACAGTGGCTTTAGAATTGTCTTCAATTTAGTAAGTCATCTTTGGCATCTTGGAGGGTGTATGCCAATTTCCCCAGGAGATTATGGCATGACACTATGTAGCTGTAGAACGAAAAGCTGCAGTGAATGTTGAATAACTACACTGAAACAGCCTCTCACCAATGGGCTTGTCCCATTTATCACTAATGAGGTGTAATTCACCTCTTGAGACAGAAAAAGGAACATGAAATACTTGCAAGGTGTCCCTACCTCCCTCTTCATCCAACGCTAAGTAATATACTATCAACTTTGACAGCTTCCTGAGCGTGATCTCCTGACTTTTTTTCCCGCTTCTGTCAACTGATTCACTGAGACTTGATCCTCTGACACCCCTTTGTCTTTGCAGCCACCTCCTCGGAGGACCTTTCCAGAAACCTTTTAAGTCAGAAGGTAATTCTTTGACCAGGACCACCCTGGTCCTTGCATTCGACCAGCTTTCCATCATGGTAGGACTTAAAACTTCTGTTTGTCTTGGCCTAGCGTGGCCTCTGGAGGTTGTGAATGCTGCCAACAATACAGCTAACTTGGAAGATGGTGGGAAAATGAATACCACGCAAACGTTCTGCAAATGTGGAACACGTTTTTTTAATTGGTAGGTGACATTTTATTTTAGTTTTATAGAAAATACTCAATACAGATTTTATTTGACAAGGATACATTGGGTACTGTAGACTTCTTAGTGGAATTACCAGTCCAAGGCTGGTGGCAGGATAACCTTCCACCATGCCCGTGTGATGGTACCTCGAGTCAAAGCACTTTACACTTTCTACTTTTTTGTGCACTTCATAAATCTGCGAGAAGAAAGTTTTTAGTCCTTGTTAACTCATATCTTGAAGACTATAGATTTTTAACCAACATGGAAACCCTGAAAGTTTGCCTAGCTGCTATAAATTTAACTTGAGAAGCGCTATACATTATGAAGCGATATGGTCAGTAGTTCTCTTTGTGACGCTGTTGTGTGCCCAGTTATTGTACGATATCAGTCGCTGCTGCTGTAATTGACCCACTGAATGTTTTTTAATGATGTACGTGTTATACTGTACGCCCATTTACTGTATGCTGTAATTGGGTGCTGCTGTATTTGACCATTGAATGTTTTTATATGATATCTGTATTACTACTGTATTCTTTTATAGCTGTTTTTATTGATATCTGAATTATTATTGTATTCTTTTATGGCTGTTGAAGCCGAAAAAGATGTATTGAATGAATGAATGAATGAATGAATGAATGAATGAATACTAAAGTGATGTAGCATTGCAATCCACAAGAGTTGAAGAATGGTAGTTTCGCTGGGGAGGCAAAAGTAACCATAAATGTTGATCGTGAGAAAAGGGACATGAACGGAATATCATTCTTGGAGCAGGAAATACAGATGAAATTTAAAGGCTAAAGTTGTAATATTGAGGAATATCTAGCATAGGAATAAAATATGTATTTGCTTATTACTTCCTCATGTTGTTTTATTTGTGAAGGACGCCAGAGGTTTTGCATCCCGTTCACCGGCAGTAATGTACTAGAAGTAGCAAGGTCTTTAAGAATGTAGCATGGAGTGGAAGAATTGTAATAACAACAGAAGAGTGAGGTGTTGCTGGTGGAGTGTGCTGCATGGTTCGTATTACCTGTGTTTATTAAAGATATATGCAACTTCAGAGACCGGTGTCTACTTTATAGTATGTAGCAACATGTGATTTCCTCTTTACTCTTAGCTGTGCTCAAAACCCACTTTGCCATAATAGCAACACATTGCTCATCCCCACGTATAGCACTTACACAAAAGCAAAGCTCTACTTTTGCCCTACTGTTTCTGTCATTAATTCCTGCTTAATGCCCTCTCAACACAACCTGCTTTACACTTCCCACTGCCAATACCTTGTGTCAAGCCCACTGTGACACAGCTGAGGGCACTTCTACAGCTGCCACTCAAACACTGCCCCTTGCTCCACATATCTGTCACACCATCAACACCCTTTTAATCCATACATGTTTGCATGTGCAAGCCTTCTGAGAGGGACCACGCTGGCGACAACCCAACACGATATGAATAACATTGACAACGACAATGTGCAGTTTAGTATTCAGCATTTTCAGGTCGGTCACTTCTTTATTTTTGTGTACATGCTATATCCCTTTTCTTTTTATGATAAAAGACACAGAACTCTTCCTTGTCCATCCAACTCACTTTCACCAATCTTCTGTGCTACAGACCCCTTGCCTTTAAGAAACGAGTTTATCGCTTCAATTTTTTAGCCTTCCAAGCCACAGCAGGAGATGCCCGACGGTAATATAAATGTATTATTCATGTTAGGTTTCCTTTTGCCGATTTTTTTATAGCACTCCAAATAACAGGTGTTACTATTATACTTACTCTATGGAACTCTTGTTATCAAGAAAGAAGAAAGACTGGGTTGGTCTTAGTAAATAATAGTCAGATAATATAAAGATTTTGCAGTTACACCAGTAGTTGTTAAAAGCCATGTAGAAAATAAATATTCAATAAAGAGTTGAAACAATTGTCTCCATGTCTTTGTTTCTGTGTTTTTCTGATTGAATCAGTTACGAGTATATAAATTTGTACTCTTTATTGAAAATGTGTTATTCGAAATAAGTTCCTTGTGGACACTGTTATTGCTTACTGCAAAATATCCAGTTCACAAGGACATATGGGTTGCTCTTGTGTTTCTTAATAAGAATATATGTAGAAAATAAAAACATATTCTATCAACATTATTACCTTCAATTTATTAGTCAATTGGCACCGATAGTCATTGCTGATGCAAAGATCTCTGCCTACCTAGACATTTGCCACCTTCACACTGTGTCCTCCAAACAAGGGTAATATTTGCTGCTACTGGGGACAGTCTGTGCCTCCAGCTGGAGATTCCCTTGCTGACAACCTTTCCTTGATGTGCATTCAGCCCTCCTTGTATAATGTTATTGAGATCTACAATTCAAACATAATTTGAGATCTCTTCAAGACCATACTTGGCACTTTCCAACATTCTATCGAAGTATTTGTTTACACTTATGTCTGTATCTATAACGTTCTTTAAACACCATAACTATTTTGAATAATTAGTACATAATAAACAATTATCCACACATTATTTTGCATTAAGTAAAATATTGCACTTTCCTGACCTGTAGGGAAGCCATAATAAAAAATATAACACCTCTTAGAGAAGCCAGAGTTCAAGGTGTTTGTAAAACCGAGACTCTGTTAATTTACTTGATATAAATACCTTGAGATTTCTACTTCTGAAAAATAATATTTGTTACTTTGTTTTAGTACAAAGCTGAACCCGCCAGTCCTCTAGTACTAATGTTGTGTGCAACTTTCAATAAACTCTTCATATCCACTCAAAGAACAAGAGAAATAGGAAATTTGTCAGTTACGACATATGCATTATGCGTGATGATTTCCTTAAAATCGCCCAAGCTGCTCAGCCGCCTAGCTAAAAACAGATGAGTTGAAATTATTCTGCCATCCGTGGTAGAAATGCAAGTGACTGGCACTAAAATGTTTATTTTCCTGTTGTGCGTCCTGTTCTTTATTAATGCATTGCTCGCTCCCATATTCCATAGCTCTCAGAGTTTTCATTGCTTCTTTGGCAGCATTTTCTTCCTTCTGACCTGGAGCATCTCAGAGGCATCTGGATTGACACCAATTTGGTTGTAAGGGTCATCTCTTGGTTGAGTCTGTGATAAACAGAAAACAGAGGGGGGAAATAAACTCACATTGGACAGAAAGCAGATAACAAGAGAAGAGGCCCAAATCTATACTTCCGAATCTGTGAAGTTATTGTTGTCTAAATATGTTCAAATAAGGTGTTGATGTGCATCCATCATGGTTTTAACTTACGGAAGACCATACTGTCAACATTAGTCACGCCCATTTGGAGAATCAATGGCCAGCTACAGGATTCCTCAAACAAAGCCAGCTTAGACTTTGCCATCAGAAACCTGGTGGTTCTCCCACTTCGAAATGCGGTCAAGAACTACGGGTTTGGTGTGGTGGGACACCAGCCATGCCCTAATTGATGCACCACAACAGAGGCAGGTGGGCGGCATCAATGGTACAACTGACACAGAAGAATGGAGTGAGTCCTGCATCTACAATACTCAGGTGTAAGTGCTCTTGAATGCAAGACTGTGACATCTCAACATTTAGCTGAAATAAAGGTAGTCAACCCCAATATGAGACTTAGCGAAATATGTATTTATTCTCACCTCAGTATGCTTGTCTTGCGCAGAAGAGGGCCGGGGGTCCATTTCCTGAGCGTAGGCCAGCTCCGCAGCCCTTCGGGCCATCTCCACTTTATGAGAACCCGGAGGGGTCCAGCCAATTCCCCTGATCCAGTTCAAATCAGACTTGTACTTAACCTGCACATGTAGAGTAAACATCAATTATGAGTGATTTCTCTTCCAGTTTAAATTGTACAGTTACGACTTTACAGCACACAACAAGCTGAATAAGGAACAGTAGTTTCAAGAGCACAAGCTCTTGTCTGGGGCAAAATAGAAATGTATTAATTCATTTAGTACTTGATAGTAAAGGTGTATCTCCTCCACTTACAAGAAAGGGATTGTGAGTTTAGTTCTAAATATATATTCTGGTCTGCTCTGGGATGATCTGTGATGGTGTGGTATGGTATGGTATGGTACGGTATGGTATGGTATGTTTTATGCTATATGCCATATGGTATTGGATGACAGATTTAACCCTTGGCCTTGTTGCAACCTTAGGCCCTCAAAAGATAGATATAGAATGAATGGGATGAAGCAAAATGCCCAAAACCTAAACTGTTCCTTTAAGCCCTGTTTGTGTTTTGTTCCTGTTATCGCCTTTGTGTCCTCCTGAGACGAGGTCAGGGCTACCAAAGAACAAGCCAGGGATAGCACCCAATTCACCTGTCTACCACTAATTGACGTCCAGGAAGAAACTCATGTCTTGAGATGAAAGAAACTACTTTAGTGTTTATGGTTTGACAGGACTCACATCTTAAGAAACAGATCAGACTTGAAACAAAAACAAAAGGCAAGGCATGCCTTGTTTACAAGCACTCGGGATGCACTCAGGAAACATATGAGCCTGAGCGAAGTAGGTACCACAAAGCCATCCCGAATGTCTCACTTCTCAATAATTTTCTTTTAAGGTCTAAAAACAGACTTTTGTAATTGTTGAGAGCTCTTCCGCAGAAGCAGCTGGAGGAGAACACCAGCATTTCAGACTTCAGACATTTCACATCGATATACGTACAAGGCTAGCAGTAGCAGGGCCTTTTTAACACGCCCTTCTCTTCAATGAAGACAAGCCGGAGGAGTAAATCTATACATTGAACCAAACGAGGATGCACTATAACGCAAACTGTGCAATAGGGCAACCTGCTGAACTATACTTCAGATAATTTTATAAGGATAAGTGTAGTGAGGTTTCATGACTACAGTAAGGCTCTGTCTTACAGAGCAATTTATTACAAGTTTAAGCCCTGGTAAGCTTAAAGATCGTAAATAGGAACACTAGGCCAGCCATCTTATTTTGTGTAATACTTCTACTATCTGTAAAGGTGGGAATCTCCTTGTCCACATTCACATTAAATATAATGAAAGTTGGTGGTTGACGTCAGTACAGGGGGATCACAGCTTTATAGACACGAGATAATTGGATAAGTTGCTTACTTTAGATAAAGGAGCATTGGTTCTCATCTGACCATCTCCAATTTGCCACACCGCTCAATCCTGGGCAAATTTGTTTTTGGGTTTAAGCTATCTGTAGCCAGATGTATTATTTTCAAAACATAACATACCTAGAGTGACCTCTTTGCTCATAGTTGGAAGGCTGTGCTGCCTATCTCAGTTGGCCGCTCCTGATTTGATGGCTTTGACCTCTTGTGTGTCTCCCGCCAGGAGCATTTTGGTCTCACAATGTTCTGGTTGGATGAATTGTAAATTTCCCCTGCAGGCTTGGTGGAGCTCTTTTTATGTACTATTAAGCACTCCATGACAGTGCATATATTTCCTTGCTCTATCTCCCTTTTTCCTCTATATCTCCTACTCTCTTTCATTCCTCGCCCCCTCTCCATGCAATTTGTTTTAATTTATTTCTTATGATGGTCAGGCAGCTGCAAAGTGATGTCATGCAACTTGTTTCAATTATTAGGCTTCGTGCACTCTTCTTTTTGCTCCCAGAGCTCCCCACCCTACTCTCCATCCAGCCCTACTTGTTAACATTTTGTTTATATATTTGTTGATTTTTTACGGGGGCCAGTAGCTGCAAAATGCTGCCTATCCATTTGCTTCTTTTACTGTGCATACTTCTTTTTACATTTTTGGAAATGTTTATGGTTCTAAAATTACGAGCCATGTTTGAAAGGTAAATTAAAAATCACAGCCAGGATCACAACCATCCTGAAAGTCTTTCCGACAAGTCGCAACACACTTGTAATGACACTTGCAATGTACATGAATGCACATTAATGGCCATTTTGAAATAGGTTTTCATTATTTGAAAACACAATTGAAGATTGCCAGCCATGCATGTGCATGCATCTTGAGGCATGAACATGATGCATGCACCTGGCAATAAGCATTGGCAAAGACAATAGCTCTGCCTTTTAGAGCTGCGACCTAATGGCTTTACCAATGCTTGTTTGTTAGGTGCCCCAGTTCCGGGGTCCTGGAAGTAGGGATGCAGGAGGTGCTGTTGCACCACCAGAGTACTCTGAAGGGCTTCATTTTGTAAATTTGCAATAAAAAGGCAATTGGTGTGTTCATAGGTATCACCTACAGACATGTGCAATATTAATACTTACAGTGGACTTGGGGCCACCCCATTACTTCACTTATTGTCTTTCTTGTTAATTGAATTCCCTTGCTTATTATTCATTGACTTTCCTTCCTCTTCTAGTGTTTTTGTCTCCCCTAGTACATTTACGATCCTTTTGACCGGATGGCTTCTATACCTTACTACTGATATTCGGAGAACTACTTTTTAGGTCAGGTATTAAACATTGCCTTTTGATTTTAGGAAATTATGTGTAAAATATATTTACTTATAGGAGCTTTGAGCGAACCCCTATTCATCCATTGGTCTGTTAGTATGTCATTCACATTTTTCTCCGTCCACTACAGCATTCAGCATGGGGCAGTTGGTCAACCTCCTTCCATCATTGGCTAACCTTACTTTGATGTCATTCTGCTCTTTCACCTTGGGTGCATCTCCACACAAAGTAGGTCATTTCTGTACCAAGCTCATCTACTGAAATGTTTTTTAAGAAAAAAATATGGAGAGGGTGACACAGCTCCCACAACAAGGTTTTATAAAAATCACTGTGAAACAAAGCAAGCACTGTCAAAGCCAAATTGTTGGCGGCCAACCTTAGATCGGATAGGCTTTATCAATGTTTGTTTTTTGAGCTTTCATGGAAGAAGCATGTGCTTTCTTCCGCTCTACCTCTTTCTCAGATGTGCTGTTTCCTCTTCAGATCCCTGCCCCCTCACACCCTCTGTGTTACTTCTGCACCTCTCAGCTCACCTCTTGTTTCCTCTACCCCCCTGTTATTTGAACACTCATGCTGCGCTTCCCCTCCCTCCTCACGCACATTGGGGGCTCTGACTTGATCTTCCCAGCCCCTCCACACTCTTATATTGCCCCACTCACCCCTCCTGATCATCACTTATCGATTGCATTTTCTTTTTCACTTTTTAGGAGGACCCAGCAGTTTCAATTAGCTACTGGGCTGCTCCAATCGCTGAAAGCATTTTCACACACTTTTTTATGGTTTTTTCAAATAACTGCTCCATGATGGGCGTCCGCTATAATGGAACAATAAATTAGAAGGAAAATAAAAGCTGCTGCAGCATGAGGTAGGCATGCATGTGTGTTTTCACATTCATGTGCTATGTCATCACTCTGATGCCAAAAGCCTATATAGCCACTACGTCAAGACTTATGTGCACACGCGTGGAGACTGGCTTTTGTGGGGGGTTTTGTCCAATGCTGTTTAATATCAGCAATAAAAAAGATTATTTTTTTGTCAGTTATGCTTAGCATCCCATGGCAAATGCAATTCTGGGCTAATGCCTTACAAAGATAGGACCTGCTGTATTTGCCAGTACTTGTTGCATATGACCATTAGCAGTTGTTCAAAGAGAGACTTCAAATGTCAGACAATTTCTTTAGATAACTGCAATTTTGTAGCTAAAGTCGGTGTCACTCATGATGTGGTACAGGAGAGTGTGAAAGGAGGCAACTAAGTATGTTAAAAGTTAACAAACGTGTACATTAAAATAATAGCTTGCTTGTCAAGTAGATTTGACATGCATTTCAAACAGCAGTAGCATGGAAAGTAAAAATAAGGCATATTTTACTTAACTGGGAAGGAGAATTAGAGTCAATTTCTTAATACGCTCCAAACAAGCTAAGACAAATTAAGTTCAATTTGCTTGCTGCATGAAAGATTAAAATCGATTTAATGCTTTATCTCTCTTTTCCAGATAAGTTCTACTTTCATTTAGGAGTGATAGAACAGCAAACCAAAAAGTCACTACGTTTTGAAACAGAACAGACAAGTCTATCGTCTATTTTCAAAAGCAGCCCCTTATTTAGCTTTTTACATAGTGGTACTTAATTAGAGGGATGCACAATTAAAAAATATATAGGAAACTTCATTTTAACAAATACAACCAAATGGCCACAACATGAGTGTAGCTCTAAAACTGCCCATATTATGTTATTATGCACCATCAGTGACATGTAAAGCCCCTGCTCTGTTACCAACAGCGAAGCACTTGTGGTGAGTGAGCAACGACAATGCGCAAAGCATGCTATTGGTGTGAGTGTCATGACTCATTTTCTAATACAAGTTGTTCCTCAACTTACAAGCCTGAGACTTGTACTATTGCCCCCATATTATCTAATGAGTCACACACTAACCTTAGATCTGTGCTATAAATGAGCACCAGTGTGTCTCTTTTGTGATGTTGAACATTCCACAGTCAATCTATTGTTTTTTTTGTTTTTTTTTACTGCTGGTATTTGACTTCTCCCTCAGTTTCAGATATTATGATGTCTGTGAGGTTTATGCAGCACGTGCATTCACACTAGTGCACTTTTTCAATGTGTGGATGTTGCTTGTGTTAAACACCAGTACTGATCTGAAAGTCTGCATTCAGTCTACATGTTGTAGTTCTGAGTACACTTCAAGTTCACTCTAGGCACTTTTCAATGATTACGTAGAAAGGTGCACTTTTCGTTAGTGAATATGTGCTATGTCCAGGTCCGTTATTTACCACAAGTAAAATATTTCATACTTGATAAGCTATCAGACAGCCCGTGCCCCACCTCACTTTACAATATTCATTTTAAAGACCTGTCTTACTTGATTGTGTAATATGTCATGCAAAAAAACAATATGCAAATGAGTATTACAATTAATGTTACTGCAATTATAAGTGTGGATACTGTGTCAGTGGGAATACTAAGTTCATAAAATTGCATGTGTGTAAAAGAAACACCGGTTGGGATACAGTGCATATGGAAATTATGAAATATTAGTTGATTTATTATAGTCACTTAAACGCTCATGTCACTCTGTTAAAAGACTAAGGGCCTGATGCACTGTTCGGTGGATGGGTTAGTCCATCACAAACATGACGGATATCCCGCCCGCCGTATTATAGGTGCCATTGGATGTGATGCACATTGACGGAATATCCGCCAAACTCTAAACTAGGCCCTAAATTTGCAGAAGTTATTTATGGTGATTTAGTAGCGCAAATAGATAAATTTGAAGGAGAATGTGTTTTCCACAAATTACAATACCATAAGACATTTTAACCATATATTTGTAGCATGTGTGCTCTAAAATGCATCACTGGAATGCCACTTCTTCCCCTGTATGAATCTGGCTTGTTTCATGCACTTCCTCTCTATGTAGCACGAGTTTACTAACGGGGTGTTGATGGCTAGCGCCCCACTCCGAAAATTATTGCAGCAACTCTGCTCAATTCCATGCTTGTCAAAATTGCTAACGGATTGATCCTGGCTAAAAACAGGTATTAATTGCTATCTAAATAACAGGACATGACGTAACATCATGCCAAGAGAAGAAGAGTGTACACAGAGACCACACTGCAGAGTTTTGAAAACTTTAACCTCACCAGTGCCTACTATGTTATAATATTTTACTATTTTACACTGTAAATTGGTGAGAAATGTTGAGAGGCTGGAGATGACCTATATTTTAAAATATCACTAGTATTTCAAAAAAAGACACCTTTTCTAAAGTCAAATATCTGTCAGCTTATTGACTGTGAATTATTCTGTTCAGATGGTAAAGAATTCTAAAAAGAGTTTTGGGGCTAATTTGCATCATATGCGTGGCCTCCCCACTCACCTCCAGACCATCCCCTCACTTCCAGAATTCTGATTGACCCTCAAGACCTGGCTGTTCGAATAAGCCACTGGAGCCTACAAGCCCCTGGATGCTCTATCAGGTGATTAGCCGCGCTTTATAAATCCTGATTGGTTGATTGATATGCGTGTGACATACATGTCTCTTTAAAACAGCACAGTTTAACAGAACCTTATTTAAAACTATCACATCTTAACAAATCATAGCACAACAAAGCTCGCTCAGTATTGAGAGCATGACATAACACAACATAAAAAGTGGCACTGAAATAACATATCAGTATAAAGGGGATCTCACTCTCGATTTTGGTATATGTATCCCTTTTGGTTTGAGGGGAACACTTTTGGGAGTGAACAGATAACACTTACGTCACTCTGGAGCTTGTAGGCCTCCTTGGCGTGCTTTAGGTTGAGCTGCTCGGGGTCGCAGGTGTACTGGTGGAGGTGCTGCCGGTAGTTGACGTCACTGGCTTGCTGCTGGCTCTGCTTGGCATGGCGGAACCCAGGCTGGTCCAGGTTCATCTTGTACTGCAACCTCCCATCGGCGGACTCCTTCTTGTACGCTTTCTCACTCTGAAGTTTACTTACTTTCAGGAAGTGCTTCATTTTGGGGTCGTCGTTCACACTACGGAATCCAATCTGATGGCCTTTGTCCCTGAGGAAGGCCTCTCGGTACCTGAACTGCGGGTGGATATGAAAATGCATCATCAGTCTCATGCTTCAGCTAGAGCATACGAGCACCAGGCCTGGAGTCAATAGTTGGGAGAACCCTGGCGGTGGCAGAGATAAGAGATCTCTTGCCCCTTGCATGTGAAATTTGTGCCAGGAATGAGGGTGGTCCTGCTGCATCAACATACAAACCCATCCACATTTAGTTTCCAGTTACTCCTCCTTTAGAACTTGTCTTGTTATACATGTTTGATGTTAGACCGTATTCGATGGTTACATGTAGTTGGTACTGAGTGTTTTCCAATTAACATAGTTTCAGGCACACATTCACCAAACACTTCCACAGCTTTCAAATGTTCCTGTTCTTTATTTGTCAGTTTCAATGCCATAAGTAGTGGGCAGTCACAGGTAATACCCCCAATCTTTAGCTTTTTGATAAAACTATCTAAAGGCATCCAGACATATGTTTCCAGGCATGCCCTACCTCTAAACATGCTACCTTCCTGCATGGCCAACTTCTGACATGCCACACTATTAGAAATACCACACTTTCAATATGCCCCACCTCCAGACATGTCATGCTTCCAGATGTACCACGCTTCGACATGCAGCACTGCCAGCCACACCTCACCTCTAAAACAATAGTGGCAACCACGCATAATACAAAGTGTTTCATCGAAAAGAAAAAGAACAATGTGCAAATACAATGATCAATGCTAAGATGATAGACCTGGCTCAGCGACGTACATCTGCCACGTTACAACCTGAGAGCCCTGGTGTACAATGGATATCAGTTTACAAAACATCTGAAATGTTTTAATACAGTAAAGGAATTTGGACTTATGTAAATAACAGCAAAATCGAGCAGAAGATGCTGGCAGTCAGTCACTGTGTGCTACTGTCTTGACCTGGGGCTAAGCGTGAATGTGGAAGATGTTGTGGTCCTACAACATGGGTTTACAAGGAAGGACCACTGAGCACCTCAACAGAATGGATAAGGGGATGAGTGATAAATAGATGAAGTGAAGTAGTTGTTTATTGTTAGCTGGAACTTCATAGGAACCATCCAAATACAGATCATGAGGCTTGGTCACACTTAACATTGGACTAGCCCATGAGCTTGGAGAATTATCATCGTCAATTCTGAGGCTATTGTCATTGCACTGAAACTTGGAGAATGCAACGTGTCAGCAATTGCTACTTACATCACTGGCAATTTCTCTGGAAGCTTTGGCAGTCTGGAAGGGAATAGCGTCTAATCTGAGGTCATATCCTCCAGCTCTGGTCTGTTCCCATGATGTTTTATATGCTTTCTGAAGATGAGAAAAAAAGAATTGTGAGAAAAAAAGTGCAATAAGCAAAAACAACAGGTAACATTTCTGTTGAGTCCTAAATTTACACATCCATCAAATAATCTGTGAAGGGGTCCCTGGCTGGGGAACCTGATTGGTCTGTGGCTCTCTATGCATAATGGACATTACCTGTATATGAATTGTCACATCCTGGGCCCAGACTAGAAGCGCTCCTAACCTTTATCACAACAGTTCCTGATACATAGGATATCGTTTTGAACAACTGATATATTGTACAGCTATTCATAGTGTTATTGACTGTTTCTGCTCCCCAGAATAACACTCTTGAGATAAATGCTTTGCCTGAGCAGCTTGCAAATCTGACAAGTGCCTTACACAAGTCTTTATAGAGCGACATATCTGGTAATAATGTAGAGTCACTTACATCGCTGATGTGAGCCGCATTCAGACGAGCCCTTATGAAATCTGGATGGTCAGGGGGCAGGGAGCATCGATGCATGGCCTCTAAGTCACCAGACCTGTAAAGCCTCTGTGAAAGGGACACAAAGGAAACATGATATTGAGAACCAGGGTTATCATATGAAAGTACAAGCATCAGAGAGTGATAGCCTAGGGAGTCTGAGGTATCTCTTAGTACTGAAGATGCTGGTAGCAGTGACCAATCTGCATCCTTTTAGATTTGTGATATCAAGAACACCAAGGCATACCCATCTCTTAGAAATACCCGCCTATCACACAGCATCCTAAGCACCCAACTGACACCACATGCTCATGTTACAAACCAGTGAAGAGCTCACAGGAACAGGTACTGCACTACTACCTTAAAAATACCATGTCTGCAATCAAGAACACAAACTCATACAGAGCGTAAGACAACAAACAATTCATCACCAAAACCTGATTTACTGACTCCTCAAGCCTTTCCATTGATTACAAAGTTCAAAATATCTGCAATCTTAATCTGGAGGAAGGACTTCTTGGAAGTGGAATAGAGGTAGCCATAATCCTCGAAACCACATTAACACCACTCACATCAACCACCATCCCAGCCCTGCATTTGAGGTTATAAGAAAGAGACCTCCCTCACAGTAAGCTACAAAATCTTGTCATGTCATCGCCACCATGACCGACTGAGAAGCTCATGGAACTCTTCTCATCCCTTCATTCATAATATTTTGTACCCCCAACAGCTCTCTCACCACTGGAATCTTCAACTTCTGGCTTAAAGGTGACTTTATGGTATCCTCAAAACAATTCAGCAGCCTCTGTGACAGGCTAAATTTGATTGTCATGTCCATATCCAAAAGCCACTCACATATCGAAGGTTGGTGCCTCAACACCAACATCCAAGTCAGCAACATAACCCCTGCGCCAGTCATCTGGTTAGATCACAAATCACTCACTTTCACCATAGCAGTTCCCAAAAAAGACAACCATCTACTTTCAAAAACGAATCTGGAAACCAGCCACTCCAATACCAGCATTGCCATCCAAGTCCCGCTTCCTTCACTTTGAGGGTCTCACAGTGCCATATGTCAAACAGGGGACAAACACATCAAATGCAGCAACTGCAGGTTCACAGATACATTCAACTCTCTTACCAAAGGGTGCTGGGACAAAAAGTCTGCCTGGTGCAAATACACCAACCCTACTTCAACAGTTATCCTTAAACATGCACACACTACATACCATACAGCCACCCAGAAAACCAAAGAGTCCTTCATCACCGACAGACTGCCACAAACCAGGAAAAGCCAAAGAGAACTCTAGAAGGTTGTACCAAGTTACGTCCTAAATCCCGCGCACATAATACACTCAAGACCTGTGTAAGCAACCTGGATCCTTTTTCACTCGCTAAGTGCAGAAAATAAAAACAGTAGGCACAGGCAGAATTCAGCCTTCCATAAAACAGTACGTACATCACTGCACTGAAGATAGCTTGACTTGGCGTGGACTAGGCCTGTAGAGTCAGCAACTGAAGTAAATTTCATGGACCCTGGATTCTGACGATACTTTTTCTGAAAATATGAAGAGAAGGCCTTTGGTTACAGTGTCATCGGCAATGGAAGAGGGCATCAGTGAATAAAGGAACATATGTAAGCATATACATATCATTTATGTACAGGCGTTTTTCAATCGATGTATTCTAGATGTATGTATATACGTAGTATGAATGTATCTGAATGTTCATGTATATAATTTAGCATATGTTTGTACCTATATCACATGTTTGGCTGCTTTCATTGCTCAAAAAGTAGTGGTTTCAGAACGCATATCTCACAGGACGATGTACAAATAATTTTCCCTGATTTGCCGATATGATTGAATTCCTATAAATCAGGAAGTCCATTCAATGAGAGGTTTAGCCTCAGTATAATTTCCTTCCTCCTAGCTCATTAGTCTCTAAGCAGGAGAATGCATTTAACAAAGGCTCACCCCACCCCCAAACTACACTCCTGGGCTTCGTCACTGCTCTTGGTTCAATCAGAAATCTCTTCTGAAAGTTATGAAGACCTGAACCTTCTAATTGCAATCCTAGGCCAATTATTATCTTCTTAGAGACAGCAGCAACAAACACCACTTGCTTCTGCAGAAGGAAGAGCAACTGCACAAACCTATTTACAGATGCAAATCCAACCTACACGTGCATTAGCCTTTATGAGTGGTTAACAAATTTATTTTAAATTTTTTTTTTAAAGAAAACTTGAAACCTGGCTAAAAATGTATTTCCTAGCAGAGCAAAACTTATCTTGACTACATCACCCGCCTTCTGAATAACATAAACATGTTCTTTCCACTTTGCGACCAATTAGTAAAGTCCACTATTTAGCTAAATGTTGCCAAAAAAGCATTTCCGTTTTTTCAAAAAATCCATACTGAATCAAAATGAGCATGCAATGTGCAAATATCTAATGGGTAATATGGTAATAATTAAAGCCAACTCGTGATTCTTGTTACTTTTACAATACATTTGGCCTTTACCCACATGGTTAATTTTAATACCAAAACCCTTGATTGCATTACTGCAAAAACTACCCCGACCCCAGCCCTCCCTCCCTGAGCCCTGAAAACTGTACCCTGCCCCTTCTAAGTACCCCGACCCAGCCCCCCTGCCTTGAGCCCTAAAACTGCTCCCTGCCCTACAAACAACCCCGACCCCCCTGTCTGAGTCCTAAAACCAACTCCATCTCGAAAAACTACCCCCCCCAAGACCCGGCTTACCTCACTGTATCTTCTCCCGATGCCCAATAGTCCTTCCTCTTCCTGTCTTCCTCTCCCGGCCCATCCGCTCGGCATCTAGACCGCGCATTGCCGGAACCACGCATATGCGTGTTTAAGGCAAGCGTGGTTCAGCTTGCGGGGAAACGGCATGCGTGGCTGAGCCCGCGTTGTTAAGGCCATTTGCCTCACATAACCTAATTCCCCCAACAGTTTAACTGCCAGACCCTCTTTCAAAGCAAAACCAAAGGAAATGATGGACGGAGTGTTGAACATTGCAAGCACTCACCCCCAGTCAACTTATCTGGGTTTAGTCCATCACCGTTCTTTAGCCCACTCTGCCACCCCAGTTCAGACATGGCCATATGCAAATCAGTCTGACCCTGTGCCTCATGGGAACAGTCCAGCCCGAACTGCCAGGCCATGTCTTCCCTGGACCGGAAACAAGCTTCCTAGGACCCTCTTTCAGGCTGCACAGTACCTCACTGATAAGTTCTCCAGCCTTTTTCACACTTTCGATCTGGGGGGATCCCAGGGCCTCCCAGGCGACGCCCCGCATGAAGTTCAGGTCCGACTTGTAACGTGTCTGTCAAGGGAGAAATTGGAACCTTTGTCAATATTAAATCCACACCCTTTAGGTCCTTAAAAAGACTCCTTGATCAGCATTAATATTTCATTGTTCACACCTTCATTTATCATGCAGCGTCAAATCTTCAAGTCGAACTGTTTGCATGTGTTCGCTCGACAAGGAATTAAATAATGCATCCGTGATTCAAGGGGCTCCCCGTCAGAGCACTGACGTGGCTCAGAGAGGAGGAAGTGGCATCCATCGGGCATCAAGCATGCCTTTGTGTTTTTATCCGAGCAATGGTAGGCTTTGTCACTAACAGCACTGCTAATTATTTTCCTTTGAGGTACTCCACATTAACGTGTGTTCCAACAGCATGGCCTAATGCGAACCCCATCACTCCGATGGCACATGTTGTCTACGCATCGTAGGAAACTTCCCTCATGGTTGGTATACTTTAAAGTGTGTGATATGCACCTTTCGGAAGGTGCAATTCATGATAAATTATAACATTTCATCTAGTTTTTAACTTCTGAAAGTTTTAAAGGATAACATTTACTTGCTGGGAAACAGCCGGAACAACATGGGTTAGTCATGTGTGTTTCGACAATGCAAGCGCTAGTGCGCTTGCCTTAACCACGCATATGCCTTAACCACGCATATGCCTTAACCACGCATATGCCTTAACCACGCATATGCATGGTTAAGGCAGTGCTAGCTGATGCTGGGCGGAAGCAGGAAGGATCGGGAGAGCCAGAGGACGTGGTGAGGTAAATGGGGCTGGGGCCAGGTTTTGGGGTTGGTTTTTGTGGGTGGGGTGTAGTTTAGGGGCTGGGGAGTCGGGTAAGCTTTCAGGGCTGGAACTGGTGGGGTCGGGGTAGTTTACAGGGCTGGGGGGTCTGGTTGTTTTCAGGGCTGAGGTGGGGCCGGGGTAGTTTTTAGAGCTTTGGGGAGGGTGGGGCAGGTTTTAGGGCTTGGGGACAGGGAAGTTTTTAGGGTTGGAGAGGAGGGGTTTGGTTTTTAGGAAGAAGAAGGGGTGTGGTTTTAGGTGTCAGGGTGGGGGCTTGGGAGGCCATTTTAGGGCTTTTAACGGGGGAAGGTAAGGGGATGTTTTTAGGGCTTAGGGGAGGGAGGGATGGTTTTAAGGACTGTGAGAAGGGAAGTTTTTAGAGCTCGGGGGGGAGGTGGTTGGTTTTCAGGAGGAAGGGGTGTAGTTTTAGGACTCAGGACTGGGCACATGGGTTGAAGGTTAGACTTGCCAATTCTTAACCACAGATATGTCTTTGCCATACATGCCTTAACAACGCATAATTCTTTGTAAAGGAATGCATGGTACAGACATATTCGTGGTTAAGATGTACATGGTTGAGACCAAGTGGAACCATCATTCGTGGTAAACACATTCATGGTTCCATCACACAACCCTACTTGGTACCCATGGTGCTCCCTGCACGACAACAGTGGCCAAGAGGGCACCTCTCAACAAAACTCTACAGTTCCCTGTAGGCCCTGCAAACCATCACCCCTCTCCGCTGCTGGAATCAGACTGATGCAGAGGAGGTTGACAAAGCAACACTTGCACGTGCTTACTCACATGCCAACACCCTTCAGCCCACCTAAAGCCAGCGGGGGAGTGGAGGGTGTGTGCATGCATGTTTTTGTGTTTATGTGTACCTATATAGTTTCTGTTGCAGGAAGTGAAAACCACCTAATCACAATGTAGTCACAAAAAGGTTTTTCACTTTAGGGCTCCCAGACCTTGTTCTATTCACTGCGATCATGCTGCACTCAAATGTCTCCTGTCTGGCCCACAAAAATTACTGCAGAGATTTCTGGGTACCCCAGTCTCCTGGGGTACTGGGGTACTGTAGAAGCATGTATGATGAAGATCTTCCCATTCTCGAGGCAGATACATCCCAAAGCTGTGATCAACTCATGCCTTTTTGCAAGAAGTCAGATGGACAACCGGGAACATACCACCATCATGGCCTTGCTAAAGAAATTGTCGACTGACTAAAAGTCTTGACTAGCTACCAGTCAATCTCCAACCTATTCTACACCAGCAAGATCCTCGAAAGAAAGGTTTACAAGACATCAAACTCAATCTCATCCTCCATGACTACCCATCTGGAGTCAATCTGGCAAGAGGCACAAAACACCCTGGACAGCACCAGAGAAAAGCTGAAGAGGTCCTTGGATGAATACAAGATCACAGACCACACACTCCTCGCCCTCTCAGAAGCCTACAATACCTGGGACTATGACATACTGCTTCGCTTTAAAATGGGTTTCCTCATTTCTGTACAATCACAGCCAGCAAGTCCAAACGAGTCCATGACATCTTGACCACAGAAAGCATCATGTAGTGGACCACAGCGTTCATCCCTTTTAGCGCTTATTCATGTTCTACATGCGATCACTAGCATAGTTCTTAGAGCAGTACCAGCTGGACCTCCAAATGTACGCTGATGACAAACTCCACTTTTCCCTGGATAAAAGGCTGGGCTGTGTATATATATTTTTTTAATGAAAGAGAATTTTCTGAGAGTGAGAGGTGCCAATACAGAAATCTTAATTTCAGGGGGACAAGAATTATCTTTCGAGTGGCCCCTAATATAAAAGCAGCACAAGTCACTGGACTAAAAGTTGGAAATATGGGAATCACATTTGACCCTTAACTCTTTTTCATTCCCCGGGGTAACACAGAGGTCAAGGGCATAAATCTGCAGCTCCCTTTATGCTTGACAGGCCATCACTCCTTCACACTCACCACTGGGTGGCGCTGAATACTGCCCTTTATTATGGACGACTTATTCCATTATATCATTGTTTACACCCGACTCCCAAAGCAAACAGACAGGCTTCAAAGGCTCCAGAACCAAGAGTCCGCATTGCTCCTGAACCTGATGCAGCATGACTGCATTAACCCAGCCTTAAACATTCCAACAGCTGCCAGTGGATGAATGAATAAAGTTCAAAGTTCCATGTAGCATGCCTAGGACTTAATAGGACAGAGTCCCATGGTATCCGTAGTGCTACCAACTAAGGGTTCAACATCAACAGCAAGCCTTTCCCATCAAGAGGCTTTAGACAGATGAACATGGAGCAGATTTCTAAGGGTCTCTAAAGCCAGGCTGGAAGCACAGCGGAAATTCAACACTATGGGCCAGATTATGAGTCTGGTGGTACATAGATCTGCCAGACTCGTGGGGAGCATGGGTGGCGGTCTCTGGACCGCCTCATTATGAGACAGGCGGTCGGACCGCCACAGATCCGCCCCAGCCGCCGTTTACCTGGCAGTGTTACGGCGGTGTAGAGGCATTAATATACTTGACAGGACTGCTGAGGTCCCCCCAAGCATATTAGGAGTTTCCTCTCCACCAGGGCAGTTCCTCCTCCATGAAAACCCTGGCGAAGAGGAAACAAAGCCATGCAGGAACTGTTTTTTGGCGTTCCCATTGCGGTGCCCGTTTTTAGAGGCACCGCCGTGGGAATGCCCAGACAGAAGGAAACCCCCAACCACAGCTTTGGCGGTGCAGTGGGAGGGTGACGGATCCGGCACTGCACCGCCAAAGTCAAAATAGGGCCCTATATGTCTTTAATAAACACGTTTATTACCCTCATAAATAAAACGCCATCATATCATTTAACTTTCAGGCAAGTCACTCAATCGTATTGCTGCTCACAGCAGATGTAAGGAGTTATCACTCATCCTACTGAACATGATGGAGACACGGATCAGATGGAATCAACATGTCCATGGATACAGTTCATGAATGAAGGAATATACCTATATGGTGTCTTATGTTTTTGGTACACCTGTTGTCAGTATTGGTTGGCCGATTTTCTAAATTCAGGAGACACGTTGAACCAGTGCTGGAAATAACGTAATTTCCATTTTTTCCCACTAAGGCGCTACTGAAAGCTCCGAATTAGTAACTTCAGCAGTTTCCATTTTTCTGCTGTAAATGAACACATGAGCCAAGACAGAAAAATAGGTGGCAAGGGAGAGTTTTAAAAGCAAATGACTGGCACTCAAAGGGGCATCAGTTAGCTGTTGGGTGTTTGTAATATTCATGTTTGGTACCGTGATGCAGCCTCAACTTTTCCAATAACATATGATTCAATTTTCCTGTAAAGTCGTTGGGGTCAGATGTCTGTGATATCAATGTAATACCTTTATGATTGTGTGAAGATGACGCTACACACAAACATAGACCTCGATCTGCAAACAGAAGTGGCCGGAGCAACGTAGATACAGAGAAAGTGATGCTTTGGAAAGGACAACTGGCCCTTCCAGTGATCCAGTTTCAGCATCTTAGACTCTGCTTGGATTTCATATGTATTTTTGCTCTATTACTGTGACTTCTTCCTGTGTATGGATTAAAGAATGGACTAATAATCCACCATTTCTGCATGCAAGCTTGAGAATACGTGCTTGGTAATCAGAGATAACTTCACCACAACATACCTCGCTCTGTAACGCATGTGCTTTCTTTGCCCACTGCATTTTCATGTCATCGGATGGCACAGTGTAGTCATGCAACCTTGTCTTGTAGTCTTGGTCACTGGCCAATGCCTGGGCCTTCTTGGCATGGACCAGGTTCACCATGTCCATGGGCAGGTGGAACTGGGACCTGGTGTCTTGGAATCCCTTCTTATATTGATGCTCACTCTGTAAATGTCCAACCTGCAGGCAGTGTAGCATCTTGGGGTCATCCAGAATGCTCCGGGCTCCAATGTGCTTTCCCCGCTCTTCCACAAAGTTGTGTTTGTACTGGTACTAGATAAGAAGCAAACATGGGTATATGATGTGTCAACGTTTATATTTATTCTTGGAACATTTTACGATTAAACACTTTTCTTTTTTGGTTTGCTATGCCTAGGAAAAAGAAATACACCCTATTTCACATTGTAGACATTATGGTCTAGATTTACGGTTTTAGAGAGGGCTAAAATATTTTACAAAGATTTAAGTGTACTATTTCCACTGATTTCTGACCTTTCAATGATTTACAAATAACTGGGCAAAAACATATAAACTAGTCATCGATTTGCATTCAGATCCCTGTCCCTATATACGCACTCCTGTGGACTGTAACCAGAGCGGATGATAGAATAAAGAAAAATGCGATAAGACACGATAAAGGAAAATATGACTTTTCACATTCATTTGCGTCCCTCATTTTCCTCCACAAGACAGAATTCCCCTTAGGGAAGCTCCATCTCCTATGCCCTATAAGTAATATGCAATATTTTAACTTCCCTTTCCCATCTTGGAAAACCAGCAGAGGAGGGAAGAGAGGGTGGGTGGGAGAGAAAGAGAGAGTGAGAGAAAGAGAGAGAGAGAGAGAGAGAGAGAGAGAGAGAGAGAGAGATACTATGTTATTGGAAATTCAAGCCAGCCCGCTCCATCTATTGTTGTGTCATTCATATTTTTCTTTTGCCCACTACAGCATCGGGCAAAGGTCACCTCACTTCAGCCACTGACTTACTTGACTGTGAGCGACAGCAATGTGCTCTCTCAGAAGCAACACATCCACACACAATGTAGTTCCCTTCTGTGCCAAGGACTAATATGGCAAATTGTGTTTTATTTTAGACCAAAATATATTTTTGCTTCTAGACAAAGTTTTTTTCCTTCTTTTTGGTGAGTACCTGGCAGCTCCATCAAAATACGAGTTAACAAAAACTATTTCAAAACAAGCATTGACAAACCACAAAGGCTGGCCGCCAAATGCAGACATATTGGAGTTGCCAAAGCTTATTTCTGAAGTTTCTCGGGTAGGAAATGACCCACGACATATTTGTGAATACTGAAGAATTAGTATCTAGAAAACATAGTTTACAAAACGGTATAGGCTGACATCCTTATAGGTGTTTCAGAAATAACAGTGAGTTGAATGTATTTGTACAGCTTCAATTATTTTGTGCAGCGTAGGCTAGGATTTTAGGGGTGCCAGAGTGTGGTATATGAGAAACTCAAATAATAGATGTGCACAACACAATACGTCGAGTTCAAGCGAGAACTCTTCTAACATCAGCCTACTTAGAACAATAGTGCACATACAGAGGTGCTGAGTGCAATACACTATTTATTACCATTCCTGAGTGTGGGGAAGGGCTATGACATTCAAAAGACACAGCTGCAAGTGGGTCCTTCCTTACAGCTTTGACACACCTTGAAGAAATATTTCAAGAAAATAAGGAAAACGCTGACGTTAACCATGAAGGGCCTGTGCGTCATGATCAGGGATGGAAAGAGCACGCTGCGCTTTCTTATGAGATCTTCCTGTACTAAGGATCTGCATTTCTATTTCTTCTACCTAGAAGAGCTCTAGATATTATAGTTGATACATCATAATTATTCACAAGCAAACCACCCTTTTGTGGCTTAGTTTTGGGAGAAGACTAGTTTGCCAAAGGAATGTGTTCTTGGGTAACAACCAAGATGCAGTGAAGTCTTGAAGGTTCCTGTCTCCTTGATGCATTGTTGTGTTGTGAGGTAGTGTTCCTAGGATATAATAGAGACCGGTTTGTTTTTGTTCCCAGGGGCAATGTGGTATAACATAAAAACACGCATTGGCAAATCACAGATTCAGCTTTGGGTTTCTTGGCCCTGAAATAACAGGTGTTTATTGCTACCCAACTGAGAAGATTTAAGGGCTTAGTGGACCTACTGGGATTCGAACCTGTGACCATCATGTGAAACACAGATTCCTCAAATGGAAGCATTATTCTGCTGAGCCCCCAGACCCATCCGGTGATGGGTTAAGTCTCATATATTGGAGTGCAGCAGGTGAAGGTCCATCAAATACATTGCAGGGTGGTGGGCTGGTGTCTCTAGGATGCAGGGTGGTGGGGTGCTTTAGTATGATGCTATGTTCTATGGTATTTATGTATGAATATAGCCAGAGAACGAGAAGGCAAGTTAATGCCTGTCAACTACAGTGCCTAAGAGTGGATTCACATCCCCAAGGTGCAGTGCGGTTGAGGTAGCTTCCTCGGGTCATGCTGTATCCTGGCAACTCATATGTATGGGTATTCATAGGATGCAGTGGAATAGGATGGGTTGGTTCCCCAGAATGCAGTGAACTGAGAATGCATAACATATATGAGATGCAATCTAGTGGGTTAGTCCTCCAAGCATACATTGCTATGTGGTAGATTTTTGTTGCTGGAACACAGTACACTGTGTTATGATTGTATGACTGGGTTTCAGTGCAAAGTGAAGTCTTGGCAACGGTATTATGCTGTGCCATGTGTAAGTATTATTTTTAAAAAAATGGTCCCTAGTAATGACAATTATGAATTATACAAAACACCAAATGGCAATGTATTATTTCCAAAAAGAGAAATACAGCCAAAGTTCAATAAAATAATAATAATATTGTGGTGCAGTAAATATAGGTGCAAATATTTTAACCCGTATTTACAAGAATAAAAATGGAAGCTGCACAAAAAAGACGAAAAGAGTGAGTGGTATGAAGTTAATAAGAATGCCTTTCATAGAGAAATAGTCAGTAAAGAAGTCAAAAGTAAATAAAAGACGTCTAGGGGCGCTGCAGAGTCCAGTTGAGGGATATCGACAGGAGTACAACCGGTGTAACTCTTGAGGGACTGAGTCAATCAATAGGGAAATTGCCAAGTGAGCAACAGTCTCAGGGATAATTGACACAGGGTATAGGTAGAGTAAAAGAGTGACACTGACTAGGTGGAGAGCACATTCCAAGAGACTGGATGCCATGCTTCTAATGAGTGCAGGATGGCCAGATAATGGGGAAAGGACACAGTTAATGCAAAAGCTTCATCCATCAGTGCGAATGCTCCAATTGGCCAAAGATGGGAGCGCAAACCGCACAAAGAAAGGGGGAGCCATCCAGCTTCAAAAAGCCAGTAACTTCAGGGAATGGGGGTGGGCAGCACAGAGACTTAAATTAGCCAGGAACGGCTGTAGCAGAGCGACCAGTTTGGCTTCAAGAGATCCTTACAGTGCTTCAAGGATTGCTGCTGGGATATCACCAATGATATGCGTGGCACCCGGTGTGTAATTGCATTTCACCCCAGAGTGTATGGGAATAAAGGCGGCCCTCAAGTCTCCTGACTATCTAATATGAGGACCATATTAGATGTGAAAGTATCTATAGAAGAAATAGGTAAACAGAGAATAAAATGTGTAGAATCAGGAAGAGACTTAAAGAAGGGAATGAGCGCATTCAAGGTACTGATGCATGAACAACGTAGTATCTGTGCACATGAACCCATATAAACTTAAGAAAAATCCTATAGAAAAAATTAAATAAGAGGAGAGGAAAGGTCCTCGGGAAAGAAACTCGATCAAGTCAAGTTTTTTTAAACCGAGGAGTTCATTCAAATTAAAGATGCCCAATCCACTCCCCGGTTTAAGCAAGTATGCATAGTTTCCATCTTGAAAATCCAATGAAGCTCCTCTTTGTGCAGCAGTGATTCAATGTTCCCTTCTCGTTTAGAGGTGGAGATGGTGCTGATTACTTGCCATCTAAAATCGTCTTGCCAGTGTTCCTTTTCAAGAAAATGTGACACTAAAGGAGCAGTGAAGACCTTGCATCTAATGCTGACATTTGCAAATTTTAATCAAAGTCAAAAAAAACTTTATTTCGGCCACATGGGCCATAAAAGCAAGAATACAATACAACAATTTATATGTCAAAAGCAAAAGCAGATCACATTTTAACCACCAGGACAGAGTAAAATAATCAGATTAAAATTTTCACATTATTAAGAGTTGGTGGAAAGTTTCCTGCGCTGAAACCATACAGCATTAAGAAAACGTGAAACTGCGAACACAATTGGGGGATGGGTGTCGTATTTTAAGACTCGCAGGGCATTAACACAGTCTCTAAAACCAAGGTTCCTACAAATCAATTTTACCCAACGTTTCCTATGGGTAAGGTACGCTGGACAAACAAAGAACATATGAATTTCATCCTCCAGTTTGTAGCCACATGCAGGGCATGAAATACTATTATTAATGTCCCATCTAGAAGTAAAGGACCTGAGTGGTAGGGTACCCATTCTAAATTGAACATATCATTTCCTGGCTACAGGAGGGAAAATCAGATCCAAAAATAACTCCCTCCCATAGTTCGGTTTAATCTGAAGAAACTGTTCAGTCAGCCTGCCTATATTAGGATCCATGTGCAGGCGTGTTAGATGAAAGTATCTTAGTTCTTCAGCAAGATTGGTTTTAGAAACAGATAGGCAGGAACCTTCTGGGGTATCCCAGAGTTCCTGGCGACCAATCTTGAAACAAGTTTCCCTAACGTGGGTTAACCAAGGAATCTTCATGTGTTTAAGTGTAGGCCAGAGATCCAGAAATTCATCTCTAAAAATTTCCAGGTCTGGATTAGACCATAGTCTCTTCCAATAGTGGACAGGCCGGGCCGCCACCACTTCTTCAATAGGAAGCAGTCCCAGATCTAGTCTAATTGGGACCAGCGGGGTACTAGGGGGTAAACTTAATAGTTTCCTGATAAAGGAGTTTTCGACCCTCGTTAGACTATCTATTTTGGAATGGCCCCATAGTTCTGCTCCATAGGTAGAGGCAGGTCGGGCTTGAGTTTTAAAGATTTCTACCACTGGAGCCGCTGGTTTAAAAACCGTGCCACTAAACAATCTAGCCATACCTCCTGTGGTTTGGGTCAACTTGAGTGTAGAATTGACCACCTGGCCTCCCCAGCCAAGATCTTCTTGGAGTGTAATCCCCAAGTAAGTGAACGTTTTCACCCTTTCAAGGGGGATACCATTCAGAACTGGGCTGGGGCGAGTACTTTTAGGAGGGTTGAGAATCATAAATTTCGTTTTGGCTAGGTTGATCTCAAGGCCCCTGTCACCACAGAAGTCAACAACGCCATCTAAAATTCGCTGGATTCCCATGGGAGTGCGTGACAACAGCAGGGTGTCGTCAGCGAACATTAGGGCAGGAACCTTGCCCGAGGCAAGCCTAGGAACATCAATATCTTTGAGGGCTAAAAGGTGTTTTATGAGTCCATTGATGTATAGGCAAAACAACGTAGGAGCTAACACGCATCCTTGTCGAACTCCTCGTCTAACAGGGAAACGGTCGGAGAGTTCGCCATACTTCCCACATCTAACCTGGGCGAAATTGGCCTTGTGTAAGTTCTTCAAAACATCCAAGAGATAGGGGGGAATGTTGAGCATTTGCAGAACGGCCCAGAGCTTTTCTCTCGGAACCAGATCAAATGCTGACCTTAGATCAACAAAAATGAGGTAGAGGCTGCCACCCTCTACTCTCACAGTCTTCCAGAATATAACCTGAAGACGAAATATCTGGTCAAGGGTTGAAGTACCCTTCCTAAAGCCGGCCTGCAAAGTGCTTAAAACGTTATTTTCTTCTTCCCAGGCCTGCAATCTATTCAAAATTATGCGCCCGAATAGTTTTTGGGTCGTATCAATTAGACTTATCGGGCGATAATTTGAGGGCTGTAGAGGACAGCCTTTTTTGTGAATCGGCACTATCTCCGCGCCACGCCAGGTTACTGGTGGCTCTGCACCATACAAGATGGAGTTAAAAAGGACACATAAGTAAGGAGCCCACACCGTAGGTTCAGACCTAAAAAGATCGCCTGGGATTTTGTCCAGGCCCGGCGCTTTGTTAGGTATGAGCATAGAGATGGCATTTTCAACCTCCTTAATTTTAATTTGTGGGATAACTGCAGCACGACAAGCTGTATTAGGGGAAGAGTCAACTGGGGAAAGTAAATTAAGATCCGCTATAGAGTATAGGCCACCGAAGTGCCCTTCCCACACTGCAGGGGCAATATTAGAACCAGTGATGGCGTCAGAATCTTTCTTTCCATTGCTAACAATGGCCCAGAAAGTCTTAAAATCCTTATTCTGTAAAGATACTCTTAGCTCCTCCCACATATCGTCTTCCCAAGACTTCCTTGCCCTGTTGGTCTGTTGTTTATAAAGGGCACGGAGTGATTTAGTTCTAAGTTTATCCTTTGTTTTTATTGCCACAATCAACTCAGTTTTTAGTTTCCTACATTCACCTGTAAACCAAGATTGCTTGTTGGGCACAGGTGCCTTAGGAGCCTCTGAACGAGAAAAAACGTCCAGAATTTTCATTGATAACTGAGTGTGGATAATAACGGGGCTGGATAAACTTTCCGCGGAAGAGCAGTCTAGCACAAAGCCGGCCATTTCATTAAGGCAGGGAAGTGCCAATCTATAAGTTTCTGCCAGTTTCTCAGGACGCATGAGGATGCTAGACCATTTGACTCTTCGTTTATTATTATGGAGAGTTAAAGATTGCAAAGGAGGGAACACCCCACTGGCATACGTTGAAAATCCCCAATGGTCTGATTTTAATTTCAGGGTAAGGGCATTGTGGTCACTATCATCACGAACGACCACTCTGAAATCTAGGACCTTATTCCATGATTTTGTGTCGATCAGGATATAATCCAAGATCGACAAATGCCCAGCTCTGTTAAAAGTAGTATGTCCAGGCTGGTCGGATTTAAATCGGCCATTACAGGCCCTCAATGATAAAGAGAGGGTAAGAGAAAGAATTTGGAGTACTAATGGGGTCCAAGCTCTGACCGTAGGGATCATAGGGTCAGGGATATTTAAATGTGTGTCTTCCGCCACAGGGTCATTTTGAGCTGAGAGACTAAGTGGCTCAAACTGACAGTTAAAGTCGCCGCCTACTATAACAGAATAATCTGGATCTAAAGTCAGAATAAAATCATTCAAAGCTGTAATGACCTTAGATTCGCCTCCTCCTGGGGAGGGTCTAGAATAGACATTTAGGAGAACCAAATGCCTGTTCTCAGGCAGGTCCAGTAGAACACATAAAATGTCATCAGATCCTGTTTGAAGTTGCCTGGCTTTAGCACCCAGGTGAATTGCAACCCAGGTGCTAAGACCTCCAGAAGGTCTCCCCCTGCCACTAGATAAAGCCAGAATGCCAAAAGAGGCAAACCCCTCTCGTTGGTAGTTTTCCGTGGCCCATGTCTCTTGTAACAAACAGATATCAAAGGTGTCCATAAAATTACCCCACTCATTGCATATCTGTTTGTTCTTTAGGCCCGCTACATTCCAAGAGATAAGGTTAACATCAGTTTTAGGCTCTCCTATGGTAGGGGCATCTATACTTAGGTTTGGGGAATCAGCTATAGAAGGAGGATTAGTACATAAGTGATTCAATGTTCCCTTCTCGTTTAGAGGTGGAGATGGTGCTGATTACTTGCCATCTAAAATCGTCTTGCCAGTGTTCCTTTTCAAGAAAATGTGACACTAAAGGAGCAGTGAAGACCTTGCATCTAATGCTGACATTTGCAAATTTTAATCTTTTGGGGAGTTTGGCCTGTGTACAGCATGGTGCACAGACAAAAAATGTCACGTATTGTATCGGAAGCGTTGCAATTGGAACAAGATTTAAGGGGTGTAGTGA